>NC_138444.1:17525000-18725000 GCF_040668555.2 Bombus flavifrons | reverse complement strand
TCGATACGCGAAACACGCAAAAGCACGAAACGAATTGATAATCCATGAAATTATACGAAAGTTATGTTTCACCCGGTTATGATAACAACGATAATAATAATGATCTGTATCGCGTACTGTAAAACGTTGTAATAAAATTAACTTGAAGAAATTCGTCGATCACTTTTTTAAGAAATAGGATAATTCAAAGTATTTAAATGGTTCGCTTACCGTGTAACTTGCGAACAATTTTCAAACTGCATCACACGACCGTTTCTCTGTTCTGGAACAGCAATTCGCAGATAATTGCATCGTAACATTCCGATGCATTTTACGCTTCTTTTGCAACTCGGTGAACGCACTTATGTCTCGACAGCAGTACGTTTTACCCGTAACGACGACAACTCGTCGACACGGATGCAGAGCAATTCGTAAAGAATTTATTCGTTGAACAATCGGGATCATTTGCAACAAAATATCTAGCAGATCGTTGAACAAACTTCGTTTTATGTCGTAGCAAATTCATCGAAATTCGGTGAAAATTTTTAACTACGAACCATTCCATGTATATTCGTTCGCAACTCTACTCGTTCGTTCGCGAAAAATCCAACTTTCGTAGAATCTAGTCTATGATGATAGTTGATGAAAAGCAGGAGGCCTGGATTTCGCAAGGCTTTAACCAGGAAACGAAGCGAAATGACTTTTCTAATAAATGAAAGCGTGCAACACTCCGAGCCGTTGCAAAAAGTACGGGGTAACAGGGGGGCGTCGCAAGAAACAACGCCATCGGCCGCATTTCCGACGATCTCCGACAAGAACGCAACCAGGCTGCCACTTTCCTTCTCAAATCAATCGTCGATGGTCAGCGATATCCGTAACAAAGATCCCGCGACCCTTTCCGTGGCCAACCGAGCCTTAGGTTGCATCCATTTGTACATCGACGTCCAACCGAGTCGTCGGGTACGACGGTTTTCACCTCGGCTCCGGATAAGTGTTTTAGTGTTTTAACGTTGCCATATACTCGATAGATTTTAGCTTTAACACGTATATATAAAAAGTTGGCGGAAAGTGAATTCGATAGTGTAAAATTAACAATTCGAAAGATCGTCTTTTCTTTGCTTGTGTTTTGCTTTGACCCTACGACGATGATTTACTTTAGAAACGCTTGATTCGTCGCGTTTTCTGGAAGTGCTAATGTAAGTTTATGCAATCTAATATTAACGTCTTTCGCGTGAAACTAACTCAAATAAGAAGCCACGTGCCTGTCGTCAATTAAGTAATAAATAAACTACTAACTATATCGAACAAATAAATTATCGACCAACGAATAACTTTTTTTAAAGACTTTTACCATAAAGAGGATATTAGTGACAGGTAGTACTTGACGGGCTAAAAACACGACTGCTTTTAAAGAACGACTGGCAATCACCCCGTGTCGTTGTTTCGTTCCCATATGTAAACGACGAAGGCGATACAACCAGCTAACCAACCCTTTGCGGTTCAAACGACGTTCGAAAGCTTTTTCTTCTGCTACTGGGCACAAACGGCTCTGCATTGGAAGAGAATAGAATAGTTTTCCGTTTACCACATCGAATTACACACCTTTACAACCGTAAGCGTAATTTAACTAATTATAAAATTGTAGAACCTACGTAGATCGAAAATCGGAAACGTTAGAAATTCCAAAGTAAAACGAAAGAAGATATTTTCGTCCTTTCGAACGATTGAATACCCGTTAGCAAAATTTGTATCTACCGTACATTTATCGGTCGACTTCTCCTATCCACTCGTTGCCGCTAGAAACTACTTTGCCCAGAAACTACTCTGCACAAACACGTCGTCAAAATCAATACGCAGCATCCAATTCGTTCTCCTCGACGGTCAAGCCAACCATCGAAAAGATCAAGAAGGGTTATCGTCTCGAGAAACGATGTCGTGGGTGCCTCCGGATCTAGCGAGCCTGTGTTCGCCCCATTCCACCGTGTCAACCTGTCAACCGCCTACGTTCATGTTTCTCACGCTCGTCGCTCATCTCTTCGGTTATTCGAAAGACTCTTATCGTTATTCGTTCGATGATTTCGATTCTCAGAGTTCGCCATGGAAATTCGATCGAGTCGAAGAATCGACAAAATCAAAAGCCAGCGTAGGATATTTTGCAGGCTCGAGGCAAGATGGTATCTACGGCCGGAAGATTTCGTTGCCGGACGATCCTGCGTCAATGAAATCACCGAGCGGAGTTTACGATTCGGTACTTTGGTACGATCGTGGAACTTCAACGAGAGCCAAGGATGAAAGCGACGACAGCCAGGCCGTCAAGGCTAAAATAGGTTGGTCGATGGCGAATTTTACAGGAATTTACGATTTCTATCCGCGAACGGGAATCGTGGATCGACCGATCGGCACGCCGGTTACGATTTACAATGGCTTTGTTGGCGAGAAAGGTAAAGAACGATCGATTTTTGTATGCGCGTTATGTGTTTTTGTTTGGCAACTGCACAGATTTCACCCTTTCTTCCCGATTGTGAGATAAAAATCGTGGAAAGCGGTAGAACGAAGGAAATTAGACGTTTTTCTTGGAATATGAATATTTTATTCTTCGTGTTTTATCTTCCTCTATGTCGTTTAATGAAATTCGACGTTAAAATTCGCGTATGTAACGTTTGAATCGTAGTATGAAATTGTTTAGCATTATTAGTCTAAATAGTTACGCTATTACTATTATTACGTTCACGCGTAATTGCGACAGAGGCAATCAACTTTTTATATGTAAATTGACACAAAATAACCACGTTGGAACATTTCAAATAGCTACTATGTAAGTGAAAGTATTTGTCTAACGTGTTTATTTTGCAATTAATAAACCGATAAGGTTAGAATATAAACATATATGTAGTATCTAAAAAACATTTACGTAAGAGAGTGAAAACTCAAAGCAAATAAAACAGATATCGTCCCCTTGTTTAGAGGCGTGAAAATTCTCTAATTGTTTATCGCTTAACTCCAATACATATTTTTTTAATTTACGATGCTAATTTTTACAGGAAAAACGTACGATCAACCACGATGGATAAACGGTGCGACGAACGGACATCCACGTTCGTTAACTCTCAAGAACCAAGTGAACGACCAAAATTATAATCTACGAGCGACGCAACAAATTTTCATGGGCACCGAGGTCACTGTGAATTCGCCGCAAGCGACCAACTTGCCAACGAAAGTGTACGATTTCGTTATCGTTGGAGCTGGATCGGCAGGATGCGTCCTTGCGAATAGACTAAGCGAAGTAAAACATTGGAAGGTAGCTGCCTGGTTCGTCTTTCGGTTTTAATTTGGAATCACGCGGAAACTCTCGGGGTTGGTGGTGGTGGCGCAATTAGCTTGGAAACGATTGCTCGAGCCAAGATAAGTCGAGGAAAAGCGCGATTATCTTTTTCTTCGAGTCTTGGTTTGCGAGAAGATCGAGTTTGAATATTCGTCGAGTACACACGCACTTAACTAATTTATTCGGTGTTACCAATTTATTTGTTTGCCAAGTGGCAGCGATTTCTACATGCTTCGACCGACAAATTTTAGTACACTTGCTGTTACTCGTGGAATAAAACCTGCGGACCGGTTGTAAATACCGCCAGTCGTACAGCGCTGTACGTGTTTAACATATTCGTCGTACAGTCAATCGTCTGTGACCCATGACGAATCTTTCGTTTTTACCGCATCGTAAAAAGTAACTATTTTTACATTTTAAACAACGTAAAAAGATGTTCGTTCGAACGAATGGAAATATTCAGTGTCTAAAATATTCGTTTTTCAAAGTAATAAAGTACACCTTTCGAATGAATTTACAGTCAGTCGAGTTTACAGGAAGAAAAATCGTTGAAATTTTTATATAGACAAACGAACGTAATAAACTGATGCAGTAAAGTCTGCGCTAAATTCCATTGTCGTTCAACGAACAGAAAGGATACGTTTTTACGGACACGTAGAAATAAGGATAAGCGAGACTTTTACTAACGTGGCGCATTGGAAATCGGTGACTAACGGCTGACTAACGAATGACAATCTGAAGCGATCTAAGCGAAGATTGCGGCAAAATTCTACAGCGAAATAATTAAAATGATCGAGATAGATAAAGGGAAACTCTGCGCTTTCAACGAAATTAAAGCTACGGAAAATGCAGCTATAATATACATAAAAAAAAGATGTATAGAATCGATATCAACGAATTACGAAGAACTTTTGCTTTCTAAAAAATATTTTATGCCGTAGCACGCTTTGTTGCGTTCGATGCGTAAAGCTAGAGAAAGCTGATAATCCTCTCGTTGAAAAGTCGAGGGCTTCTTTGAAACGGGTCACAGAACAGAAGATCGTCGATGATTATGTCGTGACCACTTGAAGGCTTCGCAGCGATTAAAACAGGCCACGAAACGCATCACGCTTATTGGATTATTTCGAGAATCGTCGACGACGATGATTCTAGATGTGTATCTTCAACGACAATATCTTGCTAATTTACTATGATATCACGATTTAACGATTTAACGATTATAAATACCCCATGTAGAATACAGTTATGATTCATAAGTAAATAACATCGACTAAGAGAAACTATTTATTACCAAACTTTTCGATCATTTTCAGATACTGTTGTTGGAAAGTGGCACGGAAGAACCAATGGTAGCCGATATTCCGGCGTTCGCCTCTATGTTACCAGCCAGCAATATCGATTGGATGTATCGTACGCAACCGGAGCGACACTCTTGTCGATCGAAACGGGGTAAAAGTTGCGCGTGGCCAAGGGGCAAAGTACGTATTCCGATGTTCCAACATCGAACGAAGAAATTAATTAGCGTGAAGAACGTACTGAGAGTTTGAAATTTCAGAAATGCCAAACGATCGATAAAGACTATCGAACTTGGAAATTTTCTTCGTTTATTATTTACAAAGTTACAAGTATCTGGACTTTAAAAAGTGTATCGTCTTTCGTATAGGTGATGGGTGGTTCCAGCAGTATCAATTATATGATTTACATTCGTGGTAATCGGAGAGACTACGACGAATGGGCGGAAGAAGGGAATTACGGGTGGAGCTACGAAGAAGTTTTGCCATATTTTCTCAAATCGGAAAATAACAAGAATCCGGAGGTGACGAATCGATCGAAGCATTTTATAATCGCAATATCGAAAGCGAATGAACGGGTAACGAGAAGATGGAATAAAATCGGTATTTTCTCCAGGTCGTGAAAAAGAATCCGTACTACCACAAAGAAGGAGGCTATCAGTCGGTAGAACGATTTCCATATACCGATGTCAACGCAGAGATCCTGTTGAACGCCTGGCGAGAACTCGGCCACGAATCGGTGGATTCCAACGCGGAGAGTCAGCTGGGCGTGATGAAACTGCAAATGACTTCTGCTCGTGGAATGCGTCAAAGCGCGAACAGCGCGTTCGTCAGACCCGTCAGACGCAAACGGAAAAATCTGACGGTCGAAACCGAAGCTCACGTCACGAGATTGTTGATAGACGACGAAACAAAACGCGTGACCGGTGTCGAGTACGTTTCGACAGCCACGGGATTTACAAGGTCGGTTTCAGCTAGGAAAGAGGTGATCCTGTCAGCCGGCGCGATCAATTCGCCTAAAATCCTCATGCTCTCTGGAATTGGTCCAACGGAAGAGTTGAGGAAACACGGGATCGCGGTGGTCAGCGACTTACCAGTTGGAAGGAATCTTCAAGATCACGTGACGATGGATGGCGTGGTGATTGCGCTGAACGTTACCTCGACGAGTAAAGACAACGATTTGAAAGAAAATGACATTTTCTATTACGAGAAAACCCAGATGGGACCACTATCCGCCGCTGGTGCCATTACCTGTGGCGTCTTCCTGCAGACGATTTCTCAACGCGAGTACGATCTACCGAACATACAGTATACGTTCGATGCCAGCAATCAGCAGGACTATCTGAAAGATCCGGGAGAATATCGCGAAACAGCGGTCGAACCGCTGTCCTATTACGACGCTATTAACATTAGACCGATTTTATTGTCGCCAAAGAGCAGAGGATATATACTGTTAAACGATACCGATCCGTTGTGGGGACCACCGTTGATCTATCCCGGATATTTTACGAGCTATCCCGACGCGGATGTATTGGTCGAAGGAGTAGAAGCTGCTTTAGAGTTGTTTCGTACGGACTCGTTTCAAAAATATGGTTTCCGGCTGATCGATACACCTCTGCCTTCGTGTAGACATTTCGTATTCGCTACGAAGGATTACTGGAAGTGCGTGATGATGGAGTACACGGCAACGATCTATCATCCGGTAGGTTCGTGTAAAATGGGGCCAGATTGGGATCCCGACGCGGTCGTAGATCCCATGCTAAGGGTATACGGAGTTAGCGGGCTGAGGGTCGTCGACGCTTCGATAATGCCAAAGATCGTTAGGGGGAACACGAACGCGCCTACTATCATGATCGCGGAGAAAGCCAGCGATATGATCAAAGAGGACTGGTTGCATGGTAAAAAGTTTGTCTAGGGCGACACCATCTAAAGCGAATATAGCAACGTTCGCGGAAACAAACAACTTTCAATTCTACGAGTAGCGAGGCTTTGTTATCGTTTCTACGTTGAAACGCGGAATTCTTTTCAGGGTAGAAAAGTAGAATGGGGTAGAAAAGATTTATAGCGTTTATGCAGGGTGGTTGGTAACCGGTGGTACAAGCGGAAAGGGGGTGATTCTACGCGAAAAAAGAAGTCGAAAATATAGAATAAAAATTTTCCGTTCGAGGCTTTGTTTTCGAGGAAATCGACTTTGAATTTTCGCTCGGTACGCCTGCACTTTATCGCGTCTCGTTATAACGGATCTCACTGTAGATCGTTGTCTCGATGGAAAAATTAAAAAAAAAAAAAAATTAAAAAGAAAATTTATATTCTATATTTTCGACTTCTTTTTTCGCGTAGAATCACCCCCTTTCCGCTTGTACCACCAGTTACCAACCACCCTGTATATAAATCGATACAACGAATAGATCGCGGAACTATTTTTAGAGCAAAAGTTAGCACGAAATATTAGTTTCAAATTTAGAACATTGATTACTCGGTGCAAAAAACGATTACTTTCGGAAACGTACTATAGAAAAATTCGCATATACACGTACGTTCCTATACGTTCCTGTCAAGTATTTCTTATCGTATTAGGTTGTCCGAAAAGTATCTTTCTGTGAAATGTCGTGGTGTTTGTCTCAAGGGAACAAAATGGATCGTACGTAATTCGACAAAATAATATAAAACAAAAAACGTTGTGCGTCCATTACTTCCTACAACCTAATATTTCATCAAGTATTAATATTTCTTACGACACAACGTAGGTTAATGTAATTCGCGGTTAGAGGTCTCACCGCGCAAGATATTATGCGTAATGACACAGAAAAAGTATATAATTGTTAATTAGAAACGAATAGGTAAAACCTTAGACTTTAGACCAATATATGCCACAATAGCGTAGATGAACTCGGTCTAGTACGTTCTTTCTTCTCGCGCTTCGATGGAAACGAATAAACATTACTCGTTTACTTGGACGTATCGCGTGTTGCCTGCTGTTAGGCTCGTGCGAACTATCGCGTCTATTTCACTGTGACATTCGAACGTTCATACATCTATGTATTTAAATATTTGTACATGTATAACGAATACGTTAGCATCTAGAAGATAAGTTCCATGTTATTGGTTGATAGGCTAAAATGCGAGTAGATAAGTACCTTCGTCCGGAATATCGAAAGACCAACGAAGAATTTAACGCTATCGTTCACCATCTTACCTGAAACAGAAAAACAAGTCGTATTACCTTTTTATCCTACAAACAAACGAATAAAGATAAATTCACGCTTCGTTAACACGTTCAGCTTGTGTTACTCGTGCGTCTTATTTATTTATTCTGTACTTTCGCTAAATGCGAGGACACGACAACACCTTCCGGATCAGCCGACGAAACCTCCTTGATGGGCGAATACAGCGACCGGATTTTACGAGACGCTTTAAACAGTCGCGATCGATGTTTTCACCTCGTGAGTAAATTGTTATGTCAATCGTTGGCCGAAAGGTGTCACCCTTATGGCGATTCAATCGCAACGGAGATTTCCGTCCCTTCGCGATTCCTACACAATAACAAAACCTGAACTTTATAACTATGTCACGAATGAGTAAAGATGCAACGAAGCTCGCATAATTATTACTTGGCATCAAGATATCAAAGTGCTAAGCTAAGTGTCCATCGATAATTAGATTATCAATAACGGACAGCTATGAAACGTATCTATTATGAATCGTCTGTTGCTCCAATTTCTTCTGCCAACGTTTTTTTTTTTTTTATTGGCACGATTACGGTAAGATATAATTATCGTCCGTTTTTTTACGGCAGAAACTCTTAAGATTCTATATTCTACCCATTTCAAACGACCTCCGTCTAATAACAGTACGAAGGAAGGTAATCCTCTAGAAAACATCGGCGAGCATCGCGAAACATGCGAAGACCCGTGGTTATTATCGCACCATCTACTTTTATGATTTTCAAGTCGACGATCCTTTGATCTGGATAAAACCTGATCGGTAAACCAACGATACGGTTTCACGAGTTCGATATGGAAACAATAAATTCGTTATATACGATCGTAAAGTTTCGATTCGCTAAAATCGATCGACTATCGATCGATAATTAGAAAAGTTTCTGATTAAAGAACGACTCGACTAATAAATTAATATTTCTCTCGATCGCATAATGGTAAGTTCTCTGCAAAATTTCGTTCCTTCGAAAAGGCGAAACACGATGATCCAACACTCGATTACGATCATGGCCACTCGTCGCTGTAAGTATAACCGACATCGCATAGAAACGAAAAACTTTCACTCGAAGGGTCTTTCCCAATTTTTCAGATACGCGGTAGTATACGGGCGCGATATCATACAATTGGAGTGAAAAGGCAACTTGACCAAGGCGATTTCAAAATCGCCTGGGCGAAAGTGAAATGCTTCCGTCTAACGTATGGTACTTGTAGAATGTGGCCGAAAGCCGAGGAGCAAGGGATAATCAAACAGAAAGAGAAGGAGAAAGCGAACGAAAAATGCAAAGCTGTCGTTCGTCCTCCGGATCTTCGTCTTTCAGTCCACTAATATCCCACGAAAAATCGATCAAACGCGAATAAAAATGCTGCTCGAGATTGCTGTTTAATAAATACACACATAGATTATTTATCGCGTGGTAAACATTTTTGAATCTATTTTTATTCGTGTTCGTTTCGCTTTTAAAAGCGATTTATGAGAACGTTGCGATATTAAAATTCATGCAGAGACGATCGATCAACGGTATAAAAGTAGAACCGTTTAGTCAGAGATTTCTTCATAACGAACCTAATGTTTATTCCAATGAATTTTATTTCCATATTTCCATAATGCAATTATATAGTTAAACACTCTTTATCCTTGTCGTGCATGTCGTTTTTACATTATTCACCTATGATATAAAAAAAAGAATGTAAAACGGGTCACGATTCAAATGGAAAACGATAATATGCAAGCTAATTTGCAAATATGATTAAATCTCGTTAAACAAAGCGTGTATAATACGTATACAGCGTGGTATAACGCTCGACGTGATCTTTTCGACGAGCGATAACTTATTTCGTGGGGAGTCCCCGTATTTAAATTTCCACTAAAAATACTTGTCACCGTTGATCGTTTGCGAAAGCGAAAATCAAGTTTCGGTAACTTAGTTGCAGTATCTTTGAACGATCGAACGAAACCGTCGTATGATTCACGAACCGATTCGGCGATAAACATAGAACGGCAATTTTTCAAATTAGATTTTTAAAAAGATACGCGTTTATAGCAACTACGGCCGAACCGCTTATTTGCCAAATCTATTAACTTCGCGAAACAAAGAGTCGAGAAAATTGATAAAATTATATAACGCAAGACGCTCTTATCTATTTTATATAGACGTCAAAGGATCGCTTCGTTGGAAGTTAGTTTGAAGAATCGACGTAGACAGATACGGTCAATTAAACCGCTACCAGTATATCATAAATGGTAAAACTCCTAATGGATACAACGACTTCTGTGATTCTAGTCACATAACCATCGTTGTAGGTGAAGGTAACTGGATATTTGTGTCTCGGCGTCTAAATCGGCCAGTTATTCCACGACATCGACGCTTATTTCAGTAAAATGTTTGTAGAATGCCGGTGCATATAACGCTGGTGTAACGATCGTGGCATCGATCACCGATTGGCCGCACATACGAAACATTTCACCCCAAGGGTCAGTAGTAGTCGGTTGGTAGGACCAAAGTGGTGGTACTACGGGTACGTTTTATACGTAGAACGTGATGTTCGAGCATTCAGTCTTTCGCTTTCTCTGCGTTCGCGAGTTGCTCGATCGGCTTCCATGCATGCCTCCATGCATGGTCCACGAGGATCGTGCCTTTTTCTCAACCTCGCAGAATATACCTAGTCACGCGATCGATCGTTCGAACGATTTTCGTAGAACGACAGTAGGAATCGATAGTCCGAAACTGGAGAGTGAGTATCAAAGAAACGATGATTTAGCGATGATTTAGTGTCGTGGAAATAAAATAAAATCTACAGAACCGTTGGACGAGTAAAGTTGAATGGAACAAGTGCTGCAAACGGTAGTGTCAGAAACGATCATTTATTTAGTGAACACTCTTACGTTTATACGATTATTGTCTACGTTTCGTGAAAGTAACACGATACTTTTTTCAATTTTTCAGTCATGATCAGGCGCCGTTAAACGAACACGAAAAATACGAGAGCGATCTCTTTTAACCGCGCCTAATTCTGTTTGTAGCGTTCCATTCGACGAATCAAAACGGACTTTGTCACTATTTTCGCCGACGTATAATACATTTCCCTTGTACCAAAAATACCAATCGTTATGAGCGAATGACGAGATCCGCAAAAGGAAAAGAAAGTGTATCGCGACCCTGACTGAAAACGTACGATCGGCAGCGAGCGACAGGTTGCCCGTGAATAGCGATGTCACTGGACTGCATCGTTAAAAAAAAAGAAAGTTATGCAAACGCGAGATAACTTGGAATCGTTTCGCAGCATGCTTTGTAGTTGCTTCTCGTCGAGTACTATATCGACGACTGACAGTCGGAATGACGAGTTTCGTGCCGGTGAATATAAGCCTCGTTAACATGTAAGTGAGAAACCGTGTTTCGAAGTTTCAGGTTTATTGTCTCGTGATGATACAAAACGTCACGAGCAGCAGTGCATAGAGCGATTAAAAAATAGTGGACACGTAAGTCGAATCGTTGAAAAAGTGTTTCTCGCGCAGGTGTGAAGTTTCAGGAGTTAATTTTACTTCCTTTATCACTGTGTATACAGAAAAATACGTCTTTTCTCGTCTTTGTGAGAAGTCTTTATAGGAAATAAATCGCAAAGAACTCGCTGACACAAAATTCTCATCTTCCTCAAGAAGCTTACTCTCGTCAGCGAATTTTAACGTATAATTAAATCAAAGATCAGGTAAAATTCTTCAGAAAATTTCCGATTGGCAAGAACGTTATTTTATCTCTTTGTAGGTTTTCTCAAGCATACAAGTATTAAGAAAACGTAGGTCTGTCACTCGCGAATCGGACGATTCTTTCAATTCGTCGCGAACAATTTACTTTCCACGACTTGCAACGGAGCTTTGTATAATAACAGGGCTCGATGACATCGTTCGATTTTATTATTACAGAAGCAGACTTTCTACAGCGCGATCTCTTCTTTCTTCGAGAATGTTCGGAACCCTCGACGCGTAACAGAGAATTGAAGAAGAAGCAAGAAGAAAAAAAGAATTGAAACTCGAATGTTTCGTTCGAAGCGTAGCTGTAATCAGGAAAATTTGGCGAAAAAAAAGTTGATAAAAAAACGGCAGAAAAATGAGTATCGTGACAGCAGCCACGTTGGCGGTGAAGGGTGCCACTGTTCTACTTGGAAAGGTGGCGATAATTCCTATTATCATAGCGGCCCTAGCATACTACAATTACGATCTGATGGATCCTGAGAATTATCCTAAAGTGACGAAGAATATAAGAAAGGAATACGATTTTGTGGTGGTGGGAGGTGGATCGGCCGGAAGCGTGGTTGTGAACAGACTTACAGAAAATCCCAAGTGGAATGTGCTGTTGTTAGAGGCTGGAGGACACGAAACCGAGATAACGGATGTCCCTATACTATCCCTTTATTTGCACAAGAGCAAAGTGGATTGGAAATACAGGACTCAGCCGCAAGATTCCGCTTGTCAAGCGATGATCGATCGACGATGCTGTTGGACCAGAGGAAAGGTTGAAACATTTTTGTAGCAAAAAAATACTCAACGTTAATTTTCTCAAAAATCTCTATTTCCGAGTTTTCAGTAATTGCGAAGATACAAAGTCGGAAACCAGTATATTTTCACGATTGAAAATATTTAATATCTCTTTTTAATGCTATAGGTTTTGGGTGGCTCGAGCGTGCTTAACACGATGCTCTACATTCGAGGAAATCGACGAGATTTCGATCAGTGGGAAAGTTTCGGAAACCCTGGATGGGGTTACGAGGATGTTCTGCCTTATTTCAAAAAATCTCAAGATCAAAGAAATCCCTATTTAGCTCGCAACACTAGATACCATGGCACTGGTAAGACGCTATATTTTTAATACAAATATTTATTAACAAACAAGCAAGCTAAAAACTTGGATCTTTCTTTTATATCTCGATTTAACGAATCGAAGGGTATTATACGGCCAACCTTATTACGTATTACAGCCTTATACCCAAGTGATTTTTCATAAATTATTATCAGAATACATTACCAACGCATTAATGTAACACATATTATTAACAGAATAGATTCCAATCTTTACGTAAGGTGAATCCATATTTTGATCATTCGCATAATTATCACTTTGTTTACTAACAATTAGAGTGGCAACAATTAATCGTTATAGCGATAATCTCCACCAAACTGATATACGATATGTTTGTAGAGAGATAACAAATTGATTTTCAATGATAACATGGCATTTGCATCGCATTACTAACGATATATGTGAAATACCCATCGATCGTATTCGTGCTTCTATTCTCTTTTCTCTCAATTAAAATGAAACGATCTCTAATTCGACTAAATATTTGTCGTTTCTTCTCGAAGGAGGGTACCTGACGATTCAGGACTCGCCCTACAACACACCTCTAGGAGTGGCCTTCCTACAGGCCGGCGAAGAGATGGGCTACGACATAGTAGACGTAAACGGTGAGCAACAGACGGGCTTTGCTTTCTACCAATATACCATGCGAAGAGGAACGAGATGCAGCGCCGCGAAAGCATTCGTCAGACCCATTCAGTTACGAAAAAACTTTCATCTATCCCTGTGGAGTCACGTAACCAAGGTCCTGATCGATCCACGAACGAAAAAAGCCTACGGCGTCGAGTTCATCAGAGAAGGCCGGAAAGAGGTAGTCTACGCCAGGAAGGAGGTCATTCTCTCGGCGGGTGCCATAAATTCCCCTCAGCTGTTAATGCTCTCGGGAATTGGACCTAGACAACACCTGCAAGAAGTAGGAATTACAGTGGTGCACGATTCTCCCGGAGTCGGACAGAACCTGCAGGATCACATCGCGGTGGGTGGTCTAGCTTTCTTGATCGATTACCCGATCAGTACCGTGATGACTCGCCTGGTGAACCTCAATTCCGCTCTACGGTACGCCATCACGGAAGACGGACCATTAACCGCGAACGTAGGCTTAGAATCCGTAGGTTTTATCTCGACGAAATACGCAAATCAAAGCGACGATTGGCCCGACATAGAATTCATGCTGACGTCTTCCTCCACTAGCTCCGACGGAGGCACGCACGTGAAAAATGCTCACGGACTCACGGACGATTTCTACAACCAAGTATTCCAGAATATTAATTACCGCGACCTGTTCGGGGTGTTCCCCATGCTTCTCAGGCCCAGATCTCGCGGTTTCGTGAAACTAAAGTCGAAAAACCCTCTGGATTATCCCCTGATGTACCACAATTATTTGACCGACCCCTACGACGTGAATGTCCTGAGGGAAGGCGTGAAGGCTGCGATAGCTTTCGGAGAGACGAGCAGCATGAAAAGATTCGGTGCCAGATTCCACAATCGCGCTCTACCCAACTGTAACCACATACCTATGTTCACCGACGAATATTGGAACTGTGCCATACGACAATACACTATGACGATCTATCATATGAGCTGTACAGCGAAAATGGGTCCACCGACCGACCCCATGGCCGTCGTCGACCCCGAACTCAGAGTCTACGGTGTGACCGGGTTGAGGGTAATCGACGCGTCCATTATGCCGACGATCACCAACGGGAACATAAACGCACCGGTGATCATGATCGGAGAGAAAGGCGCGGATTTGGTTAAGAAGCAATGGCTATCACGGAGGAAGAGGGACAACGCTACGATCGTCGCAACGTGACTGGAAGAATTCTTGCCGAGAAATCAACTCGTTCCGTCGATCGCCGAATGGATGTATAATACTTGCCGCGTTATTTCGTAAATAAGAAATAAGAGAAAAGGGACTGGTATCGAGATCGATGTAGATCCACAGAATGGAAATACCGTTCTTCGTCGATACGGCCGTTTGATTAGGCTTTTAATTTAACGATACGGAGGAACGCAAGGAGCTGCGATCGTTTAATTGTCGTTAGGTTCGCTTATAAGTAATTCGTAAGTAATTTATCGATCGAGAACTCGATGACGTTAAAGGAAATGCGTATTTTATATTTTTTTCACACGGCTAAAGGATAGGAAATGTGACCGTCGTAATGTACGATCGAATCGTTTCGTGGTATACTATACTGCTAACGACGTAAACGTATCCGATGTGAACCTTTAAAATCTGAAAGTGAGAAACAAATTCGTTTTCCGTTAGCCAAAAAGGAACATATATGAAACAGATTTTCTAAAATATCAATCCTAATCTAAAATAGAGTTAAACGTTCTGAAAGAACTTTTCGATAAGCGTCCGCTCCTCGCAAATTTATGGTTTACCGATGTCTTTTCCAATCCTCTCACTTTCTTCTCTTGGGTCAGATTGAAAGTTGTCAGAAAGAGAGAAAAAAAAAAAAGAAAAAATGAAAAGATACCAGAAGTAAATTCCGTATAACTAGAACGACATCGCTCGAGTCCATGCTATTTAAGAATCAACTATTTTTTAAATATTTTTTTTCTACTTTTATATCGATATGTCATCGTCGTATAATTATCATCGTGTTCTCGTTTTTATTTTATTCTCTGTTACACGAGGAATAAGAAAGAAAATATTTCGCGTTTAACTGTTTTACCACTGGAAAAATTACCGATGATTAGAGAAAGACGAAGATAAATCATGTGACAGCTTTGGCAAACTCGTTTTAATTTTTAAAATTCCCGTATTACAACATAATCGATAAGCAGCATTTACACGTGCTCGATCACCCAATGAACTACTTACTTATGCAACATGATGTATGACCCGCCCCTTTATACAGGGTGTGGTGATATTTCTCTGGGTTTAATCGAGAAGCTATAAAGTCGTGAACGAACGTCGGTCAACGTAAGCGAGAATCAACGATCTGCTGCACACGCATACTGATTACGTCTGCTTTAACCAATTTGAGTATAGGTCGATGTAGTTTCGTATATTTCAATGATAGTTGAAATCAAGTGGATCGATGGACGATCGATGTTAAATCATGATGCTTAGAATGTAGATTTAACGAATTAAATAAATAAGGTATATAACGCGTGTTACCAACGATCTATTACATAATATTGCGATCTACTTTCGACTCGAATAACCATGATGCGAATAATGCGAAACGCGAGTACGTTTTATTTCAATTTTAAATACCGAAGGTTCTGCTTCTGGAAAGATACTGTAAGAAGCAAGCGAGGTATCCGAAGGAGACTTCTAAGTAGGTTTGTAAAATCCAGACTAACTATTTAATTTGTTACAGATGATATACATATGTAGAAAGTAATAGATAAATGCTAATTCGAATAATTTATACGTAGCTACAACATTCGTAACTAACTTATTCGTAAATTAAAGAAACGAATGCGCTACCTGTGACCAAATAATATTTATTTTCCTATATCATGATATAAATGTCGTTACCATTAGAACTTGTTGATTTTGTAAATAATTAATACCGTTATTTATTAATATCGTCAAATTCACCGTATACAATATGTATATATTTTAGTCGTTATCGATGTTCCGAAAGCTCGAAAACTAGAATAATAGTAATAGTAGAAATAGTAGGAATATTTAAGTTATGTTAAGTTAATCAATTATAGTTAATTAATGGCTACAACGGGTAGCCACCCTTAGTTTCCAATGAAGCACTTTTTTTTATCAGAATGAACGTTTCATTCTCATAGCATGAAATTTCTGTAACGACACGAGAGTATATACTTACCAAATTATACGAAAGTTAATGTACTTGGACCTGATTAATCGGTATGTCAATTCTATAGTACTTTTGATAGCCACTGTAGCATTAAGTAGGGTTTTTTTGAACGTTAGTCTTTTTGCAAAATTTACCGAGCCTGGCAATTTCAAAGGTAAATGTACGAAGTAAATACACTTGCAATTAGTCACCGTGAAAGGTAACCGTTTTATAAATAATTGTATCAAAAAATGTGAATGAAATAAATATAGACACGAGACAAATATGTTTATTCAGAGGCGACAGACCTCGAAATAGAAGCTTTATTTTCAACTACCTTACAAATTATCCTGCAAAGAAATGACGAAACATCACATTCATCGGTCAATCGCGGAATATGAACTGGATCGTAAAGAATTTTTCCATCGCTGAAATGCGATAGCCGAATTACATTGCCAGTTGCATACCTCTTAAACGTCCTTGAACGTATGCTAGACGAATGAAAGTACATTTCTCTTGCAATGCGTTACGTAAATCACACAACGATAATAAGAGATTCTACCGATTTTTTCCTCTTTTCGATAAAACACGTGCTCTTCCTGCGTGCGTTACCTGTCACATCCAAAGTAACGTCAGACGTATGTACCTACGTGCTAAATAATGTTCGTTCCTCTAAATCGGCGCTGTATTTGCATAAATTTACAGCCAAGATGGTTAAAAAATATTAGTTAAGTATTAGTTAATTTTCAGGCAATTCGACGTCCGAATAGCAAAAAACGATCGATTAAGAGAGATGACAAATTATTCGAGATTGCCTAAATTTCCATATCATTAATTTTCCAAAATCGTGCAGGACGATTTTTACGAGAATTCTTGTAGATTATGTAACGATAATTTCGACGAAATTTCAAAAGAGTTTTACGCAACTAATCAATCTTCCTTTATATGGGTTTCTGAGATTGTCGAAAATATTGCGCAATTGGTGCCTTGTTGCGTGCGCAGTGAGACAAGTGGATACAATGGTTCGCAAATAGTCTACGTATAGTCATGGAATTGTCAGTGTTAACGTCGGTCAAACTACTGACTAAAGGATTATTACTTAACGCGTAATTACAGCCATGAAACGTTAACAAGGCTGAAGAAAAGTAAAACGCACTACATGCACGTGATGCACGTGATGCACGTCACGTAGGTACGCAGCGATCTCTGAACGCGAGATCCTGAAAATAAGATTAGCTGCGTACGCTCCTCCGAGCTCTTCTTAACCGATAAAGAGGTAAAAATAAATTTCACTCGGCGTATAAAAGTTTTTCGAAAGAAAAACGTCTCTTAAAATATTTGGAACTTGATCGAAGAAATAAAAGGAACGTATAAAAGCGTTTTTCAGATGATTTAACGGAAAAGTATCTCGGACATTTTGCAAGACAGATAACTGCATTAACACGTCGAGATGTACCGAACTTTCTCGCATCGTACGTGCGTCACGAGTAGATTGCGTTGAACTTTCCTAAAGAAAGACGTTCGAGACTGTTGCTTTTATCGAAATGTCTCTCCCATAGAGGCGCTTCGAAATTTTAGATAAGCCATTTGGCAAATGGAATTTCTACGTATACAAAGTGTTCGAACAATCGTGATACAATCGGAAAGAGGGGAATTCTACGTGAAAAGATAAGTCAAAAATATAAAATAAGATTCATCCGTATGACGCTTCGTTTACGAGAGAATAAAATTTGAAAATTTGTCAAGTACGCGTATACTGTACCGAACATGTTCAAATTCTATCTTTTTGAAAGTAACGTCTTAAACGTAAAAATATTATTCTACATTTTTAACTTATTTTGATACGTAGAACGATCTTCTACTGATCGTTTACTCGCTAATTAACCAATACTAATTCGCATAAATTTTCAAATTTGATTTTACCACAGACAAAGTTGCGTTCTATACTTTTGTACAATGAACTCATTGCCGATTGCGATTGGTGATAATCGCTGGAGCATCCTGTATAAATGAACAGGCAACTCGATGACTCGTCGGATATAGCTATAAAGAGAAATAAAAGTTCTAAACCCAAACGCAGAAATTATACCGAATTTAGACAAAATCAATTTATCAGCGGAAAAATCGAAGCATCGTTTTTTACTTTTTAATTTTAAGCGTAATTTCGCCACATAATTCATCGATTGTACTACCATATGCATACATTCATGATTACACGTATTAAATGCTGCGTGTGTCGAACTAAAAAGAAACCAATTAAATAAATAAATCTAGAACGCAGTTGTGGCAGAAAATCGCGTAACAAACTGAACAGAGCTATTCAAAGAAAGTAGTACACATCGGAATAACTTTCCGGGGCATTCGCGTCAAGCTGCTTTCAATGGCGCTACATTGTTTTCAGCGAAACATGTCAACCACCGAAAGTTTATAAAATGTAACGCCGATCGCGATTGCGAACGATAAAATTACGAATTAAAACGTGCATACGCAGCCGAAGAATTCTACGTTTCAGTGACGAGACAAAAACGACGAGAAATCGTAATTTCCCCGCTCTAATTAATAAAGTCTGAGGAAATCGAAAAGGTTGCGTCACGTTTAACCTACGATACAACAAAAATGTACGTTCACGAGGAACGCAAGCATAGGTTATAACGGCAATCTGTCACGCGCCATCTAGTATCGTAGTTTGAAATTTTTAACAGGACACTCTATGTTAATTCGACGAGAATCGAATCGCGAATGATAAGGCGAAATAGATTGAACCAAGTGTTGGAATACAACGATATTAACACTAGGTTTACGGGATCCGTCAATTTGACGGATTTCGAACTACGAAATGAAATATCTCAAAAACCATAGCACCAATTTTAACCATTTTGCATCGTAAATTAATCATTTCATCTAAAGAATTTATACAGAAAATTATTTTTTCCTAGGCTTTCTGATTTTTGAAATCTGTATGTAGTATACCTATCTCTAGGTATACTACCTATACCTATATACCTATACCTAGGTATACCTATCTCTAGGGACCTGTCAAATTGACGGGCAAACGAAAATACGCATTTTTCTTTAAAAAAATCGATTTATTCAAATTAAGTCTGAAAGGAACGATATTAGGCTTCACGTTTAAATAAATTATTAATAAATAAAAGGTCTTTTTTTTAATTATCACTAAAAAAAATAACAATAACATCAATGGTACAGGGTAATCATATCTATCGAGCACATTTTTTGCAAATATACCGAATGTTGTTTGCGCATTTTCCGCATACGATCTTTTTGCAATATATTCGATAATTATTACTTCTATTTCCTTTGCAATAACCCACTTGGCAACTTTTTCGCACTTCTGACGTTGAAGGTGATAGAAACGAAGCGTCTGATCTTTGGCAAATGATCTCCTTGTTTTCTCCAACTAATTCCTCGGCTAAACAAAATATGAATTCCTTTCTGGATATTTTCGATCTGGTGCACTCTTTATATATATCCACGCGTTTATCGCTGCCAAATCTAAAATATTGGAAAAAGACTTGAAGGGGCCATCGGAAACTCCCTGCTTTCACACTATATTTGCGTGCCATTTGATCAACGACGTCCACGCCAAACTTTGTTTTATCGTAAAAAGCAATGGTTTCTGAAACGCGTTTATAATTATCTTCTTTTCGTACACCTGTATGTTTGGTGCTTAGAAGGAGGACTTTTACTTTAGGTTTACTTTTATACACAGTAAGTGTGCAGTTTTCTAATTTATATAAATCTGAGGAAAACAAAGTTATCTTGTCCTTTTTTTTCCTTCGCTGGTTTTGCCAGTTCTCTTTTATTCGACCGGATGGTCCCAACCAAAGTTGTTTTTCGTGCTAGCAATTTTTTAGCTAGCGGAATGCTTGTAAAGAAATTGTCTGTCGTTATATTTCTGCCTCGTTGTAAATGTGGTTCGTCTAATTTTAGTGTTACAAACTCGCTCAACGATATTGAGCATCGAGTTTCATATTTCCCCATATAAGGGAAACCACTCAAAATATATTTTGTTTGGACGTCAACTGCTAACCAAAACATAATGCCAAATTTATGTGGCTTATTCGGCATATATTGCGTAAATCTGCACCGGGCTTTTGTTGGAAATAATTGCTCATCTATTGAAATATTTTCATATGGCTTACAACAAGCCTGGCTATTACTTATAAACCTGTTCCATATTTCGGAAAATGCAAAATGGTTAAAATTAATGCTATGGTTTTTGAGATATTTCATTTCGAAGTTCGAAATCTGTCAAATTGGCGGGTCCCGTAAACCCAGTGTGTTAATGTTATTCTTATTTTTTTAGTGATAATTAAAAAAAAGGACTGTTTATTTATTAATAATTTATTTAAACGTGAAGCCTAATATTGTTCCTTTCAGACTTAATTTGAATAAATCGATCTTTTAAAGAAAAATGCGTATTTTCGTTTACCTGTCAATTTGACGGGTGCTCGTAGAGATAGGTATATACGAAACGCCCGTAAACCTAGTGTTAATCGTATACAGATGAGATGATTGATCGAATGGATTCTTCCCTTCGTTGCCCAGCGATATCCCCACTAGCGTGCGTTCGTGAGATGTACCACGGCGGCTAGCGCGTGCATGCCCTTTCGAGAATTCGGCGGAAGAAGCGCAAGGATATGGATGGAACCTCGGGGACGTCGAGAAGCTACTAGATGGTTCTGTGGCACATGCCACGCTACACAGACATCTACACAGGTCACACTCATTACTGTATAGAGAGTGAGGTTCAAAACCTTTTCAAGGGCCATGGGTCACTAAGTCAGTCAGTCTGAGAGTAACTAGCCAACCGTCTACATTCCACAACACACTTATATTTCCTGTAATAATTGTTTAATAAATATCACATAATATTATTTCAACACAAACATTGTGTCTTCCACATTAATTCCTTAATTCCGAGATTAAATTCTAATACCAAGTTACGGATGATTTCATCGTTACTTACGCAATACGGATACTGTCGATATTTTCGCAGTGGAAAGACGAGATATTACGTCAGGTTTCTTTTTAAGGGGTGGGGGGAGGG
The DNA here is from genome assembly GCF_040668555.2 of Bombus flavifrons. NCBI lineage: Eukaryota > Metazoa > Arthropoda > Insecta > Hymenoptera > Apidae > Bombus > Bombus flavifrons. The sequence continues at coordinate 18,703,498 of NC_138444.1, read as the reverse complement.
GGCTAAGGTTAATTCGTACAAAAATAAGGCATGTTTCTGTGAATTATTTGTGAAGACACAGTTCAAATCTCTTTATTGAAACCAATAGTACATTAAAGTACGACATTCGAAGAATATTGTATAAAATTTTCACGGAGAAATATTAAAAAATACGGCAATGGCAGCAATTATTCGGACGTGTCTCGGAAAAAAGTAGAATTGCTCATAACTTGGTGCTGGATCATCTGAAATCAAAAAATCAAATTTTCGCAGAATCGCGGCTAATTTTCCCTTCAAAGTGTTTCAAAAAAGTGAAAAATTGAAATTTCGAAAAACCCTCCCAGCGTTTCCTGGGGAAAACTGTTACCTAACGAATGAACTTTGATTTTTTGATTTCAGATGATCCAGCACCAAGTTATCAAGGGCACCGCAATTCTACCTTTTTTCCGAGACACGTCCGAATAATTGCTGCCATTGCCGTATTTTTTAATATTTCTCCGTGAAAATTTTATACAATATTCTTCGAATGTCGTACTTTAATGTACTATTGGTTTTAATAAAGAGATTTTAACTGTGTCTTCACAAATAATTCACAAAAACATGCCTTATTTTGTACGAATTAACCTCAGCCCCCCTTAATGGCAGCATTCGGATGAATACCTCTATTTGTTGTTCTCCGGATAAACATTTTAAGGATTTGTATTTTCATACAGTTGTCAACTCTGAAACGAATGATATAAAAATTCTTAGAATGAGTAAATAAGCTCATTCGCGTTTTCTTAAAACAGCAGGCCAAGTCTTATCATTTACTCTAATTTACTCAATAAATTTATAATTTAGTCATTCGTCTCGGTAACGCTCCCTAAACGCTCGTGTTACGCTCGAAAATTTTAGAATTAGTAACGATGATGTCAAACGAGTGAAGCGATGCGGAAGTGGCAAAGGAGGTCATTCGGAGTAGGAGGAGGAAGACCGAGGTTTCTTTCACCGCGATTTTCGATCGAAGGCCAAGGTTAACTGGAAAAACGGAGCGAGTCAGAAGACGCGAACTAGAAACGATGCACGAGCGACCGAATTCGATGCACAAAAGCGTCAACCATCCTGAATAGCACGCAGACCGTAGAAGACGAGAGAAAGTATACGCGTGGCTCGATGCGCGATTCAGTGGCTTCCGTCACGGAGGCAAAGAGAAAGACTCATGACCCGACACGCGTACAAAGACTCTTAATTCGGTTCCCATTATGGCGAACGTTGGAACGATTCCATAATGATGCAGTTCTGTTTGGAGAAATTAAATTTTATCGGACAACGAGACGGACGAAAATATTTTGCAAATGATCGGACAAACGAAAATAACTAGGAAATACGAGATTACAAACGGAATCTTAGCCAGATACGTATACCTCCAGAGCGATACATTACGATCTAGCTGTGCTCTCTCTCTCGCTCTCTATCTCTCTATCTCTCTATCTCTCTCACTTGGAAAGTACACGTATAACTTTCCTACATTTAAAAATACTTATAATTTGTATTATTCGTATATTACTATTGGTCGTACTTAATTAGCCTTAATTACGAGCTTATCGGTTTCGTACCACTTTGAAAAACTTTCCATTATTTCTGACGGCTTGGGATGACTTTCGTCAGATATGTAGGTACATTCTTTAGTTAACATACCGCACTTTCGGTATTGTTTTAAATCGATGGTATAGGTCCAAGTGTATTTTTGTGACTTTAATAAAGGATTAAATAAATCAAAATATTTTCCCCTCGCTATGTATTAAAAGTTTGTTCGTGCTCGTAATTCGCGATAGCTGAGCCTCGACATCCCGAAGCTCTTCTCATATTTCTTTCCTCTCATCTATATATCATAGAACAAATTTTCTTAAGATACGGTTCACACGCTCAGAGATCAGATGGAAGGAGAATAAACGAAAATGGGAAAGAGCCGTAGATAGATTAGCGAACAAAAGGAATAAAGGCGATCGCGTAATCTAGATGGAGAAGCGCAACGGAGAAGACCGGCCACTCTAACCAGGGAACAAACGGTACGGACTCAGGACGTGATTTTCGAAGCAGGCATCGAAAGGAGGCCCCTCTCGCCACGTTTGGTTTTCACTCTCGGCACTCGGTGTTCGAGTCAGTGCCGCTGGTACTGTGTTTTCTCGCTGCCATTTGCCGGCACACGTTCGTCGTATACGCGAATCGCCAAGCGTTTTAAACTTTTCCGCGTGCATAAGCTCGGAAGCTTGCTCGAGAAAGCTGGTGGTGTCATGAAAAAGTGCAACGCGTAGAACAAGGACGAACAAATGTGACCGTATAAAATATCCGGGCGATCGACATTGACGAAATGGTTTAAAACGGTTGAAAAGTTATTTACGATAGTGGTCGCTACTTGTAATAGTGAATGTTAAAAAGTTTAAATTTACAGCAATTGGAATGTCGCGATCGAACGTTATTCGAATAAGTAATATATGAAAAAGGAAGGTACGAAGATATTATACTTTCCACAGTGGCAAATATGTTTTAACGAAAGAAGGAAAAAGGGAACACCATAAATTTATTTGTCCGGAAATTCAATCCAATTACGATAACCGGTATGATAAATGACACGTTCGCGGCTATTAACGAAGAGTTATTTAAACAATTTGCTTTTAATTAGAAGTAATCTTATATTTCTGCTTATTAGCAACCTCTGTATAATTTAATATTCCGTTCGTTATTCGAATAAATATTCATATGATTTTCTAACTGATAATTATTTGGCGCGCGCAATTTTTTTCATGCGTTTCGTGATCGCTACAATTATAGAAACTAGTATAGACTATGTTGCGTCGGGCAACACTCTACCTAAACCAGGCCACACACCGCGGGCAAGATGGCAGCCAGAAGTCTTCGGATCCTTACTGCGTACCCTCGATAGTGTCAAGTACGCTCCATAAATCTCAGGAATTTTCTAGTCGAGGTCCTTCAAACCGAACAGATATTCTTTCGCTGAATTGTTTACTAAAGTTTATCGTCCAGCACGGGTTGCCCTTTCTCACGTATGAAGGTCTCCCACTAGCAACTTTATCTCAAGGGCGGTTAGCATCCTTCCTCACCCACCACCATAGCAAATAACCAATTAACAACGAAGCCTATTTCCCTCACTCTCTTAGCCAAAATCGTCACCAACAAATCCGATGATCCCGTGCGCCAAACGCACCTATCCTTAGTTTTCCTCCGCCACAGCATCATCACCGAACTTCACTGATTTTCCATCTTTCAAACGGTCAACATCCTTCTGATCGGGTTTACACCCGTAGATCAGTCACTTACTTATCTTATACGCACACATATAACTTATTATATCAGTGTCATATTTAATTAAACCACCTCTATTATCCTAACCGAAATAGGGGATCGATCATTTCGTGGCGTCGATTATCTAATCGTAACAGGAATTCACGACTCCCGTTGGCGTGCTTCCTCGCGATCGCGTCTCTCCGCGAGTGGTCGAAACAGACTACTACAATTAAATTTTGTAAATTCTAGATAATTTGGCGTTCGTGGAAGTTTCGAGCGCCACATCTGTCTCGCCGAATAGACGTGGTTCTCACGAGGTGGAATTAAGTGGAAATGGCAATAGGGTTAACTACTTTGCTAGGTACTGCATCGGTCCTCGGATTCGGCCTGATTCCTCTCCTAGCGATTGGCTTGTCCGTATTTCATTACAACCAAGCGGATCCAGAATCTCATCCGACCGATACCCGCCAGGTATTCTTCGAATGTTAATATACGTAAACCATATAAAACGCTTTTGTAGGATCATAAATGCACGCGAGTGACGCAAAGAGAGTTCGTTGTTATATATCAGTTATAAAACTATTGCCTTCGGTTCCATTATTTTCATCGATCTGTTCGTTAAGCAGAAATCCATAGTCGTCGTTACCGACAGTCGGCAAAACAGACACATAGATCTTTAAACCTGAGTCGAATCGCTTTCGATTCACCGTATCGAACAAATTCCAAAAGTTCCAAGATATCGCTTTTCAAATCGGTCAAGTATCGTACGAACGTTGCTCGCATACGATTAACTCGTGTTTTTCGTTTCAGCTTCTACAAATCTACGATTTCATAGTGATCGGTGGAGGAAGCGCGGGTGCGGTGATAGCATCGAGATTGTCAGAGGTATCGAATTGGACTGTGTTGCTCGTGGAAGCGGGCGGTGACGAAAATGAAATTTCGGACGTTCCCGTATTGGTTGCGTATACTCAGCTCTCGGAAATGGATTGGAAATACCAAACTTCGCCACCGACCGTTTCGGCTTATTGCCTCGCCATGAACGGCGATAGATGCAACTGGCCACGTGGAAAGGTGCTTGGTGGCAGCAGCGTGTTGAACGCCATGGTTTATGTCCGGGGTAATCGGTAATTCAGGATCGATTAATCGAATCTTTGATTTATTTTTCAAAAGTGGACAACGTAGTTCAATAGTGGTGGATTTTCTAGTTATCTCGTTTAACGATCGATTACGCGAGGCATAAAAAGAAAAAAGAATCAATATCAAAGAAAAATATAAAAAGTACATTATCGGAATCTAAAAGAAAATTGTGACGCAAGTTTGTATCTTATAAATTTATATAGATGAGCTTAAATATAACAAGTTTCCTGTCATCTTTCGCCATAACGATCTGAATTATTTCAGCCGTGACTACGACAATTGGGCCGGACTGGGCAACGTCGGCTGGAGTTACGACGAGGTTCTGCCGTACTTCCTGAAATCCGAGGACAACCGCAATCCCTACCTCGCAAGGACGCCCTATCATGCCACGGGTGGTTACCTTACCGTGCAAGAGTCCCCGTGGAGAACACCGTTATCGATCGCGTTTTTGCAAGCTGGTCAGGAGCTTGGCTATGAGAATCGCGACATAAACGGCGCGCGTCAGACCGGTTTCATGTTAACCCAGTCAACGATACGTCGAGGCAGTCGTTGCTCCACCGCGAAAGCGTTCCTGAGACCGGTGAAGAACAGGCAGAATCTCCATATAGCGATGAACTCGCAAGCGTTGAGGGTGGTGTTCAACGACGACAAGAGAGCCATCGGTATCGAGATCCTTAGGGGTGGTCGTCAGCAAATAATAAGAGTCAGACGGGAGATCGTTTTATCGGCTGGCGCGATCAACTCGGCCCAACTGCTGATGTTATCCGGAATCGGGCCTAGAGAACACTTGGCGGAGTTCGATATACCCGTGATATCGGATTTGAGAGTCGGCGACAATCTTCAGGACCATGTGGGTCTTGGTGGACTGACGTTCGTAGTCAACGAACCAATCAGCGTCAAGAAGGACCGTTTTCAAACCATTCCCGTGATGCTGGAGTACGTTCTAAAAGAAAGGGGTCCGATGACCAATCCCGGAGTAGAAGGATTGGCCTTCGTCAACAGCAGATACGCGAACAAATCGGACGACTATCCCGATGTTCAGTTCCATTTCGCCCCAAGTTCTGTTAGTTCCGACAGTGGAGATCAGATTAAGAAGATCCTAGGTCTGCGAGATAGAGTGTATAATACCGTGTACAAACCACTGACTCACGCTGAAACCTGGTCCATTCTGCCGCTTCTATTGAGACCCAAAAGTTCCGGTTGGTTGCGCTTAAAGAGTAAGAACCCATTAGTACATCCAGATATTAATCCGAATTATTTCGCCCACAAAGAGGACATGGACGTTCTTATCGATGGCATAAGGATCGCGTTACAGTTATCCAACACGACGGCCTTTCAGAGATTCGGTTCCAGGCCACACACTATCCGTATGCCTGGATGCCAGAGGTATCTATTCGACACTTACGATTATTGGGAATGCGCGATTCGACATTTCACTTTTACAATTTATCATCCCACCGGAACCTGCAAAATGGGTCCAAAGAGCGACTCTACGGCTGTCGTGGATCCGAGATTAAGGGTGTACGGGGTAAAAGGGTTGAGAGTGGCAGACGCGTCGATCATGCCCACGATCGTCAGTGGAAATCCGAACGCTCCTACTATTATGATCGGTGAAAAGGCAAGTGATATTATCAAGGAGGACTGGATGTACAAGAGAGAACGATACGTGGAAGGTGATCGATACAGGAAGTATCAACGACCCTTTCAAACGATTTCCGTTGTTTAAAATGCTTAGAATGTGAAAACGCAATTAACGGAGTAACGCTACTTCGCAGAAAAAGATGTCTCCTACCTTTTTCTCCCAGCTCGGTTTGCTGGAAAATCAGCGATACTCGCCTCCAAACGCGTAAGAAAGCACTAAACGCATGTATTTTTCACAACGACTCAACTTTCAAGAACGACTTGCGGGAAAACTCATAACGAAAGCCACCAATGATACCAAACCGTTACACCTGTACCTCATCTCCAAAAGACTTACTTTACTCTCAGATGAACCAAACAAACGTACCTTGCTACCTAACAAAATAGCTTTATACCTTTCCGCGTTTATCAGTAATATTTATCGGTAAATCTTGTAGGAATGTTATATTATAAGTTAATAGAAAACAGTATGATAAATACAATATCGTTGCACTCTCACAAAATAGAATATAATACCGCGTTTCGCGGTAAGGTTGGGATTAGGTTGGGCTTAGGTTTGGGTTAGGTTGGGGTTAGGTTGGGGTTAGGTTGGGGTTAGGTTCGTTAAAGGGGACAGACGTTCGACGAGAGAGGCAAACCTCGTATAATAGTACAATATTAAGAGTAATTAGTTACCTATAAAAATATAGGAATTGTGTATATAAAAGGCGGTAGATTAGAAAAAGCTAGATTACAACATTAATAAATACAGGATACTTTACGTATGTAAATGAAACAAATATAGTTTTTTATATGTCGGAGATGAAAGGGCAGCGGGTCTTTCCGTCTGGGATGTTGGGAAGAGCCCCAATACCCTAGTCCAGACTTTTACTATAGCTACACTTAAGCAATAGAAATAAGAAATAGTTTTAATGTTCCAATCTGGCTTCATGACGATGGGTTCGGGCTCGAGGTGACATAGCGGGTCACTAGATGTAGCCACGGTCACAGGAGGGACGCGTACCTGACAGAGGGATAGAACGATTATATGGCTCTCCTTAAAAACAAAGATTGACCCGAGAGGTGGGGAGAGGAATATATAAGGACAGTTCCACTTGGATCTTTTTTCGCTCTTCTTCTTTCTTTGGCTTGGAGTTCTTGCAGATAAGTTACTTGTACGTGGAGTCATACGTGGATCAGATCGCATTCGTCATCCCGTTGACCGTGGATTCGTTGACGAACCTGAAGCCATTGTCACTAGCTTCGCGAGTGCCTAATCGCCGTGATTAACTGTCGATATTGTAACTTGTTGCAATAAACTACACCTGTGTTGTACCGCGTCAATGGCTACTTCCCGCGAAGATACATCCGGCGCCCACAAAACCTTACTCCCAGTAATAATGCGACATATATTATTATTTATATATTATGTTATTAAAGATAAAGAACTGAGATATAAAAATACCATATTATGCAAGAGTTATATGTATAAAATATGTATAAAAGAACAGAGACTTAATATAACGGAACACACATATATACACTCCCCATTTATATCGCTTTATTTATATCATATCACCTAGGGAATGTAAATAAAGCTCTGTATTTTAAGTCGTTTCTTAACCGCTATGTCTCTTCTTTCTAACCTAACTCGCGCTATGTCTCGCATCAGCGAGCAAGGACAATGATCTCTGTTCGAATTTGAAATGAAAAGCAAGAAAATCACACGAATCGCGTCAATCGTAACTTTAGAAATTTTAGTTGATCAATTTTATTTGTATGTGGCCTATCTACACGCATCGATCGAATATTCTCACATCACCTCATAGATCTATCTAGTGATTTTTGTCTTTATCTAATTGCTCTCACGGAGGATACCTGGATCGCGAGACGAGAGCATGTAAGGCGAACTCGGAAGAACGTGGATCGTGGGCGAACTTTCGTTTCACGAGCGAATCGCTTTACGTAACCAGGTTCCGTGCCAAAAGTTTCGTTGTAGGATACGAATTCTCCCGTTGCTTTCTGCGTCGCGTTTCCGCTTCCTAGTTTCCTGGCGCGCGTTGAATTAGGCAGAATCTTCGTTATTTTTATGCGGATCTCGCTCGTCGTTACGCTGAACGAGCACCTTGCAATTAACCTCTTGCTGCCTTACCATTTGCTTTAAAACGCACGCACTCGTCCGGACTACGCTACGACTCTATGTACTCGAGCCCATCCAGAGATAAACAGTCTGTATAATTCAATTTGACGATCGTACTCCGAACACTCTGTACGATACCCGTTTAAAATTCCCATTCGAAATAACGTTCATAGTCCACCTTCTTTCTTTCACCCTACTACTGTGCCTATATATCGTTAGCTCAACTAGGATAATCGTTTCCGGAAAAAGGGCTCATAAACCGAAAAGACAAGTCGAGTAAATCGGATCGCAAGTTTTCGTGGTTGCCACGATTGCACGCAACGAGGACCAACCGAGCACGAGTATACAAAAATCTCAATTGTTGAAATACCGAGACGAAACATTTAGGGCAACATTTTGATACATATAGCAGTTGGTTAAAAATGATTTACCGAAAAAGGATCGATCGAGTAGTGGTTTTTAACCAATGTTTCCTGGAGTATTACTATTCGGCGAAATTAAATGTTCCATTTTTGTGAAAGAATTATTTTAGCTACAGTTTTTACCGATATAACGTTTTCTTTTTCATTTGTTTTTTCTTTTTTTACCCTTATATAATCTGTCAACTATAAATTTGAAGAGAAACTACGTTTACGTACATTTTCGTTGTCTGTTTCACGACCTTACGATTAGCGATTTCGATGCGCGGCCAATTTCCCTTATAATCTCGAAAGTGTTCCGTAACTTCGAAAAGGTTGAGAACAACTGATCGATGAGAGAGGTTTCGCGTGCGCGCCAATTTCTTTCCTACGAAGAGACTGTGATACGATGAAACCAACTATGACAAAAATTAATCGCGATCTTTATTCAAGCCTCTATCGAATCCTCACGTCTCCCCGCGAATGTTGCACCGCGTTTATCCCTGCGAAACTCAATCAACGGCAACGCGTCAACCATACTCAATTTTTCTTTTGTTCATACTTAATATCAGCTTTACAAATTTCTACTAAAAGCATACCTAATAACATTCAATTTTGTACCTCGACCAGCAGGATGCGTCGAACATTCAAGCAGTATACGCATCCATTGCGAATAAGGAAAGGATTCCATGCTATGGAAAATTCAGTCGATGCGACTTTGCGTTTGCGTTCCGCAGTTTCTTACTTTCACCGAGCCATCTTAAATTTGCGTGTGCAAACACTGATATATCCTCGATCTAAACGAATCTCGTTTAGATCCGGTAATAATACCAGACTCGTAGCGCAACAATACGATTCAAACAACGTTAGATTTCCCTATCGCAATGATCGTGAAATCGTTTCTTCTTGCTTTATTCGCGGACGGTTCGCGTCTGTTTTACGATTTTGTATCGCGTATATCTCGATTCACCGAGGTTTCACTGCAAGTAGACCGTTCCGAAAGAAGTTGAAGATGGAAAGCAACGATAGACACCGTTAGGGCGTACCAAAATACATCGTAATAGACGAATTAGGTTTTTTAAAATGTGATATATACCTATGTGTTTCAGTATAGACTATGACAATTGTCTTTATATGTACGTGTTATTTTACATACATAGCCATAGCGTCAAACACGCTCGTACATAGTTTCGTTTATTCCTAGTACTTGATTTTAGACGACCGTTATTTGCTCATAGTCATCTAACGAAACAATATAACTTGTTAAACAATCATTTCGGAATTCGATAAATATTATTATTTTATCTTATCTTTATTATTTTATCTTATCTTATAATTATTATTTTATCCATGGCAAATAAATCAATATCGACACGTTCACGATCAAGAGATACGTCGCTTTTGCATTTCGTTTTGAACTATTATACTTATTGTAATTACGGAGGGTTGGTAGCCGCGACCTAATATCTAGTTACTTTAAAGCTGCTGACATCTTCGAATTATCATATTTTAATCTTGTTCCCATTTCAGCGAGCAAAAAGAATTTGTAATATTCTAAGAAGACATTTAGCGTAAAATCCAATCTGGGAAACATATATACTGATAAGACTGTCAAGAATGATAAGACGGTCAAAAATGGCCGAAGGGACGTAATAGGATTAAAACTCGTAATTGGACAAAAGAACGAGAGCGAGGAATCTTGTCGATTGGCTCTAACGCAGCGGTAAAATATATCGGAAAGAAACATCGTCGATAGTTTTGAAAACGCCTCAATCATTTAAAATCCTTTAATCTTGACATTTGACCATAGAGATGGAAAAACGAATACAGGGCAAAACTGGCGAATTTTACAAATTCTTAGGTACATCGTGCGAAGAAAGGTGAAGACAGTGAAAGTCGTGTCGTGATCGGTCGTGTTACGTTTGCAACGGGGCGTGAGTTCATTCGTATTTTCGATTCACGTCGGTACAAGGTACGGGGATATTTTACAGGGGATATAACTATAATAAAAGAAAGCAGTTATGACAGGAGCGAAGCCGCTTAAAGCTAGACACGACGAACACTTTCTTAGGCTCCCACTTTCTTAAGCGGCATCAGACGATGGCGTAATTGGGACGATGGTGGCCCCGTCGGGTACAAATGTCCGTTGAGCTACCAAAGATAGCATCGAATATTCACCTTGAAGAATTTAGATTGTTTAGGAATTACCCAATTTTTCGTTTCGTCAGGAAGCTCTTTCAAAATCTTGTTCACCGTTTTTGGTCATTCACAAATTAACTTTAACACAGTAATGTGAGAAGCGAAGTAATATGTATAATTGATTTGGATGAATATTTATCAGATCAGAATATTTATCAGAAATAAATGGCGGATAGTATTTACGACTCGAAATTTGCTATTACACCATTTTTTTTGCGAGTCAAAGAAGAGTTAATTAATTCCAAATGCGTTAATAAATTACTCGATGTTATTATCGAGAGAAGCCCAAAGAAAATATCACGATTTCTTCTATTTCCTTTTCGTCGACTACGATTCGCTACTATTGTAAACCCCGCTCTCGCCCGTTCCTTGCGAACACAAGTAAACTCGAAATACGCTAGATTAAAAATGAAGGAAACGAAAAGTGGAATTGCGCGTGCGTAACGCAGTAATTGATAATTGATCGCTTACGCGTAATACTCGCGTACCATTAGAAAGTAACTCGTGTTTTTACAGAGCCTTCGTAACACGGTGCAACGTCTACGTTATCGAGGCGATATCAACTACAACAGGAAACGAATTAGTTCGATGCAAGCTCTATCGCATCTGACGACACATTGCCAATTTCACGCGCGAATTAAATGGAAACCACGAATAAAAGCGATTTTTAAATTACGCTGTTCCATAACTTTCAAACGGCTAACGTGTTTCTTGTGCTCAACGTTACATCTTCCTCTGACGAAACTCTGTATCTACTAAAAATGATCGGCAGAGGTTGCAGATTCATGCTTTACTGTTAATTAAACTCTGGCTAAAATGTGCTATAGACCCTTGCTCGAGGTTTCCATACAATTCGTCGATATTCGCAAATACATGACCCAATACTTATGTTATAATCGAGAGAATCGATGAAAAACGCGGTACAATTTTTTTTTTTGTTTTTTTCAAAAACGAGATAAGTACGATAAACGACATGATCAGGGTTATTAAACATAGCGAAATTTTTCAATTAACAAATTACACTCGTTTTTTTCCTTCCAATAACTGCGTAATCAAAATGTAACGAACCACAAAACATTTAAAATACGCCAGTCTGATAAATTTGTTTGACAAACAGTTCCAAGTCCATCTGTTCTCGTTTCTTTTCCTAAACTGCGCAAAATCAACTCACAATACACATAACATACACGTGTCACACTTTAACGAAAAACAAATATTTAAGAAATATTTAGTAGCCAACGATGGCAACGAGTTTATTGGAAAATTCAAACTCGTCGAATGGAAAACAGTGGTTCGATCGAATCCGGCGAGACTGACACACGTTTCGAAAAATAATTCAAGTACTGAGTCTTGCGCGAGCGAGGCTAGACCAATCACGAAATAATCTTGAATACGATTGGTCATAGGGCGGTGAAAGTTAGGTGAAGGGAAGTTGGAAAAGCATGTACAGAGATACCTATGGGAACGAGGATTGATTTAAAATTCCAGGTAAGGTACATGTAATAATGGTCAAGGTTGTGAATTTTAGGACGCCGATAACGGTACAGCGTCGATTTTCATGTTACAGGGGATGTTCACCGAACCATCTCTTTCGATCGCTATTTTAGACGCTTTATATTGGAGCAGTTATTTTAAAACGACGAGTGCAAAAGAAATATGTTTTACATATACACTGACGCTCGTAAGCGTGCGTGAATTTTGGTCACTTTGTATTAAACATATACAAATTAATGGGAAACTAGCGATGAAGAACGTTATCTACTATTTTCTTACGTGACCAGCAAATATACGCTACATGAAATATAAATTGTTTATTTCAAATCTTATCGATAATACGATAAAGTTAAGTACACGGTTCGTCAAAATGTTAATCGGTGTTGAGTATTATTGTCACAATCGATCACGATAGTTTCTATCAATTTGGATGAATCTTTTTTAACGTTCTTGCCACTTGACAACTAAATGAGCCGGAAATAATGGATTGCATAAATAATAACTTTTGTAAGACTAGGTTTTATCGTGTTATAATACTGTGTGACAGCTGTGACAAAGGTTAAATACATTCCGAGTCTATTTGTAACTTTGCGAGTAAATTATATTTTGAAGTAAACAAGCGTGGACAAACTCGTAAACGATAATACACTTGATAATTTCAGTCTCGTACGAGCAGCATGGAAATAAATTTTTCTTGTTTTACGTGTGGCGTTTTACCTGCCGCTTTACCGATAAGATTGGAGGTGCGCAATCGTTATTATTCTAGCGCTAATTTGCGTAACGTTTTAGCGAATAGCTTCAAATTACGAACTGTCTACGATAAGAAGCACTTTGCGTAACCTGTCTGTGCGAACGCGGTGCCCGATGTACCTGAAAGATTGTCGTGTCTCGCGATTTCAAAAAACGAGTCGAATATCGATCGAGCTTGATACGTAATCACGCGTGTGCGTTATTACACGCGTGCCAAGAAGTTACCGCACGAATGTAATAGAACCGGATGTAATCGACGCTAGGAAACAGGATCGAGTCGAGGGACGATGTAGACGTCGACCAGCTGGCCGTTACGTACTTTGCTATATTTCCAGACCGTTGACCCGATCCCGCACTCGACAACAGATTATCAACGCGCGATTTAACTTTTTCGGTTAATTACATTCCACCGGGCGATCATCGGAGTCTCAGAAAAACGGACGGTCCTTCGTTTCAGCAGGAGCTTTACGTCGGATTCTCAGAGATCGGATGATCGGATTTTCAGATGATCTATCGGCGTACTGGTTCCGAGAAGAAAACTCGTGCCATAATTGAAGCGATTTCTTAATTACGCTTGACTGCAAGCGTACAAACAACGTGTCCTGGAAATGGCTGTGTCGTCGTTCTTACGCGATTTTTTAAGTAAGAATTTACGTTTAGGTGAAGGGAACGAACTAAGCTTTCGGGAACTCTTCTTTCTTCTTTTCTGTTGAAATTTGTTTTGCACGTTTGAAATATCAGAACGCATAATGGCCACGTATTAAACGAGTCAGAACGAAAAATGTTTACTTCTTGCAGTCCAGTCTTTGTAATTCGCACGAGTGCTTGTCGTTACAGCGACGTTATCCGTTCAAGATAAATCGGTTGACACGAGGAAACGTGTTCGAACGACGAACTGGGTTGTTCGACAGAACTTTCTTTCTCTTACTCGAAATTCGTAGGCAGCTCGTCATCGGTGGTATTGCAAACTCTAGTCGTGATGGGAGTCACGTAGCGATGTCAGATGTTTCACAACACGACACACATTAATCTTCTCGCAAATATACGATCCCAATGTATTAATTGCCCGCAATAATTGTGTAAAAAAAATAGTTGACCACTCTCACGGTGACTGAATAAATCTTATTTGATTACGCGGAGTAATGCAAATGTAATAAAAACAGCTTTAAGATGGAAACCAAGAACATTATATAAATGTTTGAATAAATACGTATTAAGTTTAAGAGTAGATGCTATCTCGAAAAAATGTAAGCAATTTCCATAGATAGAGCGCGTGTCGCAAGAAGGGATACTCTGTCGAAACTTTGATCGATAGATCGTACTAAAATCAAAACGTAGAAGACATGGGTCGAAAGAAAGGCGCGTGTCTGAAAGGAAGCGGCAGGAACTCTTACGGATGTAACGTAAAGCGTGTGTACGGAAGGTAATGGCAACCTAGTGTAAGCACCAGCTGTTACCACATTGTTAGGGGGGAGGGGAGGATAGGTGCGCGTAGGTAACCACAGGAAGAGAATACTTTCACTGCCAAACGTACGGTTGGGAGCCTTCGAGAAGGACGAGAAAACCCAGGCATCGGTTAGTCAGACGGATAAGGACGGTGAGAGTAAAACGATCAGGGAGCGCAGTATCGACACAGTGCTCTATCGGTTTTCTGAGATACTTACCCGTCATTCTACTATCGTTTCGAAAAACTGGTGAACCACCTGCATCGATCGATCCTGCCGAAAATCGCGCGTCCTCGCGATCGTTCCTGCGTTCATCGTCTAACTCCACAGAGAAGAAAGTAGTTTCATTCCATTTGGTTCGCGATTCGGAATTACGGATCCGCGATACCGATCGATACCATCCATGTAGACGATCCAAATAAAGAGGAAGTCGATTCGAAGGATTTAATGGAAAACCGACAGACTTCATGGGGAGAGAAGCGTCGTAAACATCTTAACGAAGGTAAGCGGTTCGGAAAAGTGTTCGGTTTCTGTTTGGAGATATAGTGGCACATGCTCCTCCGACATCACGGGAGAATTCTCCCGGAGAAAGTTCTAAGGACTGCCTGTTAGATAATCCAGGGTCGTCGAAGGAACTTTACAAAGTATAGGAAATATAGAAACCTCTTACGTAGATATATATTATACGAAACATTTTGAAATTTCATTAGCACTGTAACGAGACACGACCGCCGCATCGTACTATTGGAAGCATGTGCAAAGTATTTGAACAGTCAATTATTTACCATAGTAATAAAGCACGATATTTAGCGAAAGCATTTTTAACATTAATTATACGTTTAAGACTATCATTTATGCTGTATACTAATTTTTCACTAACAATAAGAGTGTATTTGCAATAAATCTCTCGCAACTTCAATATACATTTTTTAAACACCATAGTCGCGTCTTGTTACAGCGCTAGCCAGATTTTAAAGATATATGTTTAAGGATATTTCGTAGGATGATATACGTAGCCAGAAAAATTTTTTGTGGTAAGCGTTCGAACACTTTTGTGAATCACTGCAAGACGAATCGGTGTATTCGATTCGATTCGAATCGATGGTTACGATCAATCTACCGACGTTGAAACGATATAAGGTGAGACGCGAGGATTATTCCCATTCTACTCGGAAATATAGTGCGAAAGATTGATACGGAAATAATCAGAATCGGGCGCGACATTTCAGATATTTCGCGAGAAAGCCAAGTAACGTTGATACAGAGTGTTAGACAGAATTATAACAAACTTGTGTAACTATAGGTTACGCATAGTAAATTTCTCGCTGTTCTGTCTAACTCGAGTAACATATATTCATTCGTAAGAAAATATACAGAGTCCCGAATCTTTAATATTTCTGTCGTTTCTAGCAACCCGATTGTCACTGGCCACGAAAGACGTAATAGCCGATTTTACGAGTTTCGACAAACACAAAAGATATTATCGAATTGTCCCCATCAACTAAACATAAGCGAAATCAGGTTTCTTCCGAGTGTTCGTTTGCAATAGAGTTTGCGATTCTTATTTGTAAAACGAACGTTCTGGTTAACAATTTTTCATTTTCGTGGGACAAGTGAAAGATGTATAGAATATGGAGAAATAATACAATGTTAATCTTGTCATTTTGAATGTATTGAAAAACAGCCGCGCGAACATCTGCAGATTATAATAAAATCGAAGAATGCGATTGATTTAAAAATCGACTACACGCAATAATAGTCTCGTTAAATATCGTGAACGCCGAGAATCGGAGTAATATTCATAGCAGGCAGCACAGATCAAGGCTGTGGAACGGTGACATAGATCTTTACGCTTAGATTACGTATAGATTTTTACGTTATTCGCTACTGGCGTTGCCATGTGGTGGTATCTAATTGCGTTTCATGAGCGAATCTTTCATATGCGAGTCCTTTTCTATTGCAAAACACGATCCGTAACGTTTATTCAAAGTCGTTACCATTTCATTCTGTTTTCCATTATTTTAATTTAATTTAATAACAAATAACTCGAACAAAATTATCGAAAATATCGATATAACACGATATAAGAGTATGTGATTCGAGTAAATTCGATTTAGTAGATAATAAAAGATAAAGTAAAAAGGAAATAGAGAATAAGAGAAATTTAAGATTACGAAAACTAAAATATCAATTATAAAAGATTCGATACTAAAACGAGCGAGAAGGGAATAAAATAATAAAATAGGTTACAACTTATTTCGTCATTCGTGAGTTTCTAAACAAACGATGAGTGTTACATCTGTCTTTTCGCTGTAAACATCTAACATAAGACCGGTTTTACGATATTACGCAGTCTTATGCTATGCGATAAAATTCATACAAAACCCAGATTAGATCCGACCAGATTTCCAGAGATCAATGCTAATGCGTTTAGAAAAAGAAGAAAAGACAAAAAAAAATAGACTACACCGCACCGCTATAAATCATTTTATTCAAATATTTTGCCAAAAAAAATACAAAAGTACAAAATATAGAATAAATTAATATAAAAAATAATAAACATAACATATATAAATATATAAATTAACGAAAAAGATAGAAAGTAGAATATAATTTCCTGGCGCACTTTTTTAAATATCTCAGCTTATGTAACTCTTTCGTGCTCACCACCAAGACACGCATCTCAAATTCTTGTTTTAAATACATCTCATAGATCTAACACTCCTGCTTAAGATATCAAGAAATTCCAAGAAAGGAAAAAATAGAAGAAATAAAAAGAAAAATAGAAAAAAAGAAAGAAATTCAAACAAACTACATACATTGACGTTACTCATGCTCGATTATCTTATATACTTTCTTTCGCCGTTGAAAGTCATTTAAAGAAAGAAAGTCGCAAGTGGTTACGCAATAACTCTGTAAAATTTTCTCATTGAATCGAGAATGTTTCGTGATGCCTCTTTAATGAAAACAATTTTAATATTATCATATTTATCATTATTATTACTATCGTTATCGCTATTACCGAGTATCTTCCTTTTTTTTGTTTTTTTTTTTTTTCTTTTAAATAAACAGCGAAACATTACACTCGTCTCGAACGAAATAATCCACGCAATGAGAGACGTGAACGCGTGTTCCAAGTTTCGACGGATCTCTCCTTTACGTCGCTACGTCGCTCAAAGAAAAACTAATTTACGCTGAACTCACGTGGCTGGCCGCTTGGTGGTCAAGCAGTCGGCGAAACTCTTACCTGAAACAAGAAAGCAGGATCGTGTACAGGATACGTATCATCGTTGAAAATGTTAAACGAGTAGTCGATTTGTAGTCGTTAAACGTCAATTTCTAATCACGTTTGTCGGCAGAAATAACGTCTCTATTATAATGGTAACTGGTCGAGTTTAACGTCCCTGATATATAATAACGTATATTCGCTAATTTTCATAAACGCGTCGAAGAAAAAGTTTTAAAACTTCGTTAGCGCTATAGCGAAACACGAGGAGTGCGTTGATCGCGGTGATAAATCTTGATTGATTCGACCAAATAAGCGAATATATTTTGCATGTGACAAAAGTAGTACGTCATATAATATTTCTGTAATAGGTACTTATTGCATGTACATATATACATATACATGTGTATGTGTGTGTCTGTCTTATTTTATTTTCCTATTACCAGCAGCATTGTACATTACAATTCCTCTTTTCGTACGCAAATGAGATTTCACCTACAATGCGTTCAAGAAAAAAAGTTACTTGACATTATTTATGATCGTCTTGAGATAAAAAATGAATTTAATTATTCCCAAGTATCGCACGCAACGAACAAATATCCCATTACGTAGCGCGAAGAGAGTTACACGTTCGATCTAAATGCGATAATCTAAGAGAATAGAGAACGCGTCTTTCAGAGAGAAAAGTTGCCAATTTCCGCGTTATTTTCTTGCACGATGCAGAAATTGAGAGGCGATAGAGACATTATGATTTTTCCTAGCTTGCGTTCTCACCGTTCGTTCGTTCGTTCATCGATTGGAAACAACGTTATTTCAGTTCGGTTTGCGAGGATCTCTATAAAATTGCTTTTTTCTCTTTCTTTTCCCATTCTTTTTCCCTTTGATAGAATCGTACGAATATCGCGTTTTCCGCGTTATAACGAACGCAGGTGGTTTTAAAACTTTCTCGTATCTTTTTTTGCCGATGCAAAACACGGGTTCTTTCGTGACTCGGCGGACACGAACGATGGAAATAACATTTTAAGCATAATAGATGCGTTTTCTCCCGAAGCAAATGTAAGATCGACGTATGATACAGCCAGGTTTTTTCTGCGGATATTTCTGCGTTTGAATAATTTACGCTTGATCAATTTATCTATAGCAATTTTGTCTACAGCAGCGACTATAAGGAAAATATGGTAATTAAGATATTAATTGGACATAATATAATTTATCTAGATACTCGTTCGTCGAGTAATTTTATCCATTTAAAAATAAAATAATTTGTGTCACCCATATAAACTTATATTTCTATGGAAAATCATCTTCCACGACCTAACCGGTCGTACAACTTACAAGCAACCATTTATCTACTGTGAAAACCTACAAAGACTCATTCCAGAACCTATTAACCTAAATAAAGCGGTGATCGATCCTCCTACTTACTCTCTCCACTGCTGTTTGCTACATCAGCAATAGTCCAAGCTCGTTAATTGTTACAACAGCGCTCGTTCGATTACGCGTTTCTCGTTCTCTATATCCATTTCGAGAGCAACTTCTATCGTTCTACTCCCGAAACTTTCATCTATTATCGTCAGTCGAACGTTTTATCGCAGTTTCCAGCCGACGATCCACGATCGATAGGCTGCAAATTCGTACTTTCCGGAATATAATTGAAAGAGTAGAACTTGCATAGAAAATTGTCTCGTCTATCAAATGTTATGGAAAGTGTTAAACCGTGGATATTTTATATATTATATCTTTTCGCATTATGTGCATTCTGTGAAACTCTCGAGTCTCCTATAAATGCATAGAAATTCGCAGTCTAACGATGAAAAATGCTACAAACCTACAAATAAAGTAAGAAATTTCGTTACTCGTAAAATACGAAAGTGCACGTTCTAGATTTGAGACACCAAACGAACACGTGTATCAGCGGCTACAAGAAGAGAAAAGCAAGGTGCCGCGATATTCGAATAACCCGAATCAGGAATACTCGAGTCAGATCAGGAAGATGGTAGCGTAAGCCGAGAACGTGGATGGTAGTCGAGGCGTAAGAAACGCAAGCAGAGAGAGGACACGTAACATAACCGGCAGAAATCCGTGGACGAAAACGAACGTGACAGAGGTTTACGTGGATGGAACACTTTCACCTTCCCCTGTTACGAGATCACCATCTTACCCATTCTACCGGCAAACACACAACTTGATTAATTTGTTGGCCGGTTTACGCGAGAATTAATCGATAAACCGCGACGCATGCTGCCCGTTAAATCGCGTCCAGTTCCACGTGCTGCTAATTAGGGCCAGCTCTATTTCCTACAATTTTCTTCCTTCCTTCCGCATCGTCCAACAGGATTCGTAGTACGTCGTACTGAAACGCGATTTACCCGCACTGATTACCACGATCGTTTCCTTTCCCTTGCCCGATGAGAAAACTTTAAACGTCCGGAATTTGAAAGGCAGAAATTGAACGGGGGATGGTGTGATTTCTCGTCTACCGATTTGAAAATCGATGCTTTGTACGCTTAATCGATGTTTCGATTAATCACGTGATCGTCGAATAGAAGTTGACGCACGAGCCCTAGCGTACAATTGCTAGAACATCTATCTACATACATACGTATATCGCTTGGTAAAACAATTAGAAAAATAGACGATAGACGAGTGGTCAGCAGGTTTGCTTGCTTTTTGATTTGCAAGTTTTAACGGTAAGCGCGCAGTCCTCCGTGAATCGAAAGATTCGTTGAAAGTTTCGGATTATCGATCTCTACGAGCGTCTAATCCGTTCTAATTTCTAATTGAAATGCTTGACAAAATTACTATAGCACAATGTTAACGACTCAATCTCGAGCAATCAAATACAAATAGACTAGCAATTAGAATCTCTCTGCAACCTGTATCTAAGATTCGGTTTCATGAAAGAATAATTGTCACTAGTGTCACCAGCAATAATAGTAGACCAACATTTATATCCCAACGATATTTATTTACTAGACCGTAGATGTTTATACAAATTCATATTTTCATGAATATAATTTCAAACTGGAATTATTTAACCCGCTAAAAATTACGATACTTTCGATATTTTCCATATTATATATTCACAAAACACACATATTATACAGGGTGGTTGGTAACTGGTGGTACAAGCGGAAAGAGGGTGATTCTACGCGAAAAAAGAAGTCGAAAATATAGAGTAAAAATTTTTCGTTCGAGGCTTTGTTTTCGAGAAAATCGACTTTGAATTTTCGCTCGGTACGCGTGCACTTTATCGCGTCTCGTTATAACGGATCTCACTGTAGAGATCGTTGTCTCGATAGAAAAATTAAAAAAAAAAATTTCCGCTTGTACCACCAGTTACCAACCACCCTGTATACAATTCGTGCATTCTTTCGCCAAGAAATTTCCCACGAATGCATAAAAATTCACAGCTTATCTATCTCGTTTATCTGGTTTAACGCTTGTCGTTCGTTTGTTTACAGAGAAGCAATGAAGAACGTAAATCCCCGCGTATCATCCAAAGTACATCGTATCGAGAAAATCGGCACACGACCACCAGACATTCTTTCATGATGACATACGAAGCAGCGAAAACACTTCAAAATCGGAAATATCATTCGGTGAAATTTAAGAATCTATCTAGTGGGAAAGAATGGTATTCAGCGCGATCGTGGTCACGTCGGCCTTGAAGGGTGCTTTGAGCCTGGTGGGCACGAGTTTGTGGCTAATCCCCCTATTAATAGCAGGTCTGTCCTACTATCGATACGATCAACTGGACCCGGAGAGTCGGCCTATCGACAAATATCCTCTTTACGCGGAATACGATTTCGTGGTTGTGGGAGCTGGATCAGCCGGGGCTGTCGTAGCTAATCGGCTATCAGAAATAGCAAAATGGAACGTTCTTCTACTAGAGGCTGGTCCGGATGAGAACGAAGTAACCGACGTACCTTCGTTGGCGGCTTATCTTCAATTGACGAAATTAGATTGGAAATATAAAACAGAACCGACGGGGAGAGCCTGTCTGGCTATGAAAGGTGGTCGCTGTAATTGGCCTCGTGGCAAAGTTCTAGGTGGTTCGAGCGTGCTCAATTACATGTTATACGTCAGAGGGAACAGACACGATTACGATTACTGGGAGTCGATGGGCAATCCTGGTTGGGGATACGACCAGGCGTTGTATTATTTTAAGAAATCCGAGGATAACAGGAATCCCTACTTGCAGAGGAGTCCGTATCACTCGACTGGTGGATACTTGACGGTGCAAGAGTCTCCGTGGAGGACTCCTTTGGTAGTGGCGTTCGTTCAGGCAGGAACGGAGATGGGCTACGAGAACAGGGATATAAACGGAGAAGAGCAAACGGGATTTATGATAGCTCAAGGGACGATCCGCCGAGGTAGCAGATGCTCGACGGCGAAGGCGTTTCTGCGACCAATTCGACTGCGCAGGAACATTCACACCGCCATGAATTCTCACGTAACCAGAGTTCTGATCAACCCTGTCACCATGAAAGCAACAGGCGTCGAGTTTGTCAGGGATGGTCGCAGACAAATGGTCCGAGCGAGAAAGGAAGTGATTCTTTCTGCCGGAGCGATAAATAGCGCTCAGATTCTCATGTTATCCGGTGTAGGACCGAAGGAACACCTTCGTCACGTTGGAATACCGGTGATCAAGGACCTTCGAGTGGGCGACAATCTACAGGATCACGTTGGCATGGGTGGCTTGACGTTCCTGATAGACAAACCCGTGGCTATTGTTCAGGATCGGCTGCAAGCGGCTCCGGTAACGATGCATTACGTGGCGAATGGAAGGGGTCCGATGACCACTCTAGGCGGCGTCGAGGGCTACGCCTTCGTCAACACGAAATACGCCAATCGGTCCATCGATTATCCGGACATTCAATTACACATGGCGCCGGCGTCCATAAATTCAGACGGCGGCGTGCAAGTTAAGAAGATTCTCGGAATAACCGACCAAGTGTACGATACCGTGTACAGACCTATAACGAATAAGGACGCATGGACCATCATGCCTCTTCTGCTCAGGCCTAG
Source organism: Bombus flavifrons (assembly GCF_040668555.2). Lineage (NCBI taxonomy): Eukaryota > Metazoa > Arthropoda > Insecta > Hymenoptera > Apidae > Bombus > Bombus flavifrons. The sequence continues at coordinate 18,680,794 of NC_138444.1, read as the reverse complement.
ATCGAGAGGCACGGTCAGGCTACGTAGTTCCAATCCGTTTCATAGCCCGCTCATCGACGCTAATTATTTCTCCGATCCGATGGACATCGCCACTTTGGTCGAAGGTGCGAAAATCGCGATCAGAGTTAGCGAGGCGAAGGTTTTTAAGCAGTTTGGATCGAGAGTTCACAGGATCAAACTGCCTGGGTGCAAGCACCTGAAATTTGCTTCGGACGCGTACTGGGAGTGTCACATTCGACATATTTCGATGACCATTTATCATCCGGTCGGAACAACGAAGATGGGCCCTTCCACCGATCCCACCGCCGTCGTCGATTTTAGGCTGAAGGTACACGGGATCGAAGGGTTGAGGGTGATCGACGCGTCGATCATGCCTACCATTTGTAGCGGAAACACGAACGCGCCGGTAATTATGATCGGAGAGAAGGGAGCCGATCTCGTAAAGAACGATTGGCTGACGGTAGAAACTGCGAGAAGAAGCTAGCGATTTCATATTAGCGGATCGAGTAAAAGTTGGCAAAAAGTTGTTGATCTTTACTAGATAGATATATCTGTTGGTACTTTAGTTACGTTTTGTTGTTGGTAAATTTGTACTCGTGTAACGCATTACTTGCAAAAATATCTGTCTCTTGTGATACATCTCTCTTTTGTGTGTTCGTGCGTGTGCGTGTGCGTGTGTATTTGATTATATGTACATAAAGATGAAATTTTGTTAAATTAACCGTAGTATTATCGTTAAGTGAAAGGTTGTTACAAAACGATCTGATACAGCGAACGAATCAAATTACATCGAAAATGAAATAACTTCATCGTATGGTTGGATTAACTGTAAAGTTTATAATTTTACAAAATTTAATTACAAACTATGAAACGATCATCGAAAAGAGCGAAATAGGGAACCTTCTTACGTATAGAATCAGATCGTGCTCTACAAGCAGAAATTACGAATTAATGTTAATATTTTATCATCGATCAAGAAGCTTATGACGTAAACGCATTGCGCATATGTGGGCAGATAGCTCGTATCCGCATCTCCGGATAATTATATGAATTTCACGTAATACTTGTCTCGTTACACGGTTGTTATCATCGGAGGTAAACTGAATTGCAGGGATCGAAATACGATCGTGGAACACGGACGAGGAGGAAAGATACGAAACTACAGATTAAAAAATTGTGTAACAGAATTTATTCATCGAATGTGCAGAAAAATTAGACCATGGTGATAGTCGATGCAACTTTAAATAAAATAAATAATAATAACAGAAAATTCGACTAAATTGCACGAAGAAACACCAATCCTGTATCTCAAGAAAATAAAGGATATTTTCTAAACTATGTTATATAACACATCGCGTTATGTACTTTAAGGAAAATATTTGTTTCTTTTGATTTAAACGAACAAGAAGTCCTTTACGAATGAAAAATTCCATGGCAACATGGAATGGCAAATTTCATAACTATCACACTATTTGATTCAAAATAGCGACTTTTGAATAGATGAACACAAGTTTACCTCCTCTCGAATTCTTTTTCCTACTTACCCGTCCTCGAGAATAACCATACAATTTTTGTTTAATAAGCGAGCTCTCTTTTTCTCAGGTTCTTTTTTTTCTTCGTGCACGTGCCATATCTTATTACGTAACTTCTCCGCAACAAATCTGTGTGTAATTAAACTTTCAAGCCGGAATATTTTAAGAACTAATCTGCAACTATGAACAACGAATGTCACAAACATAATACATATTTAAATCCCGTGTACCGTTCAAAAGATTAAACTTTTTTCTTCGACACGAACATTCGTTATTTTATGTAAAGAGAAGAATTCTTATAGTTTATTAGCGAGATAATAATCGAAATCGTATACTATTAATCGGAAGACTAACGTCACAATCAATGCATCATACTGCACCCATTTTTAATAATTTTTTTTTTTGTAGTTATTCGATATTAAAATTTATCAAAGAGAAGTACGTGTTAATCAATAGGCGAGTGATAACAAATTTCTCACCTATATATCCGAATGAAATGGTTGAACAAAGGGTCGAATCTTCGTCTTATCGTACATTTATAAAATAAAATACCAAAAGTTGTACTTATCGTTCGATTAATTCGTTAATTGAATTATCCTTTGACGTAAATATAAGTACGTATTACTTATATTCGATAATTGTATGTACATTGTATCACATATACCGTATCGATGTAACAAATAATGTAAACTTCGATCGACGAATAGTAATAAAAAAATGAACAGTTTATAACTTCCATCTCGAATTATTACGCGTAGCCATTAAATATAATCAGTTACATACAAATTTCGAGAACTTTGACTCTACACCGGAGGAACGCATGATCGGCAGCCTAATGGTGACTCCGAACATCCTTCACGAAAATCAACTATTCTCAGCGAATGTACACCCCGATGTAACCGATCGGTCCGAATTCTCGATGCGATTTCATTGTGAATGTCGGCGTTCTCCTGATCAAAGCTGGTCTCGATGAGAATTTCTTTATAGCCATTGCTCTGCTGCTTGTGCCCTTCTTACAAACCGTTTCAATGATCGATCGAATGTACGAAACGAAACCATCAGACCGATACTGCAGAGCGGTAATCGGTCGCAGGTGTAGGATTTCTAGAGCCAAAGTGAAGGATGGATACGTACGGTGGACCAAACTTCACCCTGCGCGATCAAGTAGGCACAAACATGTAGGATCAAGCGAACATTTTCAAGCCACACGTCGAGGATTTCCTATTAGATGGAAAAGGACCGCTAACCATCACTGGCTGCGAGGGGCTCGCGTTTTTTATTATCCGTTTTAATTATCTGAGCCACCCCGATGACATCGGAATTTTGATGAAAGTCGAAGTTTCCAGAGCAAGGGCCATGGGAAAACTTGGTACTTAGTTTTATAAACAAACGTGTTCATCCGAGTGTAAGAAACACCCGTTCGATTCCGACGATTACTGGGAATGCAATTTGAAATCGGAAACATTGACCTTCTATCGCCATAGTGGAACTTGCAAACGCAATATGTTTTCCTAGAAGTGAGAATCACTTCGACAAAAAGTAATGTCAAAAGTGATGAACGATAATACATTGCAAGGTTATTCTTAACAACAATCTTAATTTAATGCTACACACACATATATATAGTGTCTATTATAATGCCAATAGAATACGAATATTCGTCCAAATATAAAAGATTATTTTCCCTACTACAAAAGCCAATTTGCGTTTCCACGCAATACCCACATTTTTATGACTCGTGGATCGATGTAGATATATGCATTTCCATCTCGTTGAACAACGAAGGAAGAAATAGAAATTCTGCTGAAATTGCACAAAAACTATCTACCCTCCGATTTCAATGATTTTTGAACATGAAAGCTCCGTGCACAACCGCGTATGCGCGGCTGCAAGAAATGTCTGTTATAATATTACTCGATTAAATATCATCGATGTATTGGATTTGCGTTAGATTTTCCTCGCGGCGGGCGGATTAAGAAACTAACTTAGACCCAATACATTAATGATATTCGTTTTTAATTCGATCATAACAAAATGATACACCTAAGTGTACCACTTAAATTAATTATGAACTGTTTGTTATACGAAACATGTTTCGATCAAAGATTGTATCGTATCAAAGAGGGGGCACGATATAGTAATCAGTTAATTGATATTTTGCTTTCTTGTTGAAATACGAAGGTCACGAACGTCGAAGGTTAGAATTGTAATTGTAAAAGCTACATTGTACAATATTACCGTGGGGAAGAGTAATTTCGCTTCATCAATCTTATAAAAGATAACAAATGGTTTGCGTGTATGACACGAATATAAAGGATGAGTCATACTTCTTCTTTCCATAAAAATATTTCCGCGAAAAATTACATGTGAAAATGGCAACCGATTAGATAATAACCGTTTTTTATTTATCATCATTTCAATTATTTTACGTTTATTTCTGAAAAGATAAAATTCATGAAAATAAAATTCGAAAACTTTTTGCAACAACTCTAAAACATTCAGTAGGTTTTATCCTAAGTATCCTCACCGATTTCGAGGATTTTTTAATATATTGCAGAAGTCAACATTTTAAATAACTTCTCTCTGTACATATAATCGTCGCTGGGCCACGGATTCTAGGATATTTGCAAAACTTTGTCGCTATCACTACTACTACTGCTACTAGTGAATTCTGCCTATAGTTGTGCACCCGTGACAGCCTATGCGGAAGTATCGGTTTCCTGCTGCCGTGAGGAGACCGGATAAAATCACACCTATCCCAAAATCTATATAAGTTATAAACAAAAAATAAGAATTAGATTTGTGTTAGTCGTTATTTTATCCGGCCAATAATAATGCGTACCCTGCTATGGACGCACAATTTTTTTTTTATTTATTAATATTTACAATCAATTCTTGCATTGAGAATTTTCAGTAATTTTTTCTAGTGTGGCGCAGTGACATGGCTAATTATTTATAATAAGTTAATACTTATTATAGATAAGTATAATTTATAAGTAAGTGTTATAAATAAGTAAATATTACTTAATATGAATATCTAATTAAATCTAGTGGACGCACAATTATAGGTTGGATTCACTGTGGCGGTGGTGGTCGACAGTCTTTTGTGAATATCTCGAAAACTATTACCGAGCGGTGGTTGTATGTACAGGAAAAAATTTTTCAGAATCATGTCCCCGACAACATATTCCAAAATTATCGATATCGGTGAGGTGGATGGGATATCGGTAATTACCGTATGTATAATAATATATGTATATCTGTAATATATCGACTCTAGAATCCATATGAATTAATCGATAATTATTTCATTCTAATTTCTATTACGCAATTCATACCTTGCAATTAAATGAAGCCTCTTGTGCTAGCTCTTATCGTCTATCACAAACGATAAATGAACAAGTTCAAATACATAGACTAGATACACAGACTCGTTTATTTGTAATATTTTTAACAAATTAGCTATCCAAGTGCATGGCTGCATGTGTGCAGAAGAATATAACTTCCAGTAATATTTACAATTATGATTCACATACGATTGAAGTATTTTCGTAGAAGCCAAATTATTTCGTAATTAAATAAAGAAATAATAATAAAATAATATAGTTATGCAAGTGAAAACTATTGACCCTATGACCCTATTTCCAATTACCTGAATTAAACTACATACTTATGTATGTCTACGTATTACATTTAAGTTTATCAATTTCACCTTGAGGATATTTAACCCAGATCTATTTTCCAACTTACTTTCAGAACTTACTTTAGAACATATATATATGTGTGTGTGTGTGTATGATTAATTATATTAATGTTAATCACATTTTTCCACGACGAAGTGATAATTAAAATTCATTTTTCCATATACAATATCTTGTATTTTTAAATTTACGTGCTTATTTTTCCTTACGTTAACAATAGTTCCAACATGCGCGTCATATTATTCTATGTTTAGTGCAGCAAAATAAAAGATTTTCAATGTTATGAAATTAATAACCGAGATTCTCTACGGTGCGCATTCGTTGTATCGTGTTAATCAAATAGCTATTGACACATGCATAAATTAGGAAGTGTCACTACGTGTAAAACCAAATACACTAAACTGATACTGGCAAGGGCGGTGTACTGTCAGATGGTTAAAGTTAATCGTTCGATTAATTTTATAAATGTACAAAGATTCCATACAAATTGCTCTAAAACAACAATCTCTCAAAACTCGTAGCATACGATAATTTACGTTACTTTTTTCAAATTAGCGACAGAAGCCTACGAAAAATACCAAGCGTGGCAGCTCTAGTTTAATATATTGCACCGCTTGATCGAGTCGTAAAAAATACTTATTTAGCATTCATCTATACATACCTGATACGACCAAAGCTTCGTTTGGACCACAAGTATGAACGTTTCCCATTGTCAGATAAACTCTTTCTTAATGAAGATGCAACAACAAACCGGCACAAGCAAACAACCAGAACTAAAACGGTTACCACTGACACTAATCTATACAATAAATTGGTAGTAATGAAATATGGATTATTTCAAAAACCCCGGTAAATCATTAATAACATGCAACAATACGTGTTAGTCGCGCGTCGTAAGGTTACGATGTTACTCAAAGCCACTACCCAAATTTGTAGCTTTTGCAAAACCCTAGCTTGCAACACTGCCAACCTCGACATTTCCACGTACAGCGACATCTCTTCAAAATGAACCATCTCCTCTATATGTACTTATTTAAAGGCTCATTTCTAAATTAGATTTCCTTTACTTCAAAGAATTTTGGCAAGTAATTTGCTAATAATAATAATTGTATTAAAATATATTGGAAAATGAAACGTATGTTTATATCGTTGTATTTTGGGAAACTTGGGGAATTTTAGGTTGGGTTGTTGCCCGTGGAACGCTGAAGCCACGATCCTATACCATAGAAATATAAAGATAGATTACGCGAGTCATACGTTACCGTGTAAGTGGATGCGGTATGGGAATAGAAAGAGGACGCTACATGGAGGCTACTCCTGTCTTTGTCTGATCAGCACGCACATTGACGCTGTTCGTTGATCGGTATTACACTCGCATATTTACTGCACGAATGTGTATACGTTATTTGCAAATGTGCAGCGTTCTCTTTCTAATCCCATATTGCATTCACTTATACCGTGATTATATAGAAGAGCGATGAGCAACGAGCGACAATCCGTCGCTCAGCTGTATTGCTTATTCCACGTATATAAATCTGTAAATTTGATTTATTTTCTCGAAACACTGCTCGTAAATTTAAAGTTAAATGAAATTGGAGAGTATCGAATAGATTAGAATCGAACACAGAATTTTAAATGAAGAAAACTTTAGAACCGTGTATTAATTTGAATAACTTAAATACAAATTTAAAAGATTTTAAAACTTGTACAATTATTTACGCTTTGAAGTCTCAATGCATTAAGTTCAGCGATAAATTTCTTGTCTAATCTTCCTAATTTACTTTATTTATACCCTCGGTTTTACATTAATAAAACACGATCTATTTGATATCCAATTGAGAAAATTGTTAGTAATTTACGTTGATAAAAATTAATTTGATTAGTATGTATCATATAGAAAAGTAAGCGTTTTATGCTCTGGGATAATATGTTCCTTCCGATGGTAATGAAAATAAATATGCAAACTAACGTACGATTGGAAATATAATTATCAGCGATAATCAATAAATTTTCTGTCAAAATTCTTCCGTTCATTGACCCAGCTATGCCGCTGCACAATTGAGCCGTTTAATGCAAAAGTGATGTAATTCAAAAAAGTTGATTACTGGATAACGAGGGCTAAAGTAAACATGTAAGGGAACGAGTGGACGATTCCTACTTATTCTGCTATCCACCAAGAAACTAGTGAAGATATACTTACATCAATTCTGCACAGAACTGAATGAAAGTCATGCTTTTGAGATGTGGTGCCAAACCAAATAGACAACAAATTCACTTACTCCACTTTTGCATTAATCGGTTCAATTCATATTTACCGCACCAAAATTCACGCTACGAGGAACCACAAGCTACGTCGGTACATGAGGTTCTCAAAATTTACGCTACGGGGAGGCACAAGATACGACAGTATATAATCACAGACGAGGTATAATAAGAGTATCATATTTTAAATACATATATCATCTTCGTTTTTACTGTTTTTTACTTAAATATAAGATAATTTTCTTCTTTACATTAAAAATTATTTAACATGTACAGTAAAAAGAAGAGAAAAATATATGAAGTTTTAAATAGTATAAGTTTTATATGTACCATATCATTGATTATGCACTTGAATGATTTTTTATGACGTTATAACAGTTTAAGTATCGACAATTTTTCGTTGAGAACAAATTTAGTGGTCCTTTAATTTCGCACGCCAATGTATATACAGGGTGTCCTGTAATTGGTGGTAAAACCGGGTACAGGATGACTCTATATGAAAATTTTACATGACGCGTCATATGAACAAAATTTATTTATATTTTCGACTTATTTTTTCACGTAACATCATTTTCCATCTGGTTGTACCATCGGTTACCAGACACCCTGATGTAAATTTGCTTATCTAACTTGCGATTATTTGTCACAGTTATTTCATAAAAAATAGTATCTAGTTTTACATTCTTTAATAACTTTTTGTTTCTAATAAAAATATTAAATTTTTTATTATTTCTATTTCTTAACACACATAAATATGTATACATATATAATAATTAATATATACATACTTATTTATGATAAAATTAGAAATATAACTATTATTGTATTTATATCTCATTACATCCAATGATTAGTCTGTATATCTTTAATTCTAGAGGGAAAAATGTACAATGAAGCTAGTGTTTCCTTTTCTTCTGTTTTTTCTTGCTTCCTCCACTTTTGGTACTACTGTCTGATACTTTCTCTGCTCTTTTCTTTCTTTTTCCCGTTTCTTTCGTACTTTCTTTCGGTACCATCTGACAAGAATCAGTATTTGTTGCAGTATTTGTTGGAGGTACACTGAAACCTGGAATCTATTCGCATACAATTTTATGAACATTGAACTATATAGAAACAATTAGTATTTATTTGCTTTCGTAGTAATAATTTACTTACAAACGGCTTAACCAACTTAAATATTAGTTTCTCATGCTGTATATTGGATCTGTTTAAACTTATTTGCACAGTAACCGGATCGAAAGTGCGAAATACGATATTTCCACAGGTTTGTGAATGATCTTCGCCATTATACGTAAATGTAGCATCTAAATTTTTGTCTTTGTTCAAGTACAAAGTCCCCTCTAAGCCATACTTTATTATCAATATTTGCAACGCATTCTTTCGTACAAAAAGTATATAACCTTCTTCGTCTTGAATTTTTTCTCTAAAGAATAACTAAAAAGAGAAGAGCATAATGAATGATATATGTGCAATTGAACAATCAATTCAAATAATGAAATCAAAGATAAATAACCAAATACACACATGAGTATTTAGTGCTACTGATGCTCGATTACAATATTGAGCCATTCTATGACGATAGTTCATATTTTGACAAAGTGTGTGATTCTTCTTTTTGTCTAACAAATCGGGATATGTTGCATCAGCCCCAATGCAAACTGCTAATAAACGATGTACCATCACATCTGCGTATCTATAAAATTAAATAGATATGTACGTTCAAATTAAATATTATTTATTTGCATAACAAATTTTCCTACCTTCGAATAGGCGATGTAAAATGAGTATAAACAGGACATGCTAAACCATAATGATAGTATTCACTTGGTTGATGCATGCCACTAACAAAATATACAGCTTGCATCATACAGCGTGTGGCAAGTATCCTTACCATGGTATTAAAGTAAGGGTTACTTTCTTTATGACATTTATTTAACGAATCTGCTAATGCTTTGCCACTATCTACATTTATAGTAAAACCCTGTTGAAGAAAAATTTTGTTTTACCAGAATTATTATTTTTTGAATAAGCTTTTCATACCTGATTCTTTGCGGCCTTTATAAGAGGCTCAAAATTAGTAGGTGGTGGTTCCGGATGCCTTCTTAATACAGCGCATTCTGGGAATTCTTCTAAAATCTTTTTAGCAACCGAAATATTTGCGAGCAACATAAATTCTTCCACCATAGAATTAGTTTCTCGCAATATTTTTACCTCCATTTCGATAGGATCATGCGTTTCACAGTCTACTTCAAAACGGACTTCTGGAGATGCTAATAATAACGCTCTGCAATAAAAAGCAAATTATACACACTATCATGTATATCTTTGTAACATAACTTTACATACCCATTATCCAGACGTCTCTTTCTTAACTTTTTAGCTAAATTATTAAGATTCCTTAATGACTTTACAAGTGAATCTTGTTGAGTAACATCGTCAATTTTTAGTTGAGCTTCATCGTAAGTCATCGCTGCTCGTGAACATATTACGGACTTACAATATCTAGTATTAATTATGTTTGCATCTCTATCCATTTCCCATATGCAAGAAAACGTTAGTTTCTCTTCTTTTTCTCGTAAAGAGCACAAATTTTTGCTGAGTAACTCTGCAATAATTAACATATTATATGGTATGTTAGAATCTTCAACATTTTATTCAATAAAAATAAAATTGAAATAATTCGTACCAGGAATCATGTGAATTCTCGTGTCAACCAAATATACAGTCGTAGATCGTAATGCTGCTTCTTTATCTAACGCAGTACCAGGCCTTACAAAATGTGTTACATCCGCAATATGTACACCTACTTCTACATTACCATTTGGTAGATCTCTACAGTGAAGCGCATCATCGATATCTGTGCAACCCGGTGGGTCGACTGAACATACATCTAAATATCTTAGATCTTCCCTTTGTGCTATGTCCTATAAATGATACATTCAATTTATATGAGCTTTGAAAGGATTACTTTCTTTTTGCATATTACTACATACGACGTCCGTGACTTTCCATGAGATCTCTGGTAATGAGCTGAGGACAGCGTCAGAAAATCGACTATGGGGGATATCGTGTTCTAACAATATCACTTCATTTTCGGTGGTTTTGTTCCCTATTTCACCTAACGCGCGTACAAAATGACCAAGAGGATATCTAGAATTACGTGGCCATGAATCAATTGCTACGATGATTCTCTGTTTACACAGCACAGTATATTGTCTAGTTTCGATTCTTATTTTAGGTATTTTTCGTTCAGCTGGCACGAATAAATGTCGCACATTCTAAATAAACAGAAGATTATGAAATATAGAATATATACATACATACATACATATGTATGATCTAATTATGGAAATTTGCTCAGCTTTTACCCCTTCTATGTTACTGGGTTGTAATATTCCACAATATTGTCTCCAATTTCTTCTGATAATTCCAACAACTTTGCCAGTCGGTGTCTTTTGCATCTTGTTTGATGAACCAAATTTATCTAATACTTTATTTGTTTTTAAAATATCATCATCAGCATCTGCTTCTTCTTCATCTTGCAGAACAATGTCACTAGGAGATGACCACTGGTCCTCTGGCAAGAGTTCCACTACAACTGCATCGCCATCAACAGCTCTATTAAGGTTACTACGACCTTGGATAAAAATCTATAATCAAATATATGTAATAAATACATATCTATTAAAAATATAGAAAACAAGTACTCACAGATTTTTCAACTCCATCTACATTCACGAATCCTTCAAGGAAATTTTCTTTTGAAGCTTGAAAGGTTCCCTGCAGAAGATTCCCATTTTTTATGCCTTCATGTAATTCAAATGGTGTAAGATGACATGGGAAAATTTCTGGGCCCTCAAATACTGCACCATAACTCTTTTTACATAATTTATCAGCCAAAAAGCCTGAATTTTCTAACGATAATATATAATCTTCCACTAAAAAAATAACAATGTAAATTGAAATAAAAATTAGAGTATCTTTGAAGTTATTAAACAAATAATTTTACTTGAAATAACTGGGATCCCTTCTTTTTCTGCTAATTCTCTGTTGCGTGTATCATCTGTTAATAGCACAGTTTTGATTGTATTGTCATTTAAATTTAAATGTGCATTATACCACTTTGTTGCAACCCTAATTGCTCTATCATTTCTGTCATTTGTACTTTCACCAGGGTTACGCTCGACATAAGTATCTCTGCATAGTAGTAATAAAAAAAAGTAAATAATAATAAGACATACCTAGTAAAATAAATAAATAGATACGATATTGTTAACATACTTATGATGTTCATTAACAAATACATAAAATTTCCTTTGTGGATTAGTGATAATATTCCTTAATCTTTTATATACGGTGGAACTTTTATGTTTCACTTCTTCCAACACTGTTTGCACAATAATGACATTACAGATAATATCTTCTTCCAAAATGTCAATCTTAAAAATTATATATTTTTATATTAAGAAGAATAAAGATTATATAATAATACATTACATTGTGAACGTTAAACATATTCGATTAAAACAACACTCACTTGATCTAAAATAATATTAGTATCAATTAATAGATAATAAGGTTCCATTATCTTAGAACAGCTTACACTGGAATCCTCGTCATCTAAAATTATGTCCCGAGTTCTGTACACGCACTTTCCACAAGCTTTAGATCCACAGTGAATATCATCTCTAAGGTAATGCTCCCTAACCGTCTAAAAAGAAAACTAAACTTTAACAAATCATAATATTTTTATAATTGTTTTGTCATATTTAATTCTTTGAAAAACCGCATTATAAATGAATATGATTGCATTCATATAATCAATTACAAATCATAAAATGTCAAGTACTTTTGATTTTATTTAATACCTTAAACACATTTCCCCCTTTAGTTTTCCTAAAGAATATTTTGGTCGTCAACATATTGCTTGGTTTTGTTGCATAGGGAAAAGTGTATTTAACTAATTATTTATATATTTTTCTGTCAAAGAAAATAAGATACTGTTCGTTAACAAACTATGCACACACGGCTTGGTTAATATAGATGTTATAAACATCAATCATAAACCGTACCGGAAGTCCAAGTTCTATAACCATAAACCATAACACGACCATGTGCATAAATAGATCTCGACACATAAGAATAATGAAGTCAGGCTGCCTTAAGCACGGTTAGCCTATAGTGGATGACCATGTGCTGTTGGCACAAAAACACAGAAACAGAGGAAAGTATGAGATACGAAAAAGAAAATTTTAAAAGCGAAAAGCGTCAGTAAAAGAAAAAGAGCGAAATGCTAAAAGAAAATGTTTTACTGGGCAATAGAGGTTGTAGTTAGCTCCGTAAAAACGCCATCTCTTGGTCCCAAGAGAAAAACAAGAAACTAAACTAAACTAAACAATTTATGAGAAGATCAAAAGTCCCTACAATTTATATTGGACCAGAGAGGAAATGAGAGTGCTCACGCTTATGGACCTGGTTGTTTCCGAACTAATGCTGCACCATGCGGCCAATTGTTGAGGTCAATTAAAGTTAGCATATACAAGAATCTTTGTATTTAAGATTAAAGTTAGGGATCTGCCCTGTTTGGTTACTCAAAAACATGTAGAGACAATGCGAATGATTATGACTAACAATAAATAAATGACGAAAGTAAAAAATTAAGTGTAAAAAAATACTTTACTTTTATATATATGTGTATATATATATATACGTTGACGATTGTACAAAGAATACTCGAAAAAAATTCGGATAGAAAAGTAGATATGAACTTTTCCGTAGAATCGTGCTACTAAATAAATTCTCGTCTATGCTAATGTACAATAAAATTGAGCAGATCCCTAACGTTAGGCTTAAAAACATAGGTTCTTGTATATGCTAAATTGCAACCAAACAGGGCAGATCCCTATTTTTATAGGTTCTTGTATATGCTAAATTTATTTAACCTCAGCACTTGGCCGCATGGTGCAGCATCTCTACTCTGAAACTACGAGCGTGAACGCTCTCGTCTTTTTCCTAACTGGATAGTGCGGTAACTTATGGGCGATGGAATCCATGAACATTGTGTTTTAAATATGAACGATTTTGGATACACCGATATGTTAACCATGAATTCTTCTAGAGTATCTGGAGACACGGGCTTTAGTGAATTATTGCGATCAGCAGAACGATTATCTGCTGCTGTAGAAAGCAACGAAGAACTTCCTCAAGTTGAGAGAAATCTTCGTCAAATCTTAGAGGCTTCCAACGAACTCTGGTCTCGTGTCACACAGACCGGTACTCAAGACAATCAAGTACAGGCGTAAGAATACTTGTATATTTATCGCACATAAAATTTTTAAATGATTTATAATTGTATGTCATGTACTTTAAATAGAAAATTCATTCATGTAAAAATAATTATGTTTGATGTCACAGATAACCTAAAAATTTTATAAATTTCTGGCGCCAAAATTTTCAGGATAATACCTATCATTTTATTTTTAGTAATATGTATATATGTATGACTAACATTTAGAGCAAAGTAATTTGTCTTGTGCTTATACATTTTCTAATTAAAATAAAATTTATTTCATCAATATATTTCAGATTTCTTCAATATATATAATATTTTATAATTTCAGACATCTATTGCTTGGCTCACGTGGTGTTGATTTACCTCAGATTTCGCAGAAATTAAGTTCACTTAGTGCAAGACGTACATTTGAACCTTTAGATCCTATTGCAGATACAGATATAGTTAGTTACCTTAGGAATGAGAAGGAAAATGCTATATTGTCAATCATTGAACAAGTCCATAAAGATGTAAGATATTTTATTATATTCCTTGTAAACAATATTATAGGATATACGTGTATATGTATGAACTATATGAAATTATTTCAGACTTTTGAACTTACTAGAGTTCAACAAATGGAACATATGCTGGGTGAATGGAAACAAATGCGGTTTGAGATAATAAATGCCATGACAGCTCCGTCTGGGGAGCTTGTAGATTTACGTGGTACTCCACAACGTACTAAATTAGCTGGTTCCATGATTAGTGGCTTATCTGATATAGAAGTAGCTTATGTGAAACAGTTACAAAATTATAATGATCATGTGCTTAGGGGGATAACTAAACCTAACTTGTTTAATGCGTTTTGTGAAGCTGCAAAGTCATTTAATGATAAAAAAATTGTGGATCTTTGGAAAATGGTTAAACGTATGGTAGACATTCGACCAATTCCTAGAGAAGATCAAATCAAATCAAGAAGTACAGCTATTGTTGAACAAGAAATTGTGTTACATGCAAGAAAGTACTTAGAAGATAGATATAAGGAATTTATGAACTCTGTTATTAATGAAAACCCTGCTCAAGCTAAAAGGGGTGGCATTCCAGGCACTGTGCCATTAGTTAAAAGTTTTGTTAGCGTTAAAGTACAAAATCTGAAAGATTTAGAAGATGTTATGGTTGAAGATAAACCATTATGGCCTTTAGTGTATTATTGTATGAGGGTTGGTGATTACAAAGCTGCATTGCAATGTCTTAATCAATACAACACAAAATTTCCAGAATTTAGGGTTGCCTTGGAAGAAGCTTGTAATGATCCCCAAAGACGTCCTAGTAGTTCTGCAGAATCAAATTTAAAATTGCAGTATAGGAAACATGTTAGATCAGTTACTGATCCATATAAAAGAGTTGCATATTGTGCATTAGTTCCTTGTGAACCTGATGACCTGCACTCTGATGTAATTTGTACAGCTGATGATTATTTGTGGTTGAAACTGTGCCAAGTTAGAGATCAATCGGATGCAGAAAATAAATTGACTTTGGATTACTTACAAACTACGATATCAGAAATTTATGGAGAGTCATATTATCATGCTCATGAACAACCGTTTGTATATTTTTCAATGTTATTTTTGACTGGTCAATTTGAGGCTGCGATTGAATTTCTGGCAAGAGGAGCAGGAGCAAGGCATTTACCACATGCTGTACATTTAGCAGCTGCTATGCATGAACATAACTTGTTAGGAGTAAGCCAAAGTGTTCTAGCACCTTTAATAAGTGTTGATCCTGCTGATAAGACTCCTGCTAAAAGATTAAATTTTGCCAGATTAATATTATTGTACGTTAAACGATTTGATTCCACAGATCCAAAGGAATGTTTACATTATCTGTTCTTATTAAGGTTTGTATAGAAAATCAAATAATCATCGAAATTTTCAAATTTAATTTTAATTACCTAATTACTTTTTAGATCTATGAAAGATCCACATGATCGTAACATGTTTGCTGCATCAGCTGCAGAAATGGTAGTTGATACTTCTCCAGCAGTCAGAACTCAGTTAATTGGAAAGATAGTAGAAGATCGTTGGGTACCAGGGATTTTAGATCAATTTCAAATTAATACAGAAGATGTTATAAACATAAGCGCTGATACATTATATAGAAAAGGTCTTTTAGAAGATGCAGTAACAGTGTACGATCTTGCTCGCAATCACGAGAAAGTTCTTAGTCTAATGTGTACGCTTTTGGCGCAAGTTGTTAATCAAAAAACTTCGCCGGGATCACTCAGATCTCGATTGCAGGTGACTGCTACAGAGATAAGCAGAAGGTAATATTGAAATCCACGATGTCATCGTTATTAATTGTCATCGTTAAAATTGTCAAATACATATATAAATATATATTTTTAGGTATCAAAACATTGAAATACAAGCACCATCCGAATTAGTATCTGCATTTTATACTTTAAAGCACTTAATGGTGTTCTTTGATCAATTTCATAATGAACAATATCAAAGTGCGCTTAGGGTAAGATATATAGGATTGTACATAGCTATATTGAAGTTTATGTCATTAATATATAATTATTTGTTTATAGACTATTGCAGAGGCGAAATTGTTACCATTGCATATCAAAGAAGTCGATGAAAGAGTAAACGCAATACGACGTGTACCACCTGAAGTAGCTGGTACATTAGCCGACGTCCTTTTAGCTACAATGACAATACTTTACCGTCAATATCAGAAATTACGATCGATGGAACCAGGTGATGAAGAAGCAAGGAAACAGCAACTTCTTGATCTTCGGGAACAAGCGCGAGCTTTAACTAGTTTCGCAGGAACACTTCCGTATCGTATGCCAAATGAAACGAATAGCAAACTTGTACAAATGGAGATCCTTATGTGCTGAATCAAACTTGTTATATTTGTTGTTTTATTTTCGATACAGTACTTTAAGTAAATACAACAGATATATTTGTGCGAATACTGGATTTACGAAGCACAAAAACGATCAATGTATTGAAACACAATTCCTCTATTTCTTATAGAATTTATGAATACAATGTATATATCTTTTTGTACTTCGTTAAACAATAATTAGAAATAAGTTAAATGTACTGACTTTTAAAAATAACAATTGAACATAAGAAATACAATTAGTGAACAGGTCATTTATTTCTTTAGTATATTTAAAATATTTATTTTTTTGAGAATATTTTTTATCCAAAAGAATCATTGTCATTCGTGTTACTTTTGAGAGATGTAACAGATATTCCACAACTAAGATCTTGAACCTTTCCTTCTTTTACCTGAAAAAAACTTGGATGTAACCACTGCGATATTTACTTTTACTTTATTATAATCATGTTACTTACAGCTCTAAAGTCAAGAAACATTTCTTTAAAGGACATGAAGTCTGTGAAGGTTGATAATACTTCAAAAACTTCACCTTCCAATTCATTTTGCTTATTACTAAATCATTCAATAACCATTAAAAGAAACTTTTTAGTCATATTTATAATTTTTATATACACTTTATATAATTATAAAGTTATAGCGCTTACTTTAAATGTTCTAAAAATGTGTCGATATTAAAATGTGGTATTAGCTTCTGTAAGTAATTAACGATATAATTTTCCACTGCCTTATTCTACAAAAATCATGTATTAATATGCAAGTATAAAAAAATTGTTATTTTTTATTGTTAGAGCACTTACATATTCATTAAATATATCTGTATAAATTAATTTATTTTCCTCTGCAGGTTCAAAAACATCCCAATAATCATCTAAAAACTTTTTTTGAATAGAGTGAAATTCGTCTTCTAAAAATAAAAATGAAACTTATATTATAAAATCGAATGTTTAATATCTTGTTTTAATGCGTACCTAACAGAATATCTTCTATGTGTCCAATAATTTCGTCGAAAAGTTTATCCTCTACGTTTTTAGAACTTTGTTCCATATTTTCTTCGACACTTACTAAGCTGCAATTGTCTATTAAATAATATTTTTAAAAGATTATTAGAATAGTTACGTTATTTATACGTACATAGATATTTCAATTTCAATTGTCAATACCCTCGGAGTCATTAATATTTGAAAGATAAATATATGCTTAATTATTTATTCAAATGATATGAACAAACCCATTGTTTCTTCAGTTTCTCCAATTGTTTACATAAACAAGGCACTGTTTATTTCTATGATAAAATAAACTTATTATTTGTCAGATATCATCGGTATCGATAGATCGATAACTGTTGAAAGCGAGAATCGAGAAGATTAGTCGACCAATCACGTTTATAGCAATTCGAATCTTTTATAACAGTTAATTTGTCATAACGTTAATTGAAAATGTGTCACTGATACGTAAAATAAACATTTCTCTCTCATTTATTTATATATTCAGTTAAATCTGATATATTAATAATATTTGAAAATATAGCTTAGATCTCGATTTGTTTTAATAAGAGAACGTGTGACTAATTTTCGTCTTTCAATCAAATTTTTACACATTTAGTTTTTAGTTTTATTAACTTATTAGACCTAAAGCTGTAATAATTAGACTATAGTTATTACAGAAGTTTTGTTTTTAATTTATTACTATTAATAATTCTCTTGATCTTGACACCTAGAAGGCTGAAATTTACATTTTTAGTAATATAACTTGCAATAAAATTTTATAGGAAGAAAATTTGTAACTCTGATAGGTAAATATTCATAGATTTTTAATATTATCGATCGATTTTTATAAAATTGTTCATTTTGTAGGCAACGCATATCAATGGAAATATATACCTTTGACAAAAGTCTTCAAGAAAGGCTAGTTGAATTAACAGAAATTTTATCTAGCAGAGGAGAAATTGTACCTGCATCACAAATTCAGGCAGAATGGTCCTACCATATAGAACTTGTACTAGAACCTGTTGGTTGGCAAGCATTATGGAGAATACCACGTTTAGTGTGTGAAGATTTTCATATTCATTATCCTACTATTGTGGTAGTAGAAGTTGAGCAAGTTGATTTCTGTGATCTATCTGCATTGGTGAAAATAACTGCTGTTCAAGATGAAATTCAGTTACCTGAAAAATACGATGTAGCACTTATCGAGCTTTATCCAACTCATAATCAGGAAAACGCCGCTTTGGATATGGTGGGTACTGCATCCTGCCTCGATCAGCTGAGATTTTTTTATAAATATTTATGGATGCCATGGGACATAGATGACGATGATAACGTCGATTGGGTGTCTGTACATTTGGAAACAAGAATTAGATTGTTCTTCGACATGAAAAGGCTTGTTGTTAGTAAAGAAACTAGCGATATCATTAGAGGTTTAGTAAGGGAAGGAAGGGAGATCGAAGAGAAGATATCAAGACTAGAGGACACTATTTCTGAGGGAGAAGAATCAGAGAATGACATAGTGGATGGGGGAACAGCATGTCAGTTGATGAAACTTCATTTTCGATTGCAACAAATTAAAAGGGAGATGGAAGTTCTTGAAAACCCAGCTATGAGAGAAATTCTTACGAATCAGACCTCATCTTTGGATGATAAAATAGAGAAAAGAAAAAGTACAGAAACGTGCAAGGAAGGCTATTTTGTGTGGCTCGGTGGAACTCTCGAGGAAATGAAGGCAAAAATAAACAAAGTTCAAGCTTCTTTATCCCCAGAATTATTTTTTAAGTAAGTTCGACAGTACTGAAAAAGCTCTATTGATTTTTGATTCTTATACATTTTTCTAGAATATCTGGGTCTTTGTTAGAGACTCTACACATGTGCGACACGGGAGATATCATTATAGTTGGAAAAGGAACTCATCGAATAAAAGGAGCTGGTAGATTGGAAGATGGAGGTACCATTAGAGGAATTGATAGCTTAGAACATACCATTCTTAATATGAAAGACACAGAAACTGCACCATCGTTGCTTGATTTCTCTGGCAGTGAAGTAAGTTATATATTGAATCGTGTCTCCGACTAATTGTAGCTATGCCGAATATGTGTTTATAGGTTTTACTAGAAAATATTACTGTAGATGTGGGTGATCTTAGAGCAGCTGTAATAGTGAGAGTTGGAACCACAAAAATAGTTAATTGTAAAATATGTGCCTTAAATCAGAGTATGGTGAAATTAGGAGTCGTGGTTTTACCGGATGCAAAACTAATAATAGAAAACACACTCTTTGACAGTCTTGGGACAGGTTTAGTCATCTATAGTAACGGAGAAGTGTTTATGAATAATTGCAACTTTACAAATTGCGCAGAGGGTATACAAGTATGTTATTTTCGTCTCGATTACCATAATTATGTAGTTACAAAACGATATTTAATTATAATATCTTGTTATTTTTAGATTCATGACAATGCAAAATTAACAGCAAAAAATTGTTCTCTCACACATTTTAAGGAATATGCTATTCGATTAGAAACGCAAAAATATTTAAACGATACAAAACGTAAATGTGGTAGCCTTGAATTATTAGAAAAGGTACCTGAAATTTCTCTATATGGTTGTAAGTCTGAGGGTAATGGCAAAGGAGATGTTATATTGAAGCAGACCACATCATTTGTTTTAAGAAAACAAGATGAATCTATGGAGACTTAGAGTAATCTTTTCTATTATAACTGAATTTTCTATTTTTGTTATAAGAGTGCATGTAATTCTTGAATCTTTGAGAAATATAATTATACACTTTTTTATATGAATCTCTATTTAGAAGTTATAATAGATATAATCTATATAAAAAGGGGAAACTATTTCTATTCACTTCGTATTTCACTTGTAATTAAAAACAGTTATGAATTGTATACAAAACTTATTATTTAATCATCTTTCCAATTGATAGGAACCAATTAAAATACGTGCTCAAATTTTTAAATTGGAAGTTACACTGTTAGTTATATTCATCATCGTCAGATGGCGCTAGCAGCATCATTTCAAATTGTTCGTTTACGGTGCGTGTTCCTATATGTATTTAAAAATCTTGTGTTCCATTGTAAATACGAATATTTTAATATATTTGTCTTATTTTATCAACGTAATATTTTACAGATTAAAGAGACCTGTTGTAAGTTTTCCACTATTTAACATAATTTAATTATTTTCCTGCAAGTAATTCGAATTCGCTCCTTAACCTAAACGCGTCCCTTCGATATTTTTTCAATACTTCCGTATCCACAACAGTACATTATTTTACGACAATTTATTCCGTTCTGTTGGATATTTTTATCTGTAACATCGATTAAAACAATGCTCGAAAAACAAGTGACTCCATCTAAAAGTACTTTGTGACACGAGTCAGAAAAATCTAACCTATAATACATGCTGGCATCGAAACAATGTCAATATACATATAGATATATACATAAATGCATCTGTACACAGCTACGTCATGTTCTATCTATATATATATACACACATATATATATATATATATATATGTAGAAGAAGATAACACGTACGTGTACAGTACTTAGTGTGACGTAAACGATAATTCGATCCATACTGTATTCACCGCCGTATTCGTTTAAAGACCCGTTCGTATCTATAAATGAAGTTATAAGTACCTGGCCATGTGGTTGGTATCACGTGTACACGGATGAATGAAGTAGCATGATTTAGAGACTCATACTTTCGATGATGAATGGAAATCCTTCCGTTAGCGATACCGCTTATCAGTTTTCCAGTTGCTGCGCGGTTACTGGCCTGTTAGGCTAGTATATAATATTTTTATGTATCCCTATGGATGAAATTATTTTTTGGAAAATGCTAGTCTAAATCCGTTTCCTTTTCTTGTTTTCTTCTTTTAAAGAAAGAAATGAAGTCAAATCATTAACGAAGATATTTATTTTATCGTTGCAGAATGTTCTAGTACAAAACGCTTATTTATAAACTACAGCATTTGCAGTAAAATTGTGGTTCAACGAACGAAGAGTATGTTAGAGACGACCTGTGTGAAGCAGTTGACGGATCGACAGACGCAGTTCGGCAATGCGCGCAAATTGGATTTATCGGAATGCATCTTTGTGTTTAAGCGTTCGCAATCTGATTATGAGGAACCATTGTCGGACGAGGAGGTGAGTCGAGTTCGCTGTTACGTCAATTACATATCTGCAGTGTGATCTATTTAAACGAATATATCGGTATATTTAAAAAAACAGGTTTGACGCATTTAGTATCAAAAAATTCGGCTACTTCATTTGTGCAATTATATCTCGTTAAAATTGTCTTTTCTTCTAAATAACGTTTCGATACGCTATTCACTGTCGTTCTTCTTTCTTTTTCCGGAGTGATTTTGCAGAGATGTAACAGTTATGTTAGTAGTATTATGTAAATGATTAAAACGATACAAAGCATGCGTCTATAGCAACGAAATCGTTAATTAAGAAAAAAATGTATTTTCAATATATGACAAAGTTAATAATAAGTCGCTAAAATTTCATCGAAAATTGCATAAAAATATAATAATAATATGTAAATACGATCACATTACTGAGCTGTACAATGGTGAGTTTTTAAATTAGGGAATGCCACTCTTCAAATTCAACTAATTGAATTATGAAAAGTTTTATTTCTTTCTTTTCTTTATGGTATAAAAATATAATAGTATATAAAAAAAAAAAAATTTGAATACATTTCTTATTTATATTCTCGCAAGTGTAAATTGCTTCAGTTTTACGAATTAATAGGTTAACATATCATAAAGTGACTCGTGTATGGCTATCAATGTAGGTTTCACAAATTACCAATGTAGTTAGTTGTGAGAGTGATACTTTTCAGATCGTATATTTATTTCGCGCGACGTTAGGAAGAGTCGTAAAAGCATAGTTCGTAAAAGATTTACACGGGAAGTTCTTAATACACGAGCTCCAATAAGCTCGTGCACGGTATAGAAAAATATGGGATCACGAAATTTATTTTGCGTTACTGACGCAACTGACTTTTCGGAGTCTGACTTATTTCTTTATTATCGTTATTATTATTATTTTTTTTTTTTTTTAGGAAAACACTGTTGCATCATTCAGACAAATAATTTTAGAGATCACGTGTATTTATTGCTTCGAGTTTCAATGAAATACGTGCGTTGCTTGCTGCAGTCTCCGAATTTTTAGTCCGAATTTTATTCTTCCTTTTTCAACAAGCAAAAGGATTATTAACATTTGAAGAACAAAATTGGTATGAAATCGAAAAAGTAATCGTATTAATAACGAGGATTTTGTTATAAAGCAGTTGTTTACAATAATTGCATCCCTTTCATGAGACATTCCCACGATGCAAGTCTACGACCCGTTACTTTCACTGTATAGCGAAATCCACATTCCCGTCTTGTACATAGGAACCGTTCACGCGGATGCTATGATTAAAAATTACAACACTGGAGGCGAGCGAAAGGGAGAGACCTCGCGATGGCATACACGAACCTCGTAGATCTTTTTGTTGCGTAGTAGGTTATTAGCGAATCAAGCATTCCTTTTAGGTCACTGTAGAATTCCTTTTATCTTCGTCCCTATTAAGCAATTTTCTACGTAATACCATGCGTTGCGTTGATAGATAAACAAACTCGAATGGTTTAGCTCTGATCACGTGGTTTAACAACTACTCGAACTTCTCGTTTTGTTTGGTATTGAATTGTTTCAATTTCGCTCCACTTTACACTCATCTGCTTCGATTCGCTTCAACCTTATAATCAATTTGTTTCAATCCGCTTTAAATATAATTCTTCCAGCAGAATTGTTTCTAGCCCACGAGGAAAATTATATTTTATTACATATCGATAATTATTATTACTATCGTGAACAAGTTCTGTATTTAATTATAAATTATGTATTCTGCAGATGTGTCCTAGTAGGTTTCAATTTGCTCCAAGTTTCTCCGATAGGTTTCATTTTGTTTGAATCTGCTTCGATCATCCGTTCCAATCTGTTCTGTTCGTTTGAAGCCGCTCTTATCTGCTTCTATTCGCTCTATCCTGTTGTTCTAACTCGTTGCTACTCGTTCTGATTTGACCCAAGTAGCTGGTTAACGCACTCATTGATACTCGTTTCAACTCGCTTCAATCTGCTTCTCTATTCGCTCTAACTCACTGCGATTCGCTTCGATTCTTTTCAATTCGTTGCAACTCGACCCAACCGCTTCGAACCCGTTCCAACTCAGTTTTCGTAAATCTAACGCATTCCATCTATCTTACTTCCATCTATTGCGATCTTCAACGTATTTCAAGTTTGCTATGATGACAAAAAATTTGCGAATTAAAACACCCGATTCAATGGAGGAAGGATTAAGCGTAACAAAAAGCGGTAACGTGACGTTAACGAGCCTGGTTGATTTAGGATTCTTTCTGTGTGTAGAACGATCTCGTTCTTTTTTCTCGTTCTTTTTACTCCCGTACGTTCTGTCCGCGTTTCACCAAGGATCGTTAAAAACATTGCGGAGAGAAGAGGGACGAGCGTCATAACACATCCGCCGATGCTTTTGACCGATACCACCGAGTACGAGTTATTTGCAGCCTTCGTGTCTTTCGGAATGACTGATCGTCCTCTTGTCGCGCGTTTCTTCTCGCTTTCTCCGCCATTCTTCTCGTTCTTCCTATCCTCCTTATTTTTCTGCCAGCTTTACGTTCCTCTGTTATTTCACTCATCGGGGTCTGTCCGGCGTTTCGAACATTATTTCTAATTTCGATTCTTCCTGCTCGTTCTAGTGCTCGTTGACACGACTTTATGTCCTTTGTTTCTTCTCTTCTTTCATGCCGCTGCTTTTTATCGTCTTCCTCATTGTACAGTTTTATAAACAGTCAACCGTCCTTTGTTTACGCTTCTCCTTACTTCTGCCTGTTTCCTTGTTTCTTTTTCAAGTTCATTCACTGTTTGCTTTATACCGAAAATTTGTCACTTCTGATCTATCCTTTCTTTTTCTCCGTTTTCCCTACCAAGTTAATTTCTTCGCGGCGTTTCTCGATTTATTTACTGCCTCTGACCACTTCCTCGTCGTTTTTAATTCACTCGTTGCTTTTCCTTTCATCCCGTTTCAGCCCGTTCTTCCATTCATCCTGTTTCATTCAGCGTCTGGTGCCTTTTTAATAATAATCTGACCCGACCTTTCCTTCTTTTCAATCGCGTCCCATCCCAAATGCCATTGCATTGGCATCATTACTTTTTTCTCTCCCTTTTCTCCCTTTTTCTTTGTTGATGTTCCAAGTGTCATCGGGTAAATTAATAACGGCGTCCTTTCTTAAATTAAATGGTTTTCATAATAGCGACCGTCCACTCTGCACGACAGCCTGTTTTTTATTACGCTTTCGTCTAGGACACGGTTTATTGTTTGCTTTATCATGAAAATTGCGTGTTTCCGCGAGTCCTCGGCCCCCGAGAGCACGCTATTCAAGAATATAATAAACTTCTCTGTCGACCTTTTTTCGTTTTTAAATCCTCCGACTGTCGTTCCTCCGACTTTTAGCCATTTTTCTCCAACACACCCTTTTTTTTAATCTTTCCACCGTGCTTCCCTCGCTTCTATTTTCTCGCTTCTCTTTTCTCCCTTCTCTGGAAAAGATACACGTCTTCGCAGAGTCAGTTTCTTTCCTTCACGCGGGTCGGCCGGCATTGGTGAACAGGTTATTCTCGACACAGTCACATACGTACACATTGTGTCTCTTCCGCTACGTTTTATCTTGCGCGTTACTGGCCAAGCACTAGTTTTATTGTTACGTTCTCATTTATCATATTTACTTGTCACTGGGTATCGTAAATAGAAGTCATTCTCTTTCGAGAATGTGCCCATTAAATCAGACTGCATGCTGCGTGCCGTGCTTTGTAGATATTTGACCTTTGCGAAAACTTCGTTTGTTATTATTCTGGATGTTGATTGCCGTATAATTTATTTGTTAATAGCATTACGATATTTGAGTGGCCAATGTTTCGATGATTTAGTGCTACGATACTTTGATATTTTAATACTCCAATAGTCATAAAGTCATAAGTCAGTGTAAAGCAGTGGGTCAGTTACCAAAACACGTTTGCAACGTTTTACGGCTACTCTACGATTTTGTTGTAGACGCTGCTTGTAAGAAATTCACAAACAGTTCGCGAGACCTATAGAAATATTTTTGTTTTTGTTCGTGAATACCAGCGAAGTGAATACACTCGTTACAGTACTTCACCATCTTACTCTTCGGTACTTACTACATCGGTACTTTTGTATTTTAATACTGTTGTGATACTCTAATAAGTCAAGTTTGACCGCATCTTAGTACTGAAACGTTCAAATATCCAAATATTTACGATAGTTGGATACCGCGATACATTAGTACTCCGATACTTGAACATTTCATCATTTAAGCGACTTCTATCGACAAACACTTCGATACGATGAATGGTTTTCTTAAATTAATTATGGATGATGTACGTTCTGTGCAGCTTTCGCTCGTCTATTATTAGTAGCGATTCGATTTCGTTTAATTAACCAGAAAGATGATCTCGTCGTAATTTGAACCATATGGTCGAAATACATGTTCCTTTCGACTCGTTTTAGACGCTGGTATCGGTCTATAGTAGAGAGAACATTGCTGGTTTGCTCCACAAATACACGAGTCAGATGATCGAACAGAAATCGAACTGTCAATATTTTCGGCCGGGATTATTCTCGGCCACGTTCCCGTTCGCGATTTAGCGTACTCGGTCATGAGATAGCTAGAGGTATTTTCTAAACTGTACCGATTAAAATCGAATCGTCGACACCAGTGGCCGGTGCCAACACTAGTAATGAATAAATATTCTGGCTAGTCGTGCCACTCCTCTTATTTTACGAGCTAAAACATATCGTTTATTCCTCGGAATAACGTCCCATTAAACTT
Organism: Bombus flavifrons; assembly: GCF_040668555.2. Classification (NCBI taxonomy): domain Eukaryota; kingdom Metazoa; phylum Arthropoda; class Insecta; order Hymenoptera; family Apidae; genus Bombus; species Bombus flavifrons. The sequence continues at coordinate 18,654,177 of NC_138444.1, read as the reverse complement.
TTGCATCGCGTTTGTTGCACGGCACTTACGCGAAACCCTTCGCCCCGTTCGTACCGCTCCTATTCGACTAAATATATCCTTTGGATCGCGTCTGGGGTGATGGTCGCGGCTGCGACGCCTGTCACTCGGTATTCTGATAAATTTTAAAAGTTCAAAGCTAGAAACACTAGTCAGGTCACCTGGGCACGTTAACGGATCGCCGAAAACTAATTAGTTTCATTAGCAGATTTTATTATCCTCAAGCTTTTCAGGTCTGAACGCGGATTTCTCTGTGATTCGTTTCTTTAGCGATTCTTCTTAAGGTATAATGTGAGGGAAGTGTACTCAGGAGGAATACGAAGCAAGAGGCAATCTGGACCTTTTAGCTTTAAACGTCAATATATTTTGTTCGGTTACAGGTTGTCGAGCCATTCGACTTACTCGGCTTAAATGCATAATTTTTTACGTTACCACAAGTGCCGTAATATATACCATCGGTGCTCTCTTGCGTAGTAATTTATGAATTCACAGTATTAGTTAATTGACAAATTATAGATTGTATTATGTATATAGTTTCTCGTTTATTATTTTATAATTTTCTCTCAAATATAATTCAGCTTTCAAAATAGCGATGATATCGATTTCGATTTTAAAAGGGTTCTAGAATTGGTTCTCGTACTAATTTTACAGTAATTAAAACTTCATGTTTCGCTAAAAGCTAAAAGCTTTCTTGTGTACTTTCTGTATCTATCTTTTTCGTATAACTAATTAACGATAACGAGCTGCAATTTAAACTTTAAACCTTACATTTGGAAGATACGTATATTTCATCGATCAAACTGTCTTTTTAAATAAAAAGAAAAAGATCGAAGAAAATGGGACGAGCCTTTGAAATTATTCTTCCATAGCTTCGCGTATATTGGCAATTTCAAATCGTTTTATAAAAAATGATCGAAAAGAGTCAAATTCACGTTTAAGACGTGTTTCTTTTCTTCTTTTCTTCTTTGTTCATAAAACGGACGCATGTCCCCCTTCGTCGGCGATAACGTTTATCGCTTGCTTAAACGCGCGAAGCGGCGTGAGCGGCAACGAGCCATCCTCGCCAATCCGACGACACCCGCATCAGGGTAATTCACGATATTCACGATATTCACGGTCGATCAATTTTCGGTGCAGCGAGGCGAGGCAGAGTTTAATTTAAAAAACAAGCCTTCCTCTAATAATATCATCGAAGACAATAAGCAGTTGCCCGGTATAATAGAAGCCCGCGCTGATTTAATCGTCGATTTAACCATGTACCAGGTATTTAATCCACCGCGTTACAGCCTATCCGTGTTTTACAAGCTATCTTTCAAACGTTGTGAAGGCAGGATGTTCTATGAGCGTCGAACGCATGCATCCGCGTGTATTTACACCGCTGTTCATAAATATCCGGACATTTTGGTCGATTTGCAGTAACGATATTTGAATTTTGGGAAAGAAGAGTCCGAAGATAACGAGAGAGATCGCCAAGTAACAAATAGTCGCGTGAGATTTGACGAAACGCCAGCTTTGTTAGTGCATATTTACCTTCCAAACGAAAGTGCAAAATTTCAGGAAAGTATAGAAGTAAAACTATCGTTTCACGTATGTTTGGTGTACGAAAAGAATACGTACGTAGGTCGAAGGTATGCGGGTAGCCCTGCTACCCATAGATAGAAACGCGGAATAAGTCTAGGTTCGCAAACAAGAGGGAAAATTTCAGTTGCCGACGTAAGGCGATAATGTCAACGTTACGCGATAAATCGTAACAAATTTCGTACCTTTAAGATAGTACACCGACAGTCGACGATTCCGGTGGCGACTGTCTCGCTGTTCTAGCTTAAGGGTCAGCTAAATATATTTCCGTCGTTAAAAATACACTTATTAGCTTTGCAACGAGACGTTTGGTTCTCGCAGCAGTCGAGCTTCGTGAATATTTCTCGTACAGTGGGAACGAAGATTTATGCCGCTTCAATTCTCAACGCGTTCGACATTACTATTACCTTCGGCCTCTATAAATCATCTTTGGTTGCTTACGTTGGGCAATGCCCAGTGTGTGTTGGTTGCCTCTGACAATCTTTTCGAACGATCCCCGGACATATTGCCAAAAGATAAATCAATAGGCGAAGATGATGCGACAGACAAGGAGGAGGAAGAAGAAGAGAGAAACACAAGGCCTAAACAGCTCCAGCTGCGGCTTATTTCGAGCTTCTGTGCTCTGCATCCGTGAACGCATAGACAGCGGCGCATTCTTGTCCCCTCTGTGTATTGCCTCGGATACAGTACGAGAAATAGAAATATACCCGCAGTACATACGTGTTAAGGCTCGAGGAAATAGATTATTTATTGGCCCATAAAGTTTGGCGATGCGTTTCGCCTTGTTATAGGTACTGGGTAGCAGTAAATAATGCGGTTTTATCGCTCTGTATACGCGGAACATTGTCGAATAATAACGCACGTTTGTCTCGGATGTGATATATTTTTCGTCGTTAATTAATCGGCGATTCTTTGAGCGATATTATTTAGGAGGTTATATACATCTCATTCGTTGTTGGAACGCGAGGCTTGGAAAAATGTCTGCTTTGTGTTTAGTGGCACGGCACAGACGGCAGATGCTTTTACAAACGTATTTAATTTTCAGAATTATTAGACACGGACTCTGTATTCAAATGTGTATCGCGATTGAAAATAGGCTGGGATACAACGTTATGGAAGATATTTGGAAGCTTAAATCTTGATCAAACATTCTATACATTGATACGGTATATTTGACATTGATTTGATTAAATTGTAAAGATTCGATCCGAAGTTTTCCGTGAATTCTATACACGTGGAAACGAAAGCCTGGGAACATTATCGGAAAGCCATACGTACCTTTGGGCAAAATCGAATCGATTTTCTAGGCTCGTCCCGGAACAGGGACGAGGCGCAGTTTCAGGCTGAAAAAGTGTAATTGGAAATTGGCTCGGGTCGATCGAGCGCAGGGTAATGTCGCCGAGCCGGGTACTTCGTTAACTGATCCACGTCACGGTGACTGGGAACAAGCTTGCCAGTGATAAAACCGAAAATTGTGCAGGCGTCCTTATCGATATTCTGCCGACCACAATGCGCCAAGTACCGTGGCGTTTTAATCTACCGAAACTGTTACCACCATTCCAATTTTCATCCCTTTCATGCCTGCGTACAACTCTTACAGTCGCTCGTAAACGTTCCATAGAATCCATTAAATCGTCTATTAACTCTTTCGCATATGCGCATCTTGTGACGCGCAATGTCGTTGATTTTATGCTTTGAACGCGATCGTAAGATCTCGTCCGTCGTAAGATACCGTTAGAACATTTTTGAGAAGTAGAATCTTAGCTGTACTTTGCGATACGTATATAAGAAAAATCTGAAACATTCGAGATACGTATCATTTAGAGACTATAAGAGTAAATTCTTATATGAAACAATGTTCAGTTCTACATAATAGGAAAGGACATACGAAATATTTATACTTTATTTATATTTATATCTACACTAATATTTATACTCTCTTTTATGGAAAGATTTAAGAATATATTTTTCGATCGAACCTTCCTGTGGCATATCCTGCGGGTTCATCGTCAGATAAATAATCATAGGAATCTTGTGGAATGATAGCAGAGCAAGTATATCGAAGCTCGTACGCGTTACGGTCGGTTGTCGTGTGTTTGGATAAATAAACGAGTCGGTTTGACGGGCTTTGTACCATCGATAGTTGCCTTAACGCGGTCATTCACGTTCAAACGACAAAGGATCGTGCCACGAGCCGGATTACGAGGCTTAAATTAGTCGAACGTGAATTACGTTCGCAAAAAAGTTACGCGAAATCCCCGCTACGACATGTAGATACTGTCTATTTCCGTCTGACAATCTTTGTAAGATTCGGGCCACTGTAAAAAGTAACCAGAAACCTATATGAAAGTACTTCTGCCGAGTACATGCCCGCTGGTTTTGACGATAAGGGCGCGAAACGCGTCCGTTTTTATCCGTTTGCGTATCGGGTATACAATTAAGGCTTGATTTATCGTGAGTTTTCTGGCCATGAATAATTCACAAGTTAAATTATTCATAAGTCGCGCGTAGCGTGTTGTAGAAGTAACTAATTCAAAAATAGAATCTCGGTGGGCCAGAGGGGAGCTAGGGTTGGGTGGTGAAGGGTGTAAAAGCGACTCGTAATTGAAGTTAATTACCAGCTGAAGTACATTCGCGGCTGAATCGAGTGTCGGTGATAAACGCGTGGACGTAACAGCGAGTGAACGCGACCGAACGAATCGAGATCATCCCTTGGTTGCGAGTTTTAACCTTCGAATCGAGCTTCGATCTGGGACAACCGGAGTTTTCGTGGAAGTTACGAGAATCACCGAGTTCTTTTGGACGCCGATCGTTAGAGAAATTAGCGCCTGTCACCGAACGGGAAGTTAACCATCCGCAACGACGACGAAACATTTTTCGGCGAAAATAAAATGAAATTTGTTATTCTTGCGACGAAAAGTAGATAGCAATGGAAATTGGCGTGATATAATGTCTTTTATAGGATATTTGAATGTAAATTATCGTACAATGAGACCGAAACGAGCCATATTCGAAAGGAAAGTTGGAAACTGGTGGAAACGCAAATGATACGAGATTGCCTTCGTTGATTCACCGGCGGGAGTGACCAAATTTCTTTGTAATAAAAAGTAACTAATAAAGAAAATGGGATATATTTGTTGTATTAAAAATGAATCTGTAAAGATGAGCGGCTAAGTAAGAAAATTGCCAAATTTAGGACGTATCATTCTCGTTAATGTATCATTCTCGTCTTCGTGGACGTACGATTAGCGGGGTACGGGGAAAAGAGGAATACAAGCCGCTGGGTGAGCAATAAATGGCATCTGTTCCGGTATATAGACGAATATAGAAGCTTCGTACGGTAGGTGACGACGATGAATCGCTGAAGAAAGTGCCGTATCATTTCCTGAACATGACACGAGAGATGATTCGCAGCGCAACCGTTCACGGCCACGTGCCTATTCATTTTATTGTTACGTACGCAAATCGACTGCACCAGTCCATCGTAATCTCTTCAGTCATTTTATTGAAATTCGAAGATCCCGCGTAGAACGTCTTCACGCGAACGATCTTTTCTGATACGAAAAGAGTAGATCGGGCGAATATCGTGAGAAATTTCAAGCTGTTGAAGCTAACTGTTAAAGGGCACAAAGCACAAAAGTACGCGTTTTGTTTGGAGTTTTACGGTGGTATCATTGTCGAACGATCGTTGATCGCCATCAGTAGGTTTACGAAGATTCTTTGCCATTCGTCTATTGCTCGGAATTCTATTTTAATTCTTAAATGTTTGCTTTTTACAGATATAATGTTAACGTTCGAACGTTATACGAACGAATATTATAACGTTTTGAAATTGCCAATTTACGTGTGGTAAAAGGAGAGACATTAATGTAAGATCACGCGTGTATATCGTAAATGTCTTTATCTTGGATGCCAAACGTCTCGGGTAATTTTGGAACAGGAATTGTCTCGATAGTTACTGCGTAAGCCTCGACGAACCTAGACGTATATAATTTACGAGCAAGGATAGATTCAGAGTGTATAATTTTGATATACTTTTAGTACAATATAAACGTCTTGTGGACACGACAATTTCTATTAACAGATAAACGACGGTTGATATATTACTGCGCTTTTCCCTGGCTAAGGTAAAGCCAGGCTTGCCAATTATCGCTACTTTCTTATATAGATAATATAAATGGTATGGTATGGGTCGGGTCGCTAATAAATGGATAATAAATAAATAATTAATTAGTAAACAGGTTGGCCGGGAACCGGTCTCGCACTGTAAAGGTATCAAAGGTGAGAAGAAAAAACGCGTGGAAAGAAATTTATTATGTCTATCAACGATTTAGCCTGAATTATGCTAGTTGACGATTAATTTTAATTAACAATAATAATAAGCGATAGAATGTACTGTATTTGCAAACTGATTTCAAACAGATTTCATTCACCTTTTCAATCATATCCGGAAGAATATAAATTTGTATAAATGTCCGTGTTCCAATCGTAAAATTCCAAAAATCTCACATATTTACATCTTTACAATAAGAAATTCTAGTAGATTGCTTCGATCAAAGTTAGTGTCTCTGAAAGCGGTCGTTTCTGGTTTCGATCCACTTTTCCCTGTGAGACAGAGGCCATACGTGAAAAATCAGTACGCCGATGCGTAACAGGATTAAAAATAACGATAACGAGTGGCCCGGCTGTGAATCGTTTCGCGCGGACGTAAACCAGCGTTCCGTCGATTACGTCGATTCACGTGCGTAACGCGGCGGAACTAACGCGATGGAACGCGTTCGCGGGCACAAAATAGATCGCAGGGTGTACCTTTGTCGGCTACCGTGACTCGATGTGTCGGTTTATAATTATCGTCTTAGATACGGCGACGTCTCACGATTCTCCACACTGTGTGCAGCCGTCGACGATTCGTCTGTGCACATACACCGGAATGTGACAAGAGAAGAATCAGTCTCGCATTTTGTTTCTGCTTATCTGATCGCGTGTCTGTCACGTGTCGTTTGATAACGGATGCGTTTAACGCAAATTTAAATTCGTACATTTGTATTTAAACGTTTGAACTTGAACACTTGCGTTTGAACATTTGAATCGAAATCTTTGATATCGGTATTTGAACTTGAAATTTGATCGAGATGCTTGGATTTGAATGTTTGACTTTGAACACGTCTGAATGCGAATATTTCAGTGTGAATTTTGTAGCACGTGTAGAACGATTTTACGTAAGCGGTCGATATTTTAGATCGCTGCTGTTGAGACTATATTACCGTTCAAAAGTTTGCGATTGCTTATTTAAAGAGGAAGAAATTTGCATTTTTGAATGTAAAAGGTAGGAATGCTCGAGTTTCTATGTATCCTAAATTAGTACATACAACTATACTTAGTAAAAGAGTCAGATTATAATCGTTCGACGTTTCGTATGGTATTGTTAATTTCTTGAGTTCATATTTAAGCTTACGCAACCGAGCATTAAATAGAATGAAAATTGACTCACGTAACGAGAAGACAAAGTATTTATTATCTATACGGTGTATTTAAATAATTTCGAATTGTAAAATTCTATAATTGAGTTGTATTTATTAAAAAAAAAAAAAAACAATTGTGGAGAAAAAATCGAAACGTAAATATAAGTTACATTTTATATAAAATAAAATGTTATGCAATTCGCTACGTTTCATCGACTGCCTCTCTGTCTTTTCAGTGAAATAGGACAGACCATATTATAAAGTTTGGAATCTGCGTCTGTAATTTTATAATTGAGATATATTTCATGAAAATTAAGCAAGGGTCTGGCTGCTTTTGAGTGTTAGTGTACATCCAGGTTGACCAGTGAATCAAAATGAAGCGTCTTCCTCTTCGGAGAGGCTTCCTGTCGCCGCGTATGTTATCCTCACGAACCTGTTTAAGCTAGACGTACGAATGGCCGAAGACACAGCGTCAAAGAACACGCAAGCCACACGATGATTCCTCTTGTTCGCTTTGTTTCGGCCAACTATTTCTGTACGACGAGCATTCTACGCTACTAGGAGACGGCGAGCGGTGCATGCATGGGTTTTGCAAGTTTACGAGACCCTCGAAGCTCCGTTCGCCAGGGGACGCGAAACACTTCCGACTGAGAACCGGATTCGGCCCGATTTATACGTAGCCATCCAAAAGCTGTAAGGTATCGAGAGTCACGGCTCCATCGGTTTATCAAATAGTCGCCTTTGATCGCTTTAAAATCTTCGAGACGTTGTTGAAGAATGTAAATTCCCTATCAAAGAGAACTTTCATTTCCTTCACGGAATTGGATTACGTGTTGGCGTATGCTATTACTAGAATGAAGATGTTTATGCAAATTCATATTTCGATCCTATACACACACAGTTGATATTGTAACGAATACTTCAATTTCATTACTTTATATATTTTTGTGTATCATGAGCATTCGGTACAGTTTTATATAAATTAAATATTATATTACTATATAAATTAAATTTATAAAATAGAATGCTACGTTTTATCTTATTTACGTAATATATTTCGTTGTATTATTTCTATAAGAACGTATTTATTTAACTCGCCAGTATTAAAACTTTTTAAATCGATATTCAAGATTCCAACTTTACCAGTTCAGATATCACGGCTGTCTTATCAATAATTCAAGAATGCCCAGATTTAAAATTTCTCAGAACCACACGTTGGGAATCCGAAGCTTCCACCAGTTTCACCTTTTACCCTCTGCGACGTCAGCTTTCGCCGTGCAAGTGTTATTAGCATAGATCGAACTTCGACAACACGAACAACCACCGGTAACAAACTCTTTTAACCCAGGAGTCGTCGTCGCTATCCTATTTCACGATACTAGTCATCGAGTTTCGTGTCGATTCGACTCGAAACCTTTCATCTTCCCGTCGACTGTGCCATTATGTTTTCTCCGTTGGTTTCACGAGTACCGACCGAAAGAAGTCCGCATTTAGCGATGGAATTACCGTATTTAGAGGCACTCGAACGTTTCCATTCGACGTCGTCCGAGTTTTAATTACGTCGACGGGTACAATGGCGGCGTACAGTCTCGTATGTGTTCCACGTTCGTCGTCGACGAATAAAGCGTCCAGAGATGCCTGTTAATTATCGTCGCATTCACGCTGGCCACGTATCGCTCGGTATTAAACGCGTTGTTTCGACGCCGAGAATCGTTCGTCGAGTCGCTCGTCGACACAATAAATCCGGTCTTATCGGCTGGTGCACGCAGAATGCTCGTCCCTGTCGCGATTTCCCTTCGCGATAATGTCCGGTGAACGATCGGCTGTTAACTCGGCGTTTCGGCTCGCAACGCTGATTTTCTCGGCAACAGGGGGAGACTCGTGCAAAAGTGCTGATAAAATATGTCCAGACCTCTCTATCGGGATTTCGAAACGAGTCTGGAAATTGAAAATCAGTGCACACGCGACATTTATAATCTGTCGTACGTAATGCGAGTTCTGATCTATGGTATCGATGTTGTTCCCGCGTTTGCGTAGATTTTTCGATGTAATTTAATTTGGTGTAACTCGAGGCGCGTGCGCGCGCGTGTATACGTGGAGGGTGTAAGATCGGAGTTAATTTCTGGATTATTATTTATGTTTTTACGTATCTGCCAATGTGATATCTTTGGTGCAAGTTTTATGCTCTATTAATCAAATAGTCGTGCCATAAAAATAAAAATTAGGTCAAAGCTTGGAAATTCTACAAACGTTTATCTTATTTTGATGAATATCGAATAACGTTCGCGTTTTAGAGTTAAGTATAAATGGAGCCTTAATTCAATGGGAATTTTGCGCTTAATCTGAGAAAGATAGGAGACACGCAGATGTAAAATATCGTAACGCGGTTTCCGACAGAACGGAAGTCGATCGAAAGTTTCGCGGTTCGAACGGAGGGAATTTCGTGTCGCGTTCCATCGCGTGTTTCACCGAGCTGCGACCAAATATCGAGTCTCGTTTAACGAAGTTAGGATTACTTCCTCTTATTTTCGATTCCGATACCCTTTGTTCCTGCGGTTAACTTTTCAAATTACGAGTGCGTAATAAATTAAGGCCGAAAATGCAGACGATTCGTTGGAAAAAATCGTAGGAACGTGTCCACCGTGAAACGTACACGGTTGCATTATGCAAACGAATACGAGGGCGGAGAGGTAAAAAAGAAACTTTTGATCTGGTTTTCGCGGTAGTTGGTTCTCGTATCTCACGCTGACCAGGCCGCAAAGGGGAATAAAAAAATCCACAGAAATCGCTGGACCGCGACTTGCTCGGGCCACTTTCACCTCTGACGCACCTCGGGCAAGGCTGACCAGCTCTAACGTCGAAATAGGAGCGAGGAAGGGAGAAAAAAAAAATGGTCAGTCGGGAGGAAAACCGGGAAAAATTCTACTCGTTTGTCTACTGCCGTTCCTACCGCTTTGTTTCTGTTTCATTGGACAGGTGTTCCAGTTCAGAAAAGGCCTTAAAGACCTGTTTGTTTTTAATGGGATTGTTGGGAAATTTTGAAAAAATGTTTTTCTCTTACCAAAGTTGTTCTATCGGTGTAATCAAACATTTCGGTCCTTGTACAGTTAGAATTCGACGAATTTAAGTTATTTATTTAATCGAGTGATAAGTTTCTCCATATTCACAGGAATTATTTCACATACTAACTGGAGTTATAAAGTTGACAATGAAAATTGTTAAGATTTAATGCGTGACGCGGTAATAATTGTCCCGTTGTACGGCGAATAAAAAAGATTTGTAAAAATCTTTGATTTCATTCTAAAGTCAGGATGATATACCATCTCTTTTTCCGCAACTTTCCTTCTTGGCGAATTGGAAGAATCTCGAGGAGCGGAGTTTTCAAGGGAAGACCAAAGTTCGCTCGTAAGTCGTTAAATACGTGGCAACGGGGCCGAATTTGTAGCACGTCGCGTCGAGAAAACTGGTCGAGGTACGCTATAAATTAGTTGGCTCTTCTGGTACACGTAAGGATTATTATCCGAGCTAAACTAAACAGTTCGCGTGCTGCTTAACTTTTTCTAATTGTTTGGAAAGCGGCCTGCGTCTGTCGTCAACTTTCGACTACTTTTCGACTAACTCGCGATTCGTGCACGTTAATTCGAAACTCTTCCATTTGTGTCGACTATTTCAAGCTCTCAACCTTGATGAGATTCTGCCGATTTGATTTGCTCCATTTCAAACATTAGAAAGAAAAGTCCGCCGTTATAAGTTGTAGAGTGAACTTGGATGTTTTCCGATATTTTCATCGAACTTGACAATCGAATAGATATCGAAAGATATTGTAATTTGCCATAAACGGTCTCGATAACGATGCATGCGACTCTAACAATTCCATTCAGGTAATTTGAAAACCTAGAAACAGAAATGTACCGTTGCAAATTACGAAATAAATTTCGATGTTGCGTTCTCTTTAAACTTGACAATCGGCATCGATAGATCGTATCGCAATATATCGTGAACGTCTAGCCTCGGTTTGTTTTGCATTCTACGATTAAGCAAATGAGATATCTCATTGTTCATCCTTACATCCCTCGAGAATTCGTCGTTGTAATCCGTGTGATTTCTCAAAAGATAAAAGGTGTCTGCCATGCTTGCTATTAAAACATCGTCGCCCGCAGAGCAGAATCATTTCGCTGCTGGCTGCGATTAATTCTGCCCCGATGTCTTGATACGAAGCCCCGAACGGCGACAAAAATAATTGCCACATATTGTGCTCTTCTCCTTCGTATACATAGATTGTTTCGTGTTAGTCAACGTCATTATTTCGTTCGTTGATTGTTGTTCTGCTTTTGTCGCGTAACTCGTGGCTCGTTGCCTTTTCACGGGGAGCAAATTTCAGAGACGGCGAAACGCGTTTGCGGGCTTCTTAACCATGGTCGGGTAGCAATCTATGCCTTTTCATCGAACGGTTTTCGAACGAGATTTTTTTCCTTGCCTCATTCTCCGCTTCCAGTCATATCCGTTGTTATTGTTGCGTAAACGTTTAATACGCGAGCAAACAATAGTTTCTCTCACATGCTTGAAAGTTTTGAAATTTTGAAACAAAATTGTCATTCAAGGGGAGAAGTTGAACGAATCGCACGAGAAAAGGAAAATAGGGAGCTGAATGCGAAGAATTACTTATTATTACTTATGCGGTGGATTACTTATTTTTCTTTTGTTACTTCGATGTTGTGAGATTCGACGAGATAACGAATTTTTTATGTATCCCCTTAATTCTCTTTTGTATCCACCCAAGGGCAGTATTTGTTCGAACGTTTCATTATTTGATAGAAATCCGTAAATAAAGAAAGCCGCGACCTTTTCCAACAAAACAATAAATTGGTAAAAAAAAGACACGAATAGAAAATATAATAAATAAGATGTTTGCATACGGAGTTGTATGGAAATAAAAGCGTTTGTTCGATGTTCGTCGGGAGATGTATAAAATTGTCGGAGAGTTCGATGAGTTTCATTCTGCAGATCGAAATAATTCACCGGGTAGCTGAAGGACGAACGAATTCCTGTTGCTGCGAGCATCAAGCGCATCGTAGTGGCGTTTGAGCGAACGATAGGTCGTTTAAGGCCCCTTGCGAGCTATATACACGTGGTTTCTCTATCTGGTCGTAGAAACTGTGCACTCGTAAACCGGTAAGAGTAGTCGCTTGCAAGTGAACGTTCCACGACCCGGTAATTCAGACACGAAACTGACATATGATAATCCTATCTAGTTCACCAGCTGGCCATTTCTGTGACGATTATCGATAACGATATAGTTACCGAAGGAGGATGAAAATCCCACTAGAATTTGCGATTGTATTACATTTATTTCGCTCTCGGGCATCCACAAAATGTTATTAGGTCAAAACTTTGAAGCAATGTTATGACCTTAAATCTTTTAATTTTTAAATTTCCGAATTTTCAAATACTCAAACTCTATGAAATATTTAAATATATAAATTTCCCATCAACGAACTTTCAAATATGCATATTTTCCAATTTCTGAATGTTTAAATTCTTAAATACTCGGATATCCCATTTTCGTTTTTACAAATACCGACATTTTTATATCTCCAAACTTTCAAATTCCTTTCCTATTTCCAATTGTTCAAATTTTTCAGATTCCTTTTAATTAATTTTTATACTTTGAAACTTCCAACTGTCTCGTTCATCGAATCATCGGTGAGTAATCGTCTCCGTGCAAGTGAATCTTTTAATGTCACGAATGCCGTAAGATCCAAGTCATTCCGATCAATGTAAAAGCCTGAACGTTGTTATCGGATACTCTTAACCGCTCACGTTGGTTGGCTCGGTTCGTTCGTTTTCCTTTTGCTCGCGTAACATCGAGATTACTTTCACTTAATTAATCAGCTGGTGGTCATCCCGAGACGCGCGCAACGTAACATCACTCCGGCGTAATGATCTTTGCATCACATACTTGTGCAACTCTCAGTCGCGGTCACCTGCGTTCTCTTTTTCCTTTTTTTATTCTCGATAGCGGCAGGACCAGGTTGGCCTTGAACCAGAAACTTCCCAAGCCATCGATCATTGGCATCGCTCGTGCATCGTGCCATTTGTGTTGCTTTCTCCCTCTATTGCTCCAATTCTCGTTTGTTCTTATTTTTGTTGTGAGTTTTTTGCCACGCTATTTCAAACGCTCGGTTTACGTATTGACTTCTTTCTATTAGGAAATCGAAGGAAAAATGCCTGGCTTTCTCTTTCGACTTGAGTAATCGTACCGAAGATCCAGTGTAATTTAACATACGATGCTTTTACATCGAATCGAATTCGAATTTGGTTGCTAGCATTCGAAGGTTAAAATTACTTGCGTAAAGGTTTTTTATGATTCGTTTCGATAGACTCGAATAATACCGATTGTGAGAACCTATTTATGCCGGTGATTCTATCACTTTTGGTCTCGGTAACATCTAAATGTCACTCGATGCCTTGGAACGTGACCGAACCAGCGTACACCGTAGCGTACAACGGTCCCCTTAAAGCGTGCTAAGTAACATTTTACCGAATCGCGATCCTACAACGATTAAACGCCCACGGCGTTCGATCTTTGATATTACACGACAGACCCTCGATCATGATCTACCAAGAATCACCCTTATCCCATCACCTTTTATCGTCACTTTAGGTCTCGAATCCATCATCCGTGACGTTAACCTTCCTCGATCGTGCTATTTTTCTCTTTGAAATATCATTATGCAAACATGCTTACTAACATCTTAATCGTCCATGGAACTACGTCTCACGATTTTGTTCCGTACGTATAATCTTTCGAAGCTTACGCGTCGATTCGTTTTTAATTTTTTAGTAAGCATTCGAAAGCTCGTGCGTGATTTATTTCCGCTGTATTAATATCTAGAATATACAGGAAAAATACAGGTCGAAAGCACGATACCTAAGTACATTTTCGTTGATTTTCTAACTTGAATAACACGTGATAACAGAAGAAAGAAATGTAACAAGATACAGTATGAGATTCAACTCGACTAAAAACTGCAAAGAGTTAATCCAGATCTTAGTACAACATCTCCCCGAGATATGAGAGATCGATCATCCTCTCCGATTCGCTTCAGCCAAACCGCGTTCACTTCCATTCGCGACACTTTTATCCAACGCTTTCATCTCGGGAAACGCGGCTCCCTGGGGGTAAACTAGCGCATGTACACCTGGCACGGCTGGTAACGAGCAAGTAGAGAAAGAAGGAAAGAACGGGGGGGGGAAAGATAGAAAAAGAGTGGCGGTGCTCTCTCGCCTCGGCCAAGCTTCCCGTGAAAACCGGGCACGAGATTTGGCGATGGGCCAAAGCACAGTCGCTCGAGGGTCCACGTCCCGCGGCTTGGATTTCTGCTGATTTCGGGGGAGGCGGCGGCGGAGGTGGCGGAAGGTGAAGGAGGCGGAGGCGCCTGGGCGTCCCCAGGGGCAACAGGTACCCACACATACACGGCCATAAGCTTTTCTTCGCTGCAGAGAGATATGCCCGGCCACGTGCTCGCGCTAAATATAACGTCTGCCCACTGTCTTCTTCCTCCCACCATCGTAGGTCCGACCCAGCCCTCTCTATTTTGTTCGCGTTCGAGAATCTGTATCGCGACTGGATCCAATGTGTTTCTCCGTTTAATGGGAACTGCCGCTAATTACGTGCAATTAAACGGATTAGTTTCCGACTCGGTATTGGCGAATTTGTATACGAGAGAAGAAAAACGCGTATAAGGGACGGGACAGTTTGGACGAAGTTTGTGGAAGTTTCAAATTTTCGATCGAGATTTGCTTATGGTTAGTTACGCAAGTGTTTGGCGATTCTGTTAATCAATGCGGTGACGTAACGCTTGTTGAGATATCACGAGTACGAAACTTGAATATCGCCCACCCCGTTGATTAAAATTACGCTTCCGTTTGGAAACCTTACTGATCTCCTCCTATTTGATGTTCCTATATCGATTTCGTCGATATTGTACGAGTTTGTACTTCGTTGGTATTCCCATAGGTTGGTTCTCCCGACGTTCAATGGATTATAGAAGCGAACGACGCGATAAAGCTCTCCGTTCTCGTTCGATTCGTTAATCGTTGTTCTGATAATGCAGATTCTATTGTATTTCAAACGTTCTTTTAAAGTTTTCAAACTTTTGGTGCTTCCGGAAACTAATCGACTAGTTTATCAAACTGAACGTCCATCGGGACGCCAGGAAGGCGAAAGAACTCCGTTGGAACAGCGTTTCGACATTTGCGACGCTTTTCATAATCCCGCAAAGTGTCGCATCTTGATGTCGATCCGATTGAACCAGGATCCAAGCGTTGTCGGCGCGATTTACCACTGAAATCCCTGGTGTATCGTCGGTTACGGGGTAAGAAAGTTCCCGGAGTCGAGTTCCAGCAACACGGCGGATGCGTATTGAATTACCGAGGTCGTCCTAGTTTCCGGTATGTTGGTAACCATCGGTGAATACCATTTTCGCTTTGCTACGTTCATTTTTCATGCCGGTAAATTCTGTATGACGAGTCAGCGCTGCTCCATCGTTTCCATCGTAGTTTCACGTTTATCACCGCGACGGATATCGGTTCGTTCGAAGACAATGTCATAGTGACAGCGAACAGGCTTCGAGGATATTTTGGTGATGCAGATGTGGAACTGTGGATGAGTTTGTTAGCGACGACGTGTTTCTAAGGGCCGTTGTGAATGACATCATCCTATTATTCATAGCCTTTTCATCCTCGAAAATGTTTTCATACCGGCATTGCGTTACGACAGCTCTGTGTCGCCGCAATGTGCTGATTCCATAAAGCGAATTCTTCAGAGGGCAAACCGATCGATTCTCTGTTTCATAAATTTCTTGATTCGTTGGTTCGTTTTCGGCAATTTTTTTCACAACTAGTAGAAACAGCGCGATTGTACCAGACTATGTATACCTATAGTAAAACACAGAAAGTTCATTGAATCTACTCGAAGGTCTCGTTAGATTCGAACGCAGGAAATCGTTTGCGAACCATTTACGACAGGTATGGTCACTGGAAACGATATAGCGGGGTCGTAAAATAAAACGTTTAGCGGTGACACCGACTGATCTAACTACATCTATGAACACAGGCATCCGCGTCAGCTTTTCCAAGTCATTTTCCATCATTGTTAGCGGTTAAACGATACGTTACAAACTTAGAGCTTTCAGAGCATAAATCGGAAATTATGAGGGATTTTTAAATCAAAGGTACACCTCGTTCATAAATATCAGGTGAAGTTCTAAACAATTACAACGGTATTTATTCCAGAACTTGGAAAAGGGACGAATATCTAGCTGCCTAATAAAAATTTCTAACAAGTTCGAGTTCCTGGCGACAGCTTCGTGTATTCTTTACCTTCCTCTCATTTATCTTGTACTTTAACACAGACGTGCTGCATATTTTTTTATTTTTTGCTGCTCAGGCTTTTCGACGTTCGCGCAGTAAATCGCGTTACCGTAGCGAATATCATCAAGTACTGTCATCAGGTTTCTGGAGGAAACTCCGAGTCTGATGGAAAAGCCGAGGCGAAGAAGTGAATTTGACTGTTGATTCAGAAGTTTGAAATTCGGCCGAAGCGACTGATACGTGTTTCCTCACCAAACATTACATGCTGTTCTCGTTGCTAAAATAAATTCAAACTGTCATCCGGTGGATTCAATTAGAAGCGAATTCCTGCCCGAAACAGTCGAAAGTCAATATTCGTCTTCTAAATGTAGAAACTTGACTCTTTATCCATATGGGTGGTTTCTATGTAGGTAATTCATAAAATAAGCGGTAATTAAGGAAAATTATAAATTCTATCCGTAATTTCTCCATCCACCTTCGTTTTATGATTTCTTGACAACAGATATATCTCTTAATAGGTTTTTACTTAATCGTTTAGCCTCTAACGGTAGAGTGGATCGTTTTGACTCGACTATTTCTTTTATACGTTACATTTCCTGATGTTGCTTCTACTAATGTGATTAAGTAAAGTATAGGTTCACTAAGACAAGAAAATTAATCTACCGACGACTGCATTACTTTTGATGGAACGAACTTTCTCTTTCTTCTCCTTCCCTACCCTCCTTTCCCCTAGTTCTCTTACATTACACCTGCACAATTTAACGTGTCTCTGAGATAGAACGTTGAAACTTCCCGTAATTGGTCTACATACTGTTGCGAATATATCGTATAGTTTCTATGAAAGCTGGTAGCATGCCGCAGGATCGACGAAATATCCTTAATCCTGACCGAGTAATTCCTCGTCCTGATTTCGCGAATATGACCAATCCTCCGCCTATTCATTTCGTGAGGCGGATCGAAAGAGGGTTTTTGCACGCGTGGTCGTGATCGCGCGAAAGGAGAAACCTCGGAAGAAACGGGCTGATGGCTCGTCGGAGGTTGGAGGAGACGGTTATGCGAATAACTCGGGGCTGGCACGGACATACTCGGCTCACGATCCGAACCATCCTCCCTCTGTCTGCTTGGCCTGGCTGTCCAGCTCCTAACATGCCACGGCCAATTTCTGCCCCGCCACATTTGTCTCCCTTGCCAATTGCAATGCTCCGCGCCGCTTGCTTTTGCCGAATGGAACACACAGAACCAGGCGGCAGCCACGAAAATAGGGGATAGAGATAGGAGCAGAGCGAGAGAAAACAAAACGCTGCGGTGAAGAGTGTGTGTTGAGAGAGCGTGTGCGCGCCGGATAGGAGAGAAGCGAGAAAAGCGGGCTAAGCGGATTCCGGTGCGGTGGATAACTCGGCACGGTCAATGATCGCGGCTCGATACCTCGAATAGTAGAGAGTAGCGAGAGCTTGGTGGCGAGACGAACAGAGAGAAAGAGAGGGGAGCGAGATAGAAGTTCGAGTGCGTGCCTGATAATAGGAGCTCTCGGTTGGGTGGGCTGGAAAAAGGTCTCGATGGCGTCTCCGCCAGCCGTCGGGTATCAGACTACAGCCTGATTGAAATTTAGAAAATTGCTTGCGGTTGTGTCGCTAGATCTATCGTACTCTTGTGATTATTAAGGGTTGAAGTATGATATACAGTATTAAGGGATAAATTCTCGCAGAAAAATCACTTCTTGGTACCGTCAATTCGATATTTGTGAATATTTCTCTGTCAATTTTGGATCACAGTAGAGATCTAAGTTTAAATCGTCAGCTAGATGCAGGAATATTAATCAGTCATTAGCGCGTACGCTGTCTAAGATACACGGTAGCTTGCTATCGTAACGCGCAACTGTTGGATCAATTCTGTTAAGTCGTGTCACTTTTCACGTAAATCTCTTAAACGTGTATGTAATTATACTTAATATATAGATGTTTTGCAGCTTTTCAACACAATAAATAGAGGACAGAGACTCCAATGAATGAAATTCGTTTCAGTTATTTTTATCGATCTTCGTTCTCTCGCTTTGCTTTTATTTTTCATCGGGATCAAAAAGTTACGAAGGACGTACGTAATAGCTTTCTTCTATCGGAGAGGTTCGAATGGCGTAAGAAATCCGATTTTTTACTTGGAAATTCGTCGTTGTCACCAGAAGGCTATCATTATGCGCCGTTGCGGGCTTTCACGAAATCTAACTGGCGCGACTACGAACGATGAAAAATGGTGGACGGTTGCACGCGGACTGAAATACGTTGTGGCAAGCTAAAGGGGGACTAAGCTTGTGCGTTGTAAGGCATTCTCGGTGTCGGTAGTGTGTCCCTTTACTGCAATGCAGAACATTGAATTTCCAACCGCAGTCTGTCTGCACACGCTCTCTTCCAAGTCGTTGTTACGGCTGCGAATGGTCTTCCGCATTCGAGCGATGATGCGTTTGATCACGTGTGATGTGTTTATGAGTTCTGTGAGGAAATTCGGTCGCGTTCTCTCATTTTTCCCCTTTGAAATTTTAGATCGCCTCTTACGAGACCGGGAAAATTGATTTTATTCTTGTTAAATTTAGCATTCGTTTTAAGTGGAAATTTGACCGTTTTATTTTCTTTCTTTTTCTTTTTTCTTTCATTTTGGAAGAAATTTTTTAGTGGAATCATCTCTATGGCATCTATGTCATCTATGTCAACATCGTCCGAAAATTTTGTGAAATTATTAAAAATCCTCTTTCGATGTCCAGGAATCCTGCAAGTTCCAACAAAATTTTTTCAACCATGTCGAATTATATCGGATTATATTACTTCTCTACGAACAATGTCTCGGTAATGTTTCTGCAAGATAAAATATAAAAATTGTATTTCCTAATCTTCCTTTGCATTTTGAAATTTCAAAGCGTAAAATTCTATATCTGTGTATTTTTAACATTCCTGACCATAACCGCTAAGCTCTCTTATGCTATTGAAAAATGACGTGAAATATAACTTCTACAGGTAATTCCCCAAATCCCCGTAATATTTTTATGACAGGAAATATTAAAATCGTAATTTAACATTTTTTATTATAGCTGGAGATACGCAAATTCTAGATAGGTAAATTCATCGCCATCGTCGCTAAGTCTTCCCACGCTATTTGTATATATATCTTTAGTTTACTGAAAAATTGTTTTAAATAGCGTTCGCTATTATAAAAGTACAGTAACGATGGCAATACAAAATTATAAGCGAGACACGAAGAGGAGGACAATGAATTCTTCTCAGCGAGACTGTGTATTTGAAATCGAAACAAGCAGAGGGTGGGTCGAAATAAATGGGATAATATTGTTGCAGCCGAAACGAGACATCGTTCGATAATATTTATCTTGCTATATGGTCGATTTAGAGTAGGTCGTGGCTTGTTCCGTATATGCACATTGTTGCATCTGCTTTAACGACGCGTTGTTATTTTTACAGTAGACAGCTTTCCGCCTCTTTCACCCTTTGCCCCCCATTTTTTGTCTATTCAATTTTCAGGCTGACGGGGATGGACGCGAAACGTTATTATTATATGCGAAGTCGGTGCGGTCTCTTTGGTAGTAGTGGATTTTTAATTAAAAACGCGAACGATCGATGTCAGCGACATTGGACCTTGAATTTGATTTTGGTTCGTTCGATTCGATCTAAATAATCAAGAGGCACAGAAATATTGCGTTTAAAGGAGCACGAAAGATATTTGGAAATTCTGTCAGATGTACAAACGATATGATCGATAAGTATCGAAAGTTGCCTTAAAAATCTGACGACATTATCGGTCTTATATTGTAGAATTTATTGTAAAAGGAATAGTCACGATGCTAGAGGGACTTTAAAAAATAAATGGGTAGAACTGTCTGGCAGGCGCATAATTTCTACGGTCGACGATCGTAGAAACGCGAAACGCCTCGACGAAAGGGAGAACAGAGTAGAAGTTCGAATGAAGGTAGGTCATGATATAGACAGCATCTGGTTGCAGTCGCGTTATTTTTACGTGAAAACTCGGTGGAGATACACGACGTCGAACAAGCACCGTGTCGTGTAAGCAAAGCCTCCGGGAAAACGAAACGGCGCGCGGTGCGGTGACACATCAAAGAGATGAGTTACCCCATCTCTGTTTCTTTCTCTCTTTCATCTTCGGAAATTTTCTCAATCGCGGAACGCTCGAGCGATCGTCCTTTAAGTTTCTCAAATCGTAGAAATATTTCGTATATGTATGTACGTATCTAGCGTATTTCGATACGATCGTACATTCGTTGAGTGTTCCATCTCTCTGTTTTACATTCTATTTGTTTCCTCGTTATTTGGAATATGTATACATACGTATTTATCATACATCGGTGAAGTTTTTTCGATAGTCGAGTGAAACTGCATTGGTATTTTAATAAATGATCGATAGTTTCATCGATGTATTTTAATCAATTTTGCGTGCAGTCGGTTAAAAAATTCCATATTTACCTTGTGGTAAAATCGTGGACTTTCCCTTTATTAAAAATAAAGCGTACGAAGACTTTATCGACGGACTGCATATGTATACGGTATACGATATAAAAATGTATATAATAATATATATCTGTAAGACGATAAAAATACTTACGGACAAAATTCAAGGGATGAACATATAAGTAGACTTGTCACTGACTGTACGTATTATTATTAGATACGAAAGGAAGGAAAGTAAAAGCACAGACACATAATTTCATAACGATAGCTGAGAGAAACGACAGAAAGAAGAGAAACGAGGAAACAGAAGGGGACTAATACTCGAATAAACTGAGTTAACAAGCAATTTCCTCCGATTCGTCCCGAGACACTCGAGCAGTCGTTCTCTTCTCCCTGCAATTAGAACCTGGTCTTGCGTACTTCCACGAAAATCTCGGCTCGGCTGCAATTATATATTTAGCAGAATTACACCCGCGGGAAAGATATAAACGATCGGCTGGCTGATTTATAATCGACTTTGTCTAATCAGGTATTTTGACGTTTCACGGGAGGCAAGAAAACGTCACCAATATAATTCAACGAGGTATCTGACGACGAACGTGACGTCTTTCAACGTTTTTGGCATTTTATCCTAATTGCCATGCCCATCTTTCCGCCATGCGAATATTATACGCGGTTTCTCTTCATCCAGCCGATCCCGAGATCGGAATGAAACACACTCGGCTTCGTGTCTTTCGGTGCGGCACGGTCATCGTTCATCGAGAAACGTGGCAGCCGACGTGTCAGGATTACTTTCCAAATACATTAAACCCATCAAACGCCGTTTCATTATTCATTTTCGACCGTATCAATTTTCCATTACCATTCGAACACCATTCGATGAAAAATAGATTTTCGCCAGAACCAAGGTTTCCGCGCAGCAATTGGTTACCTTTATGCTCTGCCTCTTTGTTAAAATGTCCTATCTAACGCTCCTTGCACGTTGCGATGCTAAATTGTACTATCTATTTTGATACAATAACGGTCATTTTTCATGTATCTACACAGCCATGCGAGAATCACCGCCGTGGAACAGATTTAGAGTCACCGAAATGTTCAGTTCTGCGGGGATACGACGGATCTTCGCTCTTTGGTCGTAACGAATACTCCGGTTCTGATATTCGCTTAATTTTCCATCATTCGTGATTAAAATCACTCGTTCGTTCATCGTATAGCATATTCTCGCACTATCGTTCTCGAAGAACGTCAAAATAGAGCTGGTATATTCGAACCACGCTTTCGTATGCATAGAAGAGGCTTAAGGGTGAAAGTTCGTCCCAGCTCGTTAGGGCTCGTTGATTCTCTTTAATTTCGCATTGCAATTAGGTGGTGTTCGAACGCGAAGAATCCCCCCTCTCCCTCTAATGAACTCGCATCCGTCATTTGCATATCACGTTTGCCGCGTCATTAACTATATCGTAGATAATTTTAGAGCGTTACCACTGGTAATTGAATTCTCGCGATACGCTTCGATGAAAGAGATCTACGTCAGAGGCTACAGTGCAAGATTTGTCAGTCTCTTTGCCAATGATAGGATTAATTATCGTTTTAGTATAATTAGTTTTGAATCTAAATCCAACTGAGCGAGTGTTTGCGCGTAATAACTTATGCCAATTACGAACCATATGAATGGACCGTTGGACTACATTGTAAGATCTGCTCATTCATGCGTTCCTTTTGCACCACACCGAGCTTCTTCGGAGCCACTGCCAAACAGGAGGCCGCGAAGCCTCGAGATCTCAACCTTCGCTTTCGCAACTTTCCTTCTCGGGACTTTACGATGTAAGGAAAGCGTACGCGAAATTTCGCTTACGTAATGCTCATAAAGTGAATTTAACGTACGCTATACGTCATGTACAATCGGACAATTTATCGGTTTTTGAAATAACACTTCTGCCTCCTGGTTATATATCGGAATGTTTTTAGTTTGATGGGAGTGATGCTCAAAAAGTTTCGAGCACCGTTCGGTATATCGATAGGAAAGTTGAGAGTTCGTGAGAAACCGAAGGATGACCAGCGAATGCAGTCGATAATGGATCACGAAACTTTGCGTTGCGCAACCGAGGCACGGTGAAAATTATTCTTGGGTGCGGGCGTCGGTGCACAATCCACTTTTTATGTATCGACGTTGGGCTAAAGGCGAAACGTTTTTATCATTTACATTATGACTCATATTCGACGATCACCATCGTTCGACGTACCAAATATCACACGATAGCACGATTCTCCAATTATTTATCACTGCGCGTAGATCCTCTATGATAAAGACTGATCGATCATGTTTACGAGGACTGTAAAAGGATAAAAAAAAGAACGACCCAGAGAGAAAGAGAGAGAGACGTAATCTTTAATCTTACGTAAGTCAGTCGAAATGGCACGAAGTGAAACGTTGCCTGCCGCATTATCGTCGACTTTGCGTGTGCCGCGAGAAAGATTCCCGGTCGCGTATTCATCCTGGGACGGTTCCACGATTACAGATTATAGCACCAATTATACCTACCACTCTCTTAGTAGTCGCGATAAATTATCCGTTCAACTATGTACGCCGAATGACAAATCGCCGACAGGTGGTTTCGCAGAATCGGCTCCCTTTCAAACAATCAACCAGAGAGCTAGCTGATCCCTTCGATCGTCTTTTTTGATCAGTTGTTTGTTACTGTCGTTGTATCGTTATTTCCGATCTAGTTACCCTTAGTTCGCTACTCGGAATCGTCGGACAGATACGTATTTTGT
The DNA here is from genome assembly GCF_040668555.2 of Bombus flavifrons. Taxonomy (NCBI): domain Eukaryota; kingdom Metazoa; phylum Arthropoda; class Insecta; order Hymenoptera; family Apidae; genus Bombus; species Bombus flavifrons. The sequence goes on along the minus strand of NC_138444.1, from coordinate 18,630,509 downwards.
TATTGATTTTTAGCTTTTTAAACTTTCAATTTCAAATCGATTTTTTAGGGAATGTTTTTCAGTTGTATTTTTGTTGAATTTTCAAAAATGTCACGTATATTCAAAGGTACCGATCTTTCAATGACCTAATATTTCGTTTACTTATGTTACAAAATATCGCTCTTGTTACCTAAACAACGACGTGCAAAAATCTTTCTCTTTAAGGGGTTAATCTCCTCTACTTCTCTTCCCATTGCTTCAATCTCTCCGTTACTTTGGATCGCTTCTTCGTCAGGTATTTTTAGCCACCGCGTAGGTTGCACGTTGTATCGTGCAACGGGAGGATTTTGCCAGGTTTTACGCGAAATCTGCTCGAGCGCTTGGTGGCGGAGGTGGACGCATGGGTGGCAGAAAATCGACGAATTGTTTCGGAGCGTATCGTTCACCGGTGGCCGGTTAGAAAGTGGGAAGAGCATTCTCCGACGAGACATTTTAATTATACCTCGTTATTCAACGAAAGTAAAAGTCTCGCGATGTGCAGGATCGCGAGCGTGCAGAATAAATCGTGTAAAGCGTCGTTCGCTTAGAACGTTTCTTTTTCTTTCTGTCCTCTTCCGTTGAAAACAGATTTATCGTCGTGTCACCTATACTATCGACGGGGGAACAATTTTGGATTCGTGATCTCTACTACGCGTGATTTCTCACTTCGATTTTATGATTTTTCGTTTTAATTTTATCGAGGTCTTTCATCAAGGAACATGAAAAGTCGCGAATCGTAACCCAGTAAAGAATATGCAATGGTCTTGCAGTTCCAAACATCGTCCAATAAGTACAGGGGTGCTACCAATAAAGATACAACGCAGCGCACATTTATTACCGGGACAATTCTAGTGGGCGGAATCGAGCCATTAATTTCGAGTTATCCGCTACCGCGTGTCTCGTTGCACGCGGAGGAACTCGCAAAGAACAGCGTTCGGCGCGAATCTTCCACGAACGAGTGTACAAATATCGCGCGAGCAAATAGCCAGAGGCATAGCTCTTTGTCGGCAACGAGATACGTGGTGGCTGTATGTGTTTCACCCCGAGTTCATCGTTCCTTGTCCACGCGTGTAAACGAACGGTCATGCTTTATACCTTTATCTTTTTAATCTCAAATCGTTAACAACAGAAATCACAACGGTTACGATCCAAATTAAAAAGATTATAAATATATAAGACGAATATACGATTAGACGAGAATCAATATTCTTCTTATTCTTCTTCGACATTCTTTGGTACCACGACAAAATCGCAATAGTTTCATTCTAAAAATTCCAAAATTTTCTTGCCAATTTTTATAAATCTGAAATAATGAAACTAGCTATTCATTGAAAAAGTCGATTTAGTTATATATACATTTCATATTTCGTTATACTTGATTCATTTCCGCTTATTAGCCAAGAAATTGGGCTTGGTAACGTAGGTCAAGATATACTATACGCTATCTTTATCCCGTACTGTTGCCGAACTTGCCTAACATAATTATTTTCTTTGCTTTTGATTCTACAGCATAGTTCATTATAATGTTATAGTTCATTATATGTACTCGTTACATATTTAGATCAAATATTTAGACATTAAATACGAAAGTTGTATTAACGCAACATTTAGTTTTCATTTTCTTTAGTGGCTATAAAAAGGAAATTTCAGAGATCGTCTCGATATGTTCTTCGTTTCTATCTCTTTCGTTTAGATTCCAGGATTATATGAAATTTAAACAAATTGCAGTATCTGTGACATGATAAATTAATATATAGTCCTTAAAGAATTAAAAGATAGAACTGTATTTTTAATTGTATCAATATAAATCTAAATTAGCATAAACATCCGCAGTTTAGTTATGCATGAACGATCCGATCGAGGAAATTCAAGGTTCGCGCGCGCGTTGTTCCGTATCGAGCGACGTTATGCCGCGTTACGTGGCGCGTTACGCAAAAACTCGCGTGACGAGGCCTCGTGTCAATGACTGGAAATCTCGTGCGTTGATAGCGTGCGTGCCTCTCTGCATACCCTTTGCTTCTTGGATAATAAACCGGCACCGCTCCACTTCGTATCGACTAGCGTGTTCTCCTGCATCTTTTGCTTCTTCGAATTAGTTTTGTACGAGCGTAACTTTAATTTCCGTGTCCTCTGCGGTTGCGTGATGCTATTACGCTTGAGTCTTCAAATTTTTATTTTGGCATGTACAGCGTTGCGGGTTAATTTAGCAGATGATTGCTTGTGACATGAGAGAAGCAGGTACTTCACGTCGTGGACACGTAATAGTATACGGTGGTTATTACACGGTAATTTTCATTTTTAGAAAATGATTTCATTGATATGACAGAGTTAATACAGTTTTCAACTCGCAAGATAAGGGTATCAATTGGATTATTCATTTCTTGGAAATTCTAGCTCAATGATATAGCAGAAAAAGCGTTTCAGTGATGAAAAGAGCTAATGCAAAGTGCAACAAAGCGTGAAAAAGATTTGATTAGAAAAAAATAGCGTAAAAAGACTTCTGAGAATGAAGCAAGAACCGTCGTAATATGAAAAAGGAAGGAGCATAAAAAGTAAAGACAGTGACATTGATGATTCCAGGAAGTTCTTGAACGAATACGATCTTCGCGAGCACGATCAAATTCCTGGAATATCCTAGAATCCTAAGAGACATATCACAGAACTTTGAAATTGACTAGTTTTAACCAGCTTGGAGTTACATAAGCTCGTCGATGCAAAAATATGACGTTATACGATCGAGTACCTGTACCTTACGATAGTAGAGTAAGATAATAATCGGTTGTCAGCGTAGACCAAGCGTCCAGTTGCAATTTTGAAAATCCTTTCACCGATGTGTCAAAGCAGTCAAAGCGCGACCTTCGCGGGACTTCAAACAGAAAGAAAAACTGCTTTTATTCTCGAGCTACAGGTTTCAGTCGCGTATTCTTTTGTAATTTCGAGCGATTCGGTCATCCTTATTAATCAGTTCTTCGTTAAAAAAAAGCGTGCTCGTTTAAAATAATCCGATACAAGGAATATTAACGTGTTCGTATTTTATAGCGATATCGAGAGAGATATACGTTTATCTGATCGCTACTGCGTTACTCGGTTCATTGATTCGAAAATTTCTTTACATGATTAACGCAACGTGCTCGTTAGCTTCCGTGAAACATGTCGCGGTGAATCTCATTGCACAATCCGCGGACTTGTTCGAAATTTGTTCTTTTATTTACTAAAATCGAGGACTTCGAAAGAGGAAGTAGTGTCAAATATTCAGTCTAATATTGCAATTTATGCACAGGATTTTCTATGTATATATACATATATATTCAAGATCGAGTGACTTACAGCCGCTAAAAGCAAACGTGGATAAGAAAGAATCGAATGAAAAACGAGCAACCCCTGTGCGACGATCAATCCCCATGAACGCGATACATATCGCGTACAAAGCAGAGAGTCGAGAGGAAGCCCTCCATTTCAGGGGGCAGCCGAAGAAATCCTATCAGCCGAAAGAGACGCTGAGAATCTAATTTTTCCACGAAACGAAGAACTTTCGAATAACTTTGAACACAGTGTGTGACATATACATGGAGTACAAATTTTTATGAACAATTACGTATCGGTGATATCTGTCGCTTTATACTTTTAATGTCAATCTTTTACTCAAATTTGGTAATTTTAAACAATTCTAAATAACTATTTCATCTGAAGATTTTCCTTTTTTTAAGATTCTCCATACTTTATTACGCGTTGTTCGCTTTCCATTAGAAACGAATTATATCGTATCTGTAATACATTTGCAAAAGCTAAAATCAATTCAGCTAAAATTGATTTGTCTTTATTAACGTTTAATTCCGTGCTTGTAAGAACTTTCGATTAAGAAGAAACTCGGTTAACAGGTTAAGTTCTTCTAAAGAAATTATAAGGGAAGGAATTAATCGCACATAAACAAATTTATCGCTCGTAACAAACGCGCTACACCTCTGTAGTTATCGTTACCTGGTTTCAGCCGGGTCGAAGCAAATGGCCGATGAAAATCGATTCGTTCGTCGGACTGACGTTTATTCTTTGTTCAAGAACGTCATGTTCGCGCGTGTTTGGTCTTTCCCTCGTTCCACTTGCAAAACGGAGACTCGTTGTGTCACCGTGTTCCTCGCAGCCTGTATTTGTCATTGCCGCCCTGATTCTGATTTTTCTCGTTCGCGGTTCCACGAAAGCGTGATTTGCAGTTTGTCGATTGCGCCTTTTCGTTTGGTTCGAACGGGCAACGATTGATAGCGATCATTGTTATAGGTGGACGTACGACAAACGCTCGGTGCTATTTTTTCAGTATAGGCGGAAAATACGTAGGCCAGACGATACGTTATTTACTTCTTTCCTCTAATTTCTGTTCTAAGAGGTGATTTTCTTAAGAGATTATTAAAATTAAAAAATGTTAGATAGGACGTTTTAATTAAAGAGGATTTGGAAATCTATGGGTTTGTTGTTAAATCAGACTTGCCACGTTTGAGAATGATCGTGGATCGACGTCTGGAGTCCATGGTAGCGGAATTTATTCCAAGTTTGACATAGATTCTCAAATTTGACAGGGAATGCGCCGTGAAATATACCCAACTGGTCACCTCCGCGAGAGCAATGGGTCCGTGATCAGCAAGTGTAATGACGGTCGCATTAATATTAATATTCGAGCCGTTCGTCTCTGAGCGAATGCACGTTTGTTCATCAATATTTGCCTTAACGTACGGCACCGGGTGCACCTGCTGTTTACCGACGCCTGTCATTTCTCTTGGTTTTAATAACGTCGAACGACTCGTTTCGACAGCGCCCTATTTAAAAGCAAAGCAAGTAACGCGGCATTAACGCAACGCGATCGAAATTTATCTGCGTTTATCCAAAACTTTACGAACTGCAACAGTTATATTTCAGGTTATGTTTCTTGCTTGTTGCTTTCGCGAAGTTTGCAAGGGAAGTTTCCGATAGAGAATAGAGAACTTTGAATATTTCTACTCTTTTTTCGTCGACTTGAACATTGTATTTTCTGCAAATTTTTCTATACCTCTGTAGCTTCGTAGCGTGGGAACGATGGTTTACAAGTTTTCACTTATGAAATATTAAGTAATACGAAAGTGTGTTTAATAATAAAATAGCCTCAGCGACAGATTCACGACATATTTTTATTCATTCGCTCATCGAGAACTCTCTCTTATTTTTATAACCTGGGAACTTTCTATCTCAATGTCGCTCTTTAATAAGCAAAAAAGTGATTTTGATGTTTTAAGAGGAACTTTAATACGATATTCAAAACAAGGAATTAAGCATGTTACGGACCATCGTCCCGTCATTCTCCTATCATTATCTTCACAACGCGTTCTTTTCTCCTCCGGGATATGTGCGTCTCTTTCGCAATTATCCTTCGATATCGCTTAAAATGCAATAATTCAGCGGAAATTGCTGTACGCGTATCTTATCTGCGTTGTAACGACGAGAATACTTTAACGTTCGTCACTGACCAGCAGTGGAGCGGAGTTACTGTACGTACGTCGCATGAATATTTCGAGGTAATCGCGCTTTTTCATTGATGGCGTTTTAACCGAGCTTGTTTGCGGAAATTCGGCGGTCTCGGGGAAGGCCACCGTTTATAAATATGTGATTCGTTAAGGGAGAATCGGGGCAATATGGGATCTCGTTTGATAGTCTACGAGTATGCTCCGTCTGCTGAAGTTAGATACAGTTATATTCCCAGGTGTATGTCCAATTTTAGGTAGCACCTGTGTCGGTCGGTAATTATATTTAATGAGAATGTAAATAATTCCGGTCAAATCTCTGCCAACTTTCCAACGAGTCGATGAAATTGCCGTGTAATTTAATCGGTGGCGACTATTCCCGATCGTGGGCTTTATTTTAATGCCGAAATAATTCCAGACCCGGTGCTTGAAATCGTGGGATCTTCCCTAAATTTGCAGATAGAAATTAGAAACGGATTATATCTTTTTAATATACGCTTTACGGACTATAGGTTTTCGATGATATCACGGAGTATAAATATAAATCGTTTACAAAATTTACTTGTAGAATTGTATTCTTCTCTTTTTTTTCAACCAAACATTTTACTCTTATGTAAGGAAACTTATTATCACCAGTAATTTGTTGTAATCTCTAACTAGCGTAACGTTGGTAATAATTATCCGAGATAACTGTGTTTTTTATCGTGAAACTGACAAAGATAGACATACCTCGTTTTACACGAGTCAAGTCGACGATATCGACAAATCTTATTTACACTTTTATAAAAGCGAGCTCGATGTATTTTTTATTAGTGTCACCGTTAGTAGCAAGAAGCGGCATAATATTCGCAAAGCAGCGTCTAAACGACGAGAGTACACGAATAACGGTGGCTCGGCCAGAGGACTAAGGGTGCGTAAGAGTCGAAAGACGACAGACAATGGGGTGGAAAAGGGAAAATAGAGGGAGGGAAGGATGGAAAAGTCAAAGGTACGAAACGGTCGTGCGGGTATCGGTGGAAAATGGGGTGGGCAGGGGGTGTGGTGCGAGCGTCTGGCGGCCTAGAAGCAGCTCGAACGAGGTGGTGGGGGTCGATGCGGCCATGTGCTCGAGCGTCGACGCTCGATCGGTGATCAGTCGTTGCCGCGCGCTCACCGAGTGAACGTTCGGTGCGTACGTATTATCCAAACATCGTCTATTACTCCGTTTCATCGTGATCGACGATCGAACCCGACGAGGGACAAAATAAACGAAACCACTGACCAACCGACCATTGACCGAATACAAAAATACAAGAAAATAAAAAGAAGGATCGAACAGAGAGAATTTCTCGGAACGAAATTTGTCGTTCTACGATGACGTCAGTGCACCCTAACGATAGGTCGTCACGCGTGTGATCAAGCAATTAAATCCTGAAATAGGGGATCGAGGATAGAATCGCGCGAAAAATCGGCCATCCCCGAGTAATCGTGTTGGAAGATGCCAAGGTGATCCTGTTGCTTGCCTCGATCGTTTCGTCACACGTTTCCTTGAGGCTGTTCGGCCTATAAATCGTAAATCGTAAAACGCAAAGAAAGAAACGCGTTAGCCGTAGAGTACGCCCCGTGATCCTGTGGTAAATCTTTATTTCTGTTCCGCAAACGTATTCTGGCGCGTTGTTCTCGCCATACAGTGGAATCGTTGACGATTGTGCCGCGATCATGCACCACACGGCGCCCTGGTACCTACCCTGGGGCCTGAAGCTGGTGCCACTGCCGATCCCGCCTGGACACCCCGCTTCTGGCATCCCGAATCCTGGATTGCACCTGCTCGCCCCGTTGCCAGGCATCTACGCCCCTGAACCGCGAAAGGTAGGATAGAATCTTCGTTGTACTTGTCTCTGTGTTTCAACTTTTGCTATATCGATCCGGTGAATTTCCGTCGGCGAATCGACGTATTCATTGTTCCGATTACACGAGCGAATTACGAATTACGATATCTTGTTTCGTGGATTTTCATATATTTCTATTTAAGGGTACAGTGGTATTTCATTTCTTATCGCGTAATGGAGTAATTTTTGTGCGTGTCGTTTCTCAAAAACAAATTTAAACGATTAAATGTTTTATCCGCCTTATCTTAATAAACATCGAAGAAGACGATTGTCACAGACTTCTTATCTACCGAAACGTTAATTACCAATTAGTTAAATTTCTACCGATGGAATTTGTATCTCGTAATATAAGATATTAGTTAAACGAAAAGTCACAGACGATAGAATGTGAATCAATGAACCATCGTATGAATTTTCTATACATATTCCATAAACAAAATTCTGTCCTAGCTTTGTTTATTATGATCGCGTGAACGAGTAGGCTTGTCATATAATACGCGACACCCGCTTTCGGCGAAGCCTTCCTTTGTCACGAGCGTTTGTTGATGGCCAGATTAGGAGGATAATGTTATTGGTCTCGGTCGGAATGACCCCCTAAGGGTATAACGCGAAAACAATTCTCGGAAAAGGCTGACGGCTGGACGCGAGAGATATTAACGCGTTGATAACGGTGTATATACATTAGTTTAAACGGGAATAACGATATCAGGTAGAATAATGCGATTACTTCGGCTCAGGTAGCCCAGATAGCACGCGCTTTCGTTACAAATGACCACGCGAAAGAACACCACCGCGAATACCTAACGTTAGCATCTTATTAGCTTTATATTTGCTTATTGTCCACGGCACGAGGCGGTTCCGTCGTAGAAAAAGATCTTGCTCCGATGCAATGTTTATCCGAATGAAACATTGGCATTGTGTCGCGCGAATCACCAGCTCTGTTTGCTCTAATTAAAAAATCTGCGTTCGTCGGTTATTTCACGGTGCCTCGCTTATTGTGCCCATTTCGTTGCTATTAATTATAATCCAGCCGCGATTTTGACACCGAGACGTTGTGTAAACGAGCATCGGCTCGTTAACTAAGTTAACGCAACGTTGAATGCGCTCGCGCGCTTCTTTCGCGTATCATTTTATCGAGTTATATAATCGGTGCTTCTCTTTACCTAACAAATTCGGAGAATTTCGTTTCTAAACGCCTCTTCGAGGTGAACGTCCTTGCGAAGAAGGTTTCATTTTAAAACCATTTAAATCCGAACGTTAATTATCGTCGATCCCCGACCATTGTATCTTATTCGTCGTCGCAATTGAAGGAACTTGCCCGCCGCTGATGCATATTTTACCGATCGCGAAAACGATTCTGCTTCGTCGCGGGGATAAATGCATTTTTTAACGAATGCACCGATCCGAGAAGCTGCAGACCTGTTTTTGAAGCTGAAACTTCGTTGGCGTTAATTATCGTCGTCCGGGAAAAGTTTCACGGTGAGAATTAGTCTCCGTCAATTACGAAGATTCTTCTCTCGCTTTTTTGTGCATTTACGCGGTCATACGACGCTGTCTCGCATTGCTTACAAATATTGTCGATAAAAAATTCGGAATCATTCTCCTAATCGAGAGGAAAGACGCATTTTTCTATTAACTTTGAGTTTATCACTTGGCGAATATGAACTTTGTTTCGCGTTAGCCGCGTACGTGTATAACTTTTTGCATTTTTAACGATTCCAACGATTTGAAAAACTAGACAGCCGTTTTTTTTTTAGCTAGAACTTGGTCTACGTTACCTGTTGTCTTTTTTTTATATAATTATGGAAATTGTAGAGATTTTTTTTTTGCCTTGTTTACCGCGAGTTCTGCGAGTTAGAGTGTTCGTATGTTTCGAAATAATTGATTCGTATCTTCTTTCATAAGTTTTCGAGGAAATAACCAAATATTTTTTTGCAGACACAAAGTGGATCGTTTATATCGAAGCCTAATTTTTGTCTTTGCTATTTTAATCTTCAAAAATCCGAATAAATTTTAAAATAGATACTTTTCTCTTACATTGTATATAGCCACTGGCTTTTACAGTCAAATATTTGGAACTTCCAATAAAAATAAAGAATCTTCGAAGAAATAAAAATGTCGAGACTTTGTTTAAACTATCAACGATCTACTTTCAGCCTGTGTATACCGATAAAACTTTTTATCAAAAAATTTTCTAAAATAACAAAATTCAAGGTAACGTAATACATAAACGTAATACATACGCGTATACGTAGTTACGTACGATACAGCCTTTCGTTGATTCTCGATAATCGTGCTAAGTATTATGCACCGGTACTCGAAAGTTGCCAAGGATGCGGAAAACAAATAGACGCTTAGGAATCGGCTATAGTTCGCGTTATTCCGGTCGCTGTTGCTGCTCTGCTTACAACAGAACGTACGTTTTATGGAGTTAGATTGGTGTGCGCGCATTTTATGAAATACAATGAGTCATAGATTTGTTGGAATATCAATTTATGCCACTTTTGTAGCGTTGTTCCTGGTGCTGGAGGAAAGACATTCGCGTTGTATTGAATTTCAAACGTATTAGAATGTTTTGTATTCGTCGGAGAATTGCTCGGTCTCGAACAAAATGTATTTTTCCATATCTCGTTCGCAGTTCAAATCTTCGTTAACGTCGGAAAAATACAATTGGAACGAAAATGACGGGAAGCAGAGAGAAAATGTATTATTTGTAACGTTGACTAGAATTCGTACGCGAGGTAGAGGAATCTGTGACTCGTTGCACGAAACTGAACCGTCGCGTGGCCGCGTTGTTTATTTCAATGGAACACCAGTCGAATCGTTGGCGGTTTCGTCATTTGCGGTCTAGCTGTTGGCGGTCGCGGCTGAAATTTGTGTTATTAACAATTAAGGCGTCCGAATATCGGATGCTCGTGTGAAACGGGAAACGTCGCGCGAAATAATAGATAAAATCGATATAACTTAACACGTTAGTCGATGACGAAAACCATTGTTTACGAATGTTCGTTTCATCTGACGTTTGAAAACCACCATCGGAAACGATGGAGTTTCGAGCACATTTTATTCGACCATGCGTGACAACCGATCCTTTCCACGTTGTGAACGATATTAATAAAATGGATTTCATATGAAATATGACGCGTGATTTCACTTCGCGTAAATTATTCTGACATTATTTTATCACGGTTTTTCGATCTTCAAATTTTGCAAATACTTGTACGGATTTATGGTTTCTGCACACGACGTGGTAAGAAACGCTTCCGATACCACGTGAAATATGTGACTGAGACGACGCGTAAGGTGTGCAGGAACACGTGTGTCGCATGTTCCAGCACTTATCAACGAAGAATGAACCTCCGTGCCGTTTTGGTCTTGTCGGCTATCGAACCGTAGGCCGTTATTATCAGCATGAAACGAAGTTCTATATCGTAGCTTTTTTTATTTAGATATTCCATATTTTTTGTATATTTCGTTTAATTTCTGACAAAAGTAAATTACGCGTATCCTCCTTGTTAGACAGTTCGTAGCGAGATTTAGCAACAGTTCGAACTTGAGTGATATAAGCTATTACATGTTTCAGTTTAAATTTGATAGAACAATTTGATCCCAATTATAGCCAGAGGCAAGGAATTAACAATAGAGAAACGTTTCACGACCGTAACTTTTAAAATGTAATTGAAATATTCATCTTTCGACTGACGCGCGATAATATTCGTCGGATACATGAAAAATTTGCTCAAACAAAGTACCATATAAGCATGTACGTGTCTCTTGGATCGTGACCAAGAAACGAAGGGTTTGGAATTCAATTTGGAATAAAATATGCCGGCTATATCAGGGCTGTTTTTCAAGCTCACGAAACACGTTTGACTCGGTGGTTCCTAAGTGATAACTTAGTAATCGCTTTGACCTTGCGAATGCGGGTTAATATCGAATACAGCATCGGATAAAACAGGGTTTATACCAACCATTCGCCCGTCGAAAACTCTTTAGTTCGACAACGTTCACGTGTAAGCAGTTGAGAAACTTTTATTCCCTGTCACGTAGAGCAGCATTCGCAAAACTCGACGAGTTGGTCATGACTCACGAACGTGGCTGACGTGTTCCTCGTTTGCTTTAATTTCTCTTTCAATCGTCTTATTAATGTAGCCACGCGATAAAAGATATAGAGAAAGAGGGCACGAAGAAAGAGAGGGAACCTGTTCGAATTTGGATGACGATCGCAAAATCTTGCGTTTTTCAACGACCATAATGGTTTAAAGATCCTATTAGAATCGCTCGAAATTGGCAGTCTTCGAAGTGCAAACTCGCGTCGGTGTGACCGTGTTTCAGATTTGGACGAAAGTCGTCGCAAATAGAAATAGCACTGTTTTACGACAATAATATCTCGAATTTATGAATTCTCCAGTTTTTTAATTTTCAGTTTAAAATTCTCAAATATTCGATCATTAGAATATGCTAATATTTAATTTTTAGATTTTTTCAACATTTCAATTTTCGAATGTTCAAACATTTAAATATTCAAACTTTCAAGCAACCTTCGAACCGAGCCTCGCGGTCGTAGCAATTTCAGAAAACATTGACTCGAAACGGAAACACGTGTCGTTAGGATCGTGTTTCGAATTTTCAATGAAATTCACCGCAAATACAAATTGCACGGATTTACAATGTCCAAGACCGTGGTCATTATTATTAGAGTAATTTATAAATAGCGAAGAACGGCTAACGTTGCAGTTCTGCTTCGCTAATTTTGAAGTTTGAATATACGTGTACTACGGTGTGAAATCTCCTTGTCGTTCATAATTTTCGTTGTGCCGTCACTGCAACGATTGTTGTGTCGTTACAAAGGTTCGTAAGACCGTGATATTTAAGACCGACATCTTTTTCAACGCTAAGCCTACCAAATCCATCGAAATAACTACGTTCAAAATCGTTTCTGCGATTACGAAAATATCCTGGCGCCTTTAATAAAATTATTACGTATATTCCTGCTCGATAATTTTACGAAAATTCCCAATATTATTAGTTGATAAATTGTCGTGCGAGATAGTAGCGATAACGATATCAACAAATTTATTAAAAACGGACTCGATCGATTTGACTTGCAAGGGGCTCGTGTCCATTTCGCTGCTTTAAATCGCCTTCTATAATCGTACAAGATACAAAGAGAAGAAAACCTGGCACGTGATATCGAACGTCTTGGAAAGTCGCTCGATCATTATTCAAATTCGACGTGGACGTGGAAAAAAAGGCAACGGTGTTCGACGATTCCCGCGCAGTCATTCTTAAAATCCATCAATGGTGGTGAAATGGGTTCGTTCACCCGAGCTTGTTAAAGCGAACGATGCAAAAAGCGTGGAGGAAGAGCGGACACTTAGTGGAAGTTCGAATCGAGCAAGTGGCGACCCGAGTAGATGGGGTCGAAGCGCGCGTCGTAAACGTCCGCTGGCTGCATACCTATAATTTGACGAGCACTTTGCCATCACTTTACCATCGTTTTGCCGCTTTTCAGCCGGTTTTACGCGTCGCGGGGCTCACCTTTGCCGAGACACTGCATTACCGTAATTCGTGAAATATGAAATTCACGAATTTACGGGGGAAGAAATTGCGCGAAAATCGTATCGATCCGTGCAATGTCGTAAAGGGCAATCTGCTTCTGAATAATTTTCCAGACGAAATATCCTTCGGAATTTTATCGACTGAGGGTCGTTTCCAAATTTTTCTCAATTTTTAAGTTTGATAATGACCGAGAAAAGCTTGACTTGAAAATTAAAGAACTTGAACAATTGGAAAGTATCGTAGTCGCTGCTACTTCGGACTTCTCCGCAACTTGGTTCGAAGGATCCTTGTCTTTATGGTTCGAAGGTTGTTGTTGGACCTCCTAAACAATTCGCATCGAAGTCGTAGAACAACTGTGAAAGCAAAACTAGGTTGTTGAAAATCGCTGATAATTCTTTGTGTAGGTAATTAAGTAAATAATCATTTTTGGAATGTTCGATAGTACAATAGAAGACATTCAATTTTACGACCAATTGCAAGCACGATTTCGGCAACACGAAATTGATTATTGAATTTTATAATCGTTTATCTTATTTTTTGCCTCTGATCTTCGTATGTACGTAATCCAAGTATACCAAGCGTTATTTCGAATCTTGTATAACAAGCGTTTATTTTCTTTACATCTGGAGGTAACACTGAAACTCGTTGTTCCACACAGGAGCGAAATAATTTAAACGCAGGCTTTTACCCGTGGCTTCGCGAACATTTCTAGCTTCTACCGTCTTAATTTCCCCCTCCCTTTGTCAGTCTGGTTGCTCTAGTTTCGTAGAGCTTAAAACGTTAATGGGTTGTGAGAGAGAATGTTGTGCGTTTCGCGATCGAGATCGATTTTATTGGTCGTGTAAGTCTTCTCTTGGAGGCACATAGATCCGGGATCTTGGACAAACTTTTGCGTTTGAAACGACCACCGACCGTATCGTTACGCGTATATATCTCGCGCGTGTCCCTACCAGCGTTTCCTTTTTCCCTGCTTTTATGGACAAACCTTTATTTATGTGCGTGTATTAACTGGATATGCAATGTCCGTGAAAATCGAGGTAACACATACTACGTGCAACAGTTTACGAGCAGGAAGGTGTGTCTCTGTTGCTTTGGTCGTTTCATGCATTTGGTATCTTTCCGCTGAAAGATACGTGCGCTCTCCGTGTCTTAATTCTCTCACGGTGCCATTGAATTTCCTGCCTATTCGGCAGAGGATATATAGCGTCCCGTAACTGGTACAGTGGAGAACAGGATGATTTTACAGAGCGAAAATAATTTGGAATAAAATTTGTTCGTAGAGACTCTGCGGCGGAGAAAATTGATGGATGCGTGTGATTTAACAGTGATCGATTCTGATTCATGAACTAATTTTTTATTTATTAGCACGTTCACATCCAACGAAATAAACACTAATCGAGTCGTTGCAGGGAAAGGAAAAATTCTGACACAATATAGTGAAAAATTCTGCTTATTTGCCTCTTAGTGCCAAAAATCTGACGATTTGTTGTACGAGACCTTCTTTTTTTATCCCGGAACGCTAAGAACGGAACAATGTTCCTCGATTCATTGTTCTGACACTAAAAAAAGTGAAATGTTTCCTATTCTTGCTTAAAATCACTTTATACCATATTTATTATTGAATCGTAATAAACGCAGATTGAAATAAACATCGTATAGTTTGTTACATCGTAAGATACTTTGTAAATCTTTCAAATACGAAAGTACAATGCGAAACATACGTCGAAATGAGTATGGGGTTAAGGTAGTCGGGGTGCTGTCAAATAGGAAAGTACAGTGCGGCTATTCGATCGAAATCCCTACGGGACATTGTTGCCCGTATCGCGAAAGAAACACCAAAACCCTCAAAAAAGGCCGACGTAGCGAACGTGTCAAGAGCCAATATTTCTTTGCAACGTTTATTTTGGTATCCCCCTCGATCGTACGTATATTATTAGATTCTACATAATCGAAGAAACGATAGCTATATAATTGATCAAATAAATCAATAGCGTCATAGAAAACTGACGTTACGTTTTCATCAACTCGATAAAATTTCGCTGAAAGAGCCAAGGAGAGGTATCCTCGCTTTTTACACCATCTCCGTGGTTGCATTGTATTCGCGAGCACATGCTGAATCTTCATAATTTATTTGTTCACCGGATGCGTCTGCATCGTTTTTTCCTAAAGTTACGTTCGAGAAGGATGTGTTGAATTTAATATGTAAAATACGGTGTATTTGCAATGTACGGTCTCGGGACCATAGGATCGAAAACAGACGCGCGTCGATAAGAAAAATACGCGAATTTACGTTTACGTGTAGAAATCGAAGACGTTTCTTCTCTGCCCGAGAGAACAAACAACGAGCAAAGAAACTCGCGAATGGTCGCATGTAGATAGTTAATTTTCCTGACATGCTGTAAATTTCGGCGAATTAAACGGGAGCTGCGTGGCACGTGAAAAATCGCGAATCAGAAATGTACGGCGAAGAAACGCGAAATGTCAACGATTACCGCGTTTGTCTTTGTCGTCGCGGTGCAAATTAACCCGCCAGATGAGCGCTGCGTCTAGCGACTGATATATATTTAAGTGCGTTTGTCACAGACTAATCTAGGCTTTTTGTCACACTTCCATGTATTGTCCGAGAGACAATTTAGATTGTGTTCGAGTTCGAAACAGCTTTGGCGCTTCCCATATTAAGAGCTTGAATCCTCGAATTTCGTAACACGTTGATGGCCGGATTTAAGTATCTTCGAAATTTGAAATTCTTGTATTTCCATGATGAAGATAAGCGTACTCGTGGGCCATGATCTCCGATGCTCCAAATCTTCAAATTTTTGAATCGTTGAGTCTTCGACCTTCCAAACGTTCGAACGTTCAAATTCTCAAGCGCTAAAATCTGCAAATTTTCACATCTTCAAATTTCTAAATATTCGAATTTCCAAACTCACGATCGTTCGTATCTTCGAAATATCGATATCGTCGAGACTTGAGATTAAATTCTCGGTCTCAAATTTGAGGAAATCTTAGATTGCTTTTCATTTACGGTCGTAGCTTCGATCGGTAATCCGAAAGTCGGCTAACCCAAACTCATCGGTATTGATCAAACACCGTCGTTCATGAAAATCTTGCAAGTCGATCGGGTTTCATTGACACGAAATTTCATCGATGGAATGTGATTTACACGGACGTTCAATTAGTTCTGTGACGGTGCTGCGACGAGGCTCGACTTCCTATTTTTCGTCGATATTCGCGCCGCAGTCACTTTGTATCGCGTCACGGGCGTTTGATCTACGCGTGATCTATGTCTGTCCGTGCGAATTCTCGCCTCTCTTTGAACGTTTCTCGCCACAGGAGTGGGCAGTGGCTATTTTCGGACAGTGTAATTATCTTTGTACGATAACTCGATCGCCACTCGGTCCAACGTTCTTTCCGTGACGAACGAATAACTAAGCGCGACGAGAAAAAATGCAGATAGAGAGGAGAGGTTAGAAAGGGAGAGAGAGAGAGAGAGAGAGAGAGAGGAGCTTATGTAATCCGTAGACCTCCACATCGTTGACAGATGACAGAACTGTCTTTTTCGTTGCCAGAAGAACCGAGGTTATATCTATGTATATATTTATATACCGAATGCGTATGACGACCTCTTTCCACGATTTTCGGCTTGCGCCAACCGAGGCCGTGTTTCGATCGTCGCTTAACATTACGTGATCGAGAGAATTGGTCGATCGATCGAAGAAAATCGACCTTACGCTTATCTTACGTGTACGAAAGAAATTTTCAAATTCTACTTTATCGAAAACGTAGCTTCGCACGAAGAAAATGTTCTTCCGTATTTTATTTTATTTTCACGCAGAGTTCCCTTTGCCGATTGTACCATGATCACTGAGACATCTTGTATAACCGAATAATTTTGTGTCGTAGTAATCCGTTGAAACAGTTTTGTAACGGTTATTAATCGTTTTAGACATCGTTGAAGATTGAAATATGGAAGTTTATGCGGTAGCTTATGGGTGCTTTGATGTATCGTTTCGAAGCTGGTAAGTAAATATACTCGTAGACCATTCGTCCAGGGATCGTGTCTTGGCTCGTTTACGACATTCAGTAGGTTGCCTAGTTATCAACTAATTGACGACAACATATCATATCGGCAACGCAATTGGTTTCTTATAATATGCTTGTTTACCTTTTCGAATTATCTTACAAACGTACCCACCATGCTATTATCTTAACAAGAGTGGAACTTGTTCAACTCGGGGCATTAGCTTAATTGCCGCTCTCTTCGTTCGATTTGCAATTTCAATCGTCTTTGCGAACCTTCGCTTTATTTCTCCTAATTCCCTGCAATCTAATTTCTCGACATCCATAATTAACTTTAATCCTTCGCGCTCCAACTTGCTGTTATATCTTAAGAACGCCTCTAAGGCACGCTAGTAATAATTAATCCGCGGATCTGTGTGCGTTTGTGGGAAATTTAAAGATGCAAGATCTGTGGATTTTTCATCGAATTACGACACGATGGAAATTATCACCACGGACTGTGGATTCTTACGCAATTATAGGAAATCTATGGATGAAAAAATGCGCTGAATGCGCATGATGTATGATGTATGATTTCACAAATGAAACAATTGTCTATCCAGATTTCGTTCTCTTAGTCGTATGCATAAAAATTTGAATTTGCCTGTAAATATTCGTAGTCACACCTGTCACACTTCGTACACGCGCAACACGCTAAGACAAAGTGGATATTACAAGAAAACCTAGCCGAGAGAAAATCAAAGTTCGATCTATCGGAGAATCTTAGCGTATTACGTCGTGATCGGTGCGAGAACAACAAGGCGTGGACGTTATCTCGAAGAAAACCTATCAAGCGCACCTATTCCAGCACTATTTCTTTTAACAGCCTCTGAACGCCTCTTTCTTTTACCTTTCTACTTCTTCCCCTTCTCCATTTCATCTTTGATTTTCCTCTGCTTTATCTTTGCCTATCTTTGCTTCTATCCTTACTTTCCCCTTGCCTTTCTTCGTCGTCCGACGTTGTTTTCGTGCTTGGAGCAAAGTTAGTCGCTCTCCTCCTGGCGGCTGAGTTTCACTCGGTTTAACTACGTTGGCTTAGGTAGGAACGCAGACTCGCAGAGACGCAGCAGGCGAGATCGTACTAGCGTGGAAAATAGGAAATATGCAACGGAACAGTTAGACCTTGGCTTCCACGTGTACTCTCTCGTTACTTCCGGCTGTCGTCGATCGACGTCGATGTGCTTTTAGGTAATGAAATTAATAAAGTTCACGGACGTTGGCAGATGTTGCGTTTGATCGGTTGCCAAACGGAGATTGGACGAAGCTGGCTGCTTCTCCCTGGATTTTTCTTTATTCCCTTTCTTCTTACGTCGCTTTTCTTACGTAAGATATTTATTTAACGTAACGAAGGCCCGGATACACAGAAATTTACAGTGTATATAGGGTATGCTGGTAAAACTGAGCAAGGAGCGATTCCTCGTAAAAAGAAATAAGTTCAAAATGTGGAATAAAGTTTTCGCGTAGAAGATCTTGTTCTCGAGAAAAGCGATTTTGAAAATCTGCTCGCTACACGCGCGCTACATTCAATTCTCGACTATTTTGACATATTTATTATCAAGTAACTAATTCAAACGGAAATAAGCAAGGGAAAGTAGAAGTAAAAGAGTGGGTGCGACGAAAAGGTTTCGGTTGGCCACGTCGAAAGAGATTTTCGCGATTTTCGATGAATCGTAGAGGATAGAGATATTAGTCAAGAGCTTTCGAAGGTTGATGCACAGTGACATCAGAGTCAAAGAAAGATAACATTGTACGATACGAAGTTAGAACCAGACAGCGCCAGAAATACTGGAAAACCCGTCGTATCCGACGGAAGTTATCCCAGCCGAGGAAACCGCGTGTTAGGCTGGCATTCGTTTGGCCCGGCTTTCGAATACCTGCCGTTCTGAATCATTTTTCATTCTTAACTTCGATATCCTCCTACGATGTACGACGTCTCGCAAAATCTTCGAAATATACTCCGACACTCTCAGTCAGCTTCTTTTCGTCTTTTGACAAATTAGTACACAAATTATTTCTTCGAAATAATATTTTATATTTTCAATTACGTAATTAGGTTTAAAGAAGTTTAAGAAATACAGTCACGATCGCGTAAACAAATCTCCTTTGTAACAAAAAGTGCAATGCTTATGAACATGGTTGCACGTTAGCAACATCGTTTAAATAATTGAATGGACGCTACATACGCGTCGCTATCAACGAACGCATCGAACAAACAAAAGCTAACGTAATTACCAAATTGTATCCAAATGTTCTCTGCAACCGAAAATACGATACTGTATCGTTGCCTCGTATCTGGATACAAAAATCGATCGTCCCTTGCGCGAGAGCGTTCACTCTGATTAACTGCCTATCTGGCAGCTTGCTGTATCCAGGATCCAGAGTAGTATGAAATACGTTTGGTTTGTTGGCAAACGGTGTAGCCCTTTGCGGCACGATTTCACCGCTTCGCGAACGAGACGAGAAGCTGGTGGAAAACACACGGCCGCGTCTTCGAACTCGGAGTACCAGGAAACGAGTTCGCGAATCGAGCCCTCGAAAGACATATTCCCAACGGTTGGAGGCCCGGCGTTCTGCCTGTCTGCGAAGACGAGACGTTTGAGTGACACGGTTCCGCAACTATGGTTCGGCCATATTGCGGCAGGCTCGCTATACGCTGCGCCAGCCAATATAGCCTACATATCTAATATAAACGGAATTTCATTTGGTTAATGCGGATGCGCCGCATTGCCAGAACAGCCCCCGGTTTGTTAGGGGACTTGCCCCCCCGCTCTCTCTTTCGCCTTTGTGTATGCGTGTTCAGTCAGTATGCGCGCGTCTCTCTCTCGTAGTTCTCTCGTTCACTCTCGCTATGTGTACGTTAGAAGGCGAACCGATACGAGCCGGAAGAGATTGGTCGACGAGACGATGCTCGAGAATATCTACCGTCCTCTGTTAACCCTCCTGTGTAGCATATATATGTATATACAATTGCGTATATCGGCGAACCCCATTACGTAATTACGTGATTCCGGAGGAACGGTCATGGCGTTTTCCTGATCTTTTCTTTCGGCGGTGGACCTCTTGGATCTCGTAGGCAGATATTCGTCGTGTTATACCGCTCCACGTTTATTATAATATTTTGCATTTAGCGATACTTACTGAAGAATTGAAACGTACGGTTTATTACGGTGAATCCTCGTACAACACGGGGTTAGGTTGGAGTTAGATACATTTCGCGTTATCGGAAATCGCATTACACTAATCTCATTTTTATAGCAGTTATAACGCAACCTACCTATAAATTTTTTACGGGTTTATCTATTAACTTCTTTATCTATACATAAACAAGAAATAAACACACGTTCGCTACCCATAGTGGACCGCAGCAAAATACCCATCACGGCTCGTGTTTTATTTCTTGTAGCTTTTTCTTGCTACCGCAATTTTTTTGTCGCGTTATACGAGTCCACGTTATGTAGAAACGTGTTATATGGGCATTCGCTCATATATAATATATTTTTATTCAGATGGAATTATACCGAAATTATCTAAATTACAGAATCGTAACGTGTGTCATTTATTATATAACTGACCTAGTTTAGTATTATTAATCTGATCGCGATCGATCTAAAACTTTCTCTCGTTGAAATTGAAAAGTCGAATGTAAATTAAACCTTGTCGCAAATACAACCAACTTTCGTCTATCTCGTTCGTCCGACTTCAGTTTCATTCATCATCTATCATTCTGTTGATCGAATTGCAACTATAATCCGTGTCACGAACGCGTCTCAACGTTACGAAGCAAGGAATTCTCGTTTTCTCATTGTTTTCTCATTGTTTTCTCTCTTGTAAGAATCGTTTACTGTTTGTCGGTTGTCACGAAGAATCTCGTAGAATCCTCGTCTGTTGTTTCAAATACTCCAAAGTCAGTCTTGATCGATCCTCCATTCGCAAAGTATATAAAACACCACGAAACGAGACCATGTCGTCTTCACGATCGAAACAAAATTTTCAGCTCAAAAGGCCCAAAGCTCCGCGGTGCTGCTCTGCTCAGTTCGTACGTTGGAATTCCGCAAATGTCATAGTTCGGGCGTAGCGTAATGCGAAGCAACGGGATGTTTTATCGTGGTTGTTGCTATTCGGTTCACGCAACCCCGTGCTAGCGTTTCTAAGTTGGCTTGACCGCTTTTTATAGCGCCGTAGTCGACGAAAATACACGCGGTCGCATAATATTCTGGGTTAATAAGTTTTATTTCGCACGAAAATCGTGTGGATTGCGCGCTGCCGTGATGCAAGCCGGCTGGGAGCCGCGCGATTGCGGATACCATTTGTCACTGGCGCGCAGAAACACGTTAGCGACACGGGTCACGCCAATGTCGCGTTTCTTTCCTCCCTCGGCATCGAAGTCTCTCCCCTTCCAGCTATCGTTAGATCCTCGCCTGGTTCGGCGCGGCGATATAAGCAAATCGATTGTTAAAGCAAATAGTTGGTGCCCACGCGCATCTGCTCTCTATTTCAATCACACGCGGAACGCGCAATTAGTCTCGTCATCGCGAAAACAACCGAAGCATCGCTTTAACGAACAATGTCCGTTAACGTTGCCAAACGAACGAGAGAAGCTCTTGAAGAAATTTTAGAGATGTCGTTGGAGATTCGTGAAACGTGACGAGGATGTCACCGTAAATCATTAGCTGCCGCAGGAAGAGGAGAAGCGAAAGGCTTCCTGGTGGAAAGTACGATTAGAACAGACAGCGTCGTTAGAGCCGCTTTCCGCGCGACCATCGGACAATCACGGGCCATTTGCAAAGACCGCGACGCTGGGACGTAACCCGTGGCGTGCTGCTTGCAGATTTACGCAACAAATATTTTGGCAGCGAGCAGAGTCGGCGTTTCGTAATCGCGAATTCGCCATTATGGTCGTCGCGAGACCGGCCAATCGCGTCGCCCGCAAGGTAGATCGCGAATAATTAGTCGCGGGTCAAGGCACGCGAGCCTGAATAGAGAAAAGTCGTTCATAAAGCCGACTTCTCGAGTCGAACGAAAATAGAATTATCTTCTCTGTCCTCAAGAATAGAGAGTGCTGTGGCGTACACTGTGCCCACGTTCGACCTGGTGCAACGGTCTATAGGATGCCTCGAAGCGGTTATCGGCGATCAACCATTTACCGCTGTTGGGAAATTGCATTCTTCTGGAATAGTGGTCTTTCGAACATTTGCTAACATCCTCGGATATTTGCTAACCAGCAAAGCGTTTATTTTTTGTTTCGACGAATCTTGTTAACCTCTTACAGTAGTTGCTAAATTATTACGATTTTTCTGACATCGCTTATTCACACATAGAGCCCCCCTATAAATGCCATTGTGTACGAATCCTATTTTGAAAATTATTACGGGTTCATATATTGATCGTACTTGGAAGCAATCGAAGAATCGCTGATATAAACGATTCCATAACGCGAAACCGAGGGAAAGGAAGCGATAAATATTGGGAGGTGCCATAAATTATTAGGTCTTTCTTGGATCTGTGTCACGCGTTAGCTGCTATCGACTGTTTTGCCATCGTGACGCACAGAACGAACATTCTCTATAGAGTCGACATTGACAAATGTACAAACGGACGTCTAAAGTCCAAAAGGCACGACGGTATCAAAAAGTTTACTTTTACAATTAATCTTAGCCAAGATACAGGTTTTATAGTTTTGCTTTTACGGAGCACCGAACAACTGCTAGACAGTGACCATTTATCGTTTCTGTAACGACTAGGCTGGTTTTATCGGCTAGCTAACGGGCACAGGTGACTCTCTTTTTCTTCCGAGCAAATAAACGTCGGACTTTGGAAATCGTTTCCACGAGATCGACGCATTCTACACGCTGTCCTGTATACGTATGAATTACTTATCGAGAGTGGAAGTTTATGGTTGCACATGTGTTGCTTTTATTCGCTCTTGTAAGATAGGATTAGTTTTGTTCATACGTTTATGTCGATCGATGCTCCGTATTACTTGTTCCGTGTGACGTTCGCCTCACGTTCTAGTCCAAGTTGTAGAAGAAATCGTAGATTAGTAGAAATCGCAATTTGACCCGTTATCCATTTCGTTATCGGTGCATCAGTATTTGGACGCTTGGTGGAATCTAGTTGACACATTGGTATTTTTATTACATTTTCAATTATGTTAGAAAAACGTTTCTTTACTATTGATTCTCTGCTTTTTGCCATATCTGCGATCAAAAACGTATCGTTAAGTTAAAGCTGAAACAAGCAACACACTTGTATACATCGTGTTCTGTATTTCTCTCTAATAAATAGTTGACGCTTCGCAAAATCCGCATGTATAAACTTTTAGAATATTCCAACAATTTGGCACAGCTTTGATCCACAGCAAATTCTCGGCCGAGAACGTATCGCGTTTGATAGATTTCACGGAATCGAGTGGTTGATAGGCAGAGTTGTGGATCGCGGCTAGGCTTGGCTGGTCGCGTTCCAATGGATGAACTTTTGCCTAGCGGGCTTCCGGCGACACATCTACGTCCGCAAATACGCCTAAATCCAGACCGTTCCACGAGCGAGCTTTTCGCTCGGACTTTACGCTTTTCCGCGTCCTAGGCTTTCGGATACGAGTTTTCACGCGGATCGTATTATCCGCTTGAAACTCGACGCTGTCTCGTTGGAGAGGAGAAAAAGCCGCCTGTGGCTCGGCCACGGACGAGGGATTGGATTAAAGTCGTTGCAGGATTTTCAGCCGCGCGATTAGAAGCTCGTTGCACGTGTAAAAAGCTTGTACTTCTTTATTTACGGGCGCTGGGCTCGACGAAAATATCGTGGCCTCGCCTTAGCCGCTTGCTTTCTTACAGCCTCTGACACTCTGTATCTTTTAATTCTCTTTGTTTCTCTGCGACCAGCTTTCCAGAAAAACGTCTTGTTTCTTTGTTTTTCAACCCTTTGCTCCCGAGATTTTAACGGTATTTCGTCAATAAGGACGAAAGCATCGTAGTTGGGAATGAAAGTAACAGAGAAATATGGAGTTTTTAATTTTATAAGGATAAGTACAGTAGTACTGTACTGAAAAAAATGAGAGGAAGAAATGGGGGATAGGCAAGCGTAAAAATGCGAGAAGATCATTAGGCGAGACTCGCTGGTCGACCGAGCCGAAAGAATGGTCCGAGCCGCTCGCACGAACGATTCCCGAAGGATTAGAAATCCGAAAACGAACCGTCCACGATCGTTAGCACTACGCCGTCCGTGACAATTGCCCCAGTTGCCGTGATATTTGCACTCTAACGAGCCGAATACGATCCCATCGATCTCGAATCGAACATCTTGCCGGTTGCATTGCGTTATGTCCAAATTGATTACACTGGCAATCGAGTCATTAACAAAAATCGTCCCATTTCCACGAATATGATCTTTTCCAGTGAACATACTGCGGCGAGCCTATACGTAGAGAAATATTTCCTTGTAAATTCAACTAATCGTACCATGAAAATTTCCCTTTCTATTTTTGCTTCTACGACGTAAAGTATAAAAGTACAATCCGTATAATTTGCTATATTTTGTCCTTAGTACACGCCACGAATGTGACTCGATGCTGTACAGCGAACGGTCGATATCTCGTAAGTTAAAATTGAATGTTTCGAGGATAATTTTATTTGGAATATCCGCCTGATCTCGTTTCTATACGATCGTGTTGGACTATTCAGGTAACGAGTCTCGCTGGAGGATGTTAGACTTTCCACAGGGGATGATTCTCGGTAAGAAAAGGCTGGATTCGGGCGTAGCGCGCCAAACAGAGCATTACGACAGGGAAATGGCGTAACTTGGCGAATTTGTAGAGTAGACAACTCGTGCCGAGCTTTAGCACGGAAGATTAGAATCGTACTGTTTCTTTTTCGATGTCTCTTCCGGATGTTTAAAAGCAGCCGTGTCTCAACCGGAAAAGCTTCCCTTTCACCCTTGTTCTTTAACGCCATTATCGCGCGACTAAATTATACGGTCCTTCGAACGAGCTCCTTTCTCCTTGTATTTTACATGAACATTCTCTGTTTTAAGACACTTGGATCGAATTTTTCTCAGAGTTTCCGTAACGCGTTATCGCTTGACCGTTTACAACGCCGTGTAACTCGAAAGTTACGCATTTCTGTATATCTGTATTTTTGAAATCTTATTTTTCATCCATTCGTGATTATAACGCCGTAGTATCATTTTATCGCTATACCATCGTATAATTGTAAATAAGTTATTCGCAACGGCTACAGTTTCGGTATTTCTCAAATCACAGAGAGAAGCTGTAATCAAGCATAACGTTAGCCTGGATTAAATTTGGAGAAACAGATTCTGTT
This sequence comes from Bombus flavifrons, assembly GCF_040668555.2. NCBI lineage: Eukaryota > Metazoa > Arthropoda > Insecta > Hymenoptera > Apidae > Bombus > Bombus flavifrons. The sequence goes on along the minus strand of NC_138444.1, from coordinate 18,605,204 downwards.
CTACGACTGACTTACATCTAACTTAATCCTGTCCATTGACCCTCCCCTGATCGGTTGTGTTCTACACCTAACTCACAGACCATTCTCGGTCCCATTTTCAACCTAACTCGGTTAGAACGTAGCTTAATCTGTAATTGACCTAATCTATATCTGGCCAGGACCTTTCATCGTACTATGTTCGAGTTAACTTGGAACCTAGTTTCTCGATTTAACTATACTGGACTCGGCGAATACTTTGGATAAGTTTTCAACTTCAACTTTCTACAACTAGAATTTCACGGCAAAACAGATGATAGTCGAACAAAATTAATATAATCGTGAAATTATAGAGTTACGTTAAATTGGCTATTTCTTCGGGTTGAAAAAGCTTACGTATATGGAAAGTCAAGGGAAGAACGGAGAAAGTTGAGAGCGCAAGAAAAATTTGAAAGTTTTCCAGTTTAACTGTCTATAGAGAGAATTCCGTGATAAAGGGGATTACAGCCGGCTAAATTTAATTTAATCGTGAAATCATCGTTGCGTCGACCTACATTTGCGTTCTCTCTTGTGTTCTACATTCGAAGGAATATATCGAATCGAATGGAAAAATGAGGGTAAGTTAAGGAAAAGAAAAGACGCTATTTGGAAGAGGTGTTGGAAGCGAGAGGTAACTCGATTCGCGATGTTTTTCTTCGTGATAACAACATTTTTTGTTGACCGCGCGTCGTCGTCGTTTTCGCTGGATTAAATGGAGTGCAAAGTAGTCGATGGGATGGGCGGACAGAAGTTTGTAACCGACAGGATAAACGTATAGCGCTATTACGAGGATGAGCTGACTACATCGTGCACCCCATGATTATTTACGGTTATTTCAGAGTTTCTCGTAATTATCGTCGGTCATCGTTCACTTGTAACCTCGCGTCATTTCCACATGATTTTTACTTCATTTGAGAAAAATCGGTTCGATCTACCGATTATTCGCGAAGCGTATTTCCGTCGAATTATATCAAATCGAGTAGCGTTAAGATTTAGAAATTGAAAGTGAAAAGAAGAAAGAAGAACGTCGCCGTTTGTTCTTCCGAGATTTTCTTGATCAAATTACTCTGAAATATTATACTCGATGTATCGTATTTACGTAGTTGTTGCTCGACGGCGTATGAAAAGATTCGTGGAAGTCAGGCTAATTTATGTAATTTCCATTCTCGTTGGCGGAATAGTCGAGATTCAAAAGTTGCTTCTACCGCGGCATAAATATAGGGCGAAGGTAAGTTTTCTTCGGGCCAGGTCAGCATTATCATATCCCTAGGGGTTAAACAGGCTGGAAAGGAGGTGGAGGCTGTATCCGACGTGCTAGACATATGGCGGCATTATGACGATGAATCAGTACATCGTGTACCTCGTGATAAGGATTAATGTCGAGATTCTAATGTGTCTCGTGATACGTTCGCGCGATTCAACCTGTACTCTCTACGATTCGCATACAGTATTTTCCTTCAACCTCCATTTGTCGTATTGTACGATGCTTAACTACCACGTCGCTCGATTTTTTCTCAAATTTGTATCCATTCGTTGTAAGAAATCACTTTACATTTAGTTATTTTCACGATAGAGTAGAAGGTGCGCGACTAAATCCAAGTTCTTGAGATAATCGTCATCGCGATCGGATATCGTACGGGAAAAGGCGACAAACGATAAGACGCGCGACATTTGTTAGTCAACGCGTCAGCGTTAGTTCGAATCTCGCATCTCATTGTCACAGTGATCAAGGTCAATCGTTTCGATACCACGATCGAGCCACTGTTTGCATCGTAGCAAATAAAATTTTATCCAAGATCTTACTAAAACTATCGGTTTTACGACGATCGAACGTCGGACGATCAAAATTAATATGCCAGTTGGACGCGTCATGAAATCAATCAACGGAATCGAATCCCCCTGAGTGTGATTCAGCCCAGCGAACGAAGTCGCGCGTCGAATCAGCAGCCTGGTGTCACGCGAAACCAAGGCAAGTCTTCGATTTCGCGTGAATTCACCGCAGGATGATTTGGCGAATCGGGCCAGGTGAACCAGAAAGAGAGTGCAGAGAGGGATTGAAGAGGTTAGGAGGGTTAGGAGAGTCGTGTCAGGTCATTCCGGCCGCATAAATAACATGTAAAGCGAGTTTTCCTCGCGCGAGGGTAGCATTATCATATCCCAGGGGTTAAACGGGGTGGAAAAGGGGCGGAGGTCGAAGCCGACGCGGCAGACGTATGGCGGCATTACAACGATGAGTCGGTGCATCGCGTCGTGTAGCTTGGCCAGGTGTTGGTACTTTCGTGTTTCCTTGGACCTGTCCCGCTGACGTAAGATTTCCTAAGGGAAAAGCACGCCTCAAAGATGGAACTTCAAACTTCATCGACTTTCCTCAAGAACCGTGTTTCCCTCCTGCGTGTTTCAACCCCCGTCTTTCGAATTTCTGGGAAATGTTCGCGTACCAAGTGTTTTAGGAACTAAGCGTAATTCTAAATAAGAAGAGACTTTGTCCTGATCTAATTCCATCGTCGAATAACGGTTCTGTTCTTTTTTTCCTTTTCCTCCACCCCTCCCCCCCTTTTTTTTGGTGTTCGATAAGGAGAAAAATGTTCGACAAGAGGAATCTTTGATTTAACAATGGAACGTTTAGAATCGTCAAGTGGAAGTTGAAAGTCGATTTAGTATCGCGGACGCCTATTTTTCTAGATTTTAAATTTCCCTATGAAATATTATTATTGTTTATTTAATTTCGACCTCGTCAGCTTAGAAATGGATTTGACTTGCAATTCCTTGCATTCTTCCTTCCATACTTCATACGCTCGCACTCGGATCGACGCTCGCTTCTCACATTCGCTGCTAACGGCCAGATCATTTTATTACGAATTATCTAAGGGTAGATACTCCATAGAATGTACCGTTTGACCTTTGCTATAAATTAAGTAGAATAAAGATATTCAAAGGACCAAAAGAAGAGAAAAGAAAAAAGATGAATCTTGGGAAAATCTCCAAAGAATGAATCTCAGTGACTTACGTAGATGTAACTGATGACGTATAACGTTTCAGGCTTTTGGTATCTTCGTTCCGTTGAAGTTTAGTATCCGAAGAAAATGGAATTCTGCAAGGAAATAAAAAAGGAGGGGCGTGCTATAATCGTGCGTGAGAGAATGCGAGAAAAATATTCTCCGCTCGGTTCGCGGAGAAAGAGAGACAGAGAGAAGGAGAGAGATTTAGTCTGGAATCCGATTTATTCGTTCGTCGGTTCGTGCACGCTCCAAGAATCATTCCTCGGGAATATAAGGGTTGGTGTTGGTGGTTAAAGCGTGAGAGAACCCGTAGAAAGGAAGATTTTCCGGTCTACATTTCCCGTAACGCTATCCGACGACTGACGTCGTGTCGCGACGTAATAATGCACGGGGTGAAAGTAACAATCGAGTAAACGCGAACAATAGGGCGTTTTAGCCATGTTGAACGCTACATCGATAGGAGCGATTTCTTCCAAGTCGAAAAATGATAGGGGAAACCGGTACAATGAACGTTTTTTTTCCTTCTGCCAACATATTTTTCCAGCAACTTCTTTATTCTTAATGGTTTTTGATTGTCTAATGATTGATAAATTAACAAGCTTTAATAAGACAATGATTAGAAATATGTCGTACAACTTGTTGTATCTTCTTCTCTGTACTAAATTCAAGTATCGATTCGATTTTAAATTTATGCAACGAATATCGTTTCCCGACGACGAAGTAGTAACGAGAGTTTAGAATTATAATAATACGATATTTTCATAATAGAAGGATGAGACAACTATGTATCGTATATTCGCGAACGGTGTAGAAACAGATGACAAACCACGAATTGTTTGCGAATATCGAATCGCGAAAAGCGAGGACGAGCCACGAGAGACTGGGTACTTGGTTTTCGGATTTCACTGTCTTAGAAGGGAATGAAGAAAGATGCGTTATTAATGAGAGAAGGTCATAGAGCAGAACGGAGTCGTAATTACGCCTGAAAAGGGTGATTATATATTCTAACGATGGCTTAGAGTATCAGTACCGGAGGAATATAGGTCGTTCGATATTAATTTTGTCGAATTAATATCGAACCGCGGCCGGCCCTTTTTTTTCACGCGCCACCCCTTTTGTACGGGAGATATTCAGCTTTGACCTGGATTTTATATTCATCTGTTTGCAAAGCGATCGCATTCGCGTTCCTCGACATTAATTTTACGCTTCGAAGACGCCCCAACGATTCTCGTGTGTATGCGTGTGTCTATCCATAGACAGACACAAGTCCATAGAAAGCGAATTCTATGGATCGGGGATGCGCCTGTACACGGACGGACCCTTTGGCCTGAAATATATTTGAAAATGTAATTTATCAAATATCATAATGTACGTGATAAAGCGATGAAGCGATAAAGCGATGCTCTTGCTGCAGTCGTAGCAAACAGAGAAGAGTTCGGCTGCGATGTTCGATGATTGACGTCCGAAAGTTTGCGTTTCGACGTATTTACGCTATTGGTCGTAAGTATTTGCCCGCTTTGATCGATTTCGTCGATTTGTATTATAAAGCGAAGTAAAAGTGAATTTGATCGGGTTACAGAAATTAATGGCGATTTAACGATTGAAAATTCTCGTGCGATCGAAAAGTCATAAAATTAGACTGATTATCGAAAAACTTATAAAAAGACACGGTAAAATAAGAAAATAGTTCTGCAGAGTTTGACAGCAACGCGTATTGGTTGTTATGGCGATTGTAAATATCAAAATCGTCGCAGTTGGATTTATCATTAATTTTGTAACCGTAATATAACAAAATATAACTTGCTAAGGGCAAGCGAGCGTGCGAGTACTTTTGAACGATACTGCAAATATAACGCAATGATCGTGACCGTCCCTCGAGATTATATCCCCTCTGGATCTCGTTAGAGAAGACACGTGACCACGATAGACCCTACGCAATCCTCGAAGCCTCTCCAATGGGATAAAAATAATCGCATGGTTTTCTACTCCGTGCGATGTTGCGTTTGGCCGGGAGCCACGGGTACCTGCGCTTATTAAGGGAGACCTTTATATCTACTGCCCGGTTGCACGTGACGATAGCGTCGAGCCAAGTACACACACGCGATCCAGAAGCCGAAACGCTAGGCCGTGACCCGTCTCAGATTATCCTCGACGTGCATCGATTCGTTTTTCGAATTATCTGTTCCATACGATTCGATGGAAATACCTTGCTGCTGCGTGTACAAACTTGCAGATTTCTTGCTCAGAGATTTTCAGAGTTGTTCAGTTACGTATGAAAATTATTTGCTAAGCCGTGTTCTCACCAGCAAACATGTCCACGAACGCTGTTCACAAGTACGTCGTTCGAACGTGTTGGCGGACAGCGTGCGAACGAGTAACAATCGTATCTTTAAAACGATTCGTGTTATTTAAGTAAAAGATTTCGCGAATCTTCGATCGGCGCTGTTTATATCAGCAGACCGAACGATAATGCAGAGTTACGAAATCAAGTGCTATAGTCGACAGTACGTGGAGCCTCCAGCTAGCAACTGTGCAGACGTCGATTGGGTTAAGAAAGATACATCTGTCTTGTGGAACGACGCGAATGGAGACTGATTCTAGCTCGGCAAGCATGAAAAGGGGGAAAAAGTAAGCAACGTATGACACGTGTCCAACGACTCGTTCGATTTCTGTCTTTCAATCAACAAAATGGAGATTTATATGAGAATGGATACCGTCCGAATGAATATGCTATGAAAATAAACATTTAGCGGAGTAAAATCAGTGAAATAGAAAAGAATCGAAAGTAATTTCCGGAACATGCCTTGAATCGTCGTAGATGTTCTCGCAGAAAGGTTTTACGACTAAAAAAAAAAAAAAAAAAAAAAAAGAGATAAAGGTATAAAAACACAGAGAAGAAAAACAAAACTGTCTGGTATCGTAACGAACCTGTCTTCGAACGATGAATGCTTGTTTACTTTAAAAATTAAAAATTGGAAAGCGTCAGAAATGTTCCTTGAAAGAAATGAGACGCGAAACGTAAGTCGTCGGTCGGTTTCATTCGCGAGGATTCTATTTCGCTCTCTTGTTCTCTGTGTGTGTTTTTTTAAAATTAAATTACACGCGTTACGGATGTACGAAGCTGAAAACGTTGATCGATCCTCGCGTGATCCGATTTGCTGGTTCTTTGTTGAAATTCAACGGTAATCCGATTTCAATCGGTCACGCTGGTATCGTTACAAGAGAAGTCGCATCCAGAAACGCAGCTAACATTTCTGCTTCCGTTTGATCGGTGATCTCCGCAGAAATATCGAAACGCTGAATTTCGTTTCGATTTACCTTGCATTTTACGCGCGATATATCTGCGAGATAATTTTGTTGGATGATTTATTTCGAATATTTTGTTCCACGCAAATCGACGATGGTTTTACAACGATATTTTTATCTTTTTGTTTCAGGTAAGTTGAGAACCATAAAAATACAGGTCGGTAGCTGTCGATGTGAGCAACGTTTGGAAAATTATTTTTTCCTCGTGCATGGTAGATGGGAAACGTCATTCTTTCTCTGGCCTGTGGACGCTGTAAATTTCAAAGAGAATTCAATTTTAAAGCGTACACTGTTTCACGAGGCAACTCGTAAACTACAATAGACATTAAGTGCCGCGTTTATCACGAAGACCTTCGCTTTTCCGCTTTCGTGCGTGACACAACTTCCATCATAACGTGTACGCCGCGTCGTATAACGTTAGGTAGATTAGAAATGCAAGGATCTTGATGAAAAACGTATTCACGCGAATATTAACACCCCGCGCATTATTAAACTCTACCTTTCATTTTTCAGTTCCTAATTAAAGCTGAAGTTTGCTTTTCTCTAGTCGTGTCTCGACACTTTCTGCATTCGAAAGATTAATCGCTCTGCTAAGAGTCAACAATCAACAATCCATTACTCGACTGCAAATCAAGTAGCTGCTACGCACAATGTCGTTCAACGTAATGTCTCTTTTTACGATATCGTTCGATATACGATATATATCCTTTTCTACAGAAAATTTACCTTTATTCATTTTTAGTTCAATATCGAACACTCGTTCGGTTTCTCTATCGAGGAGATTAATTTAAGGATTTTATCGAGAATAAAATCGTACAATCGATTATTTGGTCGAGTGGAGCGTAAGGTTTTATCCATACAGAGGATCGCACTTGCAAATTTTCAATGATCTTTTGTTCAAACGAAATCTACCGTTCTTCGGTCTTGCGTCAATGTTCATCAATCACTATTAACTTTCTTAGGCCAAAAGATTAATTACGTACTTCGTTAAGAGTCATCCATCATATATATTTCGCTAGAACCGAAACTAATAGCTTTTATCCGGGCTATTAAAATCTACCGTTTTATAATATTATTTAGAAGCATAGTCTTCAATGCCATTTTCCGAAGCAAAGAGTTTTTCTTCCTTCGCTCTTCGTCGAATCGTAAGGTGTTTCAATTTCTTCGAATCTCAACGTAGATGTAGAATCGAGATGGAAAAAGAAATAGAAGCGTTGAAAAATAGATGGAGCAAATTCTTGGAATTTCTTTTCGTATCCGCGATGTAAATTCGTCGGACTTTGATAATTTAAACTGACTGACAAAAAATTGTGAACGAAATGTCGCGTTAACGCGACGTTGATCCTCGACGGATTAACTAAGATTAAAGTTTAACGGTCCATCGGTTCGCGAAAACTCAATCTCAATAGTTTCGATCGTGTATCGCGAGCCGAACTGGTTGCCGAATTCGTGTATTCAAGGAATCACGATTCTCGGCTGGCCGACAACGTTTCTCCCCCGATGAAAGATTCAGGACGCGTGTAATCCCAGTCTACGTGATCCTGTCGCCAGATGCAAATAATCCTCCCTTCCCTCTCTCTGGTATCACGTTCGCACGGGTTGGCATGTCGGTTCGGCGCGCTCGAATTCTGACTTTTCTTCGTATCTTGGTAAAAGCGATCGCTTTTGACGCCGTCTTCACCTTCGTTCCGGCTGTCGATTTCGGTTCGCCGCAAACATCGCCCAACCGTCGGTGAATCGTGACGCTCTTACCCTTGTCTGAAGCTCGTGGAAAGTTTTTCTCGAGACGGGAATCGTCGGAGGACGTCGACGAGAATCAATTAGAGTCCCACGCGACACGCGGGGCTGCTCTTTGAAGTTCTTTTTTCCTCTTTCGCTCGTTGAAAGCTCGTCTCGAAGGGAGAGACCACCGCTCGAGGACAGCATGTGGCAGACGTTGTAATTAGGTGAGATTAAGCTTCAGGCAGCTTTTCCTTGCTCCGATGTAGGAAGCACGGTTTACAGGAAATATTACTAGGATATTGACGTTGTACGTAGTCAGATATGCGCTGCTATTCGGTTTATGAAATTCCAATATTTAATGAAATCGAAGGGAAGGAATATCGATGCTTAATAGAGTGTAAAGTACTTTATTTGATCAGAGAATATCAAGAATTGCTGCTCCTTTACCTTTTTCTTTTATTTATCAACATAGGGTAGATAACGTAAACTTTTTTTTCTTTTTTTTTTTGTACGTGGAGAAATCCTCATGGACACTCCGCTGTTGCTAATAATCGGGTAACAGCAGAGTAGTGTCGGACCTCTTATGAATTAACTTCTGTTGCACCCTCTTCTCTTGTTCGAGCCAGTCCTAATAATTCCCTGACTGTTGAATTTGGCGTTAAGGGAGGAGGGACATTGCCCCTAGCGCTATCGCCCCTTTTAGTTGGTCCGTTGGGACGGCGATGAAGCGGCTCTAGGCCGCCTGACTGCCATCCTCCCCCATCGTCTTATCCTACAAGGGTGAGAGTTTTTAGATAACATAAACTAACGCTGCGCACGGAGTAACGAAGAATCAAGACCAAAGGGGTCTTGTACATTTTATGAAGTGCTGTTTGTCAAAAATATCGTTTGCTTGGTTTATATTTAGGTAAAAACATGGCCAATATCGTGTAGCTTCTGACCGAGTTTTAATTTTTTCTCTATCAACGTTGTGTCCGTTATAATCGTATTTACTACACAGGAGACAATGGGAGGAATCGGTGGTCGGTTTCACAAGCCTAGTTGCCATATATCCACGTATATTCTTTGTAAGGAACCTGAAAGCTATTGTTACGATGGAAGATGTAATTACGATCGTAATTCACGTACTACGAGATCGAGCTAACCCCTCGTTACGCTTCGTTTTTAGTTTTCCCACGTGACTTCGTACCTTTCATGGTCGTTCGCTATTTTTAAATACAATAAGAATTTTTTTCTTCTTACGCTCTCTTACTCTACCGTGACATCATGCGGGATAATAAAAAGACAAGGTCGACGATTCTTCGAAAGATCTCTGCAAAAGCAAAACCAGGGCTACGATGGTTTGACACCATCTTATCCTCGGGACAATTACATGGCACATCTATAGAATAGACATATATCGTCGGACAAATTGGAAAGTTGCATCAGCAAGAATGAAAAACGTTGTTCCATCCGATTCACCGCCATTTATCGGTTTACCGATATTCTCTTGGTCTTTCGCTTGAAATCCCCACGACTCTCTTCTTTCACGGAAACGTCTGTATTTCATTTTAACGACGTTTTAGTCAATCTCTGTCAGTTGCATTGTGCAGCGTTGGCGGATCATCGAAGACTCTCGTCGCGAGAAGAATTCGGCTACGGCCGGTCTCCATTTCCGCGTCCCAGATCGCTCCACTCGTAAGTAATGGACGCGATTTTCAACGATTCGCACGGGGAATCGTTCGATCCAGACCGGGGGGAACACTTTTCCATTAGCGCGTCTCGATTCTCCGCGGCCCATTCGCCGGAAGAACGAAAAAGAAAAGCAACTTGCACGGAAAGTTGTTACATTCTCCGGCTGCTGTTCGTTAGTCGGCCATTGTTTCCACTTTGTTTTACTCTCGCGTGCCATTTTCTCCGCTCGTTGCTTCCAAACCGAGGATTCCTTCGCCGAAAGACTATCAGGAATCGGAAAACCCTATGCAACGTCTCGTCTATCGCCACCGCGTACTTGTGAATTCCGCGCGTTCTCAAATCATCGCTAAAGTCTACATCCTCCGAAGCTTTCCCAACTCTGCCACGGATTTTGAATTTCTATCTCGATCTTACCTTTGTTTTAGAAATATCCTAGATCGACGAACAATCAAAAATGTTGCAGAAAATATTTTAAGGACGGAAGTCACGCGTATCAACGAACATTCTTTCGTATTTTCCTCGAACTTGAAAAGTTTGTCGAAATCGAAGAATAAAAAGGTACGATTAGGCGTGCAAAATGATCCGAAGAACGGTTAACCTTAGTACTGGAATGGACAAACAACGTTTCACATTTCAGAAATTAAACGATTAACCTCGATAGAGTCGATCAATTTCGTTTCTATGTAACATAAATAACGTTTCGATATCCCCACGAACCTTTCCATTTCCTTCTTCCACTCGAGAGCACCGACAACGTTACCCAACGGAACACTTTCGCAACACTTTCATCAACTCGACCAAGCAACAGGAAGCCGGCTACAGGCAAACTGCAAACCCGTAAATCCCGGGCACGATATGAAGGATTAATCACGATCGACGGAGTTCCTTTCGCCGGTGCACGGGCTACGATCTCCTTTTTGTCTCGTGGCGCGAGTTCGATGAAAGGTCGCGATAAACCGGAACCCGGTACGGAATTGCCGCCTATCAGCCTCGCGTGTAAGCAAAAGGGAAGGAGAGTTCATCGACGAGAAACTACTGTGAATACCAGCAATAGACCGGGACGATACGCGCGTATCTAAAACGAGCCGCGAACCAGGCAATCGGAAGAATCGCGTTGCATTACGCGTATTCATCGACGAGACAGCGTTTCGATGAAAGATTCGAGAAGGTCGATCCACAGGGATGATCAATTTTCGCGATAATACGGACGATCCATGGTACGATTCACCCGCCGAGGTTACGTGTTTTCAATAGGAAGATTGGGTGGAAGAAGGAAATTGCGGAGGGAGAGTCTCGATGGAATTAATAAAGAAAACGCTACGCCTTCGAGAGTCAGGATAAAAGAGAGAGAAAATTATTGGGCGTAGACTGTGAAATTCTAAGCAGTGCGAACGTCCTACAGTATCGATCCTAAGAGACTAGTCTTCGAGTTTTGGCGACGGGTAAAATGCTTTACGACCACTTGACATCGTTGAAGATTCTCACGCGAGAACGTTTAGGTTACGTCATGGAAGGATCGCCATTTTTCAAGAAAATTTCGAACACCGGTATGAAATTTTCAGAATATAATTAAAGAAGAAAAAAAAAAAGAATTTGCAAGGGAAGTTCGGCAACTGAAAAATTAAAAAAAAATTGGATCTTTGTATAGAATTATGTATATGGTTTAACATAATAGTATATGTAATTTAATTATCATAAATAATTTGCACAAGTTGCCGTAGCTTGGCAGGAGCTCAAGAAATTTTGTTGCTTCAGATTATTTATTATATTTGTAAGGAGCTGTTGCGAAGATCATCATCTATGTCTGTGACAGGAGAAAATAAAATTTCAAAAAATTATGGGTAATGGAGGTAAATTTCGAAGAAAAGTTTTGTTTTGAAAACTTTCGCATCCATAAAGAACACTACGACTTTTGATTTCACTGCTCGCCTATATCTTGTATAGTTTCTTAAATATTTTTCGGGGATGTTTTTACCCCTAAAACCGTTTTACTGCAGGAAAAGCAATCGCTCCGTTATTTGCATCGCACGAACTACATTTGGGCAAAGTTTTACATTTTTCTCGAATTATCGAGTTAAAAGCTAGAACAAAGACCAGAATCTTCCTGGTAATTTTCAAGAAATATCTAATTCGGAAATAGGAATTATTTCGATCGAATCGACGTGTCCACAAACGCGTACAGATATCGTCGAGAGCCGAAAGGGTTCGTTAACAAGAAATTCGTACAATTTTCCGCGTGTTGTTTGCTTACGTGTCCTGGCTTCGCTATTCCCAATGCTGGAGTTTGCAGGCAGAGCACGGATCGGCGACAATTTCGATCCATGAACGATGAATTATCGTTGTCGAACACGAGCAAAACTCCCCTCTGTCTGTACTAATTAACTCGAGTTCTGGCTAGAATTTGTTACTACGTGAAAAATATCCGACGACGCTCGAAACTGTACGTTTTGTTTCCGTCTAATTTCTCAAGCACACCATACAAGTTCGGAAAGTGGTTGATTTTAGATTCGCACAATTTTATTTATTCCGTTGTTAATACGCATCGAAGAGTCCATAATCATCGTTAAATTACTTTAATCATTCCCTTTGACGTAATCCAGTTGTAACAATTTCTAAAATTTATTCATCGTCCATCGATCGTTCATTGAACTTATTATTTATAACATTTCTAGTCGTAACGACGAAGAGAAGATATCGCGCATCGTTTACCGAGATTTACTTGTACGCGATTTATTAAAATTGTTAATTCATCTTTATTAAATTTTGTTTAAAAATCTTGTATATCCAATAAATAAATTTATTTCTTTTTGAGAAATTAGAAGACGATAAAAGAGAGGAACTATTTCCTCTAACTGATACGGGAAGATGATATAAATTTCAATGGGAAGAATTTGTTTAATCGCGAAATCCCACAGTGGATTAACGAATAATGCATTTTCAACCGATTCAGAGTCGATATATCGCGAGACGAATCTCGACTAGGAGAAAACGCCACCGTAATAAACCGTTCTCTTCGTCGTATCTGTGCGTTCCAGCTCAAAGGGCAGCTGATCGATGAACAGCGGAGGGAAAGACACCGATCTCATGTTGCTAGGATCGATTACTCGCCTACTCGTAAATACTCTCTCGGACCATTGCTAATTCTCTAATCGAGTACCGTACTGATTAACTCGCGTGATCAACTCTAGCTACTCTTTCGGCTATCGTTGATCGTCGACCGATCACAAATAAGCCGAGACCTCTGTCTCTCTGTATACCCTTTATCCCTTATTTGTATCTTCTTTCTTCTTTGGGAGGGAAATAGAAAGAGGCAGAGACAGGGATGTAAAGAAGGGAATAAGAAGAAAGGGAGAAAGAGGCGAAGAATGTAGAGGAGATCGAGAGGAAAGAAGAGAATAAGAAGAACAAAGCGATAAGGTAGAGGAAAATAGAACACGGAGAAACGGGAAGGAAGGAAGGAAAAAAGGAAGCAAAAGGGAGGAAGAAGGTTAAAAAGGAACGAAAGACGTAAAGGGTTGGAACGTAGAGCTTAGCCTAGCGTAGAAGTTTGTACCGGAATTTCCAACTATCTTACTCTAAATCTACTTCGCCATAACTCGATCAAGACTTTTAATCATGTATCTGATCCGAGCTTTTTACAAATTTCTAACTATCGCAACGCTCTGAATTTTAACTAATTAGGTCAACAACGGCTAATTACTATTGCAACCACGAATTAACTCTGCAGGAGGTTGATCCGTTTGAAAAATTAAGTAATTAGGAAGTCTGAACAGCCATTTTGAACTTGCTTCCTTTTGTTATATTTATTTTACAACTATTTTTTCTTTTCTGCCATATTTATATTTTAGTTACTTTATTTTTTTTTCGATAACTTCCGTCTAAAGCGCCGTGATCTTGCGATGATGGAGGGTGTTTCGCGTAAACCGTAATCTAATCGTAGAAAGATGTACCAACAAAAGTCTCGTATACATCAAACAATCGGAGAAATAGTCGAGTCAAAAGGTAAGTCGGTCGGAAAAGCTGTTGGTCGTAAAGAACGAGAATAATATACGGCGAAGTGTATAATCCAGCTGGGTAGCCGAAGTCGTATTTTAAGCTTAAATCGCGATTATCGAGCTCGGTCGAGTCAGCACTCGGTTAAAAAATGAAATTATCAGCAGCTTTTCGAGAAGCTTCCGGTTCGATTTAAATTCACGGTCGTTCGTCACGTTTCTGTTCTCCGTTTGCCGTACGAGACGATCTTTTTTTCACTTTTTCGTCTTTTGAGGGGGGAGGGGGCGAGTGAGGCAGAGAGAAAGAGAGAGAGAGAGAGAGAGAGAGAGAGAGAGAGAAGGTGGGAGAGAGGAGAAAGGGGCATGCTCGATGCGCGACCTGGGCTATTTTGTGGCTGGAGAAAGAAATTGATACTCCACCCCTCGAATCGACTGCAACGGCTGGATTCCGTGGACGGCACATCGAAGGCAGGGTGGTGGGATCTGTGGGCTTGGAAACCGACGAATGATCACGTCGTTAGTACCCTCGACGCGATCGGGTGATTTTTTACGAAATATCGACGCTACGAATTCGGTGAATCGAGCCGAGGTTCGCGAATAGAATTCGTGATTTCGTCGCATAGAATCGCAGGACGGATAAGTGAATTTGTGGGTAATAGGCCATTGTGTGTTTGAATATAAATTCTGTTTCATTTTGAATTCCTATTGTGTAAGATTGATAAGAGGTATTGTCGTTCTTTCGATTTGAATCAGGGTGAATAAAAGAGACAAAAGTAATTCGATCGAGAGATTCGAAGAGCCGCATAAAATATGTAGTACACGCCGTTTAGGAAATTCATGGAGGAATTTCAAGATAATTTCAAAGTATCTCTTTGGAATCAGAGTTTTAAGAGAAAGCGCAGGATGTCCGTTTCGCTGGTCGTTTACTTTTTATCGGATAACTTTTGATAATTCTCGTCTATTTAATAATTTTCGTTTGTACGATTGGAACTGAAGCTGGCATTCAAACTAAACTTTGTTACGAATACAAGCTACCCTTGTTGAATTAAAACCGTAATCCCTGCCACAACTTCGATTTGTATTAAATTCTCGATCTACGTTTTGTTCAAGACCAAACGATTTTCCGTTAGCTTGTAAAGTATTACGTCGGTATTATCAAAGAGCGTTACGTGGAAAGGGCTATAATTTTTTCAGGCAGCCTATGATATACCTTACTAGAAGAAATATAGAAACGTAATATACAATGTGCCGTACCACGGAATATCTGCGCTAAAGTCCACCGCTATATAATTCCTTATCGAGTATCAATATTAGAGGGTGGTCCGCTTTTGCACCTGTCAAATACATCCCGAAATCCATCGAAAGAGCCTCGTAACCTGCTACGTCGATCGTAGCTAGTCGAAAACCGATTAGGACGAATCACGTCGGGTATTGTGTTGAAACACGATGTCTCAAAGGATCGGAAACCAGCTCGAATTTGATCCGGTACAACCATCGAATTTCCACTCGAGTTTCCAGCCGCAGGTTAAACTTTTCCCATTTGGCTTAGTGTCTTCGCTATCGGGTCAACGTAATCGCGACGGAGTTTCGCGGTCAACCGTGCATCATCCGCTTGTCTCGTCCGATAAGATCTCGCACACCACTTTTGCTTCTCGTTTCTTGAAAAACAGACCGTTCCTTCTTTCGGTTACGCCTAATGGGGGAAAAGTAACGTACGAGTGGACTGATCGTTTATGCGACGGCAGGTATTTCTTTTTTTACTACCGAGCGGTGATCAGCGTTTCGATTTTAAGGAAGATTATACAAGATTTGCTCGTAAACAAACACTCGCTCCATACAGAGTGTTCAGTTGCGTTCCGTTTTATACTCGAGGACCTAATTATTCGCGGATGGAACATTTTCCTTCCCATTTTATATTAAGACTCACCCCGCTACTATTTTCCGTGTTAGTGTCGCCGATATTTCTTCAGCTTTGCCATTAGGGGCTGCTCGCGTGTACACGCGCACACACTTGTAAACCTGGGAAATTTATGATCGGTAGGGTAATAAAGCCGATGACGTGGAGGAAGTGCGGTTCGATACAAGGGCTGAACGCCGAATGGCTCGTTGGAGTTCTCAGGATGTCGACTAGCTCCGACGCAGACGAGAGACGTTTACAATTTGCGTTAAAAAATGATCTAACGCCAATGGAGAATGCCCTTAGTCCTCCCCGAACGATATATTTATATTCGTAATATCACATAGAGTTTATACGTTTAATACGTTTATACGTTTTATACTCAGTTTATACGTTTTTAAGGATATTTTGAATTTGCGCGTCGTTCGTAGGACGTTCCTTTTTCTTTAATGTGATTGATAATCAGTAGTTTGGGAAATTGGAACTTTCGCAAAGTGACGTTTCACATGCGCCAACGTCGTATTTCTTTTTAGAGGGTTGTAAGAAGTCGATGGGGACGTAAGCGAGTCCGGAAAGCTCGCGTGTCGATTAGCGAGCGCGGAACGTTTGAACGGCGTTGGGAAATTTAAAATGGAAATTACCATCGACAGGTATATCTAAGGGAATTTAGACTATCACGGGGGGAGAGAGGCTTGTGCAGTGTTTCCCCATGAATATTTATCGTGTTAGCGGTATCGACTAAGTGGGAATTTCATTCATTGTGAAATCGTGTGCCAACGCGATTATTTATACTTGTAGTACATAGGTGGTTGGAGGCTTTAAAGTACTGAATTTACGAAATTCTCCAGCTCTGGTATCCAAAGAAATAAATTTCAAAATTATGGAGTTCGACGCTGGAAATCTGTAAATCACTGAAATTCGCAAATTCCTATAGACTGCCAAATTTTTGAAATTGCAGTATTCCAAAAGTTAGAAGTCGATAATATGAAAGCTTGAAAGTTTCGATCGCGTGGATTTCTATAACGTTACAAATTTTAAAAACTGCCTTTCGAGAATTCTAAATTCACAGAAATTTTAATCTTCGTTCTAACTGTTGCTAAATTTAAAAATTCTATGCTCCGAGAATTTTAAACTCGATAGTTCGAACTTTACATCTCCGAACTCGTAGAATCCTTCGTTTGAGAATTCTAGATGCCCAGAATTCGAAGGTACACGAATTTCAAACTCGCATGCTTATTAAATTTATACTCCACCGGTATTTGCTGATTTTCTTTCTCTTTCGAGGAGCACAACGTTCTATCGGATATTTGGTTTAATCGGTGATTGGTTTAATCGTCGTATACCATTGCGCTTGAAAAGGGAACGGTGCTAAACAAAGTGACCATCAAGGTTCACAGGGTTGCGTTTAAGGTAGCCGAATGGAAGTTATCGGCGAAGGAAATTGCCTCGGTTATGATTTTATGACGCTCGTTTACAGAAGCTCCATGTAATAAAGCGATATCGATTTACAAGCGGGAACGATCCTGGATATGGTGAACGTTTCGACTCGCCGAATTGCTCGGAGAATCCGGTTTTACGCTCTGTTCGTGGTGGGCAAGGAACACAATTGATTGCTCCTATTCCACCTCCTTCCGATATTGACTTAACACTTAGCGGTTCTATCCAATGGCGAAACGAAACGGCCGACGAATCAATGTGACTGCAGCAACCAGCAGTTTTAACGTTGACAACGCGAACATCGTCTATGCCACTTGTACAATTCTCGTTTTTCGGTCGATTTGAAACTATCTCTAATCGGTCTCTTACGCAACTGGACCAATGCTATAATTAGCGATACTTTACAAAAGTTAAAAGTTACGATCGACGAAAATAAACTCGTTGTATCTTTCACACGCGGTCTACGCATTCGAATTATAAGGTTTTAGTAAAATTGTATCGTAATAAAATTGTATTTCTGGTGTGAAATTATAGACTAGGAAATAACAAGCAGAGTATCTCGTATGCATACTGTGACGATAAAATCCTCCGATATTTATTTAATCGGTTGAGATCGACTTGATCCAGATTTACGAAAGAATAAAAATAGATGGAACGTTTTCCAACGGTAGTAATTACGGGTCGTCGCTTAATTTCCATCGAGAAAATTCAAGGTATTTGGTTCCGAGAGGAGAAGAATTTAACGGAGAACGAGTGGTTGAACGAATCGACCATCTCGTTACACGAGGAAAAAACGATATGAATCGAGTGGATAACGATGCGACAAGATCTTTTCCACCCTGTAACGAAATATTACGCAAGGTCGAGTCGTGATTAACATAATGCGATGTATTTCTGAAAAATATATCGTCGGTTCTCGACGAATCTGACGGACGTAGGCCTGGCCGATTACGAGCAAACATTGTTACATAATCGCGAAGATTTCTCCGACGCGGAAGTCGATTCTATTTTTACGACGAGTATTTATTTTATCCTCAATTTCTAGGCATTTCGTCGAGAATTAATCGGGCAACTTTTATACTTTTACCGACTGCAGACCACCGGG
The DNA here is from genome assembly GCF_040668555.2 of Bombus flavifrons. Classification (NCBI taxonomy): domain Eukaryota; kingdom Metazoa; phylum Arthropoda; class Insecta; order Hymenoptera; family Apidae; genus Bombus; species Bombus flavifrons. The sequence continues at coordinate 18,587,057 of NC_138444.1, read as the reverse complement.
TTAATTTTTCTCGCATTTCGCAATTATTCAAGGATGGAACCAGAGAAATATCGATGCAAATTTCCCCGTAATTGCTTGCAACTGGCGCGCCGCGACAAACTTCGGAACTTGCCACGCCGCTTGTGCCGAGAACAATTGCAAATTAGTTTAGTTACATCAAGGAAGATGGCGAGAAGCGTTTTGCGCAAAACGGTACCTCTGCCATCTACGCGATAGATATCTCTGCGTTCCTGTAAATAAATATGCGCACACTTTGCTTCATTTGTGTCGACGATATGCGATTGTTCCTAAAATGGAAATACGAGAAATTCCACTTACCACGTTTTTCAGCTTTAATTTGTAATTTTGTAACCGAATTACATTCTCTCGCGAGTAAGCGAGTGTCCACGTACCTTTGAACAGTAACGTAACTGCTACTTAGTGACAAAACTCCCTTCTTCTAAAGGAAAGAGAAAGGAAGAAGAGAGAGAGAGATTTGATACAGTCGAAGAATGTAAAGGATTTTCAAAGATATCTCGTAAGGTTAATGGCACGGAATAATTGTCCCGTTTGCCTTGACACGCGATGGTCTTGGATTCGGGTTATGGGATTCGTGCCGAGATGAGAGGATCTCGGCCAATTTGTCTCACAAGCCACGGACTGGATAACGATTAATCCAGTTACGTGCACCTTCTCTCTAAAGAGCAACATTACTATCTGACGTGCAGCTTCCAACAAGCTGACTGCCACAACCTGGTAACGAGACGCGGACACGATGCTTGGATAACGAACTAGCTTCGACCAACTTTCCTGCACTTCGCATATAAGGCGAAGCTGCTACAATTCTGCCTCTTACCTGCAAGGGAAATTCGACAAATGGAAAACCAGAAATATCTATATTTTTATTCTTGAATTCATTTCACTACCTCTCGCAATTCGTTACGTGGTGTCTTTTATTTGGTCGTTTTTCGATTCCTGCTGTTTAGGTTTCCGAGCTCTTTCCGAGATATTTTTTATTACTGTCATCGATATGTGTGTGGAATTACGATCTTTCGCGGAGCAAAAACAACGAAATTCAAAGAGATATTTGGACGCTTTGGAAAAGTCAGCGACGTTTTTAAGAAAACAACGAAAACAAATCTTTCGATGAAATTGCACTCAAGATACCCAAATACTCGCGATGGACAGCGTACGTCTACGAGTCGTTGTACGAGTCTAACGAGATAATGGGTTGATCTACGGGAAAATGGGAAATGTCATAGAAAACGTGTTTTTCAACAATATGATGTCATAACTTCATCTTTTCTCGTATACCGAAATGAAACGTCATTTTATTCCGTATCGTTTTAGACTTTTGCTTGTAATTTTAACTGTAACAAATGAAAGGTGTTCGCTTCTCGTTGTACGCCACTACTTAAGGTAAAAATCAGAAAATTTCCATTCTCGATGCGACATGGCCAATGGCGAAGAGCGCACACAGGAGCGCGGTAAAATCTGTTAAACCGAAAATTCGTTAAAATTGACATTTGCCCCTCTGCCGTTGTCCCCGCAAACGTTATCGTTCAGAGTTCTCTATCGCTATTAAAATTCCTACTCGATCGCGAACGTCTCTCGCGTATTCCCTTTCGATTGCCCTTTGAAACACAGCCACAGGTGGTCTGAAAAGAGGCGGCAGTAACGAAACGTAAAAACCGTCTGCCGGACATGGATGCGTGTTAATCGAACAGGGGATGAGGACGTTGGTGCGGTCGCGGGTCAGACAGAAAGATTAATATCCGATTCGATAGCGTTCGAAATAATTGCGATTGACAGGGAATAAACTGGTCGTGATTGGAACCGCGTCGCGACGTTGGTGGCCAGACCACGTTAAACCGCGAACCGCGTCGAAATTCCTGTTCGCAGTTTTGACCTCGTGTCACCCCTCTGTTCCACGTAAATGTACCGTGTTAACTGTCGCGCGACGGAAGCTGCGAGTTTCCAATGATTCGATCCGTGATGTCTGTGGCACGATTAAACGACAAGTGGCCCGTTAAAACGAAGGAATCGAATCGTATCGTTGAAATTTAATCGGCTGTGCGGACTTGGCGTTCACGGGACAATCGTTTTCGATGGCTTACCGGATGCGGTCGTCGTGCCACGTTTGCGGAGAAGATGCAATCGTTGGACTACGGTTCTCCGTACATCGTGTTTCTGAAACGCGAGGAAGAACGTTGCCCTGAAATGTTTGAACGTCGAAAGACGTCGCCCTGAAATTACTCAAAGCGATAAATTGATAATTCCTCGTAAAATTTTATAGGTTTGTGATATTCTCGGCGACTTAAATGATTTTTGGTAAAGCGCACGGATGAAAACTTGCTTTCCCCTTTGCATTATGCACGTATCTTTTCATGTACCTTCCATTTTCATTTCTTTCGGTAAATTCGGACACGGCGCGTTACGCGCGTTGCTTCCATATAGGAGACGATCGATCATAACGCGCATTACACGTTATTCTAGCGTAGCAACGTCGTTGAAGTCAACGTCGATGGTTGATCGTGAAAGGGATGTAATTTTCATCGAGCCACGTGCGCGATTTCTACGCGCTCATTGAGCAACGGAGACGTTGTTATATCACGTTGCAGCTGGTTCAGCGCGACGATTTTTACTCGCTCGTTGCATCACGAGATAATAACGCGAAGAATTTCCTCGACGAGTATGTTCGTTGCTAAATTGGAAATTGTAATTGGCACGGTATTCTCGTAGAATGACGAAAGAAGTTTTTTCCCAGTTGATTCTGGTTGCTGTCATATTTTACGTACTTTGTTTCCTTAACGAACTTTAAACATGTTTTTAAACGTGTAATACCGTTAAAATCTCAAAGACGGCAAAACGAGGAAAATTTTCAGGATGTTAAGTATCGTATTAAGCATGTTTCTTCTTTGTTTATTCCTACAACGAATAACCGATAGCAATGAGCTATATTAAACGCGCAATATCGCAAAATAAAGCCACCTTGTAATTACGTCTCTGTAAGGAAACTAAGCGTATCTGGATTGAGGTGATTTCTAGCGAACGATTCCAGTGATTTCAACGCCCATAACACGACCGGTCTCTCGACTTTCTCATGTTTGATGCAGTAGAGACGTAATAGTTCTGCACGATTATCAGCCGTAGCTACTAGAAGTGAAATTAGCTGTCAATAGTTAGACATTTCCATGCATGCAAGAGTTACGCAAACGACTAGCCGATAAATTCCGTTGTTATCTAATACGTTGAGAACTTTAGAATTTACAGATCTATCGTTCCTCGAAACGACGAGCTTGCTCGACCGAGTTGCAAAACTAAACAGAGTCACAGCAACGATCGAGAACTTTTTTAATCCGCGATTCGAGCAAGTGGTCTGTCTTCGAATTTAACGAACTTCCTTCGCGTACCTTTCACGCCCTTCCTCGGGAATCTTGTTTCAATTTTATCCAGACACGTTCGAATCTTAGATCGACTATCGAAGCTCTTTGAATATCCGCAGAAAATGAACGGAATAGAAACTGAACAAGAACGTCGTACAGAATATCGACAAGAAGCGAGGAAATGATTGATAAAACGTCGAAGGAAAGATAATGCGATTTACGTCTGCAAACAAAATTAGCGTTATGAAACGTTATAAAAAATAGATTCTTCCGAAAACAAACGAATAATACGTCGCTAAAATCTGTATCGAGGATAACCAGCGTTTCTAAAGATCGAAGTCTTTATTAAACGTCGTTCTATCGTGGGTATTCATACGCGGGATAAACTTATTTCACGAATGTAAAATAAGCTGCGTGGAAGGAAAAGCCACGGTATCGACGTATTCGTAAGAGGGCGAGATCGATGATTTACTCGTAGGGGTGACTATTGGGAAAACGGATACGCGCGCTATGTTTTCTCGCAGCTCGCATTCTGTCTATCAAGGATAAAGCTTGACATTTATCGTGCGAGGCCAAAGCCGATAAAGCGGATTTCAGGACGGCAGACAGAAAAGTCGCGACCCGTTACGCAACTCCACCAGAGAAGCTTTATTGCAAATTAGCTTCTCCCTTTCTCTACGGAACGAGGAGGATCGTGGAGGTTTCGAGGCGCTGAGAAGCGAAACTCGCGATTAAAGCTGTACCTGACATAAGCCTTAAACGGTGGTCTACTTGGTACCGACAGCCTGATTCAAATTTTCAAAATCCCTTAATCGCTCGCTAAATACCGGAAATGACAGACATCTTTCCGCAAATCTGCGAATCTTCCGTGGAAAAGAGACAATTGGTGCGGCGATGACTTAAAAATTTTATGGTCTCAAATGGAGTAATTTTCGAAATGACAATTTATCTTCTGTAAATTTCCAAAATTCTCGAAGACACCATCTATAAGGGCAATGAATAAGAATGATACAGTATCGAAGATTTTGATGAATTTTAAATGCATTTCCAGAGAATTTCTCTGGACGATGACTCGTCTTTTATAAATATCTAATGCTCTGCGAAATAAATCCATATGGACAATGGACGTGGGTAGCAAGGACTTGAAAATTTGATAGCCGTTAAATTATCTAAAACGCTGTTTCTAATTTTCGGTAGTTTTGTAGCTTTATCGACTGTGTCACTTGTCAAATGTTACTTTTACTTCAGGTCCACTCGCTCCACCTTTCAATTTCCCGGAAATAGAAATTTGGCAACTCCATTAATCGTAGTAAACAGACCTGACATCATCGATCGCTGTCGTTAGATTCCAAGCTATATCTTACATTGAATCTTGGTTATGCGATATTTCGGTATTATGTAATATATTTCTTGCTGAATTCACGCTACCTCGTTATTTTATGCTTTAAACAAACGAAGTTTGTCTCGTGAAATTGGCACGAGTCCCCGTTCAAATATCGTTGCGCGTGAGAGTTGTAAACTCGCCAAAGTCGAGAAGTTTGAATAAAACTTTATATAGAAATTTTCTCCAAGAGATTCAGCGTAAATTTTTTAAAATTAAAAGGAAATACCCAACGCTATCTACGTTCCCGAACAAAAAGATATCGTATGGTACAAATTGGGAAAATTTTATCGAATAATAAAAAAAAATATACAAAGATATGTTTCATTAATTTAACGGATAATTTTTAATGTACGCTATATAGCTCTGAAGCGAAAACAAATGTCTTTTCCTGCAAAATCAGAAATAACGATTCCGTCGAACAAAATGACGGCACATGCTGCAGAAAGATGAAAAATTACTTATATTTATCAAAGATATTGTCATGTTATTATTTCCTATAGCTCCCTTTATTTTTTACAACCGCTGTCGTTCCTTTTTCTAACGATCTAAATATCTTTTTCGTTTCTTTTCCTCTTATTTTTTTCTCACCCTTCGACGATGCATCTGTTCAAGTTATTTACATTCCGCAATTGCCGTCTATTTTGATAAATTATTCCTATCTTTTAAATTGGCTGGCCATTGTAAAACTTTGATCTTTTTCTCAAAAAGAAAAAAGTGCTTCTTCATCGACTGTGCAGTGGACCGATTAGCAGCGACATTATTCTCTTAGAATACGAAGTTTCGCCCTGCGATACGCGCTGCACGTGCTAAATCTTCGATAAATTATTTAATAACTTGCGACTTTGCATCTAACAAGTATTTGTACCTTGTATCGTGCTCTTGCAAAACATTGAACGAAGAGAAGAGGAAAAGGTTAAATTTGCGATGCAAACATTTTCCAGAAATTTTATATTATCCAAAGGAATTATTCTCCCTCTGTGTTTCACTTTGTTTCCATCGCTGATAAAAGTATAATATAGTCGCAGTTATTGATATATCGGCTGTCGTTGGTCCCTGTGATACATCGATTTATCAATTACCATTCGATTATCCAAATGATCGCTTCTTATCCGTTCGATTATCAGCTCTGCGAACACATCGAATAATCGCTAGGTTTTTCATGACACTCGATTTCATCGGTTCGCGAATCGTTAAGTCCTGTTGCCTAACTAATTGCTGTATAATTGACTGTTCATTATCGTCGAATCGAATATTAATTAAATCAACCGTAGCTGTATGCAATACGCTGTGTCAATACCGAAATTAACGTTCTTTTTACGTGTACGGTTGGCAAAAAGAGGATATTTTACAAGACGATTTAACATCTTTCTAAACGAAATTTAGATTTAACGAGTCATTTGTGAATGATATTCTTCCTTCTCGTTCCTTCGTTTCCGCGTATCAATTTCCTCGATAGATGTTTGTTTTAACGATCGATAGCACATTTAGCAAATACGTTGAAACGATTCTAAAAATTTGTTGATAGATGGATAAGTCGGAAAGCATTCGTCGAAAAAGTAGAGCCGCGAAAGATCGAGATCGTTGTCGATCGCGTTCGATGCCTATGATCGTCGTCAAACTGAAGATTATTTTGCAACGCGATTATCGCCGTAGTTTTCTCAGGTGCGATGACGCAAACGTATAAATAGCCTAGAGCGCTCGCAACAAAAGTAAAAAATTTCGTCATCGCATCGCTAAACGGTTAATCGATGTTCGTACACGGTGTAAAGGGAAACCTAAACTAACGTCTTACGTCATTTGTATATATGCGTACACGTATATATATGCGCTACTATCCAAAAGTACGTGCTCGCTCAACTTATTATCTTCGATAGAATGTAATTTAGCCAGAAGAATTTATAAATTGAAATGTCCAGGACGACATTATTCTTTATTACAGTCAACGTGGAATATCATGACGCGTGAAAATTTATTTTTAAACGTTGATACGTGCAATTCGGAAGAGGGAATCTGTAAACTTCACGTATTACGCAGCAGTTTCGTTATTTAAAAAGTTCATTTCATTGACCGTTTGGTTATCAAGTTACGAAGAAGACGGAGCAAGTACTTCCAAATTAATAGAGACAGACTATCGCGATTAGTACTGGCAATAATATTTTCAATCATTCGTGTATCATGTATTCGTGTAATAAAAAAATATTTTGAGTATCATCGTGTATTTTGTTGAAGTGGTCACCACTTATAAGAAAACTCTACATCTGGTCTTTTTACTTTTCTCAAGCACCGAAGCCATCGACAGCGTGTAGACAAAAGACTGCGACGAAGTCAGACCATAAACAGTAGACAGGCGACGTTGGCTTCGGGGTTTTTCAGTTATTGGGTAACACAGCTAGCGTGCGGATCTGGACCAGCTGAAATTCTATTCTTACTTATAATTACACTTCTATTTAAATATATTTTCTGCCTTACAATTTATCCACGAGTTTTCTCTGTTTACACATCGAATAACCTCAACATATTTGTCTTGCGATCTTTGTACGTCTCGTGTATCGTTACACGCGTAAGCCATCGAATGTACGTTTAATATATACACAATCGACCCTTCGCTGCAAACGGTAAAATTCTCGTTTCACTTAAACCCGAAATCGATACACGAAGACGCATATGGCAGGGTAATATCAGGGCTCGGTTAAATGGCGGAGCGGTTAGAGCAGAAGGAGGGAAAGGTCGTCTGCGATCTCGCACGAGGCGAGGCCTAGACGACGAAAGACAGTGACCCTGTGCTGCGAGATCCTGTTGGGAAGGGGTGACGTTATCCTGGCGGGATCGATCCAGCCGCAACTGGAAAAAGAAAGAAAGAAGGCTATTCGACCCTGGTTTCGTGTATCGCGACTCGTGCTTTCGATTTCTCGATTAGGGTAGTTCTCTTATCGTCCTTTGCAGCCTTCGCCGAAGATGAAGGCTGATTTTCGAGTGTCTGCCGCTCGTAAAACCTGCGTCTCCACCAGACGAACGAAATAGGGGAAGCAAAAATGAAGTAGACAGGGGCGAGGGAAGGGAATTTATTGGTCTACGTCCATCCCCGTTGCGCGGGCATATCGTATTTCAGTTTTCACAGTGGCGAAGGGTAATCTTCAGCCGGTATTTTCCTGGCTTATTCCCCTGCAAGTTTCTCTCTATCGTTTTTCCTTCGTAGCCAGTGACGATCGGGGTATACCGACGCTCGAGAATTCTGCTCGCTTTGTCAATTAACTCTGAACTCGGAAATATAGGTTGACTTTGAAGTTAGTAGAACGCGAGTAGATTCGACGATTTACTTAACAAAATTGTATGTAAGAAAAATTCCGCACGATTCGGCAGTGCTCCGAGCGATTCGAATAAAAATCAGAAATTCCTCGCGATCTTCCTGTCGCTTTTACCTTTGATCGACCGATATACTCTCGAACGAGTTCGATCGATCGAACAAACGAAAAGTTGGTCCGAACGAGATCGACTAAGAGCGTGGCGACGATTAGAAGAAGCGGTGGAATCGCATCGGTAACGGAAAGCGGCACTCGAAATGGCGGTGTGTGGACGAAGGGCGGCGGAAGGAGAGAAGGCTCTCGCGGTCACGTGTTCGATTTGCTCACGGGTCGACGGTCACCCTACGAAATTCCCGGTGTCGTAGCTCGATACGCCCCGGCTGGTTGGCCTTCGAATCACCTAGACGCTCGTAAAGGCCACCCTTGCCCAGAAAACTCGATTCTTCTTTTCCACCCTCTCGCTTCATTTCAGCTTTCGTCCACAGGCGACACCCAAAGTTCTCGTGAACGTCCGCCGGTTTCAGACACCGCTGCGAGCAACAGGCCCCCTTATCGACCGTGTTTTCCGCGTATTCCATCCCCGTTTCCCTGCCAACAACCCCACAGCTATTCGATGCCGCCTTTCCGCCGTACCAGAGCTATCTGGGATTACCGGGGTCGACCAGTCGCTGTTAGGCAACTTTTATTTTGCCGATTGCGTTCTCGTGGCTCCGCCAAGGGTCGCCTCTAACAGGGCTGCCTAGTCAGGGGATGGTGAATTTCGATCGGTCGAGGGGCTAACGACGTTCGATGGCTTCTGATACTATCCGAGAAGCTTATTCGTCGCGAATCTATCTTTTAGCGCGCATTTACGAGCAAGGCAGATCTCGAGCCAAAGAACGTTCCGCTTGAGACAAATCATAGGGGTGAAAATTGGATGCTTCGAGGAAGAAAGAATTTGCTAAAGGGATACGCCACTCAGACAGTTTCTAAAATCACATAATTTTTTTTGCTTCTTTCTTGTGTTTCAGCTGTGTAAAATATCGCGTTAGTCGTTTGTTAAAATTCGACGTTCCAATGACGTTGCAAGGATGAACGCACAGAAAATTTGCCAGGGAGAAACGTCTGGAAATGTCTCTTACGTTTTTCTCGAAATTACGTTTTCTGACTCGACACACCACGGAATCTCTCATCGCGGACGAATACTCTGGTTAACGTGTACTACGTTCTGTCGTAGAGTTTGTTCGATATCTCGGTTATTTAATTTTCTAACTGCTGGCGTTTTTACGATCACTAAACTATTCGAAAACTTCTGCGCTACAAGTTTAGGCGATAGATCCATACTTAGGAATCGGAAGAAATTTTTCACTTGAGACATTCCGGTCTTTGCGTGTCTAGTGAAAGATGTTTCGAATATAGCGAATAAGTTTGTAATTTTCTCTTAAGCTGAAAAGTTACACGAATGTCATCGAAAAAATCGAAATTTTTCATTTTCTACTTACAAACGAAAAGTTTTAGATATCTGAGGGTGGTGTATTCCGATGATTAATGGCACGCTCTGTATAGTAATTGTTTCTGAGATCCGACAGTTCACCTTGGTATTTTATCACCATTATAAAATGGAAGGACGAAGGCAAACACGAATGGCAAGCGGGGTCGAAGAGAAAGAGCGAGAGAAGAAAGCGAACGAATTGAATTTACCAGTTAATCGTTGCCCGCTTCTGTTCCCGTTTTGCTCGTCGCCGAGTAAACGGGCGTCTGGTTATGCATCTCTCTCCTGTTTTCTATCCTCGTGCAGCAGCCGAGAAGCGACGTTGATTAACGAACAGTACGCCGGCTGCTTTTTCGAGATGCCGTTCTCTTGTCGCCGCTTGTTCTCGCGTTTGATTTCCACACGTAGCTGTCGTTTTAATTTGTCTGCTTAAGCCAGACCAGCAACTGCGCGAAACGATTTGTCGCAATTTTTCTGCACGTTGATAGACAGGATTTTTTTATGCAATTAGTAAAATGTCCTGATAATTAGCCATAACGATGATCGTTTTCTGCTCGTTTAATCGATTTTTATTTAAATATATGTATTTTTTAATTTACAGACTACTTTTGGTTCCGCGTTATCGTAATACGTTACAAAAAGAAGACTATTTTTCTCAACCACGAAATTTTTCCTTTAGCCATCCTAGTTTAGCGATCGTATCAATATCGCTTTCGTTTTAACCGAGCGGAAGACTTTTAACGTTTGAAAAAAATCTGTAGCGGGAAATCGAAACTCGTTCTCGAGAATTAGAAAGCTTGATACAGTACTAAAATACTTTTGTAATATCGATCGATATCGAACGACAGCTCCAGTTAATCGAACAAACTTTTTTACCTATTAATGCTTTCTACGTTATCAAATCGTGTTAATAAATCAAGAAATAACGAATCGTAAAAGACATGCTGAGAAACTGGCAGCGATTATTAACGAACGGCTATATCCTTGTATTCTCCGTAGCGCAGGTACATTGTCACTGAATTAATAATCTGGTTTTTGCCATTCGTTCTGCGCTCGTTGGTCGTCGCCGAACAAAAGTAACCTCGGAAAAGTGGCTTACATTTATAAGCTTATTTCAGCATTATGTAAATGCGTTGCACGTGTCCGCGGGCGGAATTTCGCGGAGATCGGAATTTCGCGTTGGTAAAGTTTCCTTGTTAACGTTAGTGCGAGCGAGAGATCGGTGGTTGGATCCTGTTGGAGAGCATTAATGAACATCCGACTAGTAAGTTTAAACAGGTATTGTGAAGAAAATTAATGGCCGGAGCATAGACGCTATTAGAGGGAAGGGTGTCTTGTAATTTTGTCGCTTAATTTTTCTCATCGATCAACCGTGGTTTTCAAACCTCCTTCTTCGTCGTGTCGATACACTTTTGGAGTATAACTCAGCCTGTCTCGCCAATCTTTTCTGTTTTTCTGAATATACGAGCGGGGGAATATAATTAGGTCGTCCGAAAAGTTTCTTTCGTTTTATAAGGAAATAATGGATGTACAGTACTTCCTGTTTTATATTATTGTCGAGAATTGTGGATCTTTGAAGCCGAAATAATGTTACAGGACCACTAAATTTACACTTGGAATCAATATTAGAGTAGTTATATATTTATTTTATGGACGTGTTGGAATACAACGATATCAATCGCATGCAGATAAGGTGGTTGATCGTATGGATTCTTCCCTTCATTGTCCAACGCTATCCCCACTAGTGCGCGTTCGTGAGATGTACCATGGCGGCTAGCACGTGCATGCTCTTTCGAGAATTTGGCGGAAGAAGCTTAAGGATATGGATGGAACATTCTCGATGGGCACGTCGAGAAGCTACTAGAAGGTTCTGTAGCACATGTGACGCCACACAGACACTCACACAGGTCACACTCATTACTGCATACAGAGTGGGGTTCTAAACCTTTTTAAGGGCCATGGGTCACTAAGCAAGTCAGTCTGTGAACAACTAGCCAACTGTCAACATTCATAACGCTTACTTGTATTTTACTTGTAACTTTGTTTAATAAAAATCATAAAGTATTGTTTCAATACACACATTGTGTCTTCCACAGTTTATTAATCTTAATTTCAAGATTAAATTCTAACAGGACGATTTCTTATATATTCATAGATACAGACTTGCAGACTTGCAGACTCAGCACTTTCTTCTAGATCCGACTGTTAACCGACCGAATAGTTTACATTTATCTGTTTTCGAGACGCCGCACACACGCATACCTCCACACACTGATACCCACATACAAGTGTCTCTACTACGCATTTAACCCAGTCCAGCACAGAAAATTATACATATCTCAACAATTATTTTATCGAATTACGTATGATCCATTTTGTTCTATCGAGATAAACATTATAACGTTCGATAGATTAGGTTTCGTGTTTGTATAAAGACGCGTCGTTGTAAAAGACGTGTCTGTAAAAGAAAGACACTTTTCCGACAACCTAATATATCCATAGAATTTAGAACTTTAAATTTTCGGCTAGAAGTTATCGCGTCTTTGAATTGATATGCTATGCAGAAAAATGTAACTTAAAAAGATATACTTGCGTGCTATGTAAATGCGGCTGAATTAGATAAGCTTCCGCTTATAGGTAGAACATATAGAACCGAGATATGCTAATAATCGTAATATCTAACGGATATCTCAAAAGTTATACGACCCATAGGGTCCACCGCCTCCGACTTACCCTGGTTTCCTAGAATAACGACACTTAAATGTAACTTAGATAACGTAAATGTAAAATATCTGCACGAGCCGAAAGCAACGCAAGCTACTCAGTCCGTGATTTAGCATGTTTGCCGTCATAATGTATTGGAATATCACGTTCGCAAATTATGTTTCCTACTTTTCGAATATCCTTCTAAAGTTTATTTCGAACGTCGAACCAAATCGTTTAGCTCGATTATTCGACTATTTTATCGGTAACGAAGCAAAAAAATATATGACAGTCGTGGATCAAGTAACACGCGTTTTTTTCTGGGTACTTTCCCATTTTGGCTTAACTGTTTTAATTGGTATTATTCGTGTATTTTATATCACCGGAGTAAAAGGTAAACGAGCGTAAAAGTTATACGCGAGATATCAAGAACAACCGTTTAGAAAGATCAGAGGTCCCGAAACTCGTAAGATTCGCTCGCGGACCGAAAATCGACGAAGGCCAGATTACAAGGGCAAATCTCGAAAGTAGCGAAACGAGCTAAACGCACGAACCGTCTCGACGTTAGAACAACGAGTTAAACGATCGTAGGAGGAATCGGTTCCACGAAACGGGGGCGATACGGAAATTTTCAGCTGGGTAGTAATTACGGTTGAAGACACGTACGCTCCAGGAAGGCTGTTAGAGAAACGGCGCGGTCGGAGGAGCGTGTCTGTATGTAATTCCTCTTTGCACGTTCGCGAACACGCCATGGTCGAGTCCGTGGAACGGCGTCGCGCGATTTCCACGCGGAACTTTTGCTAGCCGAACTCTCTCCGAGGATTTTCGAGGTCGTCGGTCGCAATCGGGCTAGAAATAAACTTCTTGCGACGAATGCACGGACGCATCACCGGTGAGGATCGAGTTCGAGTTGCATTATTAGTTTATTATTAGTTGTCTCGGTAACCGTGTTCTTTTTTCTTTCTTCTTTTTCTACTCTCCTCCTCGCCTGGCGTCGACAGTTTGTGCACGGTCTAACAGACAGCGTGTTAATTGCCTCGTCGCTGAGAAATTAACGGGGGTGAGACTCTATCGAGGTCGTTTTTCGTTTCTTCTCTCTTCTTCCGCTTCTTTTCGTTTCTTCGTTTTTGTCGTGCACGTTCTTGTCCCCGGATTTCCCTGTTTCCATCGCAGCTGTTTAAAGTTTAATTGAGATTTCCCTCGCGCGTGAAAGTAGGTAGATCTTCGACTAGTTTTAGTTTAATTGGATATGATATTTGATATTCCGAGAGGAGGGAACACGTGACAAGCCACGGTTATCGTTTATCGTACGGCTGAGATTGTACGAACTGTCGTGATTCGATAATATCGTCGATCGATAATCGTTCGTTACGTCAAAATTTCCTGGTTTATATCTTTGAACAGGCTGTTCCTTTTCTTAACTCTGTATTATACGAAGGTAGACTTTATCGTCAGATAACTTCGAAGTCAGAAAATCTACGAAACTGTGACATCGGTCTAAATCGTTTAAACGACGAAAAAAGCAACTAGTTCGTCGAGCAAGAGCGAAACGAATTAACCCGTTTACCCAAGCGGCAGACCGTTGCCGCAATTGTGAAACAATTACGAAAGAAATTCGTCGCGCGATGGGGGTGGAAGCGTTGTCGCGCGAGCGCGTTTCATATCCGTTTCGCCGTTTTCTATTTCCGAAAAGAGGTAAACGGGAACGAACGCGCGCGCGATTTAATCAAATCCCCGGCAAACGAAACGAAACGTAACGCGCGTTACGAACGCGTCGCGACAACGCCGGACTCGGTGAGAATAGAATTATATCGTAAATTAGTTAGTCCGTAGTTGGAACGTACATGCTGGTCGAAAGTCAGTCAGGAAATCGAATGGACTGTCGCGATTTTACAGTATTATACGCATTTGTACGAACAGAAACGAATATTTGTGAAATTATTTGACTTACGTGTGCTAGCATTGTCGCATCCGATTTGACAATTATATAACGTGTAAAACGTATGTATTAGGTTGTCCGGAAAGTGTCTTTCTTTCGCAAACGTGTTTTTACAACTTCGTGTTTATTGCAGCTTCGTACAAACGTGAAACCAAGTGTGTGAAATGTCGCGGTGTTTATCTCGACGGAACAAAATGGATCATAAAACGAAAGAAACTTTTCGGACAACCTAATACAACTAATAACTAATACGATCTACGGTCAGTTAGAAAAGTCGAATAATCTGGATATTACAGAATCGTGTAAAAGTTAAGCTAACTCTCGATCTCGCAACCTGATCTCGTGTCTCCCAGTTTCGCATACACCGTCAATCTCGGAGAATCGCGGCGCGCCATCGATCGGAACCACGATACTCCAATTAAACCGACCTGTCTTTTTACAATCGCATAGGACTTGGATAACATCGCATCATCGAGAACGCATCGAGAGCCGCTGCGTTGGCAATCGGTATCGAGAAACTTTTTAATTGCCAACCACCCCGTTTCTCTTCCTCTTTCCCTCGCCTTTTTCGCCATCCATTTCCTTCTATACGTCACAGACACGCGTATTAAGACGTTAGTATTAAGACGTCTTATTTTAGTAACCACGTTTATTTATTTTCATAAAAATTCGCGATGCAACGGCAAAGATGCGTGTTATTTTGGGGTTTTTGTATTTTTTCAAATAACATTATTAACGCCTCTCTTTCTTCTTCTCTTCTTCTCTGTGTGTGTGTGTGTCGCTGAAACGCAAGTCGAAAAGGGAATGGTTCTCCTCGAGGACGAGGAAATTAATTAAGGTGCGTGGTCCGTTCGTTGAAGGAACGGCGAAAGAGGGGCTGAATTCCAGCCGACGGAGCCAAAGAGGAAGGAAGAAGAAAAAGGAGAGGGAGAAAAGTGGCCATCACGCGGCGGAATAATCATAGCGGAGAAGGCCGCTGGAAAAAGCTCTCTTCGATGCTCGTAGAAGTCTGGAGCTAGACCACCTTGCGAGTGCTCCGCTCGAATTAATCGCTTTTCCTTCTAACTGCTTCCGTTTTACTCCCGGAGTCTTGCTTCTCTCTTGAGCGTGGATTTCCGGAGACGCTGCCTACCGGTTTGTCCTCGTGCGTCTTTAACCGCGAAATTGTGAAACCTCTGGGCTCTCGAGTGTGCCTAGAAGGGTTGAAAAATAAAACACGGTGCAGTATCCGAGTTTCTGCAATCTCTAACGTACACAACGATCAAAGTACTTCTACCGAAGTTACGCAAGCGATCGATTCTTTTTTTTTTTACAAAAGTCTAAAATATTGCAATTTACTTATGTCGTGTTACGTGTTAGTTGGTTACGTTAGCCGTCATAAAAGAACTATGCCAGGCTGTAGTCAGTCTGTTACGGAAAAATAAACAATTTACTTTATTCACACACAACAGCTATACATATATATTACACTCTGAAGACCTCGATAACCTTCTTCTTACACGCACGCCTGTTGTCAACAGACTATTCTAGATTCTTCTAACAGCTACCAATCGTCTTTTGTCTCGACTGAGACCTGGACGTCCTCTGACGCTCACACACACATTCACATATACAGCGTAAATGTATCATTTACCTAACACAGTCGTTTAGCGAGGTTGCCGAATATTACGACGCGCGATTCGTTCGATAACGATAAGGTCTCTGTATTGTATTATCGTACCTAACAAAAAATACGTATACTATTCGTTCTGCGCAAATAAAATCCTGGTTACGCAAGGTTAACTATTTCGGGAACTTCGTAGCGAAATCTCTTGGACGCGGAGTGTCGCCACGTCTAATAGACACGATATTTTACTTGCCTCTTCCCCCTTTAGGGAGCACGGGAAGAAGATTAGATCGACCCTCGCAGGAACAGGCGCGCACGTATAGACAGTATAGGAACACTTAGGCGCGTGAATCTTCTTCGTTCCGTTGGGGTGACTCAGCGGCGCGGTGCGGCGGTCGCATCCGTCTCTCGACAGACCACTCGTCGTCTTTGTGGGCGTGTAGTACTCTGGCGGCACACAGTCATGGCGAACGGCCTGAATTAATTAACGTCGTTACGTTACGTGTGCACCGACGCTGGCTGGCCGACGCGACGCGCCGCTTTGATCGCGGGAACACGTCGACTGTTTGACGCTGTAGATTGTGTCGCGTGCACAGCCGGAAGTCGTGACTGCTTTTCCACGGACGAAGATCGAAGTTAATGCTGTCCTCCGTTGCTCGACGTGACACCCCGACCTGAAGGCGCGTTGAAAGTTTCGACGTTTGGAAAATAATCGATCGAACCTGTACACTGTACAGGCTGTTACAAAAGACACTGGAAATATTTACGGGGTGGATTTTTCACGTCAAAACGGCGGAAGAAGAACCTGCAGGAAAAATATCCTTTGAGGCTTATTTTTCGAGTTATAAACAGTTTTCTTTTACGTTAGAAATACGTATAATAGCACGCAACAAACGTCGTTTGCAGATGTGGTCTGTATACATTGTTCCTGGATATTCAGTGCGCTGCGTTATCACATCTGTCTATTATATCGTAATATACGTGTTGTGTGTCTATTCCTTCGCAATAGCATCGACTATCCGCAAACTGTCTGCAGATATCCAGAAACTTTGTTATCACACACGTGTCTGCGAACATTTTCTATAAGTCTGGTCGTACTTTTACGGGATTCTCTGTCGCCCTGTCTCCCTTTCTCTCTTCCTCGTTACTGGAAAAAGGAAGTCGAGGAAGAGATTCAGGGATCTAACGCGACTTTCTTCTTTCCATATTTCGATTTTAAAACAGGAATATGCAGAAGTATATTTTATGCGCAAAGTTATACAGAAGCTAACAATAGCCATTTTGATCCACAGAGACCGAGGGTCGTTTTAAATTACTGGTACAAAGTATTTCGATTTCTCAACCTCGTACTCTATACCTTTAATAATAATAATAATAATACAGAAAAGAGACAAACGTAGTATTTCGCCGAAATATTTATATTTAAGAACATTTATATTTACCGATTATATTGTTGCTCGCTATAACGATCGTGAAATAGACACGAAACAGAAACTGCATCGGCATACCCCAAAAAACTAACAATGCGACCGTCTCGATATCGGTAAGACATTTCGAGCGAAAAATTCTTGCGGAATCTCGATTCAGCCATTCGTCTCGCGTTCGAGCGGTTCGATTAAACAGGTGCTCCAAGTTCAAAGATACGCGAGATATCGGGTCTCTAAATCAGGCCAGCTGCGCGCATTTAGCCGGACTTTTGCCCCATAAAGTTCCGAGTCGGACGTCCGAACCGAGGGGGATATCGGTTGGTCCTGGTAATCGGTTCCGAGCGAAAAAATTCACCGCTCGCTTCGGTTAGGTTGAATTCCATCCCCGGCACGAGAATCCAAGTTGGCTTCGTAGACGCGGAAAACGGTGGTCTGGCGTCGAGTGGTAGAAGGAACTTTTTGGCGATTCGTGCGGTGAATCGTAGCGACGTTCCCCTTCCATCTTCTGGAAACGAGCATTCGAAAGAGCCTGATATTTTCCACGATGGTACTCGTGACTTTTTCCTTTCGCGAAAGGAACGTCGATATCCTTTGCTCGAACCTTTTCTCTACGTTTTTCGTTCCTTGTAGCGTTTTCTTCCTTTTTCTACTTCCCTTCACCCCTTTCTTTTTTAGTTTTCAGGACTGTCACTTTCTGTCACTCGTCGTTGCTCCGTGCTTTACCTAAATCGAACGATAGACGTACGCGAAGAATTGCCGACGAATCGAAGATCTGGCTTATAGTTAGTGACTTTCTGGGAGTAGATCTCTGTTTAAAGTGTACGAGAAAGAGTCGAATTTCAGTGATTCGGGGCTTCTGATTTTGTTTGCCACGTTGGAATCACCGCCCAGGAATTCCCACTGTTAATTTATCCATATCGAGACGTTATCTAACCACGGACTCGCCGATACGCGTTTTTGACGTGGAAGATACAATGAAATTTTCTCGACTTTTGGTTTGCGTTTCGGCGGAGCCCTTGTTATACGCGAGCCTACGCTGCTCGCGTCCGATGCTGCTTATACGAAGTATTGCCGTAAGTATCATAAATCATTATCGTAAATGACCTAAGACTTTTGGACACTTAACGTACTACAGTATGTTACACATCTTGCATATATTTCACGCTATATTAGTTACTTGCATTAGCGATGCATTCGTCGCACGCGTATCTCCTAAATGAATTTATGTCACGGAAACGACATTGCAGGCGAGTTTGTAGCTTTCGAGCTACTTTCGTTGCGAGAATTTTAATACGAAAAATCTACGCGCTTGTAGAGACATCGTTACAGGCAGCATGATCACGGATGAAACGACTTACGCGCCACTTGCGAATTCCGTGAGTGGAATCTACGCGTGGCTGGCTGGCTGACGTTTGCCATTCGCTGTCTGGCCTTTGCTACCGCGTAAGGAAAGGAAGACGGATCAAAAGGATATCAAAAGGATATCACGCGTCGTTCTTCTCGCGCTTACTGGATTTCTCTCTGTACCCGCGTCTCTCGATAACTTTGTTGCACTTACGGTTCATCGCTGTTTGTCACCACGGCCAAGGTTTCCCTAAACAAGATTATAGATGCTTCGTTTGCTCGTTTGATTTCCACTAGTAATTGGATCGAAGAAGATTTTGCGCTTCGACTAGTTGATTTAAGAGGAAATCGATAATACCGAAATTTGTGACGCAAATTTGATAGAAAGTTAGAAGTAAAATTATCAAAGTGATCGAAATAACGGATTAATAATTATAAGGCAGATTGAATTAAATTGAACGTAAGAAGAAATTTGATTCTTTACTTGTGTATTCGTCCCTGTATATACTTTTTGTATCGTACGAACACCTACGATCTACTAAACGCGCACTCGTCTAATGAAATGCAAAAACATGTAAAGAATGGAATCCATCGACGTGTCTTTCGAGAGACCTCGGATATCATGTAGCGAGAAATATTGTTTAATTTTTTGATCTAATCATCTCGCGGGAGGTGGGGTGTAACCAATCGAAGATTCGCGCATCACGAAATCGTCACCCTGACATTGTTCAATTAGGTTTGCAGGCTTTTCTGCTCAAATCTCACCAAATCTCAACCGTTCGAAGACACCGAAATTTACCAAAAGCAATTCCGCGTCGCGAATATTTTTACGATAATCTCGATCTGATTTGTCGTAAATTGAAAACGAACGTATTCTACGAATAATTTGTTGTAAAATATGCGAACGAAATGATTTTTCTTCGTACATCTTTCGTTTCGACTTCTTTGACACAGGTTTTGTACTTTAGTCGTTTAGCGTTGAAGATTTCGAAATCCAGGCTCTCCTTTATCCCAGCCTTCGCGATAGGGGATTCACCACTTTATTCCTACCAGTCCATCCATTGCCGTTTCTCTGACAATCGACGTACATCAAACAAACCAGGAAGGAAACAAGGAAAAATGAAGAAAGAGAAAAAACAATAAAGAGGGAGGAAAAGTAAAAAAATAGTGGAGGCATTCGCGGAAACGGAGTAATAACCGTGCACGTATGACGTCAAGAAACACAGAACATAGTACACGTTCCCATTAGAGTGGCAATGCCGCACTTAGCCCGGTGCACGCTTGAAACAACTCTCTCTCCCCCATCCCTACAACCCCTTTTCGACCGTGTTCTCTCTTTCCGGCCGAAGTTGTCGGTGGTTGGCATTCGCGAGTCTCCCAAGACGAGCCACGGAAGTCCCTTTGATTATTCTCGTGTAATTTACCGTGCAAACGATGTTCTGAAATATTACCGTGCTTGCAGACGCAAATTCCGTCGGGGTAGGACGCCGACGACACCGTCGAGACCGCTTCTCTCTCCACGCGGAATTACTCGGTCGACGGTTCCGCGCAACTGACTTCAACAGCGTCGTCTCTCTCCTTTTCCCTCCTCCCTTTTTCACATTCTCTCTTTCTCTCTAGTTTTGAAAACCCTCTCCTTTTCTTCGTCTCTCGACCCTTCTCTGTCTCGTGCCTCACGCGCGCCGATTTTTCCCCATATTTTCCTCGCTGCGTCCTCATCGCTTTTTCCATCCGCGTTTAGTCATGGCGATTCCTCCGTCTCGCCTTCTTTATTTATGGTTTTCTATAATTGGTCCACCTGGTTTCGCCATGCCCCCCTCCTCTGGTATCTCGTACTTCTCCTCTTGTTGTTTTATTATCCGCGCTCTCTAGTTGGATCATTCCGGTTTATCCCTCTATGCTGGTATTTAGTGGCTTTTCCGAGTTGTTTGTTTTCTTTGTTGTTAATTTTTACGGCACCGTGGATTTCTTTTTCCTTAGCAAAACGAACCTACTCCGTCTAATTAAAACATTTTTCATTTCCCGCGCTAGCTTAATTATTTACAAATACAGAAATCGCGGACGAATTTTAACGAATCTTGAACGGATTTTAAGAGTAAATTCCGCACGGAGCAGTCACCGATATTTTCGAAAATTTTCCAGGGAACGATACTACGACTCGTTGATCGCAGAAGGAAGAACAGATTTGCCGTGGTCGGGACACGCTTCGGATACTCGTTGCCGTATTTTCAGGCTTTAACGCTTGTCTTCTCAAATTCTCTTATCGTCGTCTATCTCTTTTCCGCGCGATGCCGCATTTCTCTCCACACCACACACCTTCGATATTTTAACATCTCTCCACCAATGGAGCAAACACAGTTTTGATTTCTACTGTCTTCCTTCTTCCATTTCTCGATGTAAAAGCTCTCTCTTTCGTCATTTTTCCCTCGCATCAAAGATACCGGTGTGTTGGCCGTTTATTCAATTTTTCTTATTTTTACCACTTCCACTTGTTCCCGTATTCTATATCACCCTTTCACGCCACCACTTTTATCTCCCTTTCCGTTTCTCTTTTATTCAATTTCATTCAGTCGTTGCCTTTTCAACGTTTCGCCTTCTCCGCTTATTTTCCTTAATATCTCTCCACCCTCTATTTCTTGTATTTCTTTCGCTCAACCACCTTTTTCGTTTTTCCACGCCACACCTATTTTCTGGGCTGACCTAACCTTACCCTACCGCGCATAAAAAGATACCGCGTGTCTGGAAACTTTAACCGATTTCTAACAAAGATACGTAAATTTTGTATCGTCTTGTCAAAGACAATGTGTTTCTACGTTTCTCCGTCCACGTTGTTGTATCGTCCATCTTCCGTTCGTACGTTCTTATGAATATGTATATCATTCCTCGTTTACCTCGTTGCGCTCCTGGTACACATATAAATCCGTAATCCCGCGCGAATAAATCTCTACAATACCAGTGTCGTTTCTTTTTAGTCTTCGTACCTTCGTTTGCGTTCCTTTTGGCCGCCGTCTTTTTCTCCTTTTTGGACGCTTGACGAATTAACGGCAGGTTCCCCGGATTAAACTGAATTCGTCGTTAAGCGAGGGCCAAACTGGCTTCTCGAAAGAACTCGTTGCCGAAAGACACGAAAGCGAAAAAATACGCTTTTCTCGTGGTCGAATTGGCGAATCGGTCGGATCCTCTTGCCGGAATTGCTCGTGTCGTGGAATTTCGTCCGTTCGATCCGTCGATTACGTCTCCTTAAAATCTGTTCAGAGTGTGGGCAGTGAAATAACGCAAAATTAGGCAAATACAATATTATAGAAAGCGACGAATAAAATACACGTAGAGTACATATATTTTACTCTTTTTGCACCATGAAAATTAATTGGAAAGGCCGTAGGTGTTTTCATATTCCATTTTTTGCTAGAACGATCAATGTCGCTTTGATTGTATTACTAATTAAAGACATTGTACGCGTTTGAAATTTAAATTTTGACGTCGTTTGAGTTTGCTGTAAATAAGTTGCCAAAAAGCTGTACGCAAAAAGGATGAACAAAATATACAGTGTATGCTGTGACATAGAAAACATAAAATAGGAAAAAAGTGACGATATATGTATCGAAGAGAGAATTCAGGTGAATTTCCCGTAACGCGATGCACCGAGGGGAATTCCTGAAACTCAACGGCGTCACTTTATTCCGGATAAAGTAGGTTTTGTACCTTTCCATAAAGTAGAGAATGAAATAAAAACAGCAGACGACAGCTGTAGTAATTAAATTCCAGAGAAAAAAAAACATAGCGTAGAATTAAAGTGCAAATACGAGAAGAAAAAAGAAAGAAAGCTTCGAGCGCAAACGATTAAATTTAAATGGACATTCTTAAAAAGGCAGAACGTGAACTTTGCCGAGTCAGATTGAATTCTGTAAAAAGACGATCTAATCTTTTTCTAAAATTTGTTAAATGGAAGTAGCGTAAAAACAGAATTACGTGTACTTCGTTTCGATTCGTATCTTACGCGATGAAAATCATCGATGATATTCGGTGATATTAAATCAGAAATGAAGAACAGAATTGAACGTAATTGGATCTGTGTCTTGCAAAATGCTTCAAACTGCTTTTTTCCGCTACGCGTCAGAATTTTGAAATAGAAATTCCGTGTTCCATAGGTAAACATAGGATATTTTCCCCCCATTTCCTTTCTTTTTTTTTCTTTTTTTTTTTTTGCTTTTTTACCCTGAAGCGCATTTCGATCTTAACGATCTTCGAAATTCTCACTGTGTGTGTCGTTGTTGTATTTTATCGAGAGGACGCACGTTGAACGAAGTTTTGTCGTAAATTCGACGTTCTCGTCGCCGTCCTCCGACAAAAGCCTGTTTCGAACGATCGCTTATCTCTCTACCCATTTGCCCCACTGTTTCCTCTTCTTTTTTCCTAACCACCCTTTTTCTCCCCTTTTGTGCACGATTGTTTCACTACGCAAACCAAGAATAATCCGATCGCCGTTAAAAGTATCGAGGCATGTTTTATGGGTTGCAGCCTTCGTGTATTCAGCAGTATCGATCGATATTTATTGCCCGACACGTGGCATGGTTCCTTTTCTCTGCTCTAAATTTTCCAGCGTGTTGTTTTTCGTAGATTTTCCCGCGGATGGTACGGCCAGGATGGATGGAAATCTGGTTTCATTGATTCAGATCCACGATATCCGAAAGTTGTAATCGGTACCGACGTTTTTCTCTCAGGAGTCCACCTTACTTTCTCCCCACGATTTTTGCCTTCCTCCCTGCTCGTTTTCCCATCCCTCATTCTTTTCTCCTTCTTTTAATATGCTCTCTTCTTTTCTTCTTTTTTTTTTCCTTTAGAGAATATTTAATCGTTCAAAGGAGCGCGATAAATCGTATGCTATTTCTCCCAAACACTTCCAGCCTTTTCCACGGGGTTTTATCTTTTACGAGGGATTAAATTTTCTCTTCGAACAGCGGCGCGTGAAAATTTTTAACCGACACGACGTCGCGGTTTTAAAACGTTATCGACTATTATTTGCAATGGAAATGCCTCGCCGATGCCGTCTGCCGTCCGAGTTCTCGCCGTTGAAACCCCTTCTCCTCTCCCCTCTCCGAGGAACTTTGCTTTTTTCCCCCTTTTCTTTGTACCTTTTCTACCTTTTTTTTTTTGCTAAGTTTATACGACGTTTCGGCAAACGGAATCCGCTCGAAGAGACACGGTTTTAATTCCGCGCTCGTAACTCGCCGAGACCGCTACGCGATCCAGTTTCCGGTTCAAAATTTCGCAATTTCGGCCTCAACCTGTCACACGGTCATTTTTCGCAACCGCCGCGCCGTCGAAACGCGTACCATGAACCAATTACAAGTGCCATCGATTTTTACCGGCGACAGCGGCATGAACTTTTACATCGATCCAAGCAAAGGAAGTCGAGGCGTTTAATAATGTTCCGAATCTTTACTAAGATACACATGCGGTTATCAAAGAAATCGAAAACTTTATCGAAGCTTGTCTCTTACATAAGCCAAAATTTGCACGTTGATGGAGAAATATCGGAGACTTGATTAAAGCCCGTTACCTTTTCTCTCCTGTCTCTCTCGACTGTCTGCCGGTGTAATCGTAGTTGTACTTGTTGTTGTTATTCGTTGTTAATTCACGCGAAAGGATTTTGCGTTACGGGCTTGTAAAACATACCGAGGAACGACGAACTTCCGACGAGTGTCCTTTTTACGAGTACGCGGTGACGTTGTTCGGAAATGGACTGGAAAATGGGGAATATAAATATCCCGGCGAAGTCTCGACGAATACGGATGTCACCCTTGCGCTTTTTTAGCGCTGTCGCGCGCGATTACTTTCTTCGATGGCGATAAAGCTGTGTACTTGTGTTTTACGTATTTTAGAACGCGATCAGCTACTAAATTACAATACAAGCGATAATATCCATTTGCAGTGTGACATCTCACCATTTAATTGTACTTATTCGATTTTACTAAACTTTCGAAATAACAAAATTTGTCATTTTTTTCCATAGCATATTATTCCACGCGCAAGATATTAGTTGAAAACAAAAAAAAAAAGAGTAAAGTTTGTTCGTCTGAGGTTTGGGTTTCATGAAAATCGAGTTTGAAAGTTCGTCGAGTACGCATGTACTTGACTAACTGCAGACTGGAAACCAACAAGGGTTTCAACCCTTGACACTCCACGTAGAACTATCGATGCGTGATACGATACAAAGAATACGTAATAACACACGCGGATAAAAATAAATAAGAATTAATTGATCAGTGCTAAGAATTAATGCTAATTGCGTCCATAGCACGTGCATTATTTAAATCTTGATATTAAACGCACAAGAATTTTTGCAGAGTATTTTTACACAGAGTTACACAGAAATGGCCACTTTTTCCTCGAAACAAACATGATCTGCTATCACGTATAATTGCATCGGTCGTCGGTACTTCTTCAAAATTCCCCGATCTCGCTACTCACGTCGATTCGTCTATTCGGATTTCAACCTCTATCCAGATGCACTCGAATTTGTCCGTAATGCACGGAACGATTTGTCGCCGCTGCGACAACAATCGCTTACCAGCCAGAGTAGCAAACACCTAGTCGACAGATCGTTTCGTCGTTTTTTCCCCACTTTTTCACGACTCGTCCCCTCACCTCTGTTCGATATAAATCGAGCCCCGACGCAATTAATTCCCTTCGACAGGCCAATATTCGCATGGTTCTCAAATTTTTTACCAGACTTCTGTTCGCTTGAAAAGTTACCAGGAATTTATTATTTCTCTCTCTTCGAAATCGAAGGTAGTTGCCTTTGCCAATTACGATCCAGCTTTTTCTCTTTGACGTGTTCGTTGTGAACTGGAAACTGGAATGTACCATCGTTTTCGGCGAAGCTGTATTAAAAAAAAAAAAAAAAATGTGAGAAATTTTAGCGTCGCAAGAACTCGAGTAGTTGACAATCGACGACTCCGCTCAAACTCGACAAGAACGCGTTTTACAAACTCCGAATCGATGCGAAAGCAACGTCGATAAATAAATGGTAAATTTTTGAAAAGACGTTAGCTTCTATACAGAGAATTAATTTTTATGTCGGATAAATCACAGCAGAAGGAATTGAGCGTGGTGCAATGTCGAAGGATCCCTTTTACTGGTCACAGTGAAAAGATCGGCGAAATATAAAAGCCATTCGAACGAAGAAGAGGCGTTTCGCGCTTTTTACGAGTTTCATCCCCTTTTCTTCCCTCTCGTAGTAAAAATGACGACGTTTGTTTGGGTGAAAACAAAAATAATCAGCCGCAATTGTGAAAGACCGATCGATTCGAATCTAATCGGTCGGAAGGACCCATTGAAATCATCCAGAATTCCAACGACGCGTGTTTGCCATTGTTCCGGAAGCTTAGAGCGCCGCGGAATACAAATCGATCGTTAACGCGATCGACGGTTCTCGTCGCGGCACATCGTCCTCGAAATCCCTCCATTGAATTTCGACTAATCGCTCGTTTCGATACCTCGACAGGCGGCCTGTTGACAGTGAGTTGCTGTCGGCATGCCAAACGACAAAGAAATCGCTGACGACGCTGCAGAAAATTGGAAAAACCGATCGTTTCTTCTCCTTGACGATCGACGATTTTTATTTTTTCCCTATCGTCTGTACATTTCAAATCTACCGATTGGTAATTATTTTTTCTGTAATTTGTACGTAATTTGTATATAATTGGTTTATAAATAAATAATAGACTCGTTAATTGGTTTTCAGTGTATAGACAATTACGACGTTTCAAACTCTTTCTGCTTCGAAGATTTTTACGATATAATTTCATCGAGTTCAGCGATTTTTGAAGCGAAATCTGGTTAAATTAATATCTCAATTAGCACGATCAAAATAATCGATTTCGCGCGAGAATGAAATAAGCTTTTAAAAAAATTGAAGATCGAAACAAATCGAAACCTTTTGCAAACCGTAAAATACACGTAAAGTGCCTGTAAACTAATATTTCGATATAAAGAAATGTCATCTCGGTAATAAATAAATATCTCAGGATGACAAGCTGCTGCTTCAAGTTCTTACTCGAATACAGTGCTTTTCGTTTGTTTTCGTACCCCTGACAGGATCTCGCGCCACTGCAAAAATCGTTAAGAGCGAAGGAAGAAACGCGAGAAAAAAGCGACCTATGATGTAAGACATAATGCAACAAGATGCATGAACTTTTAGCCCATTAGCGTTCCACTTTTACGCCGTTAAAGCGAAGAATACTTAATGAATTCCTCGAGCTTGTTACGTGACGCGACTCTGTCACTGTGCCACCCCTAACATGCACCTACCCCTTTCACGGGCGAATTATTTGAATTATTGCTTTACAGCGTGGAGTGCAGCGTAAATTTCTTGCGGCGACGACAGCTTCTTGCGAGAACTCGAGCTCCGGTTCGCTTTTAAGCCGATAGAGACTCTGAAGCGATCCTCCTAGCTTCGTCCCGAGCATTCTTCCGATATTCCGATAGTTCTTCGACTTTTACGGGACACAATGCGCGATTGTCCTTTATCGATGATAAAAATTGTATTTGAATAGAGAGAAATTGGAGGTTAAACCCGCGGTATACGGACGAAAAGAATTTACGATTGAGAATTCAGTTTAAATTTATATATTACTTTTCGTTGTTCTCTTAAACGATGCACAAGCTAGAAGTTAGGAAGCTTGTCCCTATTGTCTGACGATGAGATAGAAAAGTATATCTATTCTACCGATCGACGTATGTACATGTATTACGTCCGGAAAGTTCCTTTCGTTTTATAATGACGCAGTAGATGCGTAACATTTTTTGTTTTATATTTGTCGGAGATGTAGGGACATCGGGCCTTTCTTTTGGAATTTTGGGAAGATCCCCGATACTTTGGTCTAAACTATTTATTATAGCTGTGTCGGGTTATGGTTGGAATTTTGGGCGCGTAACAACTCTTGACGTGAATTAACCATTGTTTTACACAACTGAGATTATATTTACACGTATACACAAGTCTACTACAAAGATTAACAAATAATAAGTCTAGTGAATAATAAGCTTAACAAATAATAAGTTAGTGGATAATAAGTTGAACGAATAATAAGTCTAACAAATAATAAGTCTAATGAATAATAAGTTTAACGAATAGTAAGTTCAATGAATAGTATGATTTACGAACAATAAGTTTAATGAACGCTATTAACAATATTTTTCAGTTCAAACGAATCCACGGCCAACGGGATAACTCTTTACTAAGCGTAGACTGATCTTAAGCACAGAAATACGATGGTTGAAAACTCGACGTGTCACTCTCCAAAGCAGTCGCAAGAATGTCAGCCTCGTCGAGATTTTTCTCGCTGTACGATTGCATTTGTTTTTCTATGCCCGTTTGGAAGCATCGAGAAGGTTTCAAACGCCGTTGCTAGGCAGACTCGTTGGAAGCATCGAGAAAGTTCCAAACGCCGTTCTTAGGCGGTTTCTGCCTGGAGTTTGATTAGTAATACAATGTATGACCCACTGTATCACACGTGGCTAGGCCCGCTCCCGAGGCCGCATGCCGCCACAACCACATTTCTCGGAAAACCCATACAACCACTCCAGACCTCCGTTAGGCAAAACGTACATCCCGTGACCGTGGCTACGTTCGGCGACCAATTGTCACCTCGAACCCAATCTCGCTATCACAAATCTCGAACAATTACAGCTATGATAAAATCCAGGCTAGAGTACTAGAGGATGTTCCCAAAATTTCCAAGGAACGGCTTCGGCTTTCCTTTCATCTCCGACAGCTGTATTTAAATAATAGAACTTGGAAGTAGTTGTTGTGATACGATCTGATTATGTTTGCCCGAGATTCGTGACAGTGGGCTTGGGCTCGAGGTGACACGACTGGTCGCCGAACGTAGCCACGGTCACGGGATGGACGTTTTTACCCAACAGAGAAGTGTCAATATTATGGGACACACGCTGTATTAACAATCAAACCCCGGGCAGGAGCAATGTCAGCTCTACGTGGGTCTGCCTAGCAACGGCGATTGGAATTTTGTTGATATCCCCGGTCAATATGCAATTGACAAATGTGATCTTATCAGTCTTTTATTCTTGCGATCACCTTGGAGAGTTTACACGCATCGTCTTGTCAGTCGGTCAGAAAGATACCGTGCGTCATAGTTAACGTCACTTTGAGTTTCAAAACATATTCAATTGTACAAAGAGTTTTCCCGTTGACCGTGGATTCGTTTGAACCTAAGAACATTGTCTTTGCTATAAGAGTGTCTAATTACCACGTTAAATTGTTAAACCCTGTTAAATCAACACTTGTACATATAATTGTAAATATAAACCCCATTGAACAACTACGATGGCTTGTCCTAATGAAGATACGCAACGCGCCCCTAAGGCTAACGCCAATCGCGACATATTATTTTATTGCATTACGTTTGCTCCATTTTATTCTATTACTACAAAATGGATCGTACGTAAATCCATAAAATGATATAGAATAAAAAATGTTGTGCATCTATTATTTCACTTACGAAACGAAAGAAACTTTTCGGACAACCTAATACATAGGTAATCTTCGCATGATTTTTCATTTCTTTCAATGAATTTTTAATCGACTTACACGCTTATATCGAGTTATATAATTACGTTTTAAATCGCTAATATAGAAGTTTGTAAATTACTTTCTGTTGTTTTCTCCAACAGTGTTACGTCCCGTGACCCTATCGTGTACTGTTGGCTTGGCAACTAAGTGATTGCGGATTTTGTCATTAGGTGATAAAAATCATTACCACCTAATGACGATATTCGTAATCACTTAGTTGCTAACCCGATATAATCCATTTATCGGTCAAATTGGCCACCAGCAGTGTAAACATAATTACTCGGACCCGCAATAATCCTAAGGAATCGTCGTAAGATTTAGCATTTCGCTTTACTGGCAAGGCCCTTAATTGCTGCAAACACGCTTAAAGTCGAGAAGTTCCTTAGGGTTATTGCTCATTCCTATGAAACATGGGAAAAGCAGATTTCCCCATGTACGACGTCCGAAGACCACCTCCACCCACGAGCGACCGTTGGTGGGGGGTGACCAGCACCCATCGCTAGTTTCTTATAAATCTCACCGTCACAGAAGCCACTTCAATTGCTATTAACTCTTCGCTGAACACGCTTCTACACGCATCACTCGCATTCTTCAAAGTCGTTGGAAATAAGGAGTATACTTAATCCGTTAATTCGGTGCTACGATCATTCAACCACCCGTATTGTCTTAACCGAAATAGGAGATCGGCTGATTCGCGGCGTCGATTATCGTATCGTAACGAGAATTTACGACTCTCGTTGACGCGTTATAATGTGAACGCGTCTTCCCGCGAAACGGTCCAACAAACAGGTAGCACAGGACCCAAAAGCAAAGAAATCTTATTTTTATCGTTGTACATATCTACGATATCGAGCAACAGAGAATCGTCTATGGTTGTTATTTATAATAGCATCGATTTATAATTTCAATGAAAAACGGAGCCGATCTGTCGTTGGAAAAAGGAGCCCCCGAGTTTTCATTTCCTATTCGGTCATCCGTGGAACGCGAGTGTGCCCGTTTCGGCTCTCTTCTTTCGATAATCGTAGCCCATTGACCGTCTCGTAAAAACTTATTATTCCACGAGGATAATTTTCGAGAAACCCGGAGCGTTCAGTCGCGAAGTCGGCAGAAGCGTACAACGGAAGAGTTGGAGAGAGGTTCGAAGGGAAACCAGGTCGAAAGTCGTAACTCACCGGAAGGGGGACTTTCCGCGGAATTTCCAAAGTTAATATTTGCCTCGGTAACGACTATCAACGATAAATCCAACATTCTCCAATTTTTTTTTCAATTTCCAACACTCTTTTTTTTTCTTTTTTTATTATTATTATTATTTATATTTTTGCTTGTCTTCCTTTCACGAAGTTTCAAGATTAACGACGTGTCATCCGCGCGACACCTGCGTGGCGACATGATAAATCGTTGTCGAACAAGGAGCAATAATCGTCACGACCTAGCCACCGAAATGGCAATTTACCCACGCTATTAATTATCATGGTTCGATCAGCGGCACCGATAAATATTGTTTCTACATCGACAGACTTTTTCACGTCGGTATTCCCCATTTGAAAATTGAGCATCGAAAGTTGGTGAGAGGCAGAGGGTCGACGAACTCGGGGAAAATAGGGACGTTTCCCTGCGTGTAACCCGAGCAATTTTTGTGGTTTGCTTCTCGTTGAGATTCGTATAACGAATTTGTTTAACTGGTATTTTTTTATTTTTATCGTAATTGATGATACATCGAACGTTTGATATAATATTTTCCGGTGACGAGCTCTCTTCAAACAAGAAATTTTTGACAAAATTTTGTAAACGAACGAAAATTTGTAGATACGTTCTACGTCCGTTTATGCTGCATTTCTTCTTTTCGTTGAGAAGAGGGGATTACGCTGCTAGAGATTTCGCTAATTAAGTTTCTGTGCCACGATTTCCATAATTCTCGTACGATCTTAGGAGCGCGGAGGAGAGCGCGCGAACCAGTCAAACTAATTCCTCGAGTTCCGTAACTGTAATGAACGGTAATACCACTCGAATCGATCGTACGGCGATTAAATTAACGAAATACGATCTGCAACGCAACTTGCTCCATTCGTCCGTACGGTTTTACATTTCCAGCCAGGACGAAAAACCATGAGAATCAAAGTTGATAGGATAAGATAAGATAAGAGGCTTTACATTATACGTATTATATTATATTATTATTATAATACTATATATTATAATATTATAAAAACTTGTATGACATACAACTTCTCATCTGCATATTTTTCACCGGAGAGGAGCTTTTATATTAAATAAAAATTTCATATCAATATTATATAATATTATTAATATTATTATAATATATTATTATATATTATATATTATATATTATATATTATATATTATATATTATTATAATATAATACAATACATTATACAATATTATATAATATTGATATGAAATTTTTATTTAATATAAAAGCTCCTCTCCGGTGAAAAATATGCAGATGAGAAGTTGTATGTCATACAAGTTTATGATATTGTATTATTTTTATTCTATTATTAAATAATACATGTTTTATTATTTTATCGAATATTTTTCGAGGTAAAGTTAATCTGCGACTCAACGTAACAACAAAATTGATAGTATTTTTCATCTAATTCCAACATATTCGAATCGAATGGAATTATTCCGGGAAAAATGTAAGTTTTTTTTAGAGATACAGTTTCCGTTTAAATATCCAACATTTTGTATATATTTTCTTATTTCTTGTTGTCTTTCAAAAAAACTTCACGTTGCGTAGGTAAACGTATTACTTTTTATGCAAAACGATGTCTAGCCTGACGCTCGAAAGAAGAAAAAGAGGGAGAGATTTCGCGTTTCGAATGAGATTATATTATAGGCTGCTTGTGGAGTGCTCCTTTGTTAGGAGAGGCGAGTTACTTCGCTCCTGACAGGATATCTAAAATTCCCTATCCGACAATCATTCGTTTTCTGGCGAACCCTCTGCCTGAACGCGAAACAATTTTCTTCGCAGCAATCTCCTTCGCTCCATCGTCTTTCTTCGTTGCGAAAGAGAATCGTTTGTAACAGAATCATTCCTTACATTCTTCCATATATAAAAAACGCGACGATTTGCCATTGCTCTGTTAAAAAAGAAAAAAAGAAAAAGAAACAAAGAGGATATTCCACGTTTTACAGTTTCGACAAAGAACGACATAATCTCTCCTTCGTTCGCTTTGTTTTAATTACTTGTCTTCGATCTTCGATCGATATCGTGTGGTTCAGCAAAATTAAACGATGTAATCTATTATAAATATAATTCAAAGACGAATCGATATTTCACCTTTGTACTATTTCCTTCTCAATTTTCTCACTGTTTTTCTCGTCAGTAGAACGAAGCTTCTATGGAAGAACCGTTCTACGGTTTACCAAGTAAAAAACATATGAAACCACTGTTACATTAAAAAAAAAAAAAAAACAAAATAAATGAAAAAGCACGAAGAAATACCGCTATATTTCGTAACATCGATGAACAATAAAACAGCGAAACAACTGGAAAGGTGTATCAGATCGACGTGTGGCGTCCAAGCAATGCCACTGTGTTTTCATCCGGGAAAACAGCATTTACATTCCCGTTGTACTTCTAAAGAGAAACGTCATGAAAACAACGTTCCTTCGAATAAATCACAAGTCAGAAACCGGACTGCGAGTGCCGCGTTACGCTATCTAACATTATGTAAAGTAATACGTTGTTATTTTGAAGAAAGGGAAGGAAAAAGTAGAAAGGAAGGACGTGTCTTCTAAAATAACAAAAAGTGGATTTGTTGCGACGAGTGACAACGGTGGATGACGAGTTGGTGTGCGACGTCTCGCACGAACCCTTAAAATATACAAAAAAAAAAAAGAGGGAGAGAAATGGCGGTGAGGGTGAAGGGTGAAGGTGACGGATCATGGTTAGAGACTGGTTTCCAAGCAACAGATATCATTAGACGGTGGGTAACGCAGGTGCATGCGAATATAAAGGATTCACGTTCCTTCGTCGAGCGTTCTCTAGACCCATTGTCAGGCGTTATGGTGACAGGATAACGCAGGCTGGAAACCGAGGGGCACCGCAATGCAGGCAAGGGCGTTGTCAGGGGCGACCCTAGCGACCATAAAGCCTGATTCGCACCCAGCCAACGAACCGACTCTCTTCGTGAGTTTGGTTACGAAATAATAGCGCGGGATATTGTAACGAATATCTCTTGGTCTACGCAAAGAAACTAAATTAACCAATTTGCCCCGAGAGAAATTATTTCGTTTCTTAAAAGTTAGGCTGAGACTTTCATCGTATACGAGTATCCATATTCTGGTCTCAAAATTAAAAGTTTCCGAGGAAGTAGAAGTACTCATCGGTGACTTTTTATACGCGTATAAAACAAACTTCTATCGTCGTTATGTAAAAAGGTTTAGCAAAGTCTGTATATAAGTATTTTCTTTAAGAAAAATCGCATTTCTCAAATAAGAAATCGGTAGATATAAAATGGGAAAAGTTGCGATTGTAGTAATTTCATCGTTCGTAACGATCGTTAATGTACACGTGACAAAGGAGCGGAGAGTAAATATTTCTTCTCTCATACATATTGATTTTACCGATTCCCATTTTACTTTAGTGGAAAACAGTAAAGATTCACGAAAGAGAAAAATGATGGTCACACGATCAAAACGCCGCTTTTGAAGCTTATTGCTGTATTATTCATTCGCGGTCTTTCTGCGAAGGAACTGAAGATGTATTCACACATACAAACACACAGGATACGAACAGCGGCTTACTCCTTCGACACTAATGTGGCCGACTATTATTATATTTCTTTTAACAATTTTCTATCTTTTATCGAAAGTATCAGACAATTAATCCAATGTATTTTACCGATATCGATGCGCAGCATAAAAATCGGTACGAATGATTTAGCTCGATTTTATTCCAGAATAAATTTTCTCATATCGAGGGATTCTTCTTGTTAAATTTGTTTTATACAAGCCATTTTGAAGCATTTACATATTGGAGAATTTGTTTTCGAATAAATTTCCGTCTACGAAGGGTGAAATGGAGTGACTAGATATGGTATAAAATATCGCGAAAGCTCTGCGATTCTTCACCGATTTAGATGCTTCACATCGATCGTTCTGACTTTCTGGAACAGTCCCCCTTGCTTCGACGGAAGTTGAAGCACCGTCGATTCGAAACTTTCCTCAAACTGAAATCCACGTTTTCTAGAATAAAAATCCTAATTACAGATAAGGATGTCTTAATTTAGGTTGTAAAGAAACAATGTATCTTAATCGACGAATACTAAAATTCTCAATTAATTTCCTCGTTTGCAACGCTGTTGCAACGGAATACATCAACGTGCCTCTGAAGAATCATTGGCTGATAGCGAGAAACTTTTAATGGAAGATGGTAGAGTCTACGACTAAAACACGGCGGTGTTTCGAACTGGTCGTGGTAATTCGGAAAGGATAAGCAGTTGTAAGGTGAATTTTTAGCAGGATCGTTGGGTCTCGGATGAAACGGCTGGAGGAATTACAGGCCCGTAAGCAAGTTAATTACGCGACTTTATTACTTTCCGTTTCACGACCTCCCTTATTTTCCTATTTTTTCCCTTTCTCTTCTTCTTCTACCGCTAGAAATAATCGCTTATAAGCTGCCTAACCTCGTAATTCACATCGATTACGGTAAAGTATAACCAGGACTGAAGGACGAAATTCGACTTAATTTCGAATTTCGAGATTTCCGCCGAGAGAGAAGACTCGTTAGTTTCGATATCGCGAATTTCTTCTTTCTGATCTTTGACGCGTCGCTATATTTCCCGCTTCGTTGTAGTTAATGATTGCTTCTAAACTGCTTAACTCCTCAACGTCCGAACGTTTTCTTTTTACAAATTTCGATTTAGTTTCCAACTTCGAAATTGTCGTTGAGAGAATTTTTTATAGTCTCGATATCGTGGATTTGCGAAATTACACGTTTAATTATGAACATTCTGGTTACGATGCGACGATTCCTCCCTGATGGTTGTTGGGACCTATGAATTTATGAAATCTCGGAATTGACGTTTTAAAAATGCATTTCCGTGCCCCGTTGATCCTTCAAGCTCTGGATTCTATAACAAACGTGCTTTTTCGCTGTCTATCGCGTATAGATTCCTCTTACCGAATTAGAGTTACGCATCGCACCCCGTGATATTGCATATAGTTTAGATTAAACTACCAAGTAGACTATTTTTAAAACATCTCCAAATCTGCTCTAAACGAGAATGATAAGAATAGAAGGCGAACGAAGAAAGGAAGAAACTGCGGAAAAGTTTTCCCATAATCTTCGAATCTCGGCTTAAACCATAATCGTCGATGCATAAAATTTGCCTATAGCCTTGAAAAAGCTCTGGAAACGCCTTTAATTGCCAACGTGGATGCAAAGTTCGATGAAATTTCCTTCTCGTCCATCGATGGGCTGCGCTGACTAATAATGAAATCGCACTTTTCCCTCCAGTTTAATATTCGAGTTAATTTCCACTGCTTAATCTTCCCTCCATCACCCCGTTCGCCCGTTAAATCTTCGATCCATTAATCTTTTCGGTGCCGAGAGAGGGACGGAGGGTAATTCTCGTCCGAGAGGAACCTTAACGCACCATTAAAACTTCGACACGTAATTACGCCATTCGCGAGACCGTGCAACTTCTTAAAAGAGGTCTTCGTCCATCGTAAATTAGTTACGTGGACCGACCGAACCTTGCGATCTCTCGGAATTAAGAAATCGACCATCGTCGCTGAGATCGCTGGGTCAGCAGGTTTTTGCTTGTAGGTTTATGCGTGGACTCGCATAGCTCTGAATTTAAAGGGTTTGAACGCACGAAGAATTTCTTGGTACACGTTAACTGGATTTCATTCGAGAGCTACACAGGCAGAATACGATAAATCGGATTATTCTTTGCTGGAGATTTCACAATTTTTACGAAAGTTATCCTTTTATCTGGTTTTGAAGCTGAATCGTTTCGTTCTCTCGGTAACTGTAAAAATATAGCTTGTTATAACATCCAGTAGAAGATACAGCGTTTGGAACGTTTCTAGTCTCGATCGCGCCTTTTGTTTTGTATAAAATTTCGTCGATTTATACGAACTATTTTTATGCGACTTATATCTTTGGACATACAATGCAATTAGCATATATCGTGGCAGTATATGCGGAATAATCTTCGCTAATGGAAAAGCTTTACCCGTGTGAACTCGTGTTGGAACACGCAACGTAAAACGCAGAGAAACGGCAGTAACTGCGACCCAGCGACCGAATGGGAGCAGAAAACGATCAGTCGGTGCAATTGCATCGCTTTAATCGGGCAAAAGGAAAGCATCGGTTAACGGAGGAGTCATCGATGCACGACTCGCGCTGGTAATAACACGGTAAAATCCTGTGATCTGCGTGGCCAGAAATTAACTTGATTGGATGTAAACACGATACCGCTGCACGAAACGATCGGACTCGTTGCGCCAGTACACTGGCTGATCATCGCCGTCCAGTCTACTGCCAACAAAATTACGGCTATGGAAAAGCTATAGCCTGTACTCGGCGCTTAAATAGCGATGGACGTCGATATTACGCGAAACCGACGAGAAACATCGGTTTACGAAATTATTTCCGAAGATTCGTTAACGTTGTCGAAGTTTTTCTCTGAAACTGGAGTAAAGCATCGGTAGCTAAAATGGAGACGTGACACGCTGTTTTATAATCGTTCGATAACGATCGTTTAACCGATCGAATTAGTACAGGTGTTTGCTTTTTTAACGTGAAATCACCGTTTTACGCGACGTTCTGTATAGTTTGCAGACATACTGTAACATGTTAAACGCGTAATTAGTAAACTTGTAAATTTAATAGCAAAAGCATCGCAAACAGTAGTATTCGATTTGTAGAGAAAGCAAATACCTGTTACGAAAACCTATTATCTCGAGCAATGACATCTTCACTTTTTACGTTCTATCCTCCTTCGTAAAAGAAGCAGACCTATATTTCCATCAGATTCTCCGTCGATTCTTGACACAGTGCCGAGCGTGCAATAACCCAGATACAGCGAAATCCTTTCAAGCGAATAGAATCTCTGTTCCGCGACGATTCTCGAGACACGATCGGCCATTGTGCGTGCCTAATACGGCCACGGCCGAAGCTTTCGGACGCATCGATTTATGCTAATCGCTTTAACTCGTCCCAACTTTAGGCGTGCTGCCGCACACGCTAATTTCTCGTTAACGACGCGGCCAAATAGAGAGACGAGAGTCGGTTTAGCGGTTGGTAATTCGACCGGAGCCTAATGGCCGATTCGGTGAAAATGTAGTCGACATGTTGGTTGATGACACGCCCGTGGCTTCGCTCTAACGCGATTACAGCCTTGTTCTTGTCACGGGTCCTGTTTAACCTTCCCCTTTGACGATTCGGATGCTTGCCGGCCGATAATCTTGTCAAATATTTCATTTTTATACATGTACTGCGTGAAGAAATGGTCACGCTTCTTACGATCCTTGTGTCATCTTTCTACGAGATATTCTGTTCTCGTTAATTAATTGTCTTCTGCGATCCTTTTTTATTTTCAACGCTCGTTGTTAAACCAACGATATTTTAAATCCATGGAACAACGATATATATATATCACTTTGAGTGCTTCGACATTCTTTATGTCGCTTCAAATCAGTGAAAAAGATCTCGCTTTAATTAACCAAGAACATTCGCTTGTCTATTTCAGGTCGATCTGAAGCCTCTGCGGGAAGCGACGATCGCCGTCCCGACTCCGAAGATCTCCGAGAAGCGGAAGGCGGAGGAAGCCGACGCCAGCAAGGACTTGAAAAAGGTAAGCCACTTGACAGCCCTATCAACTGTTAAAGAAACGAACGAAAGAAAAGAAGAGGAAGAGATTCACCGGCTCGATCATACACTTTGCAAGCAAAAAAGGTAACGACTTGGTAAAACTTCCAAATCTTCGTTTTTCGCTTTTGCTCTGACAATTTTGTTCCGAGAATTACGTAACTAGTAGTACTAAAAGGAAAAGAAAAGGAAACGGCGAAACACAGAGACGTTAATGTACGAGGCAGCTCGTGCTCTGTCTATTTTCAAACATCGGAGCACGGATGATGCCAGCTCCTTAGCCGTCGAAATTTCGGTAGACGCGAAACCAAGCGCTATATTTCATCCGCTCGCCAGGGCATCTCGGTCGTTTCTCGTGGAATATCGACGAGCGGAGAGAGAGCATCCTGGCGCCGTGACGGGCCACGTCCTCATTAATCCACAACGGCCAGTCGTCATTAACGAAATAAACGGCCGTGAACCTTGCCGCTTTTGAAATTCGACGTTGTACCATCGTTCCATCATCCAGGAACCTCGTTCAGGGAGATTCGCCCCGATCCGACCAAGTCACTCCAGTTTGTACTACTTCTCTTTTTTTGTTTCTTTCGGTGGATATACTTCTTCCTTCTCTCTTCTTTGTTACTATTTTTAATTATCCTCCCCCGAATATTTCCGTATTTACGTAACGTTTTAACGGTAAGCGTGGAAGTTAACTCTCTTGAAAAGGATTTTCCTCTCTAACGATACGATACTATGGACTGTGATATATTTCAATCTGAAAATAGATATATACAGGGTGGTTGGTAATTGGTGGTACAAGCGGGAAGGGGGTGATTCTACGCGAAAAAAGAAATCGAAAATATAGAATAAAAAATTTTTTTTTTTTTAATTTTTCCATCGAGACAACGATCTACAGTGAGATTCGTTATAACGTACCGCACGCGTACCCAGTGAAAATTCAAAGTCGATTTTCTCGAAAACAAAGCCTCGAACGAAAAATTTTTATTCTATATTTTCGACTTCTTTTTTCGCGTAGAATCACCCCCTTTCCCGCTTGTACCACCAGTTACCAACCACCCTGTGTATCTGCAATAGGAAATTGCATTCTTTTAGAGATGCTGTCAATGGTGAAAGGGTCGAAACGAGAAGTAAGTTAGAATCGGCAAGATGTTTGTACGATTCTGTGCACGTCGGTCGTATCGAAAGACGTATTTCGAATCACGGTTTCTCGAGGCAAGTACAATGAAGTTCTAATGCTAAATCGACGTGGTGAATTTCTGACGAGTGCCGCTGACGCTGACTGAGCACCAAGGGTGCTCAAACAGAACAGTTTTCGAGGATATACGTAGGTTCAGGTATTTAACTTGGAGAGGAGCCCTCGGTTACCGCGCGTGTTTAACTTTCCACAAACTTAAACTCTCTGCAACGAAAAAGTTACTCCACACCGATGAGAAATATACAGAGCATTGTAGAAAAAGAATCTACAGTTTGTAAGCTTATAGCACCGAAAACAGTAAGAAACGTGCAATCGCTATATACGTAGTTGGAAAAATCTTCAGATACTCTGCTCTTACTAATGCAAGGTACTGCTAGAAATCTAAACGAATAAATAAATAAGGTACCGTGTAACCGTTATTTAATTACATAAGCTCGCAAAGTCTTAGACCTTTTTTCTTGTTCCTCGTACCTATAAAGAGGAAGAAACAAGGAAAAATAATACATAAATTTTCTTGAGGGAAGTTAGTTGATTTAAATCGCTCGAGTCACAAACGTATTGCGCGAGACAAACAGGGGAGAACGATAGAATGGAGTTGGACAGGAGCCACGTGAATTTATTTGGAGTTTCGGCGTACGCGTTCTACGTAGATTAATGGCGGATTAACAAAGTGTTCCCAGGCAGACGGAGTGGTCTCGGTTAAGACTCTAAGCGCTACCTTGAGCAATTAATTTCGAGTGGATCTTGTGAACCGGCGCCGTAGCAAACTTCCTCCGACATTGAAAAAAAAAAAAAAAAAAAAACAAACAAACAACCGACGGTAAATTATCCACTCCGCGCCCACTATTTCCCTTGGAGTAATTACGTCAAAATTAGTAAAACACCGTGATCAAAGGATATATGGAGTTCCTGCTCTGAGAAAAATTACTCCGTTTGTTTGCTTAACGTAAGTCGTCGATTGATCTTCGTGATCGTTGTATACCGTACTATATTACCCATTTTTATGCCGATACGACGCATCTGTGATTCGATAAATCATAGAAATTTCCAATTAACTCGCCATCTGAAACTCTAGTTTTGCCGATATCGTTTACGTACCGGATCGTTCAAGTCCATGCAATTTTTTCTAGGTTTTTGTATTTTAAAATATCTCCCCAGAATTGCTTGATACTCTTCCAAGTTTCCGGAATATCATCCGATAGTTTTTATCGTTACGTGTTAGGAGAGATTTAAAGAAATGTATGGAAAAAATAGAAAATTATTTAAAACTGCTGGTCGAAAACGATTCAGTATGCGGATGACGAATCCTTTTAAACGAAAGGACATTCGGCCCATTTCTTTGCTAAAGAAACGGAAATTTGCGTATTCATGGTTTGAGCATAGAACGAGATGATACGTTTATAGTATCGCGATTCGTTGTCGCATCTGGAGATGGATAATCTAGATTATGCGATTCGAAAAATTCAATCGTTGATAGGAGAAAATATAAGCGGAGAGGAAGAATTAAGAACTTTCTTTCACAGCTTGTTTCGAATTCTCCGATAGATATTTCAAGTTTCCTTTCGAACTCCCTGTATGGTTTATTCTATCGCTTTATGTTCTTCCAATATGCCCAGCAAATTTTTAAAGAAACGATTTTTCTCCCTCGAAAACAAGGATACAAGAGAAAGTACAGCAGAGTTTTCTTCCTATCGAAAAAGGAATAAAGGAAGAAGTTAGAGGCGAAGTTTGCGGAATCGAAGGACGCTCGCGCCCGTTAACACGCCGAAAATGCGGCACGTATACGGCCGTGGAGAAACTCTGGTGCAGCTTGTTGCCGCCTGTTGCTGTGCTACGTCGCCGCTATCCAGACGTAGTCGGCAGAAAAATACGGTAATCCGTCGAGAAAGGATGAAAATCGGGCTACGTTAAATAAAACACGAGCGAGATATCGGATCGCGCCCTGGTTACACGCTTTTGTTCTACCGACGCCTTAATGACGATAAGCTGTTTCGGCGTCGATTTTAATTAAAAAAAAACACGACGGATGTAACGTTTTTAATATTTTACTCGTTTAGTATAACGATCTAATGTAGTTGCGAGTTTGCAGTTGGACTAAAAAGAAAGATTTTACTCCTTAGGTATTTCAGGCTTCGAAAGTTTGGAACTTTGAGGATTAAACAATTTGAAAATTCACAAATTTGATAATCTGATAATTCGAACATTCGAGTGCTTGAAAACTGAAAAACTTGTCAGTTTGATCGAGAAGCATCCAAAGATCGAGTTTCTCCATCGAACAAGTAGGTAATTCAAAAATTGTCTGCTTCGTACGCCGATCGATGTAATCGTGAGAAACACGGCAAAGTGAATTATAGGACAGTGGGAAGATCCTTTTAACGCAGCGGTTTATAAACTGGTACGCGCGTGGTATTTGAGCTTGTTAGGGAGAGGAACTTTGTCCTTTCACGGTTGAAAGGAAGTTCGGAAGAAAGGAGGTTCGAGGACACGCCTAAATGGCAGGATGTCGGGCAAGATTTCGGTGCCACCAAAGAAACCTTTGAGAGAAACCTTTAAGGGGGAGAGTTCCTGCCAAAGAGAAAGAAAAGAGTAATTCCTCGAGAACTGGTAAGCTTCCAGTCACTTTGATATCCTCTTAGGCTGTTTGATACTTACCTTTTACATAATCTCTTCTCATCGATTTTTGCGATCCGTGAAACATCGTTTACAGAAAGCTTTTTCGCAGAATTAAAAGGAAAAGCTTCGACGAAAAGAATGGAAGACAAAAATTTCATTACGATCTGGCGATTTTATCACGAGTTGCAACTTTTCGCGACGTTCTTCCGAACGATTGTCAATCTTTCGAAAACTGGTTGAAACAACGGTTTGATCTACGTTCGATTTAGATCACGAGTAAGTGGAAATAACACGATTTTGAAGAACGTTGCGATAAAAATCGACCGTATCTAAATCGAAATTTCGATTTACGACCGCGCTATGTCGTTTCCACGTGCCTTACACGTTCGATCCTCGTTCTAACGCTTCGGAGAAAAAAAGGAGAAGAAACAAAGAAAAAGGACAGCTTTAACTCGATCCCTCGATGCTAAGATTCTCCACTCGCATTATCTGTCTCGCCTACCTAAGAGGGAGGAAAAGAAAAAAAAAGGAAGGATCTTACGATAAGACGAAGCAGGAAGGAAAAGTCGAAGGTGGGTAAAGCCTAAATGGCGAATGGGGCGGCCTCGGAATTCACGAGGGTGGAAGTAGAGAAGGCCCGAGGCAACGAGTACGGCGTGGTCGATGTGGAAAGGAGACATTGACTTGCAGACAGAAAGCGTGACTGGTGGTGGCAGGGAGATGGTCGAGGGGTGGCTCGAGGGCCGGTCGATACAGCCGAAAGTCCAGAACACGGGGCCGAGTGGCGCGAAAATTCGTGCAGATGGAAACATAAGTCGGCCGTGTGGAACGGCAACGCAGCCTAGGGTGGTTTCTTGCTCTCCTTTTTCTACCACCTCCGCTTCTTTCCCTTTATTTGCCGGTCCCGCAACTTCTACAAGTCGAGTCTTCTAACATCGTATCGCGTTTGGAACACGGAACGCTTTATTCCGCGATCGAACGTGCTGTTTTCTCTTTCCTGTTCTTTTTCTTTTACCTTCTCTCTTTCTCTCTGGTTCCCTTTTGTTTCTTTTGCTAGGCGAGAGCTCGCGCACGAAGGGAAATATTAATAAAGTCGAGAGAGAAGGAGAGAGTCGAGGATTTCTTACGTTGGTTCAAGTTTTTCAGGATATTTCAGAATACGGCACTGAGAATTTTGTGCCATTGAACGTAATAACTTCTTTAGGTAGGAATTCCCCGTTTCCTCTATACGTCATTTCCTTTCTGCCAAGAATAGATTACATAATTTACTTGCATCGACGTTGGTACGTTTTTATTAATTGTCTCATCGTTGTTCCGCAATTAATTTTCCAATTACAGAAGTTTTTAGTCAAGGAACAACCTGACTGAAAGAATAAACAGCTATATTAAACGAGCTAAGAATTAAAGCATCGTTCATTGTAGCCCTGTTCAACGGACCTGATCCGAACGTTTCATCGGCATGGTCAATATCGAATCTACCGACGCTGTTTCCTGTGATTATGCAGAGCCCTGATTAACTTCGCACCCCTGCCCGGCCGCTAATGTAAATTTAATTGCGATTTAAACGTTACCATCGGTGGGCCGATTCTAACACGACAGGACGAGATCCCTGTGAAATAGAACGAGCAACGTTAATTCACGGTCGCACGAGCTCGTTAAATTAAATTTGTCGCTGACCAAGTGGCCGAGCTGTGCCGTTTGATCATCGTTGCCTGGACACTGGAACACGGCTAGAATTTGGAAAAATCGGATCGACATCGACATCGAGCTCTACCTGGCATTCGATTAAGGTTTATCCGCGACGTGAACTTTCCCGAACTCGTTTCAACCCGGAGCATGGATATACATACTGCGCAATGTTGCAAGCGTATCAAGAATTACCATACAGTTGCGTCGCCTGTTAATGGAATTCTAAATGGCTAGAGACAACGAGACCGAGATTATCTGCGTACGAAGCTTAAGACCAATTTTTCGAGGATTTCGAATCTTAATATTTTTCGAACGTTTGCGAATTTGATAGGGTGCTTTTGTCGTTTAATAGAACAACAAGTCGCTTCTCAGTAAAAGTACGCGGCGGTGATCGATAACGAAAATGTTAATGGTATACGTACGAACAATGGAAATCAATGGATATTATTGGTGGAATATGCAAGAGCTTTTCGATTACGTTGTTTCTATTACTCGACGTAATAGTATCGATCGGTCCTCGAACAGAATTGTTTGCACGTCGCGATTTCGTGTTACGCGACCGACCAATCGGATTTACATGGGTCGATGTTTCGACTAATTATTGTCTTAATTAAAACACGTATAAGCGAGATGTTCGTTGTCGAGAGCACACAGGCTCTCGAATATTAGGATCCATTAACGTAATGCGCCGTTTGTTCCGGGTGTGCGAAAATCGCGCATCCGGACGTCGTTCCGAGCCTTTAATTATCGCGCTGATTAACAGATATTAATACGAGCCAAGCCATGATTTTCACAGGCCTTGTAATGGTTGTCGACGTGATCAACGATTTTAATAGAATGGATATTTAGGAGCGCAACCTAGGAGGGACGCGTTTAGATTAAGTGCAATTTTATTCGTCGATAAAACGCGCGCTATTACTTTGTTTTTTATAGTATATGATGGGGCAGAAATTGCTTTTTTAATCGACTAATGTTTTTAGATGTAAAGCGAAGTTTGCTTCGATATCGATAATTTCAATGTATCGGATAACGAGACGCTGGAAAATTTGATAAAATATGCCAGGACTGTATCCTATCTTTTTTTTTTTTTTTTAATAGAAAGTCAGAAGTATGAGGCACGAGCTAGATTGAAATCGATTAAACGTTAATTAATTATGCTTATTAAAT
Organism: Bombus flavifrons; assembly: GCF_040668555.2. Lineage (NCBI taxonomy): Eukaryota > Metazoa > Arthropoda > Insecta > Hymenoptera > Apidae > Bombus > Bombus flavifrons. The sequence continues at coordinate 18,542,406 of NC_138444.1, read as the reverse complement.
GAAGCTGAGCCAGTTAAGCGGATTACGATCCCAAAGTAAATTCGTCCTGGGAAAATTTTTAATTAATTCGTCTGGACGTTTAATGGATTCCGCGAAATTCACCGACCCGGCTGAATGGTAAATTTCAAAAATACCTCTTACAATTCTTCTCGAGTCTATTTTTTCTCCCTTTTTCTGTTTTTCTTCCTGTCTTTTTCCTTCTTCTTTTTTTTTTTTTTTGGTCTTATAGCGGCGATACGAATCTTGTGAAAAGACCTCGCCGCTGGTATAAATGGCTCCACCTATAAATGGCGTAATCGTACCTGAAAAAGAATACACGGCAGCACGTATATTTCTCCAGTGATTCTAACGTGGAAGGAATTTGGAAAAAGGAAAGAGGGAATTTTTCACAAATTCAGTTATTACATCTATTCTTACGTGACATGGATCTTATATCGATGCGAACAACTTTACGAAAACAATTCCGATTAACGTATCCAGGCACGATCAGCGGTTTCTTGAAAATGTTACAGAAATAACGCAGAAAATGTGCTTAAGTCTATAATTATTCCCAGACTCTGATAAAAGTTGCTAGAAGCGCCCCATTCCTCTAAACTCCAAGCTTTGTCATTCGCGCAATCTTAAAAGAAACAAAAAAAAAAAAAAAAAAAGAAACAAGTATGGTCACGTTGGATCGTGTGCTTCCGTCACGAATAGGAGCATTTCGCCGCGGGACAACGAGGATGAAAGAATTATTGGCACGGGATCGAAGAGAGAATTAATGTCGGCCACGGGTAAATTTATTTCGGCCGACCGAGCGGCGCAACTCGGCTGCTATAATTGAAGGCTGGCCGCGCGCTGGAACACAACGCCGCTTTGCTTGGTTCACGTGAAACAAAGGGAAGATTGTTCCGTTCTGCTCGGGTTTGTCAGACCGCAGCTTCGAGCCGGAAATGGTCGCGACGCGTCACGATCCTCCGTGTTTGTCTTCGTTTGTTTTTTCCCGTGTTTTTCGATTTTTTCTCTTTTTTTCTTTTGGTTTTTTCGCGGTAGAGACAGAGGAGATGTTTCGTTTTAGCGAAATTTCGCTCGTTTATAGCGCTCGATTGTTTGGCATTTCGAGTTCAAATTGTATTACATTATTGTCGTATCGCATTTTTAGTTTTCCATTGTATCCTATTTTCATACTTTTTAAACGTAATAAATTCTTCCGTACGTTCGCTACCGATATTTAACCTCGTTTCCTTCGGTTTGCAATTTTATCCTCAATTTAACGCGATAATTAGCATTGATACTGTATGATTAATATATATACACTACCGCTCACAATTATGTAAACACTTTGGACGATTTGTATCAATAATGCATGAACAACGTTCGTCGAAAGTTATTCAAATGTACGAATTAATGTCAAAATAATTATCACAAGTACGTAATATTATCTACATGTATGTCATGTTCTTGTGAAAATAGCCGAAGAAGATTATAAAATTTAAATTATTTGTTTTAAAATTGTATCTGTTAACGCGCCCACGGGTTTTAAATATTATTACTAGAATTTTGCAAAATCCTTCTCTGCCTAATTCATAGCATGAAAATTAAACGAGCTGAGGATAAAAAGAAGCTTCTTAAACGACAAAACTCATGTTTGACATTTTCAAACGCCAATTTTACTGTCGCGTATTTTAACTTTTAAAGGTAAATTTTATCATATTACGATATTCTTATATCGTTTCTATCTGTTCTATTCTATTTACCAAATTAAATGTTAAATACCAAATGTTAAATACCAAAAGCCGCTAGAACGCGGACTCAATGTCTGACTACATCGGTCGCTATCTACTGAACGACTAACTGCGGTTGAGAAATCCCGCTGCAAATTATTACACTGTCTTATCTTCGATGGACGCTCCAATATTTTCGCCCTTTCGCTCACAATTTCCAAATTCTTGTTCATTTTCTACGGATCTTCTTCTTCTTCTCATTTTGTTCCAGATAGAAGAATTTATGACAGCGAATACGTTATTAACTCCGCCACGGACTTTTCAAACTATCCGATCTAATTGTGTTTTTGTTCGGCTTAAAGAAAAATCTTTTTTTTTTTTTTTTAGCACAAAACTCGATTCGGTAGATTTTTATCGATATCGGGAAATTTTTTCAATTCGAAAAGAGTGTAATTAGGTGGGAAATAGTTTAAGAAGTTTCTTTCGATGGATAAATTTTACGATGTTATTCTCTTGCTACTTTTCTTAACCTTCTCGATTGTAATTAAATATTGTGAACAAAAAGAAGCAAGCGTGTGAATATCTTTCAGCGATATTATACTTAAAACGTCAAATCATCCAATCCAATTTCCTTCAAATTATTCGTTATTCCGACACCTGGAAACCGATCGCCTCGAAGACTTCTTTCCAGAAACGAACGCCACGATCACCTTTGCCCAAAGTCCGCCCCGAAAATTAACCATTGCTAAAAGATGGAACGCTCCCTGGGCGGGAGCTCGAACGATCCTCTGCCCCTTCGATCCTCGTTCATTTTCTCTGGCTCGAGTTTCCGGTGGCCATGTGTCAGGCACCGATCACGAGGTATACGGTTCACTTATCTACGTTCTTTCTTGCAGGCGAAATTGGAAACGAAAGCTTTGAAAGCGAAGAGGCCAGGATTCACAGACGAACGGTACAATGAAACCAGTTATTACGTGGAGAACGGTCAGTATGCCCTCCGTTTTATCTTTAACCCCGGTATACACTATCGTTAACAAGTTTCGAATTACGTACTACGTATTCCACGGAAATTTCAAATAAAAATTCTGAAAAACCTATCTTTCGAAACGAACTTGGTTCGGAATATTTTTTTAGAAAATTTGATCGAGGCGAAGGACACTATTATCGTCGATATTTGCGGCATTAATTTTGGAAATCGGTAGATTACACGGACGGAGGTGCAATTGGAAAAGTAGTTGCAAGTTTTTGTAGTGTAGCTATGATGTTTCCAGAAAGACGACTACGGTCGTTGCAGATTAAAAGAATAATTATGTTTTGGAATATCCGCTTGCAGTAATAAAAAATTTGCTCGGTGTATCGAATGTTAACTAAGGGTTAACTAAAGCAAAAATTAAATTATTTTGGAAAGTATCGTACTTCGGTTAATTCACGAGCGAACCGATATTATCCGATAAATTGCTTCGTGAAAACTGCGTGGCGTGTGAGTGTGTCCCTTCGGGGAGCCATTAGACGTTACATGTATCAGCAATTAACAGTTAACGCACGGATTTATGACGGTCGATCGTCGATCAACAGCGTCGCTGGCGGTCAATTAGACATAGATTGACAATTAGACGATGCGTGTGAATCGGTAACTCTATTTTATCGGTAAACACGCGCAGCGTTCTGTTATGTCGCGCTGATCCGCGTTTCGATCGTACAACGGATCGTGAGAATATACAATCGATTGGCTGTATGACGTGTATCTGGGGATTGGTGCAGTTTGTTGGATCGATACAAGGGTAGTTCCTCGATAATTCGTCGTTCGATCCAACAAGTGGTCAGAAGAGACGAATTCTTTTAAACAATTGCAACAAGATATCGAATCGATCGTCAGCGAAGACGATTGGCAAAATAAGCACCTCCGAGCATATAGCCTATAGCCATTTGACAGATATTCGTTTGTCAGATATTTAAAAATGACAGTATGCCGTGTTGGATATACCATTCCACGCGTAGCGCCACGGCGTGCAACGTCGCGAAGCTTACAGGCATGAGATAGCTCGATCCCGGGCAGGGTCGATGAAAACGAAAACACCGAAAGAGCTTTTTTTCCCTTCGACCCTCTTCCCCTTCGTGCTATTCGATTTCGTTGGCATTGCGAACCACGTCGACCAACCCGCTGGTGCCGGGAAACGAGAGGCAGCAGTCGGGATCATTGTTCGAATCATAGCCATTCGCGGGATTATCCGCGATTACCTGACGAACAGAGAGAGAGTCGGTAAAGGCTGCAGTTACCGTTGTAAGGTCGTCGGGAATGCAGATGAAGCGATTAACGCGTATCGTTCCCTCTTTTTCATCGCTTTTCCAATCCTTTCTTTCCCGATGAAAGATAAAAAGGGATGGAAATAACATGGTATTTAGCAGGTTTCGTATTTTCTATCGTTGTGACAGCGTCGTTAAAACGCCAGATTATCGAGGAATCTTTGATAGTTTTGTTTATTCGAGCGATTCTTCGTTGGTCGTTAGCGGGAAACGCGAATTAATTCAAAGAGCTTTGCACGCGGCGTTCGCCAGGAGGATCGGGAAGTTACCCCCTTTCGCTTTGCGATATCGCGAAGAACGAAGAGACGAGGAGTTCTAGCGAAACCGATACTCGTGGCTGTAGTCGAAAGTATGGATGACTTTTAGGATGGTAGCAGGATTAGGTGTCCCATGAGCAGCTGAAATCTCTCTGGCACTCTGGCAGCTATTAGAGCTTGTAATTTATTCCTTTCCACGGTTTATCGTATTGTCCGTTTAAATAGCCACCGTCTGAGAACCAAGCGGGACTAATTAGCCGGAGAGAGAGAGAGAGAGAGGACCTTGTACGAATTAACCGCCGTTGTCCTACGTTGACTCGTTTTGTCGTAAATATGTTGAGAGACAGAGAGTGAGAAACGGGAAGAGCGAGTGAGACATAGCAGAGTATTTTACAAAATTCATATATAAAAGCGCTATTCGTAACATCGTTATTCGTTCTTAAAACGTTCGGGAGTTTGTTGAACGTTACCTCGCATTTTTACAACGTGTCTACCAGGTATGTAAATATGAAACCGGAATCTGCCTATAGATGGCCCTAGCTGATAATGTAGTTATCACTAAACTGCATCATTGATGCCAAAAGTCTTTGTTGACATCTCACAAACATTTTCGACTCGGAACAATACAAGTTTCATACAACAGCATAGTTTGTAATAGCGTTGAACATGTCAAATTTTGTGCCTGGAAACTACGATTTGCGGACAGCATTGATTTTCTGTTACCATTTGAAGAAAACTGCTGCAGAATCGCATCGAATGCTTGTCGAAACTTACGGCGAGCATGCTCTTGGTAAGTCACAGTGCTTCGAGTGGTTTAAAAAATTCAGAAGTGGCAATTTTGACGCGAGGAACGAAGAACGTGGAAGACCGCCGAAAAAGACCACCGAGCTGTTAAAACCTGGCGAAACCGTTAATACCGAGCGCTACCGACGACAAATGATCGATTTGAATCGAGCTTTGCGTGAAAAACGACCAGAATATCAAAAAAGGCAACACAAAGCAATTTTGCTTCGTGATAATGCACCATCGCATACAGCAAAACCGGTCAAGGAAACGATCGAAGCGTTCGGTTGGGAAATATTTTCGCACGCGGCTTACTCGCCAGACTTGGCTCCATCCGATTACTATTTTTTTGCATCGATGGGACACGCACTTTCTGACCAGCACTTCGCTTCTTACGAAAATGTACGAAAATGGCTCGATGACTGGTTTGCCTCAAAAGAGCGACAGTTTTTTTAGCGTGGCATCCACCAATTGCCAGGCAGGTGGGAAAAATGTATAGCTAGCGATGGGCAATACTTCGAATAAAATATTTTTAATCATTTTCATACAATAAACGTGTATTTTCTATACAAAAATTCCGGTTTCATATTTACATACCTGGTATAAGATTCGACGATTCGCTGGAACTTTAAAGTTCAGTAACTCGTTAGTAATTTGATTATCGTGAATGTGGATCGTAAATAATGTGAAGCATTGCTCCGAGCGAGCAATTGTAAAAGATGATCGGGACAACTCGTGGCCATTTAACCGGGCAACAATGGCCATAGGGTAAACAAAGGTTTCCTCTTTCGTTAGTCGGTGAACTTCACAATTAAACGAAAGTGTACTTCCCTTATCGAGTGGCAGCAACAATAAACTCTTTGCAAGAAACCGACGACGTTCTTTCAACGATACTGACGAACGTTAATTAAAAAGCCGGTTACAGCTACTGTCTCGGTTAGACACGCGACTAATCAATCGATTTCACCGCACGAGGCCGTTTATCGAGAGTTTATTAAGCAGAAATAGGTGTATAGGTACGGATCGTGGACTGTAAACGAATCTGCAGCCGGAATCGGTGGAACGAGTCGACGAAGTCGATTTATCGAGTGTCAATACGTTCGGTAATTAAAGTAGTTGCTCGCGGCGATGGCTGCCTCTGTGTTTCCAGCCAACGTGCCGCATTATCGACGTTCCACGGGAATCGTTTGGTAGACGAACACTGATAGGCAGCTATGGCTATGCTCATTAGTGGAAATAACGTTTACTCGTCGATAACGAAGAACGTTGCGAGAAGGAGCGAAAGGAACGTCGAAAATGTTGAAGTAACTACTTTAAGAGAAACTCTACATCTTTATTTATTTATATATATAACCTGGAGACTGCTATTACGCAGAAATATTCTAAATAAGGAGCGGTGCATATTATTGTACCCTTGAATATACATTATGTTTTGGAACTAATAAACAGATTTCTATTTATGTTCCTTGTAGCCTCTAGCCGAAGCTATAAGATTAACCTTTTTGGTAATATCCTTTTGCTATAAATATATGAACGTGCTTCCTATCGTTGCATTGTCTAGTAACGCTAAGAGAGTAAGGATCTGAATCAGCATAAACTTATACATTATACTTTTTTATTACAAATTCATCCAGCCGTCCTTCGATCAGTCAACCTCAACCTCGACAGAAAATACGATTCCTGGGGCTCTCTCGATATTCGTATCCTCCGAAGAAGATAAACGAGGCGAAGACGAAGATTCTTGTTAATAACGATCTCTTTTCAGAGATAGAACCGCCGAATATACATATATACGATAATAGAGCTGCAAGGATATTCTTACGAAGCAGTTTAAGGCATATCGTGATTTCTTCAACGATTTCTTCGGAAAATCTAAATTGCCTGTTTCTCTTGAAACAGCCGTATATCTTACGTCCAATGTATCAGAGAAGTAACGGAGAACGTAGATAATATTGGAAGAGCTTGCGATATTTTATTCATTAAAACGGTATTAACCTTTACGTCCGAAGGAGACTTTCTTGCGTTTAACGAGTTCTTATGCTATTATACAGGATATCTTTAGTAATTGGACCGACCACGATTCTTTTTCAAGCAAAATTAGAAAAAAAATGGTAGAAACGATTAGACGAAGATAATAAAATGTATAGTTAAACGGAGATAGGTAACGTTCTTCGTTAGAACGTTTTCGAGTAATGGACGTTACGAAATAGAGTTTTAAAGTTTGATGCCAAGCAACCAAATTTCAGTTATAAAATACATCAAAGATGGATTCGAGTAGCTAAATATTCCTGCTCCTATCTTGCTTTCTGAGAAATCCTTTAATCTTCTTTCTACCTTCTGGAAGGATAAGTTGTGCCACCACTTAGAACCAAAGTTCCACGAACTTTCTCAGACTTCTTGTCGGTCTTTTACTCAAAAAGGACCGATAAATCTTTGCGTTTTCCAATATCGATCGACTCTAGAAGAATACTTGTTTCCATCGCGATGTTTCCATTAAAGAGATTGCAAAGTAGCAAACGAATTTTTCCTTTTTCGTATAAATACATCTCGATTTCAAAACTGATCGATTTTTCGCCGTCGAGTTTGCGGATATAATAGTCCGCGGATATTTGCGATAAATTCGTATCTTTATGGACACAATTGAAAAAATACTTTGACTTCTGGCTGATTTTACCAAGGTTATACCACTTCTGTATCAACGTTGGATCTCAAGACAAGCTTTCTGTCGTTAAATACAAAGCAAAACAAGCAAAGCTGTATTTATATGTCGGAGATGAAAGGACATCGGAGCCTTCCTTTGTTCCTTTGGAACTTCGGGAAAATCCCCTAACACCGTAACCTAGATTCTATCATAGGCGTAATTAAACAATTGTCGTCTTTCGTTCCGATTGTATTTGTTCGAGATTTGTGATAATGAGCTTGGGCTCGCGGCGACAGCCAGTCGCCGAACGTAGCCGCGGTCACGGGATGAACGCTTTTTCTAACAAAGGTACGGAGTGATTCTATAGCTCTTCTTAAAAGAAATATTTGTAACGGCACGCGACAGTAAACGTTCCAACGGTTTCTGTCCCGTGGCTCGCCACACGCAGATCCTATTCTTCGGGTATGATGGTTACCAGATGTCGACGCGTCTCCACAGTACGTGATCAGCTAGCCCGAGGGCCGTTATAAACACTGAGATCTAGTTACCTAAAGTCCTTCAAACAGACAAACAGTCTTTGTCCCAACTATATATATTTAACTATACGTTAAAAAAATAGATCTCCTCTATCTTCCTTCTATCTTCTAAACGAACGACGTCTCCCACTAGCAGCTTTCCCTCGAGGGCGGCTAGCATCTTTTTCTAACCATCGATGTGGAGATTGACCAATTAGCAGCAACGTCAATTTCCCTTACTTTCTGAACGAAGGCTATCCTCGACGAATCCAACGATCTCGTGTCCTTAGACACGCTCCATCATAGTTTTCCTCTGCAGCATCATCGCGACGGAAAGTCATTCTCTCGTGAGGTCGTATTAGCGAGTTACTTAGCGTCTGTACGCTCGGTGGATATTCCACGTTTTAACAAAGAGTCCGACTTGGATTTTGCGAGCATGTTCATCTATCATCCCGTTGACCACGGATTCGCTATTGAACCTAGGATCATTGTCATTAGTTTCTCGAGCATCTAATTACCACGGTTACTTGTCCAATTCTATAATAATCGTATTTGCACTAGTCAATGTCTTCTCTATCGCATAACGACAATGTGTAATCCAAACGAAGATTCGTTTCACGCCCCTAACCCTAATTCTAACGTAAACCCGACATATATAAATAAAAGCATAGTGAAAGATATATTTTCTCCGAACTCTGCGTATTTTCGTGAAGTAACTGTAGAACGTATTCGGTCTTATTCCTGCCATTGAGTACGCGATTTTGGCGAGCAATTCCGCGGGAAATCGGTGCAAGTTGGTGGCGAGACCACGTTGGTCGCGTTCGATGTCTATCGATTGCCTGTTCGGTTCGTTATAGCGAGTTTCAGTGGCGAATTCACGATAACGGGAACAGCGTTAGTCGTGGCGGAGTGAAAAGGAAAGGGTGGTGTGCGCGAAGGCACGTAAGGATTCGAGTGTCTGAGAGAACACAGAGAGCTGACTAGAGCAAAGAGAGGAAAGAGGGGGAAGGATCGCGAAGACGAAGGGAAACGAAGAGAAGAGAAGGTAGACGAGAGAATCGATCGAATATTTAGACCTACTGGCATATCGACAACCGATATCTGCTCCACATTCGAATAATAGACTCGCACGGCTGACGACGTGCTGCCGGAGCATCCTCCAGTTCCTCCTCCAACGAAACAAAGACCTATTAATGCCACTCGAAAGACACACGCCCACCGGTGTGCTTCTCCTCCGATTCTCGATGGACGTCCCCTTAACGCGAGAAACGCATTCCATTACCGGAGACTTGTGACACGGCCAACCAATATTCCCAACGAGTATTCCGTTCCATCTCTCTGTCTTCCCTGTATACGCTTTCGTTGCGCTCCGTATACTCTTGGCTACGGAGTTTCGATTCGTCGATAGCCAAATGAAACAGAAACACGAGTCTCCCGTTCTAAAATAACTCCGAATATCGTCGTATCCAGTTTATCGAATTCACCTTCTTTTCCTAAATAATCGTCGATATCGAATAATCCATCTTAATTTCCATCCTCGTATCAAATTTCAGTCCAGCTCTTTAACCTCAAAACGATCCCAAATGCACTCGGATCGTTGAATTTATTCGTTTCCCCATTAACCTTATCGTCTCCGATAATCCGTCTCAATTTTCATCGTTAAACCCCGACAGGCGAACGAACAAAGACTCGTCTCTGCATTTCTAAAACACCGACAAACCAAGCAAACAAACTACGAGACCACGGAGCTCGCCAAGCAAGATTCTCGCGACAATTAAATCCGACCCCTGGGTCGTATCGAACCTTCGGACCTGGATCACATCTAAGGGACCGTTAGCCGAGCTACGTCGATGCAACGTTCGCGCCACTCGGGGGTCATAGCGAAACGATCAGCCCGACATCGCTGATACCCGTGTATACAACGAAGATAGAGGGGTGGAGCTTCTACGTGATTCAAATCTAGATCCGATCCTATCTCTCGGTTGGAGGAGCCAAGAGTACGCTATTGGCTAGAGGAATCCTTGGCTCACGGTATACTTCGGCTATCTTTCTCTTCCTCTCCACCCTCTATAACTCCTTCTCTTCCCCTCTACTCTGTTTCCTCCCTTCCACCCTGCCTTTTTGGTCTCTCCACTCCTTTTAGAAAATCTTATTCGTTCAACGAAGTCTTCTTCATTCCCGGAAGATCGAAGAAGGTTTCGAATTAGCAGGCAGGTGGCTGTAGAACGTTGTATTTTCGTGTCTCTGTGAATGTTCCGGGTTTTCTTTCGTTCTTCTATCTTCGTATATACCGGTTACAGAAATGCTCTTCTTTTGTCTCATAGGCTGTTTCCAGAATCTTGAGAAGCCGAGGCAAAACGGTTTTATTGGCTCGCGAAGATCTCGCCGTCTTAAGACCCGTTTCCCTCCTCGTTTCTCTTTTTCTTCTTTTTTTTTTCTCTCACGCTGGAAAGCCGCTGGAGAACAAATTCGCCTTCATCGTGGTTGTGGTATTTATATGTAGTGCGTATTACGGCGATGTTGATCGTTTCCGACGCGAGATAAATTATTTCGTGGATTGTTTTATAAGATCTTCGCGGTGGTTAGAAGTTGTGTCTTCCTAAGGATGATATTCTCCTTCGCTTTTATATGTTTCTTATTTCTATTGTCGTATCGAGGAAGACTCTCGGAAGTCAAACTCGTCGACAAAGCTTTTTACAAAGTTTTTAGTTTTATCAAGCAAGTAATCGGTGTACCGATCAAACACGCTCGATGTACTTGATATATTACTGTACGCAGTCGTGTCTGAAAACCGCGACTTTAAAGTATCTTTTCGCCTGTTCCGTGGGAAGAACCCCTAGCCATTATTACTGGCTCTGTCACTGGAGTACAATGATGTAGAGAAACTCTTTCTTTCAACCTTTTCTTGTTATTAAAGTAGGACAGGTAGGCGAGGGCCTGTCACACATCGTAAAAACTGTGACAAGAAGCTCCTGGTTGTAGATATACAGGGTATCTCTCGAAGCTTGGTTCATTGTACATACAACCCTAGCCAAAATACACTTTGTAAAGACGACGTGTATTTCAGGAACTAAAATTTTGAAACATCCATCCTCTGAACGAATACGGTCAACGTACTTCTTGTCTTATAATTTTAAACTTATCAAAATCGATTTTCGTCTCTAACGCGGAAACTATCAACCATAAAATTTCAGTACAGTAACCTTCTTGTTAAATATTTATCGTCGTTGCTATTAAATATAAGTCTAAAACTATAAAATACTTGTCGAGTTATCATATTTTTTATTTCGTTATTTTAAATTCACTAAAATTATTTTCCATCGCTGATACAAGAAAGAAATTTTCAACTAAAATTTCCAAGGAAAAATTAACCTAAAATCGATAGGTAATTTACGAAACAGCCAATGGAATATACTCGCGAATTCCCGTTTTCAGCCCTTCCGTGTTTGCTTCGCTCTCCCGTTGGCTATATTTTTTTCTTGGTCGGCTTTGCGTCTCAAACGACTTTCGAATCGAGGAAAAATATTTCTTCAATCACCCCCGTCGTTTCTTAATCTCTTTCTCTCTCCGGTTGTTACTGTACTCCCGGGAACTCTGACTATCGCGACGATCATTATCGTCTTCTTCGTTCGACGAATCAAGTTCTCCTCGGGCGACCGGAGACGATCCGCGACTTTGCGGCCTGGTTTTACATGCCAGACGATTTCCTACTTCTCGCCTTTGACGTGACTCGATTCGTCGCGCTGCAAAGCAAAATTACTGTGTCGAAACTTGTTCCTTTTTCTTGCGTGTTCGCTTCTATTTTTCTTTCTTCTCTTTCCGTTCTATTACAATAAAAATATTCACTAGATAGAAATTGCAACGAAGAGTATCGAGAACATTTTGACGATAACGTTGAAATTTTCAGTGGAAAGACGTAGCGCGAGATATCTACGTTGGCCGCCATTTCGATCTTCCATTAGATCTTGAGAAAATGTCTCATTAACGGGATTCCCCGGGTGGGCCCATCGCGCTGTCACGCGGATCATCGCCGAGACGCACGCGAGTTCGCCTGTAATCTCGATCTATCCACGTCCGCCAGTAAATTCCAGGCTTCTGTCTGCCGTGTATAATTCGCAGTGAGATAAGATTACGGGCTGCGGAGGGTGGCAGGGGGTGTACAAGACACCGTAGATAGATACAGAGCCGCGATTTAGCGTGCTAGTAATGATACGTTGCGAGAAAGCGTTTTCTCCACTCTTCCTCGCGATTCCTCGATAACGCGTGAGAATATTAATGATGCTCGCCTGATTCGCCAATGTATCTGCTGATTCTCACTGACTCGTGACTGATAATTCAACGTTGAAATACGCTGGATGATTGCACCTCCATCTTCTTATATTTACTTTTAAATCATTTTACGTTGTCATTTTTTCTTTCGTGATCGGTCAACGAAACGTTGTTCAAACTTAGTCTAGTTATTTAAACGCGAACTGAATCCATTTCTGAAATGTTTCTCGTTGTAAATAATTTTATTTGATCGTTTCGCGTCCTCTAATTGACGATAGATAAGGAAACATCGTTGCGATGATTTTTCATTTTTCATGCGAGTTTTTAATTCTTTAAACATTTTTATTTTTCGAAATTTCGAGTGTACGACGAATAAATGCGCGTAATTTGACTAGCTAAACCCGCCTGTATATGTTTAAATTCCATCGTGTTTGACCAGTCGTTTGGCTTTGGTATTTCGGCTGGGGAAATACAGCGCATGGTAAAATGTGGCTCGTTCGAAATAGTATAAGTTTGTGATTTGAAAATGATAACGGTTTTCACGAGCTACTTGTATTTTCTGCGAGAATATTGGTTGAACAAATTGCGTTGAATAATCGATACTCTCTATTGAAAACCACAGTGATTCTGTCTGATCGCATACTGGGATTTTCTACTTAAGAGCCACTCTGCTAAATCAATATCAATATAATTCAATTTGCTCGTGTTTATTTCAAAATATTTCTACTATCCATATTTCCTATCGATTATATCTTTACCTTTTTAACAATTGTATACTAATTTCCAAAACTATTAATTAAAATTTTAATCTAGGAAATAAATTTTCGCGAATATTCGCGAAATACGTTTAAAATTTGACTGAAAATAATTAACACAGCATCCTACGAACAATTGTCTCCGTTTTGCAAGATTATTTCGTAAGAGACGCGTAAACTCGTAAAACTCTTTTGCACTAAAGGCATGAAGTTACAAAATAGTGCGATCTATCTAGCGATGCTTGAAGACAGAAAAAGAAAGAAACCTGTATACCCTTAAATTCACTTTGCCCGCAGCTTGGTTTCGCGAATGCTCGTTTATTCGTGAGTTTTATGACAGGATCGAGCTCATTACACGACTAGATACGGCGCATGAATGCACGAAGAGTTCCCTCCAAGTTCAGTTTAGGAGATATCATCTGGTCGGCGGTGGCGATCCGATAAAGATTGTTCCGCGCTCTCTCCTCTGTGTTCTCTCGCGCGATAACGCTTACACCGTTATATAATCCTATATTTAACCCCTTATCCTACGACTACGGGCATAGCCCGTAATACGATGATCGGGCCAGAGGTAAATATCACGGGCATAGCTCGTAGTGGATGCTCGGATCAAACGTAAATATTACGGGCACAGCCCGTAGTAGATGCTCGGGCCAAATATAATATACAGGGTGGTTGGTAACTGGTGTTACAAGCGGAAACGGGGTGATTCTACGCGAAAAAAAGAAGTCGAAAATATAAAATAAAATACGTACCGAGCGAAGATTCAAAGTCGATTTTCTCGAAAACAAAGCCTCGAACGAAAAATTTTTATTCTATATTTTCGACTTCTTTTTTCGCGTAGAATGGTCCCCTTTCCGCTTGTACCACCAGTTACCAACCACCATGTATAATAGCTTGTTTACGTTTTCGGCCCAAAATTCTCGAACGTAAATCGTAGGTTAAGGGGTTAAGCAGACAACGAGACGAATAATACAGTACGAAAGACAGTGAAGTTGAGTGGATTGGTGCGAACGTAGGAAAAAATGCGTTTCAGAGTGGACATTTCATAGGGTAGCGAGGGAAAAGAATTATTTCTGAAATCCATGCTGGATTATTCGCGAAGAGTTTCGTCATCGAGTTTCTTCAAAATCGAAGATATTGCTTCGATGAATATAAAAATCGTAATTTGGTAAATATCGTTTTCACTCGAGAGAAACAATTTAGATCGGGTGAAACGAACATTTATTCTGCGTTTTACATCCTCGATCTTTTAATCATTTTGCAATTAACCTTGTAAACATGCAAGGAAGGGAAAAATCAGAACAAATTGAAAATTCGAAACATCCGCAAGGATGAAGATTTCATACGGCGTATCCGTGTTATTTACGCGAAATGCAAATGACGTTGCGTTTCAGCCTCACCCTCCAAGCAAACTACGATCGTTCGTGTTACAGGAACGAGAGAGGGAGAGAGAGAGAGTTAACTGGTAAACGAAAAATACCGAATTTCCATATCCACGAGGCATGATTGGAGGGTCAGGCGAAGGTGCATTCGCCGGCGTCTCGATAACGACCGACACAAATATTTAACGATATCTCTCGCGGTCGGTCCATGAATTTCGCAGACGTGGACGATTATTCTCGTTTGGTCGAGAGGTTGAATATTCCACCGTAGTCGAATATCCCTGGAAACTTGTTTGCGACGCGTATTATTTAGACGATCGTTTGATTATCGGTGCTCGATGGATCGACTCGTGAAAACTTCCTCAACCATTCGGTATTTTTTCATTCTACTCGGAGTATCTTCTACTCCTTAATCCTGAAGATGCTTTAAAATGTCATTTTCGTTAGAATGTACTATATATAAAGTATAGTTGAAACTTGGATGATATTAGGTTGTCCGTAAAGTCTTTTTCGTTTTATAAGGAAATAATAGACACGCAATGTTTTTTGTTTTATATTATTTTGTCGAATTACGTACGATCCATCTTGTTCCGTTGAGATAAACACCGCGACATTTTACAGACTTGGTTTCACGTTTGTACGAAGCTTGCACTGTTGTAAAAAACACGTTTGCGAAAGAAAGACACTTTTCGGGCAACCTAATATTTACAAGTACTTCCTCTGTAGAATTTTATACGCGTGAAACGTTACAAATTGTTTCCTCAGAAACGATCGCAGAAGTTCGCTTGAATTTTTCTCTAAATCAAATGGTTCCGAGACGCCAATCTTCTAGAGTGCGAAAAGATTTGAGTACCTCTAAGAGATGGAAATGCCAACATTCTTTATACGTTATTTCCAATATTCGATCGAATAGATTTTATCAACGTGTGATCAAGATCTATCTGGAAACACGTAGTTGTTTAAAAACTAATTACCTAATGCAATTTCCTAATTGTTCGATTATTTCCAAATACGACATTTTCCAAGTGACCTCACCTAATACATTCTTGCAACCGGGTCGGAAAATTTTCCATTAGCCGGTGCAATCGAATAGCATCGCCAGTTACGTTTTGCCTCGACTATACAGCAATGTGTACCTCGATTTTCAATACGAGAAACTGGATAGTTTCTAATATGTTACTAGTGACTTAAATTAATTAATTGGTTAATTAATAAGAATACATTGCCTCGCTCAAAGAGTTAAACCAGCGCGAATATTTGAAACTCGGGAAAGCTTGGAGTACATTTTTCCGTTTTCTTTCATATACGCGAGAGAAAATTTATTTTCACGCAAAATAAGAAAAATTCGAATAACGTACTGTACTTCTTTTTTTTTTTTTGCTTCATCATCGTGACGCTTGTAGTTTCTCCTTTTTTCTTCCTTTTCCTTTTTTATTTCTCGTTTGCGAAAGGAATAAAAGTATCGATAGGATAGATCGGGAATAAAATTGAAGGCAGTGGCAATGAGGTTCGTTAGAAGTCGTAAAGCACGACTGGCATTATTTGCATGAACAGGATGGAAAAAATCGCGGCGGTCTCACGCACACCTCTTGGGTTCGATTTGCCACTACCGCGAATAGATCGCTGATAACCGATACACGGAACAGCGTATATTTCTGATTGGTACCAGGAAACGCTGGCTGCCTTTCCGGAAGTATAATTTGAAAGAGTATCGTTAGCTACATCGACTGCGATCTACACGAAGATTTATGATCGATCGGTAAACAGAGCTCGTTATTACGTAATCGTCTATCACGTTTTCCAGCTTCGATTAATTGCTGTTTAACAGTTTAAAGCGTCATTTTTTCCTTCGTGAAACGAATACCGACGTTTTATAATATTCGTTATTGCATTTAGAAGATAAAACGAACGTCTATATTTGGTTTCCACTTCTTCGATCGTGTTTATAAAAACAAGTATCGCAGTGAACCACAATTTTTTAAAAATAAAATTAATCAAACAATCGTATTTCTACGATAGCAATTTATCTATTAATATTATCCGAATCTCGGACCATGTAGAATTCCCTCGTAAATCTCCACTGGGCACATCGAAATTGTTCAGCGTATGATGTTTCAGACGTTTCAGCATTTATCATCCCCAAACTATCTAGATAGGCGTGTTAACAATGCCCCTCTGGAAGGGTGTTAATTGCATAGCCGCTTTAGAGGAGAGTACATTCCAGTCCCAGATACTCGAGTCTTTGTTGTCCCTTATTGCGTACATCTTGCCGTGCGACATTATCGATCAACAATTTGGATGGTCAATGGGTCGTCCGTGAATTTGCACGCTTCACGCTACTCGGTAAATTCATGCTTAGTGCATCCACGTTCCGCTCTGTTCAATACCATCTATTGATATTTCTCTATCCAAACATTTACCTCTATTCCACTCGAACAGTCTTTCATTTCTATTTTTATTTAAAGTTAATTTACATAAAACTTACTTGCTTGCTTGCTTCAAGTCTACGGGTTGCAAATTCCCGTCGTTCTACTTAGAACTCTTTCGTGGATATATATGAACGAAGAATTTAATTTATTCATATGCATAATTGGTAAGATTATTATATTCTCGAATATACATATGAATTCTTTGCAATGTACGATTTAAAATGAGATAAAAACGCTTAAAGGCTTCGATAATTTCCTAATAATTACCAAGCTTTTTCGCTCATTGAATTTATTATAAATGCCCCGGTGCTCACGAACGAACGCGATCACCGCGATCTCCAAAGGCTTAAAAATATTTCTTCAACTCGATTAACAACTTATTCCGTTTTTATTTTACCGTATAGGTAATGCATAAGTAATGTAACGAAATTAGTAGGCGCCATTCGAAATTTCTCCTCCGTCAATCGAACGTATCGGAGTATTCGCGTTGATTGGCTCGAAATTACGATTTACAACGTTACAAAATTCCCAACAAGGGATTATAAAACAGGAGATACAACGGCGAGTGGCGATGAAATTTGCATCGCGACAACTCGACGTTCGATACAAATTCACTGGCCGTGCCTGATCGATGAAATACGCCTGACGATGTGCAATCGCACACTCGACTACGCACGCCGCGTTGTTTCGGGGAGATCCACCCCGACTACCCCCGTCAATTCTGCTCTGAATTATACATCGATGATTCCTGACAAAAAAAAAGGACTCATCCACCGATCGAATTTCTCGTGACTCGACAGAAATATCGCCAAGGAACTGGCGTTTCGTTATCCATGGGACGTACGAAGAAAAGTACCGCGTGTAAAAGAAAATTGGCAAGTGGAACGCACTTATAGTGGCTCGCAAGAGTATTTGAACTGTTATCGTAGAAAACTCTTATGTACATATTGTATGTGTTGCGACACTCGACCAACTATCGACCAGTCAGGCACAACTGATCGGTTGGTATCGCGAGCCTTGAACGTTATTAGCGTCCAAGGTGGAGGATTATAATAAATGTACAGAGCGAGGTTTAGTTCACCTTATTTATTCCACTCGATACTCCGAATACAACTGTCTTTAAGTTCACTGGGTTCCACTTAATACTCTGAATACAACTGTCTTTAGTTCACTGGCTATTCTGTTAAATATAACGGTCACTGACTGAATACTGTTAATGTTGACTCTTAGAATACTGGTGCAAGAGTGACTCTTGGTGATGTTGCCGTCGTAGAGGAAGGTTCGTGGTGGGTGTGTCTCAAGTCTGTTCCTAACTTATCATTGGGTAAAGACGTATGTTCGAGGATGGGCTGGCTGCCTTCGTGAAGGTTCGCGCGCGAGTGACCTTACACTTGGGGCAACCCGCGTGTCCGGCCTTCCAGAGATGTACCATAAAATAAAGAAGTTGCGTGCCTTATGGGTCTTTTCCGTGGGGTCCTAAAGTACCTTGATTATACAATAGGCCCGCTGTTTATGATGGGTCCGCGCTAGGGTAGCGTAGACCCTTAACGATCGTCCTGCCCAAGGATCGTATCTGGTTCACATAAAGCGTCGCGGTAATTACCAGGCGGTCACTCCAAATCCCGAACAATGTGTGTTATAGAAAGTATTTTAGAGTTTCATTAGCATTGCGATGAGAGACGATCCAAGAAGTTTTGAATCGTAGCTGGAACGTTCGCTTCGTTTGTCTTACTCGTCGAATGTAGTATAGTTTTATCGTTATTTATCGTCGTCTTTACAAAACTGATTCGAAAGACATAGACAGGAGATAAAATACTCTGGACGTTTGTAACAGCTATTCGAAGGAATTCGTTATTGGAAAAGATATTTTGCAGAAGAATCTTTCAGAAAGGGCTCGTCGATGAACCACGAGCAGAACCGAAGGAAAGAAGAAAAGAGAATGGTTAGATCAGAGGATGAAGAACAATCGTCTGGCCTAATCGGCGGATACTCCGCAATTGTTGGACAATTGGTAAATTTTCATGGAAAGTAACGGCAGATGGTTCTCGTTGGTTGACCAGATGAGGTCCTTGAGCGACGTAGGAGTCTGTTTATTCGGACTGTAATCGATTACATTGGAGGTCAGAACGTAGGTGAGTGAAGTCGATAGTCGTTGAAGTCTTCCTCCAAGTTTTTGCGAAGTTGGAAAATTACTTTGCGCGAAAGTTTTTCAGTAAATCGAGATATCTTAGGTCTTCAACTAGAATACCACCTTGACGTAACTATCTCTGAATGGCATATATAGACACATTCAACAGATGCCAGTAGCTGTGAAATTAGATAATTTAGATTCCCTATGGTTCACCTATGGTCCAACGACACCGACAGGAACTTAACCATTACCGAAATAGACAGCAGGACCATTTAGATTTTTCTATTTATATTTCACATACGAAGATACCCACCGTTTTAAAATAATCCAACTCTGCAAACATCCATCAAACTTCGATACCACTGGAACATTTACTCCCCTGCAGCGTGGAACGTCCAAACCCCCACAGAGCAATTCGGCCAGCAAGCCAGGCCAGCCCTAGAAACGCTCCACAATCGACCAGTAAATATCCGCAGGCCCGTAAAACATTGGTCTCCCAAACGCTAGATATATCTTCCGCTACCCAACATATTACCAACCATCGAACAACGAGGACATACCGGTATACGTACGTGTCTGTCCCATGGATCGCGTCGATTAGTAACAGTTTCGGTAATTACAGCTCGAAAAGTAGCATGTATCTCACGTTCGCTCTAATGAATTTCGCGAATGTGCATGGTAGGATAGGTCTCGAGTCTTCTATTATTTGAGAAAGGCGAAGGTGAGAGAGAAATAGAGGGTTGGCTGTCGGACGACGAAAAGCGTTTCCCTCCGTAGCTGCTCGGAAACTTCGCCAGTTTCCTCGAAGAGTGGAGGCTCAACTCGCGTCGCAATGGAGGACGACGCATTGTCTCCTCGACGATCTCTTCTCTATCCCACTTTTCCCTTCTGTTTCCGACTACCGCGACGGAAGGTTCCCCGTCGTGATCGTCAGCGACGATCTCTCTCCAGGAGGAGAAGCTTCGGGATCCCCTTCTCCCTCCACGCTAGCGGTGACGACGGTTTTCGCGCCTCTTGGCACGTTTCACGCTCGCCGCGTAATCCAGACCCTCGTGCTGGAGTGTTCTAGCCCCGCTAAAGCCTGTTCTCCTCTTTCCTCTTTCTCCTTCGTCGCTCACCACCACCTGGTTCTTTATTTCGTCAAGGGTGACCGTGTGGGTGCTTCTTAACACGCGAATCGTGCTCGATTTCGTAACCATCCTCTTCTATCCTTCTGTCTTTCCCTTTCTTTCGCTCTTTTTGTCTCTTTCGGTTTTGTTCTCTTTTATTCTGGATTCGCTGGTCGAAGGAATCAAATTCCGAACCGCATAGACGATTGTCGAGGCTTATAACGTTATATCGTTCGAAAGAGAGCTAAAGCGTAAACCAGGCTTATGACACGCTCAAGGACAGTCGCTTCTTCGGAAGCAGAATTCAGCTTGTTTGTTCCTCCCATTTGGATTTGGAACAATTTATTCGTAGAATAAATAGTTCGGTTCGAAGATTCTACACCGTCTATCGTCGTCTTGTGCCGCAACAGAGGTGTGTTTAAGTATTATTTGGACAGAGCACAGCGACTGGTATATCTGTTTGATCGCGAAAAGTATTGTTCTTCGTTTTAAAAAGTTTCGACGAACTTTTGAGGAGCGTTCTGGTTCTCTAGTTTAGGCAGCAGGAATTCCTTTGACGAGGAGCTTTTCAGAAAACGGATGGGTTTCTTGCCGGTCGTTTTCGTCGCTCTTTGTCAACGCTACCGCATTCTTTTCTTGATTTGCCGTGTTTCTGCACGAACGCCAGCATGGCTTCCGGTTCGACGCGGAAATTGTGCCGTGCGAACGTTCGGTGGTATCTAGGGTACATCGGGAATGAAAAAAATTTACAAACGGTCGTATTGTTTTCGGCATCCAGCTCTCAAGAATTGGCAAAGACAATTAAAACGTATATCGAACACCTGTCAATCGTTTTTCGTATCGTGTGACATTTGTAGTATAAATTACAATTCCTTTTTAATAAAACCAATTCAAGAGAATTTACGTTAGTCTGGAGATGTCGATCTTAACGAGAGTCACGCAGCTGTAACAATTAAAACAACATATAGCGAAGATAATAATTACGACCGATAGTTTCAAGTTTTAATTTCGATCTTCGTTTTCTCTGTTTGAGAAACAAATCGAGGAAGAAAGCAAATTAACACCGAATTGTCTTACCAATGGTTCCTTCGTCCTCGTGCGATATTTACGATCGTTCTCATCCGGTTTTCCCTTCGGCCAGCCAAATTCTTGGTTAGGATTTCCGTTTAATTCACCGAGAGAACCGTTCTGTCGACCGATTCAATCGGTTGAAAGGAGCCGATTGGTTTCCACGAGTAATCCCTGGTCGCGCAGATCGCTGCAATTCCGCGGACGATTGGTCTGGAATTCAGAGGAGGCTTCTTTTCCCTTGATTTTTCCGCTGTTTCTTCGATTCATCCATCGATTTCGTTTCCCTCTCGCCCCTGTATCCCATTTGATAGCATCTAGAAGGCAACAAATTTCTATGAAACCTTCCTGCCTTCTCTAAAAACCTTCCATTTCCGATCTTTAACCATCGCTGTCGTCGTCTTGCGTTCCATTTATGAAAATATTTTATATCAGTGGAAGAAATTTATGGAAATATTAAATATCATACGACGCCATATATCAAATAAAATTGAGCGGTTTTCTAGAGAAAGGACTCGTAGAATGTAAAAGGATAAATCGAGTATAAATAGCGTAGCAACTTTTATTCTAATTTATCCTAATTTTTGAATATTAGCTTGTAATTATAACGACGCTTGAACAAATTTGTTATCTGTACGTTGTATTTTATTCGTTTATTCGTTTATAATATCCAATTGCTTGACTGTCTTTTATCGTACCGAAATAAATATTGCAATTGGTAGAGACATCCTGGTATTTTATTAATTTAATGCATGTAGTTTTGCCAATTAAATAAAGTTCACATGCTATGAAATATTCGAACGTTAGCGCGAGTCTCCGTATTCTTGATAATATTTCAATGTTTTACATCGGACAAGATTAATGGAAATATATGTTGTATATTCGTCGATTTTATCAGCAGTGATCGTTAATCAACCGCGTATCAATTAATTAGAGCGTCCAACTACAAACAAGCCTCGCTTTAAGGGAAGATTCCGTTTTTCTAGGCAAAGGGGAGGAGAATCAAGGGGATGGGTTTCGCTTCGATGACACACCCTCTTCAAGCCGCTCCATAAATTGCAGGGTAATCTTTCCCTTCGGTGAAAAGGAAAAGCCCTGTGCTTTTATCCGCGACAGACGGCTTTCTTGCTGCCTGTTCCGGTTCGACGAGCCGATCGAACAGCTTCCAGCTGTTTAATTAAAATCATTTTAATTGCGAGAATGGAGTCTCTGGTGCTTTCCTTTGAAACTACACCTTGGACGGGCCCTCGGTGATAATGAGGCGATTAAAAGAATCCATTTCATAGCGCTCTGATGCTTCAATGGCGTTGCGCTACTACGCGCGTTTTATAATCTGAAAATTTTACGTCTTGGGTGAAAAGAATTGGAATTTCAAATATCTGATATACTTAGACCTCGATCGTTGAGGCTTAAATTAGAAATTGCAACTTTTATTCATTTATTATTCAACGCCAACTCGTCCGAAACAGCGATCAAAGCCTACAAAATAAAACGTAAACGTTGTAATCGCTCGAATAATTAAATTCTCCTCGAGCTCTGAAGTTCTTTTACCTTGTATCTATATTTCGCAAATATGAAACACCGAAATATAAAGGCATCGACCTTTCTTCCGCGATGTAGTAATTTTCGAGTCGATAATTCCGAAAATCTCGTTTCTTTCGAACTTCGAAGATATCCAGACAGTTCTCGTGAAATAAAAAGAGAAACGGCGGACGAGTAAATAGCAAGGAAGAAGCATCCTTTGAGTCGATTGAACGGGAACGTTAATCAACGCGCTGGCGTGTTTATCTCGTCGGTCTTTTTTCTTGTCGGCGGAAATCGACGTGACGGAAATTGTGTGTTACGAATGGCGAGTTCCGACTGCAGGCCGTTTGAAGCGTCGGATTAATTTTTGGCCGACCAGTGGAGACAAGATCGTGCTTTTTCCAGACGAACAGTCACCGAAAGGCAGACCTAATTTCGTTTACGTGCTCTAATGAAATGAAATCCTTCTTCGCTTTTTCCGGTTTTTTTTACGATGTAGAAGAAAGGGTTCATTTTCTCTGTAACCATTTCCAATAGAGAAATAAACAAGTACGCCTCGAAGTAAATACGTTTAATGAGCTTTCGATCCGAAAAAGTTGTCAATAATTAATTAATCGTCCGTTGTCTTTAACGAAGCGAACAAAAGCATTTTCTATATTTTTCTAATCCGTTAACGCTTTTAGGAGCGGACCTCTTTTTGTCTGTAGAAGAAATTCCTCGCTTTATTTCCTATGTTGTAAATACTTATATCTTGTGGAAGGTAAAGTAGGTTAAGGTTATCGTAACTTATAACTAGTTCAATCCGTCGTTTTATCCTCTAAGCACTTCGCAACCGTACAGAAAATGAAGCGGTGAAGAATCCGTACAATTGTTCGAGTGTACGAAAAACGTAAGAAGTTCTAAATTAACCGGGCGAGGTTTGTTCGATTCGACAAGTGCTCGAGAAGCAATCCAATACGAATACACGAGTGTTTCGAGTACGAGTGGAGGTAAAGGAAAGAAAGGAACGATCGATGGAAACGTTGGATTAATTTCTACTCGGCAGTGGATTGAAAAAAGCAAAAGGAAATTGCAAACCGTTAATAAAATGTTGAAAAAGCGTATTCAAAGGAGAAAAGATTAGGTTGAAATATTTATAAAAGAAATTATCACGTTTTCCTTTGTTATTTATTTCGTTCTATGTAAAATGGTCCATCGTTGCATTTAGTTTATATTAATTCGTCCGGAGCGTCAGATTACAAATGCATTCGATGGTAGGGAACGATTAATTCGCTGGGTTTGCGCGTGCAATTATAACACAGTGTATGCATAATCGTTTAAAATTTGTCATAACTTTCGTTACGGGAGGATGGTTGTTCGTTTAAACGATTGAAACGATGATAAACGATAATATTAATATGGTAATCTGGAGTTAAAAGGTGATGCGTTTGTATTTCTCGTCGACCTATTGAAATTTGCATATTCTATGCAAACATATCGCACAACATATCGTAGGTAGATATGACAAATACTTAAAGTTCCACAGAAAATGAAATTCTACCGAAAGTCTATCTTCGAATTTGAAACATTCGAGATTCTAGTCGCCGTTCGTTCGTTTTCGTTATTTTCTTTAATTATTAATTTCAAGTATTCGCAACTCCCCATCAAAGAGAAAAGAAGTAAAACGAGAAGAATAAAACGAACGGAAGATAAATACAGCGAATGAAAGAAGTAGATATAACGGAATAAATAGGGATAAATAAAATTTAGAAAGTTAAATAAATATGCCAGAAAAGAATAGATACTGTAGTATCGTGGAAATTAAGATATAAATTTTTTCCCGATTACTTACAATTTATTAATAGTGAATTAAATATACAAGTATTAATAGGACAGAAAACGATGTTTGTTTAACTGAAACTAAATGCGATACTCGTATCTATCTCAAATAACTTTACAGTTATTTTGCAACTCTCGTCACAACGAATCTAACACTCTCTCTCTCTCTCTCTCTCTCTCTCTCTCTCTCTCTCTCTCTCTCTCTCTCTCTCTCTCACACACACACACACACACACACACACACACACACACTAGCAACTCTAACAACTCTACAACATTGACAACTCGATCAACTCTCTCAACTCTACTCTTCGATGTCTCGATCAACTCTGATTCTCGCAACACACTCTGACCTCTCGGTCGCCCCTCCTTGAAAACCGCAACCGTCCTTCTGCTCTAACGTTGTTTATCGTTTTTCTCATACCTCTGCAAGAACTAGTCACATAGGCGATCTTAAATGTAAACGAATTTTCTATTTTCGGCCGATCTATAATTAAACTCCTTTACGATATTACAGTACAATAAGCGAACAAAGATTAATAGAATAAACTATACGAAGAATGAACGAAATAACAAATTTAAATAAACGAATAAAACTGATAGTTAAAGAGGAACAAAACGGAAGAAAAGAAGCAACAAAAATATAGAACAATCTTAAAACTGTGTCCAGTTTGAAGATTGTTGAGATTGAGGTTGACTGATCGAAGAACGAGTGGATGAATTTGTAATAGAAAAGTATATTGAAATAATTAAAGGTATACAGCGACGAGCAAAACTGTAAACACACTGCGCTGATTTTATGTAAAAGGCGATACTACGACTAATTTTTCAAGTGATCGGTAAAGTTTAGGTAACAGTAACTACAAGCTACGTCTGATTAACGAAATGTGATAGTTCATTTTCATTAACGTTAATAATGTACAGAATATTTTATAATAATTGTGTTTTGAAACAATGTTTACAGTTTAGCACGTTTCGTCAGAAACGTTTACGATAGCGTGTAAATGTCAAGGAAACGAAGAACTGTCAATAAGCACTGATCGTCCACTGTTTCGCAGTCAACTGTTCCACGCCATCGTTAGATTACTTTTCAGTTTGATATGCTTAATCCAAGATGAAGCCACTTAGTGAAGATAAAAAGGACAGTATTATTTGTTTGTGTGGTAAAGGTTTGTCGTTGCGGCAAATTGCAGAGAAACGTGGTGTCGGTCGTACGATAGTTGCAAGAATAAGAAAAAAGTATGTTGGTGCACCAATTTCTTCGCAAAACGGTAGACCGCGACTTATTTCGGATAGAGCAGCACGTGAAATCGCACACTGTATTCGGTCGGATAGTTAGAAAAGTGTGTTTACACTTTTGCTCGTCACTATAAGTATAAGTTTCAGATCCTTACTCTCGTAGTGTTATTAAACAATGGAATGATAGGGAACACTCGTGTATTTATAGCAAAAGGACATTACCAAAAAAGTTAACCTTATAGCTTTGGCTAGTAGAGGCTACGGGGAACACAAATAGAAATTTGTTTATTAGTCCCTTTGTTTTTAGACTTTGCAACCCAAAACATAATGTACGTTCAAGGGTACAATAATATGTACCTCTTCTTATTTAGAATATTTCTGCGTAATAGCAGTCTGCAGGTCACGGATATACATAAATAAAGATGTAGAGTGTTTCACGAAGTAGTTACTTCGACAAAGATAAATAAATATATTGAAAGTCACGTTTTGACCTGCCCTGTTGCAAGAATCAATTTCCCTCTCTCGTAACACGCTGAAACTGCGGTCGCGTAGCTCTTCAACGTTTTACCAAGCGAAATATAATCCTTGAAAATCCAGACTTCGGTTTTGAAGCGGGGCCAAGAGGATGGACTGCTGTCCGACGAGAACGCTCGAGGCGTTTCCATCCGACGCGACGTGAAGTGCCGTCGCATCTCTGTCACGGGACGGAGAGGATAATCATGGCCGGCTGTCCGGCTTTTATTGTGATTTACGCGATTGGCGCGATACCGACCGGCTTTATTTTCGGTCGGTCAGCCACCATCGGTACCCTGGCCGCTGTGCCAATTTGTAATTAATTACGAAACAATCGCGTCACTATTTAAAGATTATAATAACGGGATCACCGCAAACGGTTGGAACGCGCCGGGCATCCCTTATCACCTCTATTTCTGTCGTTGTGATTTTCTATCGCGATACACGATTTCATACGTACGCGGTTATTTAGATCACGCGTCTCAAACGCTATACCATATCCCATCTTGTACGTTCTACGTCGTATCCTGCATCGTGTATCCCAAAACCAATACTCCATTTTCCGTAACTACTAAGGCAAACGTATTCAAAAGTTGCGCGTTACACCTCGCCATCTCCATCCCACGCTATTCGCATATCCTACATCCAATATCCAGAATCTAATACCCATTATTCCATATGCATTATTTCAGGCCCGTTCCACGGTTCACGACGTTCCATCCCACATTCCATATTTCATACACCTTATCTCATACCGTGTACCCCATAACTAGTATAGCTAACTCGTGTACATATTTCATCTTACTTGCCACACTAAGGCTCTCCATTCCATATCTCATGCCCAATTCATATTCTCTTTTTCATATTCTATAACCCACATCCAGTATCCCTGGAAAATATCTTCCGCATCGCATACTCGTCTTACGTCTGACACGGAATTATCGAACTGGTATGTGGAAAACGGGATGTGGGACTGAAGATAATGGGTGGAAAATCTAAGGAATGGAGTAATGGAATGAAATAGGGAAGATTGGATGTGGGATGTTGGTATCGGATTTTGTATATATGACATCCATGGATATGGAGAATTAGAGAATAGAATTCAGGATACGAGACGAGTAGAATACATATATTCTTGATATTTGTTATTTTCTAACAGTTTCCTAAACAGTTTCTGTAGATTTCAGATCAGGAAATTGTACACGTCAACTGCTAATTCTTGGAAATTGTTTCTATAAATTGGAAAGCTAGTTCAAACGTAATCACAAGCCAGTATCCTAACGTCCATGAACGTTTGTTAAAAAATCCCAACGAAAATTTATCGTTAGTTTAAAACAAACGCTCATTCAGCTGTCTCGCGTGCAAACGTTCGTTGTACCTGTCGTACACGCTCCGTACGTGCCGTAACGAAACTTCGTCCGCGTTCAGATCGTTCTTCGACGATTCAATTCGATTTCCTCGAACATTCCACTAGCTATGAATCATACTGCGAGATCAACTCGAGCTTCGGCGAATTGTAGAGAATTACGTGATTGGTCGCTTGGAGAGACGAAGTTGGTTTATTTCTGCACAAGTTTGGATTTACATAGCGAGGTGGTTGATTCAGGTTGCAAGGAATATACAAGGCTGAAGGGACGTGATTTATCGTTGTTGTGAGAAGGTGAACGATCGTTTGATCACGGTAAAGAGGTGTGTCGAATGACAGTGTGTAGACTCGACGATGAATTAACGAGCGATCGATTAATCAGGATATAAGGATCGAGACAGAGTCCAAGTTACTTTCTACCACAGCCTGCCGATCAATCAGCATAAAATTATTTTTAAACGAATGCTTTTACGTGCCATTATCGCCAAACTTTATGTGCAAATCGTCTGTCGCGTGTCATAATATTATTTTAATTGCGTGAATTCGATCGTTCTAAACATTTTTATTTCGACTCGTCGTAATTCTTAGACTTTCCACGCTTTACAGAATACCAAGGCTAAGGAATATTTCGACGTATCTTACGTAATAAGTCGAAATCTTTCGAGCAAAATAATCGGTTCCCAAAACTGTTAAATTGATGGAACCAATTAATTCGACTATTTAATCAAGGATTAGTTGCGCGATTTATGTACAAAACATTGTCGTAATTTAAACAGGACTTTCCATAAAGGTAAATTTAATTAGAAGGTGATGCTTGCTTATTTACAGGCCTGCGGAAAGTGTACCCTTACTACTTCACCTTCACCACGTTCACGAAAGGAAGATGGGTGGGCGAGAAGATTCTCGAGGTATTCGCCAGAGAATTTCGAGCGCATCCGGCAGAAGAATACGAACGTTGCATTCGTGCAGGCACTTTGACGGTGAACTATCAAAAAGTGGACGTCGATTACAGATTACGGCACAACGATCTGCTGGCCAACGTCGTCCATAGGTAAAAAAACTTCGTACCTTCCACTTTGTTGCCCGTTGATTGGAAAATTGATCGTTAAAAATAGTATCGAATTATCGGGAATATTCTCGAGACATAATTATTTTATTATCGCTCATAAGCTTGTAATTTCTGAATGGCGATCAAACACGACAGTATCCTCGTAGAATTTCTCTCTAAACGATAAAATAGTCAACTATAATCCGTTGCTTCTAGCATATGCTAGTCGATGTGATTTCATTCGGACATCGTCGTTGTTGAATAGAACAAGAAACATTTGCGTCAAATTCTATTTAACGGAGGATGATAGATCGAAAGAAACGCAGAGGAAAGATAACAAAAAGCAGGGATCCCTGTCCGAAGTGACTTACGTTACTCGTCGTTTGAAACGCGGCAATTGTACAGGACGATTCTGTAAACTGGGACGAGATAAAACTCTTTTCCGAGCGGAACAGGAGGGGGAGGGATTGAATGGCTTAACGAGCACTATTTTTCTATGCTTCCAGACTTTCCTCGAATGCAACTCGCACGTTCCTTTTCTTCTTCGTCGTCTTTTTTCTTGCGTGATATTATGTATCCCTTAATGAATCCCTTTTAATGGCATCCCCTCGTTATTCTACAAGCTGTTGAATAGTTCGCGAAAACGATAACGACGTATTCGGAGAAGTTTATGAAAATATACAAAACTACGTTTATCAAACGTCCGACGACCAGTTTCATTTTCATTAAAGATTCGAAAGTCTGGCACGTTTTACTTTCATTGCGGATTCAAAGCTCCGAGATATTTTATTTTCGTTACAAACTTAGGAATCTTTCACGCGAATCGTATCAAAAATAATAAAAAATTTAAAGATTGATCTTGTCAGAGATTAAAACTCTAAGATATTTTACATACAGAGATCGGAAATATCCTGTACTGTATCGTAGTCGAGATCGATCGCTGCGTAAAAAATTCTATCAAAATGATTCGTATCGATATAATCTGTAACTCTGTATAATCTGTAACTATAATCTGTGCACGAAGAAAACAGCTTCGGTCTTCAGCTCTGAAATCAAAGATAAATTCCTTCCATCTCCATTGACAGACCTCTTCCGCTCCCTCGTTCTTCCAACGATCAGGAGAAAATCAGAATTACGCGGAAATATCTTTACATTTCATTTCCAGTTCCTGTCGTCTGAAAATTCGTAGATCCGTCTGCTCCCCCTAATAACCGAAAGTCGAACGATCTTCCCAGCCAATAATCCCGAAAGAAGGTATTATCCTATCTTGACTGAAATCGGTGGCAAACCGTCACCGGATGAAAGAACAAGAACGGAAATCGCAGGCACGAGTGTTCCCAAGTGCGAATAACAAGAAACCGGCGCGTTATCCTCACGTTCACGGTGGAACCGCAGGGTGGAGTGTCCCGCGATATCCTTGGCACGGATATAAAGGAATCTGTGCCTCGCTGTTAAACGCGCCATCGCTCAACCAGGTTCCTATTATCAGCACGGTTATCGTGTGCCACGAGATTGCGATTCTTGCAGCGGTGTTTGAATTTCAAGGACAGCCGTGAAAAAGAGAAACAGCAGAGAGAAGAAAGATTCGGTCGGTGGACACGTTTTTACATATACGGCTATGTACAAAAATATCGAGAACAGTCGGTTAATTTTGGCGAAACGTATAATTGAATTTTGAGATTATGCGTAAAATTTGTACTATTTGTAATATCGTTTCTGATACTGGATACGAAAAAATATTGAGACAAAAATTTTCTACAAGATGCGATTCAATTATGAAATTAGGCGCTACATATCTATGTAAAATCCGTAGATCTGTTGAAAAATTAATTTGATATTTGACGAAGGTTATACGGATATTAAGTCAATCGTACGTGACTGCACGAAATCCAAGGCTGAGGATTTTTTTATTGTAAAACGAACCGAGAGAAGGATCACGAAATTTCGTCAACGTCAACGTTTCAAGAGATATCAGCTAAGATAATCCACGACAAACAGCAAGAGAAATATCGTTCGAAATAAAAGTGAACCATTCCGCCACTATTCGTCGTTTTATTTATGTAGAAGAAGCGAAGCAATTGGACAACTGAGTGATTTAAGCGATATACACAAGTCATATAGAAAACCTTGGAGAAATAAAACAACAAATATACGTACTTCAAAGAAATACGTAGAATCCATGTTTGGGACGTATCGTCGATTACGAGAAAAAGATAGACTTTGTACGATTATAGAAATTATGGCGAATTACGAGACAAATTACTTTACTTTGATTCAAACATCCTTCTGACTCGAATAACCCTACCTTACTTTATTTGCACAAACATTCGCGGTCTATCTATGGTCCATTAAAAATAGCGATTCGAGTTTGCGTTGCGATCGAGAAGGAAGAGAAAGTGAGAAATTGGGTGGAGATCGCGAGCTGTTTCGTTCCGAAGATAATTGTATTCGATAAGTGTCCCGATTTTGAATAGACGTTCCACACATCGACCTGCTTCCATGTTGGACTCGTTTCTATAGAGATCTTTAATGATGCTTTTAATGATACATCTCTTCGGTCTTGAATATCAATTTTTAAGCGCGTTGCCGCTAATTACCTGACTCGCTGACCGACTTACAAACGTATTAAAAATTTTTCCGTGAAAATAACCTTCTCGTTCTACGTCCTCGTTTATACAATTCTTACATATTGTTTCGCTGTTTGGTCTTTAAACGATCTTTAAAGCACGATCTAAACAGCGCGGAAGAAATCATTTCGTTGATAAAAATTTGTTCAATTTCGAACATTCGAGGTTCGTGCATTTCTACTTCTTTTAGATGTTATCTTCGAAGTTTCTACGTAAATGTTAATCGATTCCAGCTTCATAAGCATAATATTATCTACTTATTATTCTTGGAACATATCCAATTTTCTTTTCATCCAACACTGCAAGAATATGCTCGAACATGCTCGAATATGCAAATATCATTCCGTGTACATGCAAATTAATTCGATATACAGATCAGATCGATTAGCAAGAATTAAATAGCGATAAATCGAATAATAAGAGAATCATCGCCGCTTCTCTGAAAAATGGCTCTTATGTAGAATCGTGTTCTTCTCGTCCATTAGGATCCATCCATTTTCTTGGGATCAATGAATCTTTTTACGACCAACTCATCGAACGAAATAATTCGAAAAATAGTTTCGACGTTTCGAGAATTTACGAGCTTACGATATTTGTTTGTCGTTTCTATCCTCCTTGTGCCGTATCATTTCCTTGGTGAACGGAAACGCGGCCAATTAACTCGTCCGTCGAATAAAAAAGTTTCCTCGAGGTCGCCTCGTGTTTCATTCTTCCATCTAGAATATTAACCTTCGTTCTTTTATTAACCGTCTGATTTGCATCTAAATCGCGTGACATTGAATTTATTTCATCGACTACGTGGATTCCTTTCCTCGGTCACGCATAATATTCAGGCCAGTGGCGCGAAACCGAGCGCGTTCGCTGCCTCGTGTGCAACGCCTGCCATTTTAATCGCTAGGCGAGAAGCCACATGGTACGCCCGCGGCGTAGAAATCGCGCTCGGATCGCGACTGCTTCTCGCAATTGCACAAAAGGCCTCCTCGATCAACAGGAAAGCCGTTCCTCGCGGGTGAAGGTCTCGAGAATAGATGATTCGGGTCAGCCTGTTACTCGTCGCGGACAATAAGACGCGGATACTGACGTCACTCTCGATGGAAAGATCGTTTTCGAACGATAAGCGCTGTTAATTGCCGTGGCATTCTTGGATTAATTGCCCGATGCCGAGGCCGCCATTCTCTGTTACTCGGTGCGAGATTCTTTGGAAAAAGTCCCGATATTGTCGTCCGGATGTTTCTATGCTACTTAGAATTCATCGTAGGATCGTTCGTTTCGTCTGACATCGCTTGATTTTAAAAGTGATTTTCTTTGAATTACGATCGTTTGTATTTACGATGATTTACGTTCAGTTTCACATTTGTCGGTAGCGAGAGTGGTTAAGGCGTTAAAATTGAAAGTCTCTTCTACGATAAATTTGCCAACGATCGAGTAGATACGTTTTATCGGTACAGAATTATCGATGCGTGTCTCTCGGCTCGCCGAAGCTGAATTTTTGAAGAACACTATGCTGTACCGACAGATTCGCGAAACTCGCGACTCAACGTTCTCGAGTTAATGCTCTTTGCTCGATGCTTGCAGAAACTTGATATTGCCCGACGAGTTAATGCTATCTGGTCGCTTAATCTCCGTTCGGCAACTTGGTCGTTTCAAAATCCTCGTGCAACGAGGCAACTTCTAATTTCGCTCGTCACTTTCGCAAGCGAAGAAAAGTGGTGAAAAAGTTTAACAGGTTTTCTTTGTGGATGGATTTGGTCGTGAAAGAACGTCTTACGAGCTGCGGATGGAACATCATGGAATTTTCGTAGAAGGACTGTAGTGTGAAATCGTACGGTTAATCGGACTTGAAAGCGCGCGAGTTTTAATCGTCAAAGCATAAATCCGGAAAGATCCGAAAGGAGGCAAGCAAGATGCTTTTGAACAAAGAAAATCAATTACTTACGCGTATCTTTGCGCAAAATGTATCTACATATTTTATATTCTTGACTGCATTTTTTTCCCTCGTTCTAACCACGCTGCCCGTAACTTGGAATTTATCACTGCAATAAATATTCGCAATTGTATCGTGAATTTCAAGTAGAAGCCAGTTCGTACAAGGAATAGTGAAACATCGGGTTGAGGACCAAAGTTTCGTGGATCGCGTACCAAGAGGGTAGCGTTAATTCCGTCCATTTACGGACGAATTTCGTTTGCTCCCCGGAGGGAAAGGAACAGAGCGAGCTACAGGTGCAAGATCAGGCGGAACGTCAACTGCGCTTTAATCACGTTTCGAGTGTTCCTCGAGCAGTTTATTAGAGCTCGGCTTTTCCACGCTTATTATTCCGTACGATGTTTAACGAGCAAGCGTTTCAGCTCTGTCTTCCACTCGCGTTCCGACTGTATCAGCGACAAAGTACTTTTTAATGTCGGATGACTACGTTGGAATACATATTTTTCATTTAAATGCATATAACTATGACGCTGCTGGATGAATAATCGCAAGGTTATCGTATTTTACTGTTTCTACGTTCTCTGCGTTCAGCATTTCATAAAATTTTTGATTTCGTATTGTTATTTGAGATAGTCAAATATTTGGCTAATAAATTAACGATAACGTTATTTTATGTGGATGATTGAAATAACGGATGAACGATAAACAAATAACGTACGAACATGGTCAATACATTTGATTCGACCATTAAAACGAAGGAAAATAACAATATTTTAAAAAGTGTCGTGAAAGGTATCGTAAAAAAGTACTCGAGGATATCTAGGTTAATATCGACTAACTTTTATACGAAACTCGTTTATCCTTGAATACGCTTGTCGTTTTTCGAAAAAAGGATTACGGTTAGCTCGATAAAATCAACGTGCTTAACATGTAGAAATCGAACGTATGGTAGATACATTTTTCAAATTGTCTGAAAATTTTCTTCGAATTTCTCTTAAAGAAGGAGAAGTTCATAAAATGGTATAAACATAATTCGACGCGTGGCGTTTACATGTTTTCCGACTAGATACCGGGATAACAGTGACTCGAATTTACTATCCCGCGACTCGTAAATTGGATTGACCCCATAAACGTGCCCCTACTCTCTACATTTGCATGCTTTTATCAGAATCTATTGCTCGAACGGAATCAGTTTCGTTCAACTAGATGCGTCCTCTACCATTTAACGAACAATTCCATCGACAATCCATACTTCTTTCCACCGACACGTACTTGTACCGATCGCATTCCTTTACGCAATTTTTCCTTCTTCTCCCTCCAATTTTTCAACATTCGAACATCTCTACCGTCGAGCGTTTTAATTTTTGTATCTTTTAACATTTTCTCAAATTTCGAATTCTCTAAATTTTCGAATTCTTGAAACTTGAAACTATCATTGACGTTTTCCTGTCGTCTAAACGCAAAAAGTGTACGTCAACAGGGAAATATCAACCCCTCAACAATGTCCTCTCATGTTGTCGCAGACTCGATTAAAAACAGCGAGGATCCCGAGATGCCGCTGTCTGCCTGTATTCCCAGAGAATTTGCATTTCATGAGAACACCGAATTAGTTTCCGCATGCATTAGTCGGCTATTGGATGGACACACGATATTGTAAGACGAGACACGGGCCAGAAGCCCTGGAGGATCAGCTCGAAAATTGCAGAAAGATTAATTGTTCGTTGACCGAATTTATTTATGCTCGTCCCGATGATAAATTGTTCCTGTCACCTGTCCCGCTAGAGATTCTTTTCAAAGACATCTCGATTTGTTGTTGAGAAAAATTTAACAGAGTCTTTATGGGAACGGAGACTATATTTAATTTAATTTAATTTAATTTATTGATCTAACGGGTAACAATAAAAGATTAGATCACAATTTGCACGCAATATTAATGATTACTCTATGTGTAGTCAGATCGAAGATGAGGAGAGTATATGTTATGCCGTGTGCTTTAACATGCTGTAACAAGTGGAAATTGAAAATTCTATATAAAACTTTTGCGTAAAAGTTGACAAATGTTGACGGTAAAAATTGATAGAAACATCGAGATAGAACGATTAAAAATTCGCATAAGCTGCTCGTTATCGTTCCGGTTCACAGTCAATAGGATTCAGATGGTCGACACGTTCGTTGATAATAAAATTAAATGTCGAGCCTTTAATCTTGCGGAGCGCGATTCGACGAAATCGGCAAGCGCCAGAAATATCGATGGATTCCGGCGTAATATTTGCGGATCCATCGAAGTTGGAATTTCCAGTTTATAACGGGGCGACGCTTTTCCAATACGGATCGTGCGATTTCGTTCGAATGGCTTTCATAATTTACACGCGTACGCACGCGTACGTATATACATGTAGGATCGAAAAGACGGCGGTTCTACACGAAGAAACGAGTCAAAAGCATAAACCAGAATATTTCGATAGCAGGCTTCGCTTTCTAAAAAGTCGGTTTTAACTTCTTTCCATTTGTACGTGCGTGTATGCCTAATTTATATTTCATCGAAGCGTAATTCCAAGGTAGAATGGCCAATTATCTCTGTCAGTCTTATTAAAATATTTTCCAATCTCTTATTCGTTCTGTCGAATAACGGAGAACTTGAAACAAAATATACGATAAATTCAATCGCTCTAGAAACCGACGTTCTTAAAATTATTTTCCTATTAATTGATAATAGTACGAAAGAAATTTCTTCGAATCGTCTTAAAAGCGTTTCAATGGTTTCTTACATTTTTATGAATATTTTTTATTACCATTTTTGTGCTTTATTTCATCAGATACTTGAACGACCTTTTGTTTTAATTACCGCATGTTTTAATCGAACGCTTCCTGCATATGCATACTGTGTATCATTTGAAAATGGACGTACGAAGGGACAAGTATTTCGGGTAGAAAATAAAAAACACGCGGTAAAAGTAAAATTATGTCGGGACCAGTGATTGAACGTTTCTGTTTCAAAATCCTCTTTGGAGCATGCATTTTATGGGACGACGCGACAGCTGATTCGCACCGGTTGGTCGAATAGAGAAAAGTTTTCATGGTCTCGTGGCTATCGATCCATGTCAACTTCAAATTCATTTTTTTACCTATGTATGCGTATACAAGCTTCTCTGGTGGTCCAATATTTAACGTCC
The DNA here is from genome assembly GCF_040668555.2 of Bombus flavifrons. Taxonomy (NCBI): domain Eukaryota; kingdom Metazoa; phylum Arthropoda; class Insecta; order Hymenoptera; family Apidae; genus Bombus; species Bombus flavifrons. The sequence goes on along the minus strand of NC_138444.1, from coordinate 18,505,825 downwards.
ATTATTATCTCGCCAGACGGTTCTTAAATTTCTCGTACCATATTTTTCCCTCCCCTCGTCGAATTTTTCCGTCTTTCCGTTTCTCTCCGCGATTATCGAACATTACGATCCAATCGATTCGCAATTTGAAATGTCCTGAATAATTACCTTGCTTTTGTTCTATCGTTAAATGCGCAATTGCAAAATTCGAGAACCTGGAAAACCTACGAAATCTCTCAAACCGTGATCGATACTCCACCTAAAATTATCTCCCCTTGAATTCGCCGCAATTATTCGATTATTCCAGTTTACGAGTTACCGTTTCGAAACTCCTGCCGAAACTTGTTTCAAAACTTGTTCCTCCTCGGAGCTGAATTCCTTTAGTCTTCAGATTACAACAAAATCTTGGATGCAAAAGGAGGCAAGAGAGAGAGAGAGAGAGAGAGAGAGAGGTGACGTAACAGCTTGCTTAACGAAGCTGGTTGGCGTTGGTTAATCCTCAAAGATAGAGGGTTACCGGCATGCACTGGCGTCGTTGGTCCGCTGGTAAGTCGAACTGAGTGGCAAGGGATGGGTCGAGCGTGTTGCGGGTCGAGGACGAAGCTGAAGCTCGGTGACAGGTTGATTTATTAGCTCGGACCGGGTGCACGATGATATCTGCAAGGATCGCAAGTCGCTTGTTTTTCGAGCTACACGGTATCTGTTACTCGCGAAGAAGCAAGAGCCTGATAGGTAGACCTGGTGCGAGATCGTAGATATCGACCCTTCTGAGTTTCGACCTTTTGCACACGCAGCCGTTCACGCATCACTCGTCTAGGGGATCGATCTTCGTTCTAGTAACTTGCTGCTCTCGTCCTGAATCGAGTTAAGCCTGGGGTGTATTTAACGCTGGAATTGAAATTTTCCGAATAACGGAAGCGCCAAGGGTTTACAGGCTTCCGTGTAATTTTCCTGCTTCGATACCTCCGATAGGAAATTTAAGCAGCAGCAAAATTAGAAAAATCTCCAAGGTTTTGTATACTGGAATTTTGTCCAGTTTTATGGTTGAGCGTCAAACAACTACGTCGAGTCTACTACGTTCTTCGAACCATCGTCGATTGAATCGTATTTTTCTATCGGTGAAAAGCTTCTTAAATTTGGGGAAAATATAAAAGAATTATTGCTCGTCGATTATATTACGATCGCTGGTATGTTCTCTATATTAACTCGGGTACCACGTTACATATCACGGGCGTGTCTCGTATTTTCTCATTCACGCGCTGTCATAAAGCAAGGAAGCAGTTGATCGCGTCATCGTCGCACAAAGATTGCTCGTCAGTACCTTCGCGATTCCTCGACGAACAGGAGAAAATCAACGAGTACGAACAGATACGCCGTTCACAAAGGGACTCGACACTGAAAGACGAAGAGTTTCTTCTTTTCTTTTCCGTCCTTTCGCTCCTTTTCTTTCCCCTTTCTTCTCTTCCTTTCTTCTTTCCTTTTTTTTTTTTTTTTTCAAACGTTAAAAAATATCCCAAAGCTCGTTTCGTGCTTGTTCCGTAACGGTTTCCCCGCACCCGTTCCGGTCAAGTCGCTTTTGTGCCATGTTCCTTCGATTTGCAGAGTATTCCGTGGGAACTCCGGCCTCATTGTCCCGTCTACGTTTCTCTGTTCGTTGTACGCCGCGAAAATGGAGGAACGAGCGCGCGCGGACTCAATGTATCGTGCCTCCATCGGCACTACAAAAGGAAATGACCGAGAAAGGACGGATTGGGAAGAATGAAATCGCGGATTTCGCTTCGAATCGGCCCCCTTCCCTCCCCGCTTGTTTCAAAATTGCGCGTTTTGTTCGCCGAGAGACGTTTGTCCCGTGACGATTTTTTAAAACGGTCATTGTTTGTCCGACAAACGTCGAAAGAATGGCTTCGGATTGGCTGATACTCGTAGATATATTGCTGCTCGGATTCATAATAATTGGTGGCTTTCTTTCTTATCGTATATATTATTATTGCTTCAAATTATACAATTATCTATCATTTGTGTAAGTCGAGGGTGCAATTCGACGAAAAGCTAGGTACTTTCGTAACGTTACTCGAGTCTATTTACGCGACCAATTTTCATCCATCTTCGATTACATTCCTCTTCATTTATACCAACTAATATTAATTATTATCGATATCTCAATATCACCTGACAACGTACGATATTCTAATTATTACGTGTAATTATTGGAATTAACGCGCGGTACAAACGCGTGCGTAAAAAAGGAAAACGAAAGACCTACAGAGGAGAAAATGAAAACATGGTAATCCGAAAAGGTTACAGAGAATGAAACTTTGTAAAAATAAAATTCTAAAAAGAGTCGACGTATCCCTCGCGTGGAAAAGTACTGGACGGAGAAAGAACCGGAAGAGAGCTGTAAAAACACGCGTAAAAGCCGTGCCTTAAATGAGATAACGAATGAAAGTTGACGATGCAGGTATATCCGCGAAACGGCCAAAGCCAGTGAAAACCAGTAATTCGACGAAATTCACTGGGATATTTTACCGCGGTGGTTACCAGTGGAACATTTTCTAGCGAGAGATGGAATTTCCAGACAGTGGACGGAATTACGAGGGAAGGGCATAAATTCAAGGGTTGGATTGGCGCACGAGGCAACAACTCCGGAGCCACCAGCCGTGCTCCTCTTTCGCAAGTTCCAGAGCTGGCTGCCAAATTCAGCAACAAGTTCGCTTCCGTAACGGGGCGGTGTACAGGAGATGTCGTGGCTACGACCAAGTCCTCCTCCTCTTCCTTCTCCTCCAGCTTCTGACAGAGGAGAAGCGCCGATGGACGGTTGTATTTCTTGGCAACCACCTCCGCCAAACATTGTCACCGACCCTACGTCAATTTCAAGCAACAAGTACAGTTTCCGTTTAACTTTCCGTGCACACAACCTTCCCCCGGCTCTCGCCGCCATTCTAACCGGCCGCCTTGGCACTCGACCTCGCGTTTCGCGATAACACTTTTGTAGACCACTTATTCAGCGAGCTGGGATACGCTGTTATCGCGAGCCCGCGATTCTTATTCCGCCGCGTGGATTAAACGTCGCTTAACAAGTCGGCGGATCTTTATGCAGCTACACGAGTAAAAATAACGTGTTCCAAATGGGGTACCGATAAGGGAGCTACGTCGGACGAAAGAAAGGTAAACCAGAGGAAACGTACGATCGTAATTTTGTGGGATGGAATTGCATTTGATAAAATCAGCGAATAGCCGTACGGCGATGTTCGCGAAAGTATAAACATTTAGCGTATGCAAGTTTTATTGATGTACGCTGCGTCTCGTGGTCGTAAAACCGCCCTAAAATGTTTCATTCTTAAACAGGTTCGAGATATCGCGGAACACGCATTGATGAAAAGATTAATTAGCTTCGTGGGTATAAATGACCAACATGGCAGAAAATCGCTGTAATATAAAAGTAGTAATTTTGAACTTTCTTTCATGCAACGTCTAAAAGTCACGTCTAAAAGAGTATCGACAGCTAAAGACGATCTTGACGCGGAGTTCTCTGTTTCTGTCAAGAACAACTGCAACCATTGAAACTGCTAATAATCTCATTCTCGATTTCCCATTTTGCCCGATCAAAGTAATTGACTACCAAGCAGATGTAGCGCGCAGCTTTGTCCTTTCACGGATCATCCCTGGCGTGCGTTTAATTGCTCCAACCAAAGATTCTTTATCTTCCTGCATTACGGGACGACCCATCGTTCGTCCAATTATTCGTTACGCCGCAGTTTCTGCAGCTTTTCGGAGCGCCCAAAGGAAGGTTGGTCTTGTTAGACGCTACTCGAATTTTCCACGAACATAATGAAACGTCGATAGGAAGAAGGGAATGAATAATCGGAAAAGCGCGTCCTCCACGCTCTTATTTTACTATTCTGCGTATCCTCTTCTTTCCTTTCTCTTTCCATTCTTTTTTTATTCCTTAAATAATCCATCCGCTGGAATAAGTAATCGCAGCGGAGCTGGTCTCTTACGCTTCGAGTGCTTTCGAATTGGCGTTCGATCGACGGAATTAATGAAAACGTTCGCAGACACGAAAGGTATCTGTGTTTTTTATTCGTGAAACACGAGAGCGAGAGCTTTGTTCTCGAATGAAACACTCGTGGACGCGAAACAGCATAAATCGAGAACGGAAGGGGATGGGTTGTCTTCCGTTTAGCTGGTTAAATGCGTTTCTAATTCATTGCTAAAGGCTACTCTCGTGCGAAATTGCACGACGTGTCCGACGGAAGCGGATCGTTCGACCACGGAACCGCTTCTGGCTAATTGAATTATCCTACCCAATTTTCCGTGTCGCCAGGGACATGCACGAGGGCGGTTGTCGTAGGATCAGTCTCCCTGCGAACGAGGGCGGAATTAACGCTTCTGATCGCATCCTCTCTAGGTTTTCGCGTATACCGCTTGACGTAGGTAAAAGTACTGAAAACCTTGTCCTCTTCTTCGTATTCTTGGATTTTTTATATTTTCTGTAGCGTGGATCGCGCGTATCTTGCCTCGCACCTTTTAATCGTGTCTGATATAAAATATTTTAGTAAAATTATACGTTAATGACTAAGCATTCGCGTCTGGACCAGTAAGCGATCGTAAGAGCATTTCTTGTATCACGTGACGATCATCGACCCTTTGCACTGCGAATTTTATTTCAATTTCGTTATCAGCAGCTCCCAACGCTTTTAGACGTTTTATTTGAAATTTACTTTGACTAAAAAATAAGACAATTTAAATAAATAAAGGAAGAAAGGAATTCGCTTAAATAGCAGTTTTATTCGCACTATTGTTGTATTTTGTAACTTTTAAGTGTATGATATATCTTGAAACAATTTCCAAGACGCAATTCCGGTTTTCTTCCGCACGTTTCACAAAAGAAGGTGGCACTCGACAAAGGAACTCCCGAGATAAAAACTGATGCCGAGTCACGCTCGACATAGGAGTGCGAAGGGTTAATGTACAAAGTCTTTCGCTTATTTCCTTGATTATCTGTAGCATTTATTCGAGACAAGGAAGGTCGCTACTATCATATCTCGTGCAGAAAATTTCGCGGTTTAATTAAATTTTTGCTAAAAATTTTACCTCGCCATCGTGATAATAAAATAAAATCTTTTTGTCGTTAGTCGCGCGTCTATAAGGCGACTATTAAGTGGAGAGAGGATTGGCAACGGAATTAAAAGGCCGTGTTAGACTCGATAGAAATATTGAATTTCCATGGAGAAGCGTCGCGTTAGACGGTCTAGACGCGTCGCCGTGTCGCATCGGCTGACATTTGAAAAGTGCAACACTCACCGTGTTACAACTACGACGCCTTCCAAATTTAACGCGGGTCGCATACCGACGTGACATGCATCTCCAATGAAATATGCACGGCTGTTTCACACGGGTTTAGTCGGTACATCGGTGAAACGGTCGCTCACGAATCGTCGATAAATCGCACGAGTATTAAATTGACGTTCTTCGATTCTTCATTCTTGTTCACCAGATAAGGTATCGTAAAAATATTATTCACCGCTATCCGGAACTCGTAATATGGTACTCGTTTATCCTTCGACATTGTTTTTACGGACAAATTATGATCGATTTGATACGAATTGTCGTATCCTCGTATATTTATTCGATTTCTTGCAAATTGATATTTTATCGTTAATGGCCATCGATGGATTAAACGTCGTCCTCTTGAGTAGAATTTCTACGAGATAAAACACTAATTACTCGTCAAAATCCAATGTGAATCGTAACAACGTGAAAATATGAATTGCAAACCGAGCGTCGTTTCACCGAGAATTTCCAAATATCGCGTAGAATCGTGGAAACATTTCTTACGTACAAGTATTTAAATTCATCACGACGATAAAGTAACGGTCGATGTAGCGTTTGAACGAGTCGCTTACAAGTATAAGCTGGTGGCATTCTGTAAATCTTTCCGTGGTGTCAGCAGCTATCGTCGGCCAATTATTCGCGATCTCGAAAAGCAGTCGCGCCTAATTATTAGATCACGGCTAGACCGACGTCGAACCTCGTCCCTGAGCTCGAAAAGCATTTTCGTAATTCCGCGTTGTCCGGCCTGACTCCCGAAATAAATCCAGATACTGGTTGTTCGCGGCGGAAACGGACCGGTCGTCCACGGTGGATACAAAATGGAATCCCTCCGAGAATTATACTCTCCAACACTGGATTTTCTCCGACGTTAGTTTCCTTTGAATCCTGAATTAATCGCCGTTAGGTTTCCATTCGAAAATCGTCGAAAGAAATTTCTTACTAATTACGAAAAAAAACTTACTTCGTTTCGGAATATTTCGTTTCAATTTGTACGCTATATCTTTCCACAGGATCCAAAACTATCGCTGGAAGAATTAAAATTTCAAACAACTGTTATCTCACAACATTTCCATATTCTCTTCGAGTTCTCAGCTTTTGTATTATTCCGTTTATTCGTTGCACTTTCGCTCGATTTATTATTCCTTTCCTTTCACGCTACTTCCACTAAATTTTTAACAATTCACCGACCTGAAACTCGTTGCTTGTCGGCGGCTCCGCAAACGGGCCACCGAGTTCGATTAGTTCCATCATAACTCGAGCAATTGCGGATCGCACAGCCAAAGGACCTTCGTCCCCGGTTCGACCCCGATAACCGCGGGGCAAACTTGCCGAGATAAGGGATACTCGTGGTCGATTCCTGTGCGGTTATCTGGCGAGGTGGTGAATCGAAAGGTCGGGACGTCGTTTGTCACCCAGAAATCGTGTCCTCCTTCCCTCTAAACTTTGAATCGCTTTCCCAAGCTGGAAGAAACGTGTTAATTTCAACAAAGATCAATCTGTCACCGTTGCATCCATCGACTCGCTCTATCCTTCGCAATATTCTGAAAATCTTCGTTTACAGCTCGTTCGATTCGTCGAATTACGATCGCTTAAAGCTCACGATATTTTTCATTTTTTTAAATAAAAGTAAATTCTAATAGGGAGAAGTTTATCAACTCTTTCGAGGCTGACGTTTTTTCAGACGTCGTACAATTTTATTCGTGGCAATTAGCGCTAATGGAAATACAAATTTCCCAATGTTGTCGCAAAAAAGATATAACGCAGCCAAATTTGAGATTAATTCGACCAAAAACAACTACATCTGTCGGTTAGTTTGTTAACGTTTAATTTACTAGTACGTTAAAGTACGATATAGCGTGTACTCGATATTAAACGCGATCGACTGTGTTCCAGCGTAAATGTTTTAGTTTCTGTGGTTAGTTCGAAATATCCGCGTAATACCGATGCATGAAATTTTCCCAGTTCTATCAGCCACGTTTCACGGAGAAAGCAGACGGAGCGAGGAAACCTCTGCCAATCAAGCTCGATTAGAAACGTTTTGCTACAACATCTAGAAGCACATTCGCGCGTTTCCCCTTTTTCTTCAAACAACCGTGCGTGTTCTCGTATTTGTTTTGTTACTTAAACATTGATTAATTTCATCCAAATATATATATATACTAAATTTCCTCGCAATAACGTTGCCGTACGATAGAATTTCGCGTTATTAACACTAGAACTACCACACCAGTCGAATCGAATGGTTTTACAATTTTATTTTAAAATTCCCACTTCGTGTTATATTTTTTTGCGCAGTGACGTAATGACTTTCGAAACGATAACTAAAAGAATGATATAATGAATTTTGTTTTGTTTTTTATGTATTCGAACTGAAAATAATTTTGTATCAAGGCCACTTATACCGATACCAGTCAAAATACCTGGTACTTGTCAAAGTGTAAAAGGGTGCTGCGATCTGTTTATCGAACCCCGATTAACCGATTTCCTCGTTTTGTACAAATTGCCACACGTTTTTCAAATTTTTACCGCGTATCGTTCGATACGACGATATCAGTTTTCAGGAAAATTCCGGATCGATCGCTAGATCTCTAGATGCTGATACTGGAAATACCACGGCAGTGAAAATGACTGGTTCTACAATTTTATAAATGTGTCGACCCTCGTTTAGGGACGATGGTCCCAGATGGATTAATAATATCAAAAATTTACTACATAACGTGGAATTGCTTCTATAAGAAAATAATAAATCAATAAATATAAGAATATTCTATTATTACATATTTTTTAAAGACTAGTCATTTTCACTGGTCTTGGTAGAAATAGCTTCGTGTTAACTGTCGGTAGTTCCAGTGTTAAAATGCAGCGTGCTGTAATAAAATTTATGAAAGAGATAATTATACAACTGAAAGTAATTGAAAGTTTATTTCGGTATTGCGGTATTACGTAACCGTTGGCGCGTTTATCTTTGAGAAAAAGGAAAGTCATTAACGGAGTAGTTACAGTGTGTTCTTTGCGTGTTACATCCTCCACGCATTTCGCGAAATAAAGAATGGCATGCTAGATGTACCATAACGGAAGAGAATGGAAGATAAATATTTCTCCTTATTCCGAGAGGAAATATTTTTAAGACACGTCAGCCCATTTTCTCGCGAGAACTCGCTCCCTTGGTTCTGTGTTGTAATTTTACGGCGAGAAATCTTGAAATTATTTACAACAAAACGCCGTCGATTTAATCCGGCATTATGTAACGACTCTGCGAAACGAACTGATGCGCGAAGATTCCATTCGGTACGGACATTATCCTACAACGTTTGTTTAACAGCCGTCAATTTCCGTCACGCGTTTCCCCCAGAACGCTAAATTAAGCAACGAAGGATAATAAATATGTCGATCTCTGCCTTCCGAGATCGATTCGCTGCCAAAAGTCGATCGGGCCAAATGCGCGAAACAGAGTCCCAACGACTTCTTCCTCGACCAGGCGTGAAGAGTTCGCGCGATTTATTGAAAGAGGAAACAATAGTTTCGAAATAGACCACGTTTGTTTGTGGAAGAAGCGGAGTTCGCGAGAACTCGTGAAAGTGCTTAAAGTAATTTCTGCGATTCGAAAGATATTTATTCGAAGTAAATTTACGTCGGATAATTATCAATTAAAAATAACCAAGTATATACAGTCAGCAATGAAAACCTTCGTACACGCTGTAGCTAATCTGTTTTTTTTTTTTTTTTTAACGCCAAATTGTGTCTTAGATCTGCTGTATCTTGCATAGAGAAGATGATAATTCAAAGACAGAACAAAACGAAAGAGACTGTGCTTTCGTGAAACTGTTAGAAAACTATGGAAATATGTCAGCTAAATTAAGTTTCGAAATACATCTATCGGACGAAGCATGCGGAAGTTTCGATCGAAACGAGCAGTTCCCAAGGGTCTTTTTATTCGACGATATTCTAAACAAAAAGGGAAGCGACGAATCGATCTCGTTGGCAAGATGCTGTTCAACTTTTAATTGTAATGCTGATACCTCATCGCCGAGCGATCCGAAACTTTGCAAGAAATTCCTTTCCACCGTCGATGCTCGAGCTTCTTCGTTGTTTAATCATAATGGTGTCTTATTTCGACCGAGGTAATTATTGGATTACAAGTAAGAAACTTGCTCTGGAATCCATTTTATCGGACAACGATACATCATGGGAAAAGAAATTGAATTACCTTCTGAGAAGTCATCGTAATCTGATAATCTCTGCGATCAGTCAGCTGTTTCGCCGACTCGTCCAACTACTAGCGTATTTCTAGCGTAAAAATAAATTGTTTGTAACTCGAGGAGTAAGCTTGGAGCGACGATTTCGTAATTAAATACTACGATCACACCTTATAAATGTCCCTTTTTCTCCAACACTTGGTATAAAAACGACCGTATAAAATTCAATTCAACGACCGTCGTTCCTCCAAAAAATTCAGTCGCCACGCGCCGTTTCGAAAACAGAGTAGAATCATCTTGCACTCGAGTCGACCGAAAGACAACCCCTAGAAATTACCCGGACGCGAATTGAATTATTCAAAGAGACGTCTCGGAAAGAAGAGGGAAGCGTTCCCCAACGATACTTTCCTTCGCCGACAAACAGAAGGAAACAGTCGGTGTACACGGTGATAGAGCGAAAAAGGAAGAAAACGGAAGAAGAGCCAAGACACGAAAACGAAGGAAAGACAGAGAAGGAAGAGGAGAGAAAGCGCGAAAGTACGGTGAAAGAGAGAAGCGACGAAATGGAGGATGAAGCGCAGAGAGCATTGGAAAAAGGTACGTGGCAGAAAGGCGGAAGAAGAAGGCTTCGCGGTGTTTTTCTTATTGTCTTCGAAAGCGAAAGAGTGCCGACGCCGCGCGACGACTAGCGCAGTTTCAAGGAATGCATTAGGTAGATGGAACGTGTAATTGAACTCGCCGAGAACGTACACGAGCTTATACGAGGAAAGACTGGCCACCTGTCGTCGTTGCGCCTCCTCGTTCTTCCGAACCGTCCCTGGTATCCCCCCTCTTTGTCCCGTTTTCACGATCGTTTTTCTCTTCGCATCGCCATTAATCTGTTTAACTTACGTTCTGCGGGAGCGTAAAGGGTCTGGTCGACTTGCCCGAGGACAATGGGGAACTCGAAGATAGGGATAAGGATACTGTAAGTTCTTCGGAGAGTTTTGAAATTTGGATTGATCTTAATTTTGGATTAATCGGACGATCCTTAAGAGGATTGCTGCGTATCGGGAATCTTCTTTGAATAAGGAAGGAAAGGAGTAGAGTTTTCGGAGGATTTGGCAGATGGGAGGGTTTTAGAATATTATCGATATTGGTTATCGATCCTTAATTTACACTTACGCAACATCTTGGTTGGATCGCAAGCGACGTGTTGGATTAACCATAAGTTACTTAATTTTAGAATATTTTATTCTCTGCATTTTATAACGTATAACAGAAATTGCTGAAATTTATCATGTAAGATATAGAATCCAAATAGAAAACGAATACTTGAAAGATCGCTCAAGATCAACTGGTATTTTTAACGAAAAGAAAAAAAAATTATTGCGATGTTTTATGACGTTAGCAAGCGAGGATTAATTAAGAAATTAGAAACGGAACAGTTACAAAGTGAATGAAAATTGAAAATTCCCTTGTCGACCGTGTTTCTCTAAACGTTCGAAGTATAAAAGAAATTGGAGCGAGGAGAATGTTGGATACCATGGAAGGTAAAGTATTTAACGAAAGACATTTTCTGTCGTGTCTTTTTGAGTGATATAAATCGAACATCCGAAACTATGACGCTTGACGAGCGAAACATTTTCCATCGTGTTTTTTCTCTTTTTGAATAATATTAAAATGTAGGATTTTTTTTGGAGAGATACAAGTCATTCAGAAGTCCTCGAAACCGCATGAGCACGTGTTACGAGTTAACAGTTCCAAAGAGAATCATGCACGTTCAACGCTTTATGGACTGGAAAGAACAGACATGTTCGAACACCTTCCCTCGTGTTTCGAGATCCGACTCCCTTCCCGCGAATCGTTACTGTGCACTTCTCTGTCGTCACATCTACATGTACGAGCTTCGTTTATCCGGCCATTTGCCACCAAAGAAATATATCATAATCAAATTGAAAATAATTAGCAATTTCGAGTTTTTCTTGAAAGATTGGAAGAAAAAGAAATTCAGAGTTTTCCGTTCCCATAGTATGGATATTATATACCTTTAAAACGCTTTATATAACAACCATACTATGCGAAGGGTCTTGGAAAACGTAGGTACGACCGGTAAAAATACCGGTTTCTTACGTTACAGTTTTCTACGCTAAATTTTCCATAAAAATTAAAATCAATCCAAACTTATAATTGTTTGATCCTAGTATCGATCGTAAAATTAAGAGTCAATACTATTAATATTCGTAACCGAGATCGAAACGCAAGAAATCTTGTGCAACCGATCCGTCGACCGTCAAAGACACACACACCATTTCGTTGGAAATCCCACGCGAATAAACGAAGCTCCATTCTGTGGTATGCGTGCGTGTAAGAAAGAGAAAGAGGGAATGAATGAGAGTACGCGCAAGAGGAACAAAGCCACGTTAAGCTGGTTGCGATTGGTGTGTTGCAGACACGAGGTGCCTGTCACCTCGGAGCCGATCACGGTGATACACATGGACGAGGACGTCGTCGTGGTCAACAAGCCCGCCTCCATCCCTGTAAGTGGTGTACTGCCAGGACTGTACTGCCAAAAAAAAAAAAGAAAAAGAAAAAAAATAAATAAAATAAGATAAAAAGAGCGAAAGAAACAGATGGGAGCATCCACTCGGTTGCAGTAGTTTCGCCTATCTGTTTTCGCTATCGCGGCCGATTGTCCGCGCGACTACGACGATTGTTCGCTCGGCCTTTCGCTTTCTGCGGCCCAGGCCGATTATTTTTGGCCCGAAGCCTCGGCCGCGCGATCAATCCGAACGAATCCGTGTTTGTTTGCTGTTCGAGATCCCATGGTTGTACTAACCCAAATTATTCACTCGCTGGAATACCTTCGATCTTCATTGTATCCAATTCCGGGAAGTTGGTGGAATCCTTGCGTAACGTAGTCGGAATCTAAATGAAGAATTTATCGACGATGGAGAAGAATGTTCTTTTTTCGTCTTTCTTCTAATGGTAGCTTTTAGTATCTTCTACGGAAAATATTACAATTTACCAAGTTGGTTTACCGAACTTGTTAGCTTCTACACCGTTAATTCTCCAATTTATCGTAACGGAAACTGTGAAGGAAACAGAGCTTGCTATTGCTAAATCGAAGGTATTCCAGACTCGAGAACGTGAAATTACGTTTAAAAATAAAAATAAAAAAAGAATGAAAATAGAAAAAAAGAGTGGAATAGAAGTATATAATAAGAGAAAAGCGTTCAATCGTCGTGCATATTCTCATACTTGCCGCATGTTTCATTTTTCCTTGTATTCTTTTTCTATCTTTCTTTTTTCTTTCTTATCGTGTCATGGTAAGTTTCTATGCATTTCGTTGGCATATAATTAACCGCACGTCCATCGTGCAGCTGTATTTTTCCTATTAATGTTTTCTACCTGCAGTTTGACGCGCCGGTGGGCTTTGCTCATCGTCTGTGACTCGACGGCCTTCGACGTGGCAAAACAATTATGAATAATCACGCGGCAATTTTGTAATGCGTTTGTACACGCTGACTGCTTTTCATTTTGCCCGGCTCGTCTCTCCTCGCTTCCCGCCAGTCTTCTTATTTGCGATCCTTCCTCGTGTTTACCTCTTTAGATTCTCTTGTTTTCCCACCAAAATCCCGCCGCGAATGTTGCTTTGCCGTATTAATCTTTTAAAGTGCCTCGGCGCGTATTTCTTTTTTAACGATTTAAAAAAACACGTTACAATTTCTTCTTCCTTTTGCGAAAAATATTTTCTTGCAAACGCCTCCTCGTGACTCATTTTTGTAATTAATACGATAAAAGCGCAATTACGGTTTGTTGCGTGCCGTCCAAATGTAAATTCGTCGAATTTTCGAATCTAAAGAGTTTCTCTACGGTTAAAATTTCGGATTTTTATCGCAGTTAAAAGATACATACAGTTTCGAACAAAGTATTAGGTCGTCCGAAAAGTTTCTTTCCTTTTATAAGGAAATAATAGATACGCAACATTTTTCCTTTTATATTATCTTATCGAATTACGTACGATCCATTTTGTTCTATCGAGATAAAGATTACAACGTTCGATAGATTAGATTTCATGTTTGTATACTTAATATACGAGGTACTTACTTGCTTACATACTATAGCGTTTTATAGAAATAGAAAGTCAGCGTACCGAGGCAATTTTTCTTTTCAAATTATTCTCACATCGATCACGTGGCAGTTTGCGAAATCCTTGATGATTTCTCGATGACATTTTCACCGGTTCTCAGCGAACGAATGATTTATCTCGCTGATGCTTCTGCCGTAATGTTTCCAACGACCAAGCACAGAATTCCAGTGATTTTTATAATCGTATGACTCTAACCGTACATCCTCGATTGTATCTTAACGAGGGATAATAATTTACAGCGAATGTTATACGACCGTGTAATTTTCAATTATGACGCGATCGCGTGACGAAGCAAAAAGACTCTGTAGTTAATGTAATTATACCGAAATAGGTAATGAATTCTGTCAAACATTATGGAATCTTTAAACGATTGGATAACTTGTGGCGCTTTGAATAATTGATATTCTTCAAAGATAAATTTTAAAGCTAGAATTTTATAATTAGTAAACATCGGTGATTTTAATAGTCGCGAGAAATTTAAAACTTATTAATGTCGCTAAATCAAAGATTTCTTAGAATTTCTTCGCGTCGAAAAGATTATAAATATATTCGAGAAGCTATTATTTCGTCGATGTTCACGAAAGAAGTAAACAGAAAGGAAAATAATTTAATTCGATAACTAGTTTCGTCGATCCGCAGGTAACTGCCACGAAATTGAAACTTATAACAAAGTTTCTCGGTTCGTCACGATGATGGCTTTCAGGTTCGACGTGTCCCGCTTTTGTTTCCCCGTTTAATTTGCGGTCCTCGCTCGTACGTGGATCAAAGCCAAAGAGAAACATTAAGCGACGCTTAATTACCATTCCACGCGTTCGGTTAATTGCCGCAAAAACATTTTTGCGACCGCGGAATGATCATTTAATTACGCCCGGGAACAACAGACCGGATCAGTTTTATTTTCCAAGCTTTTGTTCCGCGCGTTAGATTTTACGAGTCCATTCGATCGCCACCCTCGCCAGACTACGCCAAACAGTTTACGAATTCAACTCGTTTCACGTTCCCTCTGTGTGTGTATGTGTGCGCTTTATATCCTGTAAACGTTAAATTGATATACACTTGAAATTCAATGAACACGCGTAACGTTATTACGCGCTTAAAAAATAAAAGCACAATTAATACCATTTGCTTGTAAAGTTTTGATCGGAAATATTTCATTGGATTGAATTTAACGAAGATGTAAGATAAAATAAGATGGTACCGTACGTAACGTTATAAAAATACGAAAATACTTAATAGTCGTTTCTGTCAGAAGCAAGAGCAAGCGCGAAAGAACAAAATTTTTTAAATATCTAAAAGTAGAGACAAAATGAAAACAGAAAAATGTGAAAATCGGAGCAATTTATTATTTAAAAATTCATAGAGTCACGCATTTAAAATTCACAAGTAAACCAAAGATTATTATTATATCGAGGATTGAAAGGTAAAGATTAAATATGTAACACATAATCGTCACGGATAATCGCGCAAATACACGAGTCTAAGGAATTGAAACGATAAAATTTCTATCGCGACGACTCTCGGATTTCTTGTATTTTGATCGCATAGGAAACAGGAAAAGGATGAGACGCGAAGTCGAGCAACCGATCTTCGTCATCGGCAATCGCCTTAAAAAATTAAGTCCGCCGCGAAAGCCTCTTATCGCGATAGAAAATAGTTTGACCTAAAGAATAGGAGTAAGGATAGGGAAGGAAGCGAGGTTTTCGCGATATATATCCGCGTGGAGCACATCCGGTGCTTCCAGTGAGTGGGTCGGACAATACGATAGCGACAAAGGAGGAAGGAAAGGGTGACAGGGGACATAGAAAAGGGGTTAGTTGACGAGCAGCGAGACGAAGAGCAGGATTATCGGGTAAATCGAGTGGTTCTCGTCGTCGCTCGGATGTCAGCGCGTCTTTACGACCTGCTATTTCCTGTTTATGTACTATTTATGCCTTTAACGATCCCTCGCCTATCAACCAATCGACATCCTTCGCAGAATTGCTCGGTCAACTCCTTCGAATTTATCGTTACGTGCGTGAATCGCAAGTGTTTCTTCTCGCGTTGACACTCGCTTGCCTTTATCTTATCGTGGTTGTAATATCTATGAAATACTAATGTAGGAATGTTATTATTAGTTATATTATTAGTTTGTAGGTAACAGTATGATTAATACAATATCGTTCGCACTCGCACGTAATCGAATATAAAACCCCGTTTCACGTATTCGTTACTCGCTGCTTCTACGACACAACAACGCAACGATCTTCACACGACCACGATAAATTCAACTCTGACTCTCTCAACTCTGACTCTCTCAACTCTCGTTACGATGTTTTCCATGCTCGCTATTTTCCCAAACGTACCTTGGTAACGCTCGCGACACTCTTTGACAACGTCAACGTATCTTGACAACGCTAATAAACAATTACCCCTCGCGCCACGTCCTTCCCCGATGTCACACTATCCCACATTAATATGTATGTGTTACTTTAAATATTTATAGACAATTTGGATAACGTGGATGTTTATTCTTCTGTTAGTTTTTTCTTTTTTTTTTCTAATATGTTTTACGTATGTCTAAAGAGTGATGTTCAAACGTCATTCATCGTTTACATACTTTAAGAATGCATAATTTATGCGTTGTGTTCTTTCTTGTACCGTAGAACGCATTGTTTATGCATCGTGCTCTTTTTCGTACAGTATAACGAACTTACGTCTATATTAAAAAATTGTGACAGTATTAAGATTCTAGTATTTTATTTGTACTTCGCAAACGTCACCAGCAAGTTATAAATATCGGTAATATGAAAAATAAAACACGAGAACAAGTGTCGAATGAGCGTCGAGTGCTTCGCTATTATATTGCTTCGCTGCGATTAGGATAGTGACAGATTGGCGTTAATGAATCGGAGTGTTGGCAACGAGTGTTACTTGAACTACGTGTCGCTTTATAGGCCTCCTCGATGGAGTATAGTATATCTATTCCGGAAGTTTCGTCGTTGTAACTGTAGTCCAAGTAAAATTGTACTCAAAAGATCCTTCAACGGAAGTTAGAAGTTTTTCGTAGAGCGAGGAAATTATTATCGATGCGCGGTGTCATTGGAATTCTCTATCGCTAAGAAAATTAGTGGTAAATTAGGTATTTAACTCAAGGTAGCTGCTCGACTCTTCGTAATTTTGCCGCTTCTCCGTTATTTCCTTTCAAATGTGTAAATTTGCCTCAACTCTACCGTGCTCTTGCAATTTTTGTGTCTCGATCGTTCGTTTCAGTAAATAAAAATACTTGTAACGTTCTAGGAAATGTTTTTCTGCACAAAATCAAAGCGTGAAATTACAAGTAACGTAAATTCTTCCATTTCAACTTCTTCGGCCACGAGATTTTAAGACACAAAAATGTACTTTCGCGCTTTTAAATTTCCCGTAAATGCACAGAGATGCACAGTCTGATCGTTATATTTTTAATATAAATACAAATCGAAACCTAATTCTTTTCAACCATTGTAGGCGTTCCACTCATTCCAGAAATTCTTTCTAATCGCATTTTTCAACGCGACAATTCCGGATCAACCATTGTGCCCATATTGCGGCTGACACGAACGCGCAATCATCGAATCATTCCCTTTTGTCATAGAGTCAATCGGTTTTTTCTCTTCGAATTGGGAGAAATTGGTCGACGTCGCATGCAGGCAGCCTGTTTGCACGTGCATTCGCGTCAAATCGTTTGCCCTAACCATCGTTGGTACCATAATGGCGTCATGCAATCGCGCTTAGCTTCGAATTTCGATCGTATACCGCCAAGACTGCTGCTTTTCACTAACGTTATATGTTTACCCGTTGTACGTCCTGTGTCAGTTTGTCTAGTGAATGATGTGGTTAGTGGAAAGCATTTTTAATTTAATGGTATTGACCGTAGAGATGTACATAGTCCACGGTACACAGTCCGGTTGAAAAGTAATGGGATTGCCAATATATTAATTCAAATGCTAATCGTATTTGTAGAAATCGTTCGTTTTATTCAGAGTATGTTCCTTTGGCATCGATTTACTTCAATGCCAAACATGGTCAACCGATAAATGAATAGATTTGTGGAGATTTGCTTTTGAAATGGTTTCGAGTATTCTTTTCATGACTGTCTTTATACTTGGAACATATAATGTGTATTCTACGTTAATTCGTAGTCAGTGTTTTATTGAAATTCTCTGTATCAAACATAGAAAGTAATCGTAGAGGGAAAATCACGCGATTATCACAGACGAATGATCATTGCTGCGTTGTTTTATTCTGTGAAAATTTATTATGCGCAAGAATTCGGATGTGCTACGAAATATTATAGTATCGCTTCAATTGCGACTTGATTCGTATGGTATGTGATCGTAAAATATTACCCGAGAAATAGTAAATCGGTGAAAGAAAAATTATTTCAAACGAAGAATACTCTAACAGTCAAACGGATAACAATGTTGGATAACGAAACGATTAGCTTAGAAGCTAAAATGGTCGAAGAATGTTCGTGGTGGAAGAGAGGAGCACCTCTTGCAGAAACACTTCTGGTGTCTGTAAATACAATAATACAATAATCCCATTCCGCTTTTCTCGTTCTCCTTGCCGAGTATTTTTAACCGTAACGCGTAACTCGACCAATTGCACAATCCTCCATCTTCCTCGTCCTCTTTTCCGCTTCGCGTTCTGTTTTCTCGGCAAATAAACCGAACCGATCCTGGAATTGCAGGTGCACCCGTGCGGACGATACCGACACAACACGGTAGTCTTCATTCTGGCGAAGGAATACAATTTGAAGAACCTGAGGACAATCCACAGGCTGGACAGACTGACCAGCGGTATTCTCCTTTTCGGTAGAACGCCGAAGAAAGCGAGGCAGATGGAGCACCAAATAAGAAACAGACAGGTTCGTTTCGTAACGGTGTTATGCGAGGGAAACCTGCTTGGATCCGCGGCTTTTCCAATAAATTCTGCCCAACACCGTTAGAGCCGGATTGGATAAGAACAAAAAGACACGTTAGATAGCGTTTCGTGTTTTGTAGAGATTTACTACTTTTACGAGATATTATTTACAATGGTCCCGATCGAATATCAACTTTGATACTAAAAGAGAATCGAATTCGTCTCGTAATAATTTTCAGTAGTATATGTAATTCATAAGTGCTATTGCTATATTACTGCTATATTAATTGCTTAGTGGAAAAGTTAGATAACGTTTAACTTATTATTTAATCGAATAACTGAGTAGAGATTTACGTAAAGTCGTGTTATAAGATTCTCAACGGAATGTTAATTTTAATATTGAAAGAGCGAGGTCGGTACTTAGGTAAGCACAATTTTTAGAATACGATATATACGTTGTCCCATTTCCTATAGAATCGAATATTCTAATAGATCGCACTGATATCAGAAAAATTATCGCAATCTGGCAGTCCTTTTAAAAGTTAACTTCCATTGGTCCTGAAAGATAAATTGAGAAACGTACAGGAGGAATTGCAACCTAGAATAATCTAGTAATATACGATCAACGCATAAATTCTTATTTCAGGTTCACAAGCAATACGTCTGCAGAGTGGAAGGCGAGTTCCCCGAAGAGGAAGTGGTCTGCTCCGAGCCGATCGAGGTAGTATCCTACAAGATAGGCGTGTGCAAAGTCTCCGAGAAAGGGAAGGACTGTGTAACCCGTTTCAAGCGCCTCAGCTACAACGGCAAGTCGTCCGTGGTGCTCTGCAAGCCTCAAACGGGACGAATGCATCAGATCCGTGTCCATCTTCAATACCTGGGCTACCCAGTGGTAAACGATCCTCTCTACAATCACGTTGTATTTGGTCCTGAGAAAGGAAAGGGTGGTAACATCGGGAAGACCGATCAGGAGCTGGTCAGAGATCTGATCAGCATCCACAACGCAGAAAATTGGCTTGGCATGGATGGAGATTCGGAGATGAGTCTGTTCAAGCCGAAATTAGACATAGAGGAACGCGTGTCGTTGAGCAACGACAAGGATGGATCCTCTCCATCCTCGACGCCTGGCCTAGGCGAGGAGGAACAGCAACAACAACAGGAACAATCGCTGAAGGTGACGGTAGGCACGCAGACTGGATCAGAGCCGCCAGATTCTAGTTTCACGAACGACAAAATGACGGTAGATCCGCACTGCTACGAGTGCAAAGTGAAGTACAGAGACCCGAAACCATCCGATTTGGTCATGTACCTGCACGCGTGGCGCTACTGCGGTCCAGGCTGGGAATATGAGACTCCACTTCCGGCTTGGGCAGCCAGCGACTGGACCGAAGAAGACCGATAGTTCCGGTCCACGAAGCATCGAAACGAGCTGTCATCACCCTTCGTATCCCTTTTTGATATCCTTACCCCGTGCCTTCCATCCGCCAGCGAGCGATCTCGACCATCGTACATGTACCCATCCCTGTGACCAGGTCGCTGGACTCGCGAACAAACGAGAGACCTCTCGGTTGGTCCTCCGAGATTGGTGTCGCGTCTGGTCTGCGCTGATATTCGAGGCTCTTCGCGCTGGCAATATCGCGGTGAATCTGTCGGGATCGTTTCCAGGATGATTCTCAACGAATGGCAGGTTCACCCGTGGTATTCCGAACGTCGTAGATCATAAACGAGGAAGATTGATGGATGGCGAACTATGAGCGTCACAGCGTTAATTGGCTCGAGACGAAGCGAAAGTTTGCGTGAGACAGCCTGCAGGTGTTCCGACGAATCTTCGAGGAACGTTTCAGGCCGTCCTTGATCCCTGACGCGTTCATCCGTTGTTGCGACGCGCGATCGATCTAGAACAGAGCTGCACAGGGTAGAGTGCTGTTCGCCAACTCCTTTTACACCGTAATTTACTCGCTATTGATATTAGAGAGTCGATACGAAGCGACGGTCGTACATCGTACAAGATTATCTTTTTTTATAATTTTACAACTTTACGTTAAAGAGGATAATCGAACGATTTATAGTTCGTGAAATTTGCTTATAGAATTTCATTCGTTTCGTTATCAAACTTATTCCACGAGATATGTGACATCACTGCCCATAATTTTGTCCTCCTAAGAACCGTTACACAATTCTCATTTAGAATAACGTAGCGTCGATTAGAATTCGCGCGATTCGATCTGAATCGGTGGTATTGTGGTTATCCCATGGGGAAGTATAGATTCTCGTCCAGGATGCACCGACGAATAGCGTAAAAAGATCGAAGCATCAACGTGGCACGGGGCGACGAAACGATCCTGATCGGTTCTGTAAACGGGTCGGTCGAACAGTCACTGCCACTGGTGCGCGCACGAGAGAAGATTGATGCAACTGTCAACCGCGAAAGCCCGAATGGATCGTTATCGTACGTGTCCTTGATTTATGATGCAGATAGGAACAAGGAAAGCCGACGGTCTTTTCTATTACTCGGGTCCCCTGCGACTGGGAATCTTTATGCTTCTGATCTCGAAGGAAAGCACGCTCGAAACCCAGTCCCTTTTATGGATCTTCTTCCAGCGAACGAAAAGAGTTCGTTCTTTGCTTATTTTTTTCTTTTTTTTTTTTTTTTTCTTACTTTCTATTGGTAGAATATGCAAGATCGAAATAGTTCCTTCGAAATATCATGGACAATTAGTAACGCCATTTAACGAAGATGATTGCTATTTTATGTTTCCTTTTTCCCTTTTATCAAAGGGAATTAAATAATGTTTATCAGTTATGTAACAAATGCTTCATTCTATCAATCGAGAGATATAACGAAACTTTGAAATGTATCATGGAAACTGTATTACAGAGTAGCGCAAACCCCTTAACGCAAAGCGATCTACCCTCATTCCCTTAATTAGAAACGCCTGCAGTCACCTTTCCGTAACTATGGCAAACGATCTTCCGTGTATTTCTTAATCAGATTATCTAAACGTAGAATAGCTACAGTAACGTCATTCCCTGATCCAAGCTACCCAGAAGCCCGTAGATCAGCGAAATTCAATTCTACGACTAATAACATCTACTTTATCATACTTTCAACAACGTCTTACCTTTAACAACCGTCCCAGAAATCTCTACAATCACCATCCATCCACTTGTTCTTTCACAAACGCTCATGACGCAAACTAGAATAAAAAAGACAAGATCGTGATCGAAAATTGTTTAATCCTTTAACGACATAGCTTGAGATACTTGGGTCTTTTCATCTGTGGTCTTCGAATGTTATCAAATAACGTTATTAATATTTATTTCTTATAAAAGGTTAAAAGTACGTATTTTTATATGCAATACCGGAAACGCAAAAAATTCCAAGGGTAAAGAGATAATTGTTCTTTAAATCGTTCGTTCTGAATTTACTATTCTGTTGCTACTGTGAAAAGGTCAAGAATGTTTAAGAATCATCATCGACCAGCGTTCATCCTCGAGAACCGCGCAGACAAGGGGCTGACGTAGGAAACTGCAATAGAGACGCGTCTATTTTTATGGCTGATTATATATACAGGAAACTAAATAGTGGCGCAGGTCCAGCGGCAGAGGTCTCCAACAATAAGCGTGATCTTGCCAGGAGGATATAGCCAACGATCATGCCAAAGAGCGCGAGCGCGTCCGGCGAACGAGAGCGAGTGTATCGGAGATGGAGTGAAAAATAATAAATGTATGTGTGTGTATATGTATGAGAGAGGGAAAGAGAGAGCTTCTTTCAAGCCATATCGTGTACGTGTACCTTGTTCCCGCGCGTCGTATAAGACCGCGTCCAAGTGGCAGGACTTGCAACAAGTACAATCGAGCGAGTGAAATAACGAGATTAACGTCGTACATTATTTTGCTACGAGTCACGTTCGTCTCCTTTAGCGGGGCTATACATAAGCTTTTATCTCGTGCTCGGGATATCTGGAAGAGGTGATGAGAATGGTAAACCTTTCGGATCTTTTAATTGTTTGAAAGAATTATATTCTGGGCCAAAGATGAAGCTTGTTGTCATTTGATTGTATCACATATCCTTTTACATCCCGCTGTATCATTTCTATTCATTTTTATTCTTCTGATAGAAGATCGTACGAACCCTTTCACTGAAGCTTTGGTCGATTCTTTTCATTCAAATTTTATATCATTTGGTAATCTGTCTTATTATGGCTCGTTGAATAATACACGGAGAATGGATAGTTTCAAGCGGATTTTGATGTTACGAATTATGCGATTCGTGCGACTCGGTTTCATAAACTGCGTTCTTTTGGAGAAGTTTTAGAGGAAGTTGGAAGAAAGTGGATCCTAACGGTAGAAGACGTGCTCAAGAGAACACGGTTTACATAAACGCCAACAACGTTAAAGTTGAAATCGCAAGAAGGGAACAAAAACCATCTTTTATACGAAAGCTTTGTAATAATCGCGAGCTATTAAATAAATTATCGAATGAGAGAATGGAACAGGATGAGAAGACATGAAAAGACAAAGAGAAAACAGTTCTCGTTACCTCTCCGGATTCTTGTAAGCAACAGGCAAAACAGAGATCAGTGAACAGAGATTTTAGATAGATAGACGTAGGAAGGAGATAACGTAATAACGGACCTATCATAAAAGACAGTGTGTGCGCTTACTAACCCAACGGGATAGCTTGCGGCGAGAGACGAAATGAAAGAAAAAAAAAAAAACAATATAGCAAGCTATCCCGATATTGTAACAGCTAGCTTAATTTTATTTAAGTAAAAGAAAAAGAAGGGAAGAACTAACTCTCGAATATATATCGAATGAAAGAAAGACAAAGAGAAAAAAGGAATAAAAAAAGAGAAAAGAGTAAGGACGAAAGGAGAAACTCCAAAAGACAGTCTCGACTTGATAGCACAGAGACAAAAGAAGAAAAAGGGGGAGAGAGAGAATGTGTGAGAGAGCAAAAGAGAGAGAGAGAGTGTGCGTGTGTGTGTGAGTGTGTGTGTTGAAAGAAAGAAGGAGAGAGAGAGGGAATGAAAGAAAAAGACATCGGTCTGTAAATCGAGCGAACGCTTTTGTATGTATATACATATATATATATTGTATATTGTATACGCACATTGTACTGTAATCTGAGCGACATTATTGTCTGTATCCGTAGTCAGCGGAAACGTTAGAGCTAGAAAAACTTTTTTCTTGTATAATGAACGAATAAATGTAAAGTATCGTTCGGTATACACATCGTGTGCCAATGTACCCTTTATCTTCTTGTCGATCTTTGTTTCATCGTAGTCGTTCCATCTTCTTTCACACGCCTTCTTCACTTTATTCGATCCAAAAATGTACTTAATAGTATTGAATATTTTAAACATGATATTTTGCATTCTGAAAATATTCGATGTAAGAAAGAATAATGTATACAATACATATTTTGACGCGATAAAAATGTTACATACTATTACTTTGAGGTTGAAATGTACAGGATGATTTAGTAACGGTGTTAGGTAATCTCCTCTGTCATTATTTTTGAATCATAATTAAAATTGTATCCCATGAGTAAGGAATTTATTAAAAATTTAGTAATCGGATCAACCTGTACATTTTGTTCAAATATACAGGAACGAACTGTCACATTATGTGCTATGATTTAGCGTTCGCTGTATCCCGGATTTTCAGTGAGAACAAATA
Source organism: Bombus flavifrons (assembly GCF_040668555.2). NCBI lineage: Eukaryota > Metazoa > Arthropoda > Insecta > Hymenoptera > Apidae > Bombus > Bombus flavifrons. The sequence goes on along the minus strand of NC_138444.1, from coordinate 18,481,618 downwards.
AGATCGATGTTATTTCAAACAAGATTAGAAGCTGTTATTTTCTTGGATTCCGCTATCGTTGAAATAAAATCACAATTCTCTTTGAGTACCTTTTACTTTAGTTTTATTTTAATTTCCCGATATTCTTCAAATTATAAAGATATTGTAAAGTATCGCGTTTCACGTCCAATTTCCATTAGAGAACGAATACTTTCGGATCACGCGCTTTACCAAATTATTTTTCCTCTTAGTACAGTATGTAAAAAATTATCGAATTATCTTGAAAAATTACGTCTGTTTCTATATTAATACAGACAAATTACATTCTTTCTACCTATTTTATTTACTAGATTATCAAAAGTTGAAGATGACTTTTATCGGCAAAATTATATAGGAAATTCAACAACACCGCATTTTGCAAAGTTCGACTTATATATACTGCAAATAAGTACAATATTTTACAGATATATATATTTGCTTTTCCTACAATCGACTGTTTTGCGGTGGACAAATATTGCAAAGTTCAATGGTTTCTAATTTCTCTACCTTTATTTTAATTGGACACTGCTTGCTTGCGCTCTTGAATACGTGCTTCTATTTCCGGTCTGAAATGTCTGATCAGTCCCTGAACTGGCCACGCTGCACCATCCGCCAAAGCGCAAATGGTATGCATTTCAATCTGCTTGGTCAACTCCCACAGCATATCTATCTCATGCATTTCCGCTTGTCCTTGGGCGAACCTAGACAGATATTCATTACATGATTTCCAATATATAATTTATTTCTCTTTTAGATAAAATAAAAAGAGCTAACAAATAGAACTATTTTTGTACCTTCTCATGATTTTATACATCCAACTTATTCCTTCACGGCACGGAGTGCACTGACCGCAAGATTCGTGCTTATAAAAACTGATAAGACGCGTAATAGCTTTAATAATATCAGTCTGTTTGTTCATCACGATTACAGCTGCGGTACCAAATGAGCTCTGTACTCTAACGAGATCATCGAAGTCCAATAACACTGTATCGCACACACTGCAACATCATACGAGTAATTATAGCTGTTAACTCAATTTTGACCAATATGTGCTATAGACTCTTATTCCCAGTTGGTATTCAAATATGTATAAGTACCTTTTGGGAATAACCGGAGTGGAAGATCCACCCGGAATCACACCTAACAGGTTATCCCATCCACCGATTACTCCACCAGCATGCCTTTCAATGAGTTCCTTCAGAGGAATGGACATCTCTTCTTCCACAGTGCATGGATTGTTCACGTGTCCCGAGATGTTAAATAATTTAGTTCCGTGATTGCGTGGACGACCGAATGACGCAAACCACGCTCCGCCTCGTCGGCATATAGTCTATATATTGAAATTTCTATTTTAGAATTAAGATTTTCTACGTATGTGTGTATTTCCTAATAGCGTTAAATATATGATAATTACATACAGGAGCAACAGCGACGGTTTCGACATTTGTGACAGTGGTAGGGCACCCAAATAATCCAACATCGGCTGGAAAAGGTGGCTTTAGCCTAGGCTTTCCCTGTTTTCCTTCGATGGATTCAATGAGGGCAGTTTCTTCTCCACAAATGTACGCTCCTGCTCCTCTTTGCACAAAGATGTCAAAATCATAGCCAGAGCCACAAGCATTCTTGCCAATCAGGCCTGCCTGATAAGCTTCTGCAATGGCGACTTGCATATTTGACGCTTCGTTATAAAATTCACCACGAATATATATGTAAGCTGCACAAGCTCCCATAGCACGGCCAGCAATTAAGCAACCTTCTACTAGCTTATGTGGATCGTGGCGTAGAATTTCACGATCTTTGCAGGTGCCAGGCTCACCCTCGTCACCGTTAACTACCAGGTATTTTGGTCTTCCATCAGAGGGCTTATTCATAAAGGACCATTTCATGCCAGATGGGAAACCTGCACCTCCACGGCCTCTCAGACCAGATACCTTAATCTCATTAATGATCCAGTCTGCACCTTTTTCTATAATTTCTTTGGTCTTATACCAATCTCCTCTTTTCAGAGCACCCTGTAATCTCCAATCATGTCTACCATACAAATTTGTGAAGATACGATCCTGGTCAGCCAGGGGGCCACCCTTTTTCTAAGAAAAACGATAATAACACAAATCGTTCCATATTTACCTTATTTTAATATGACAAACACTAATTAAAGCGGGAATAAAATACACGCACCTTCCCTTCGGGCGCGGCATCGGCAAATGTTCTTTGCTGCTGGCTACACAACGGTGACCCAAGGAAACCTTAGAATCATAACCAAATTTTTCTATTACATAACCTCCTTTCAATGACAACGTAAAACGTCAAAATTCTTCTTAAATATGAAAAGCATCGGAACATCGATATTCCCTGCATAGTGGTTGGCTTTGAATGACGTGAACGTCGTGAATATGGTTACAAATCAAACACAATAATATCAAATCTTACCCAATTGTCTCCTTGGGAGTTGAAAACAACGTACAATTGTGCCAGCCATCTTGCTGTTTGCGATCTTGCAGAAATTTGCGATATCGAGCTGTCTACTTAGAAGATCACAGTATAGCCATCTCGCAGCGCGCTCAAGAAACAAAGTAGTACAGGATTGAATACGTGTTCATCACTGTTTTGTCGTCTAGTTGTCTGTTTTTATGAAAGACTTACCGTAACCGTGTTGAGCGTGCGTGCGTGAGTCGAGAGCGAGACTCGAGTCCCGTAACTGTCGTTCGCTACTTGTAAAAAAATTGGGAAACTCGACGGAAGTTCGGTTTTCTAGCCTAGTCATGATCCTTGGCTATCAATAGACACCTGTCTAGACGACAGTGACGAAAGCAAGAACGTTTGTCCTGGTGTAACAATTGGAAACAATATGCCTTCCAGGAGAAATAATTGTGACCTGCTGGCCAGGGTGAATTTTCCGCTGTATACGCTGCAAATGTTGACGGGTAGGCATATCTTGGTCGGTGGTGGTGGAGGATCCTCGAAGACTGGGGTTGCTAATGGCTTTGTAAGAATTCCTTCTTTTTTAGTCATTCTTACATACATATCAAAAATGAGAGTAATTTCATAATTTGTTTAAATTGAATCATTCTTCATGAACAGGAAATATTTGAATTGTCTCACAATGGATCTCAGTTCGTTGCGGAAGAAGTGACCAGGCATGAAACAGGTCCCAGTGTTGTTATGAACTGTACAACGTACAATGATCAAAAGAGGATATGGATTGCAGCTGGTCAAGAGAGTCACTGTCAGCTGTACGATGTGAGTAGTAAAGTGGTGAGCGTGAAGAATGGTGAGGTTGTCAAAGGAGCCAGCAGCAATTCTAAAGAAGGCGTTAGACACAGAAAAAACATAGATAAAGTAGAAGAAACTGTTATGCCTGAAGAAAGGATAGAGGAAGTTAAGGATGACAATTCAAACATTAAGAGCAAGAAACTTCAATTGATAGTAAAGCCAGCAGATAGTGTACAAACAGATTTCAGGTAACTATATTTTTATAAAAATGCGCAAAGTTTCCTAAAATAATTGCTCTAAATATGAAAAATTTCTACAGCGAGGAAGAACCACTTCAGAGGATCGTTAGAATAAATTCAAATGGAAAATTCATGGTCACTGGTGGCACGGATGGTCATATAAGACTATGGAAATTTCCACAATTACACAAACTACATGATCTAGATGCTCACACGAAAGAAATAGACGACATAGACTTCAGTCCAGACAGCACACTGATCGCAAGCATAGCAAAGGATGGCAAAGCATTTCTATGGAATGTGAGCAATGGTTCTAAATCCAAGGACTTAACTTGGTCACCCCCAAATGGATTGAAATATATGTATAAAAGGTGCAGGTTTAGGAAGCTGGAGGAGGACAAATCAAAAGCTCAACTCTTTATGCTCTCCAATGCAGTGGTTGGAAAGAATATTAGTTTTCTTCAAATGTGGGATGTGGAGTCTGGAAGTGTTGTCAAGATGGTACCATATAAAGAAACCCTGTCTGCTTTGGCAGTCTCGGACGATGGAAAGTTTGTGGCAGTTGGAACAATGTTCTCTGGTAGCGTGGATATATACATTGCATTCAGTTTGAGGAGAGCTTTGCACGTACCTGGTGCACATAGTATGTTTGTAACTGGCCTAGAATTCTTACCAACCAAGTTAGATGGTCCTACTATTGCTAGTAACACTGAAACTGCGGTTGTCAGCATTTCTGTGGATAACAAAATCTGTATACATAGCATACCGTTTAGACGTAAGTAATTAAATAATCTTTTTATTCATCCTTATATCGTTTTGACAATCTTAACGTTTGACAATTTTTTCTGTTATAGACACACTACCATTCTGGTTCGTCATTATACTGATTGTCCTTAGTATTTGTGGAGCGTTCATCTTCTGTAGTTATCTCGGAATATGACCTGAGAGAATATACCTTTAATACTAAGTACTTTGTTTAGGGTTTTTTAATATCATACATCGAACTTTCACAGGTGTGTTTCTTTAGTTTATAAATGTTATTGATAGTACAGAAAGGAAGGTGTAATAATCTGTTCGATTTTATGAACACGTGTGCACGATTTTTGTGACAATAGATATTACTACCTATAATTTGTTCAGTAGTAAATAATTCACATGCGTGATTGTCCGTGCGTTTAGAACCTCGTTCGTTCAATTAATGTTAAAACAAATGAAGTGATGCTGCGATGAGTAACTACTCTACATTAGATAAATTCTTTGATAAACATAATTGTAAATAGATATCTCTAAATAAGTTTGTGCTTGGACACAAAAATAGCTACTTTTTCTTCTCACATATTTCTTACACTTTAAGATCAATTTATACGGTTTATTTTGGTACAGAAGGCTCAGCTCATTTTGACTTTTATTGCATTTATGTGAATTGTGTCTGTGCATTGCTCACGTGTAGAATGGAATATAGATGTCGAGTGTGAAATGTTATGTATACGCCATAGTATTAAAGTTTTAGTTTTATTCCATTCTTTGATCACTATGTTCGGATAAGAAACATATCGTGATCGGTCCACCTTGAAATTTAGATTAAGCGAAACTGGTCACGAATAAATAGTACGCATGCATCACATGAAATTTTATCAATTTTATAATGCATTTCATAGGAAACAGTAATATTCCATTTAAGGAAAACGTTGCCATAGAACAAATATTGGGCAAATATACTTTGTTAAGTTGAAAATCAAACTTGTACGTTTTTACTTACCCTCTTCCGTTTTTTTTTAAAAGATCCAAATTTGAATTTCTAAACTGAAATTTCAATTTTTATTGTTATTTAAATAAACAAATCGAGAAAGTTTAAATAAATATGAACACATAATTACACAAAAATAAAAGTCAGAAAATGTAAATAAATAAAGCAAATATGTAAACAAATGAGAAAAATCTGGAAGATAAATATAAGGTATTTTTATTAAGAAGCAAAAATAAAAAATTCCATTTCTGTTTGTCAGTTCAAAGAAAGTGCAAGGAATGTTTGCTTATTTAAGCGACGATTCAGGACTCGTGATCGAAAAGGAATGTTGTCCAAAATGGAAAGGTGCCCCCAGGGTTTTCCATGGGAAGGGGAAGGACGAGTCAGTAATGACATTTTACGACCTTAAAGCTGGCGCCTACCAATAACTCTCAAGGCTGTGGAGAACGTATCGTGTCGAATAACTAAATTTCCTTCCATTCGAAAGTTTCCGAAATTGACTCCTTCGTTTTTCACTTTTTTACCGTTTCCTTTTTGCATCGAATAGATTGGTTACCATGTGAAATGTTACGAAGCGTTCGAAAAGAGAAAAATGCAACTAAATCATATCGTAGAGGAAATAAAATTTATGCTTCGATCTTTTTTATTTTTTATTTAAAATATAAGTTAAATAAATATTATTTTAAGATTATCAAGAATCAATTCTTGTATAATATCAAAAGCTAGTTTCAAGAAAACAAGAATGTAAATGATTAATTATCATAATTATGTTATTAAAAGTCGAGGTTTTTGAAAATTCTGGGAGTAGGTAGACAAAATTTCGGTTTTATGCAGGCTAATTCCTTAATCGTGATACAACGAGGAAGAATTCTACATGTTCGACTTATTTATCACGAGCTTGTCAATTTAATCATTAAATCACTTTATATATTCAACAGGTCTGGAAAAAAATTCGAAAAGTGCTCAGTTTCGTACAACGTTTATTGTGAAATACTTTAATAAAGACTCTAAGAATTACTTAATTACTCTCACGCGTCTCTTAAGCACTAACGTTAACCAAGTGTACAGTGTACACGGTTCGGCGCGCTGCGACGATACCGATCGATGGATCAATACGTACAACGCCCCACAGAAGAAAGGGATAAGGATCGGAAGGGCAAGGATACGGTGGTTATGTACAAAGATGAATAAGCTTGATCGAAGAACTTGTTCCTCTATGCTACGGAAAAACAACTTCTTCGTTCTCTTTTCATTTCTTTCGATCACCATAATCGACCACAGAAACGTTTCGCGAACGTTTGCTAGGGGAACTCAGACCCACGATACTCTTTTGCCACAATAACATGAATGCAACTCAAGAATCCCACAAAAATGATAATTTAACAGTTATTCCATTTATAAAATTCCGTTCCGATAATATCACAATAAAAAGAAAAAACATCTCAACTCGCGAAGAATTTCTAACTTATCTGCATATAATAAAATACATCAGAATCCTACTGCACTTGTTTCTCTTTTCAAAATTGAAATCAACCAGACAACGTCAAGTCGATTATGCTAAGAGATTTCTTATTTCCGTTCGCGACACGTTTTCCGCGCGACGGTTCGACGCGTGTTCTTCAAGGAAAAGCCTTTTGATGCATTACTTTAGCGTGGTATCTCTTAGGAACACGCGCCACACGATCTATAGATCTCTACCATGAAGTTCTCATTTGTTGGCGGTGAAACCGTCGCCGGTAGGATCGAGCAGCCACGGGTAATAATTCGGGCACTCCATGCAGGTGAACAAGCGAAGAGTTTCGCCAGGAAGTTCTCTGGTAGTCAAGGGACAGGCGTTAGGGAGAGAACAGTAGGGCTGGCCCTTCTCGTCGCAGGTTTCTTTCCAATCCTGGAAGTCCCTCAGTGCCGAGAGTTCTGTCGGATTTTGCATCCACTTGATTACCTGCAAGTGATATGAGAAGGTATATAGTCAGACGAGATTCTAGGCAAATGTTGGCTGAAATAACTTGGCCAATACTGTCTTTCTCTCGGCTTGAAATAGAAAATTCGAAGTAAGAAGTTATTAATAATTGAATTGTTTAAAAAATATTATTTCGTTCTATAATTGATGTGAATCATAACCTTTGAGTTTTACGAATGTCTAATCAAATATTGTTTATATGTACCGTTTACTATAGAAAGAGGATTAAAACGGTTTTTAAATTGTGATATTCTTCTCCATAAGACGTATAAATGATACAAATATAAATGGCAATGCTATTTTAGTTATCCGTTTAAACCCCGTTAGTTGTATTCAAACAAATCCTAATTGATGCAAATTGACTTGTATGAACGCGAACTTGAATTCAAGTAGCTCGGCTAATCTGGGAAAGGATTTACGTATTACGAGTTTGTATTCGCTCGATTAGTGGTAAGTAGAACGAGAATGTATTTGGTCAGGCGGAGCATGAAATTAATTTTTGACAAAAGTGACCTGTTTGCGGTGTTCATATTTTTCCGAGTATCAGAGACATTTGTTATCACTTGGTTTAAGATCGTTAGCTTATTATCGAGCCATTTGGTTCATTGTTTATATTTAATTCCATTCTTGAAATTGTCTCGAAATCTGATTTCGCGAGTAAACTTGACACCAACGTATTTAATCTAATGTTACCGTCATTTAATTCTCTAATTTTCTTAGACATAATAAGAAAGATACTCACATTTAATCTACCGTTTTTATTTTATAAGAGTAATCAAAGTAGAAATCGTGTTCGAGAATCGAACGAGAACGAAACTAACACAAGTAATTTTCGGTGGTCTACGAATCGATCGTGCAAGATTCTACAATACAGTGGAGCAGTCAGAGAAATACTGAGAGAGAGAGAGAGAGAGAGAGAGTTTGTATCGCGTGACTATATTGAAAGCGGAAAATAAATGGACGCAAAGCGAAATAAATAAAAGCAAGCCCGAGGCTTGATGGATCATGAATGAGAAACGTCGTGATGCGGCGAGATTGAAACCGGCAGATAAATTGGAATAAGCTAGGAGACTCGTAATAATAGTCTTGGCGAATCTCTCCGGTATTAAATATAATCTCCGCTTAACTTGTTTAAAGGGAAGACAATGCGATTCTCAAAGACGCTTTAAATAACTTTTAGGTTTTCCAATAGTTTAGAATATAATTTTTTAAAATAATATTCAAAATGTCTAGTGTCGCGAAATATAATATTTTTAAATAATATGTTGTATTTCCGTCTTCATGGTTTCGTTTAAAATTTGCAATAAATGCTAATTAAGTCAAAGAAGCTTCGAGAAAAATTCTTTCCAAGAAACAAATATCAAAATACAATTTCTTTAAATATAAACTGCTATTAGAGCCGCAGTTTATCCAATTCTGAACCAACCCATATCGCACGGTATTTCTAGGCAATTTCATCCTCGCAGATCAGACATACCTCCAAATCTCGATCAAACTCACTCACCTGAACCATGGTAACGAAATACACGTCGCTCCTGGCCAACATCTCCTCGATGAACTTGATCAATTCCTCCCTATACTCCTTCTTGCTCTTCAACCACGAGGCATGGAAGTGAAGGCCAAGCGGTGCCCTGTTGCTGTTGAAGTGCCTGTTAAAGTTGTGTCTGAGGAGCCTGGCGAATTGTTCTCCAGTCTGAATGTTCGAGCAAGAGTCCACCATGTGACAACCAGGCAGCGACTCGTCGAAAGTGGGATCGTCTCTTCTGTCCAATTCGTTCATCACCATCTCCCAAACAGGATGCGATCTTGATGGACAGTTTCCACCGTTTCCATTGCATTTGTGTGGCATTCTGAAGTACAAAGTGTACGGCCAGATGGGTACACGACCCAACGAAGCCGTGATGGAGGCGTCGTAGACGAAGAATTGGTCAGCCATCATTTCGAATTGTTTGTTACCGCCTACGCGAAGATACGGAGCCCTCATTCCGATGATAGAACCGTCGGTGATGTTTGCGAAACGTTCTATGATGAGTCTAGCTCCAGCCATCTCTGCCAGCCAGTCGTCGTAGGTTCCCTGGGTCCAGTATTGTGGGTCGTCTTTGTGGGTCAAAGAGAACACCGCGATTTCGTGACCACGACGGTGAAGGTCTTGAACGGCGGAATAGTTTGTGTATTTGTGAGAGACGAAGAACGTGCCTCTGATCTGGCATCCGTTAGGGTTTTGACGTTGGCCATTGAAGATCTCTTCGTACAAGTCGATGTTATCTACGTTCACGGCTCCGTTGAAAGTGATCGTGATCATTTGGGGTACCTGGGACGGCTCGATGTTTCCGGGGATTCTGGTTCCATCGGCGGAACAATAGCAGTCGGGGAGCACGCATTGCGTTGGATCGCAGTCTGGCGCGCGATTTGGATCGGTTTCCACAGCTGCGGGGGAAGATGTGGCGAAAGTTAATAAACGATCATCGAGGAATTTTGAAGCTAGCGCGAGTCTTAAGACTCTGGAGAGAGGATGTATGATACGTCTCTGATGTTCGATTTTCATAGAGAAATTGAAACTACGCGTAGTATCGATACATTGTTGGTCAACGACGAGCGTATGTGATTTGTACACACATCGATTTGCATAATTATCAAAGTACAAAATTATGCGTAAAACAAGTATAAAGTCATTACGACGTTGTTCATCGTAGTGGACGTACTGCGTTAAAGTTCAATTATACCATCTTTTCTCGCGAGATCGTTAAAGCGATATTAAGAAAACGGAAATTCGAATTTAAAGGATTGACGTTCAAAGCTTCCACTGTAACGTATCGACAGATTTTCCTCGCATCGACGCTGAAAGTCACCGATCGCTATACCTCGCTATCCGCGCTTGTGACCAAAAGAAGCGCGGATTGCGATCGCGAATCGATTAAATCGACACTTACTGCACGCATTCTCGTCGGATTCGTCCTTGCAGTCGGGTTTACCGTTGCAGAAGAGCTCCTTGTCCACGCACTCGCCGTTACCGCACGACAATTTCCCTTCGGGGCAGACTGGTTCGTCGGTCCTCAGGATGGGCAACACCTTACGCGGCTCTGCAAACGTAATCCTCGTTAACGGGCCGACTTGTCGGCTGATACGCGACAACCAATCGCTACTACGGGACCATTGGCGTTCACCATAGCTGTAACTTCTACTTTTACTTTTGCCCAATTTATGTACAAAAGATCGTGGCGAGCTCACCAGTGGCGCAGGAACCTGTGACACTACTTGGACAAATATATTCCCGAAGAAATCGATTAACCCTCTATCGATGGAAATAATAGGTGTCGTAGTTAAAACTACTTACGGGATAGGATACTATAATATTAGAATAATCGATTTATTTTCTGCATGGAAAATCTTTGGTAGGGTTAAAGGTTGTTACTGTGCGGGATTAATTGTGACCCAAAGCTACGGTACCTCGCCAGCTTGGATATTAAGTATCCGACTAATTACATCTTGTACGTCCAGTTACGGTTTCCTGCCAGTGTAATCTGGTATCTATGTACATGTGGACTTTACGTACAGACGTGGACAGCTTTCTTAACACCCTCGTGATTGTCTTCGATCGTGAATGTAACGAAATTAACTTTGGAATAGTATAGCGAGATTCCATGTTCCTTACTCGTTTCTGTCTGTTCGCGTTATTTATTCGTCGTTATTCCGGCTATTTCTAAAGGATATACAACGATGTGTTGTTGTTCACGGCACAAGTTAAATCACGAAGGTATCAAGCAATTTATCAGAGGATTTGGTTTGGCCTTGCGTTAACAGTTCCTACGCCACTGCGTTCAACCGGCCTTTTCGTTAGAATCTCTTCAATTCCTTTTCGTTCGAGGAATTTCCCTCTGATTTCTAGTCGCCTGGCGACTGGAAAAGCGTAGCAGAACCGACGTGATGGGCGTGACGAAGGAAACGAATTAGAAAATTTAATAAAAGAAAATCCTCGTGAATCGGTCTTGAAGATCTTCTAAAAAGAATCGCAGATTTCTCCGGCGAATTCTTTGCTCGAGAAACCTTCAAGATCGTTGGGAATACGTCAGAACGAAAGACACGAAATGGCGACAGCCGGAGTGTTGGAGAGACGAAACATCATCAACGAACTAACGTTGCCCATCACGAGAAGAGTTCACGTCGAGAGTATCGTTTGTATCGTTGGCTCGCAGCGATTCGCACGTAGCTAATTCCATGATTTATTACGAATAAAGACACCGACTTACGAAAGTATCCGAATATTTATAAAAACTTCTCCTGAATATATCATGTACACTATACGAAATATTCTGTATAATATACGTAATATGTTCATAAATATTTTCTATGCTAAATCTTCGAATACTTTCGCGAGTCGCTGTAAATAAAATGAGAAGAAATATGGATACACACACACACGCAGGCACTGTTGAGATAATAATGAGAGAGAATAGAGATACGTGGTGAAGAGATGGACTGTTGCGAAAGGCGAAAACAGGCAGCGGAGAAATAAAAAGTGAGACGGTGCCTCGACGTGCCACGCGTCGAGAGAACGAGCGCGAGAAAAGAGAATTGCAAGTGGACCAATACACGCGTAGATATCCACATACAGGCGCATGTATAAACAGGTACACGCATACACATGGCGAGCAGAGAGAAAAAAAAAAAAAATAGACGGAGAGCACACGAGACTGGTCCGATTTAATTTCATTCGCGACGCTGCGCTTTCAACTCGTAATGCAGTTTGCTGGAAACATAAAAGAAACAAGATAATCTTCGCGGTTGAATTATTAACTCTGTAATTTTTCTCTTTTACCTTCTACGCCTTTTTCGTTTCAGTTATTCTAATTAGAGGTAATATTTCTTTACCGAGCTTTTTAGTTCGCTTGAAATTACGAGTTTATTAAAAATCGGTCATTTTTTAATAGTTTCTGACGCAACAAGGATATATTGTTACGATCATTGACGCTCGAAAGGCAGAACACAGGAACGAGGTTGTACCGTGTATTAAAATCAATCGGCTGTAAAGTAAATAGATCGATAATTCACGGTACGTACGACGAATAAAAATGTTCAATATACATAATGTTCTCGAATATTATAGAATTGTCTAGTAGCGATAAACTTTCTAAATATTTTTACGATACGGTTCCAATCCAGACAGATCCAACCATTGGAAACAAGAATTGTCTAAGAAAAAGCAAACGTCATGAAGGTTTGTAGATTTTCTACTAGATACAATCTACAAAATTCTCCTCGTGAACTAAGCTTAACACCGTACGAAGTATCGAATTCTGATCGCAAATAAAACTTAACGCCGTTTGAAGCGCGAACGATTCGATGATCGAACCAAGCGCCATTTGCATTTCCTTGAAAATGAGCAGTCGCCTGTTTCTTTTCTCGCGCGAAACCAAATCGGAGCAAACAGGTCTCGCGTGAGCACGAGCGAACCGAGACGCGCGCTTCGAAACGGAAGCGGAGGAATTCGACTCGGTTGCGACGACAACGAGTGCGCGAAATTAAAAAAAAAAAATGGCTGCAGCGCGAGAACAGAGGAAGATAGAGATCGGCAGCTGGAAAACGCTGCGTTCGCAACGGGGTAAGATGAGATTAATCCGGTGAGAAAGAGAAAGAAGGAAGGAGAGAATTATATGATCGATCGCTCGAATACTTGGCACAGGTTTCGAGCGGTAAAAGCGAACGAGTCGACTAAATAACAAGGAGCCGTTCTAAGGAGGCCAGATCGTCGAAGCGAAACCGATCTGGATGTGGACAGACAGAGCGAGAGAGACAGAGACAGAATATAACGGGAGAAAGAAAGAGAAAAAGAGAAAGAGTGATATATGCGTATGTATAGCGAGACAGATAGACGAGAGACAGAGAGGGGGGGGGGATGGAGAGAGAAAATAGGAGCGAGATCAGCGATTGAGAACGTGCTACCTCGTACCTGGAGCGATCGCGAAGAGAAAGAATCGTGCGTCTGTCGATGTGTGAGTATGTATATATGGTGTCGATATGTACAGGTGCAACAGCGTGTGAGCGTGAATTCTATAAAGCTGAAAAGTCATTGCGTGCCGAGGATCGTTTTCGGGAGATCGATATACGTGACGTATCGAAGCGCGGAATAACTCTATTTTCACGTTGAATCTAGATTCAATGGTCGACACGAACGGCGAATCTTTGAATATTTTTCTTTCGGTATGTTTTATGCGATTGGATCCAGATATGCCAGATATTTTGGAAAATTTGATCGTTGAACGAGCGTAACGATCTTTCTTTTTGTTCGATCGTTTAATTTTTAAATTCGAACGATATCGATGGCACGGAATGTCTTAATGAATAAATTTAGACAGTTTAGAAAGCAACTAGATTAGAATCGGCGAGATGGACGAAGCTTGTATATTCGCGGTGTTAGTGATGCGACGTGAATCGAGAAAATTGCGTGAATCGATGATGAAGAGAGCATCGATGAGCTGGAAACTGGGTTAGATCGCGCTCGAGGCACGAGCTTCTCGTCTCCCGAGTTGCACTTTCGCTCAAAATCGAAACCAGTCTCTGGGCCGCGAATCGAAAGTGGCCGGACTGGAGATTACAACGTCTCGAAAGTGGTCTCGCATGTAATGGTCGTGTATTTTCACTGCGGCGAACGTATCGAACGTTCGCACTTGTGCCGTTCGCGTAACTACGAGATACCGTAACGAGGTGGAAAAATTTCAGCAAACTTGCGAATGAATCGCTTTTGCGTGACTTTAGAAAGTATAGAAAACTCGATTTCATTGAGCGTTTAAGCTTCAGGTATTTCCGTTCCAACTTTATACGTACTTCGATATTGTATCATTAGAATTTCGTTTAGTTTGCGAAAGAATATTCGTTCTTGGTTGGTCCAGTCTTTTCTCATTTTAATCCGAGATTTACATACTTGTTTAAGAATTAACGAAACATCGATATTAAAAGGAAAGATTAATTCTTAATTCGTTGATAAAATTCGACAGCCCGAACTCGATGGTAAGAAAGTAAAATTTTCAAGAAATAGAACGATACGCAGAGAGTTAATGAAAAGATGCGAAGGATGACGTTGATCGTTCGTCTTCGTTTCTGTTTCTTTTCTTTTCTTTTTATTCTTTCGGAGACGAGAAGGATCGTGGATGAATCTCAAACGTGCGCGAGAATAATCGTGCGTTAGTACTACCTTACGTATGGTGCGGGCTACGTTGCGAGTCTACGAAGGAACCGGCCTTCTCCGTATCTTATGAAACATTTTTCATCATCCTTGATAGAAGGAGGAAAGAAAAATCTTCTCAAAATGGTGTTCTTTCCAAGGGAAGTGCGTTTAACCGACCTATCCCTACTTTTCTGTTCCTCGATTATACAGAAAATGAATCGATGGGAAAAAGAAGCATAAATTACAACCCTCGAGCAAATTATAAACAAATTATAAACGCATTCCCCGAGGAACAGATACACCGGAAACGGAGACAGGTACGTCGGCTCAACCTGGTCGATACATCGACTTACTCTCGAGCTTGTCACAGTTGGTGACTTTGCCCTTCCAGTCGCAGGTCTGTTTGTCCAAGTCAAAGGCCAGTCCACTGGGACACGTGATTTGCTTCAGGCCGGATTTCGTGCACCTGTTCGTGTCGGACAGAAAGCAAATCGCTCAGTTAAACTTAGCAATCAAAAGGAATCGCTTACTCTCGAGTTGGTCACAGTTCTTCACGTTCGTTTTCCAGTCGCACGTTTGACGCTCGATGTCGAATGCCAGACCTGTTGGGCATCGTACGGTCGCCAATCTGGTCACCCCGATCTCGCTCGCTTTGTCGCATCTGCGATTCAAGTTTGACTCTTTCTAGTTTAAAAAATATTTAACTCGTGGTTCTCGTCCAATTTTTGAACGATTTAAAACCCTGCTAAAAAAACCTCGCTGTTATTCTTTTTATCGATGCTGTTATTTTTGCGGAGTATTCGTCAGATCGAATAGGAATATATTTCGTCGCGTGTAACAAGCTGTAATCCTCTTACAGTTTATAGTATCTGATATACGACGTACAGTCGATCGTAAAATTATCTGGCTATGGTAGAAATCCAAATAGATCGTACTGAACATTATGAAACAGTAAAAAAGAAAGTCTAAAATAAATCTATTTTTAACGAATGTCTATCATCGATCGTGAACGAAATACAAAGGATTCAATGGGCTGCATACTGACCGACACCCACTGTACCTGCTACGCGTAGAATCTAGTGCTATTTTGTCAATAAACGAACCCACGCAAAAATCGATAAAAACGGAAATAAAAACAGATTCACGAGGCTCGCGAAGGAATTCTCGCTAGAACCAAGCGAATAAATCTTTCCTAAAGAATTCTATAAGAAAAAGTAGTAATATAATCCGTATAAAAGGACGAGCGAACATAAAAGAATCAAAATAACGTTTTACGACTCGCAAAAACTCGTCGAATTCTTCCAGGATACGTGACGTTCCGCGACAGGATCTTGCGTTCTTGTTCTGAGAATATTTTTGCCCGTGTGTCCTTGACGATGAAATAGTTTATCCGTTCGAATGAGTCAGGATACACCGTCTGTCGTCATCGGCTGGAAGGCGAGTCCTGTATCTGGTATCAGGCTCGCCTTGAACCTTTCGACGCGGAATTCGATCGCGAAGGAACCGAAGACAGGAATTCGCCGTCCGATCCTCCGCGATCGATCTTTCTCGTAAATACCGCTTCTACCGTTAACTTCACTGACCTTCGGCGTTACTTACGCGCTGCACAATCGACTATGATCCATTACGAAGGATCGTGACGTATTCTTTTTATGCGAAATGTTTCTCTCCGATTTGAAAGACGACGATTTAAAAATAAGAATTAGGTACGACGATTTGATGGAAATTTACCTCACGACGTCACGGCAATCTCCTTCGACGTTCAACCGGAAGTATTCGTCTCCTGGCCTGTCCTGGCATAATTCCTCGGCATTTGCGTCAATTCCATCAGCCCCTTCCTCGTCTTGCGCTCTGACCTGCGTTCCTGGAAATTAAAAAACGCTGTTAAACGATCAAGAAATCCTTTAATGAATATATATATATAGCTTTCGTTTAAGAGTAAAAGTGGGAATTTACACGTTCTTAGCAATTCTAGGAAGAAGAAAACTGAAATCCGTCGCTTTAACGGATTCGCTACTTCCGGTGTTTAAGTACAATCGTAAAACTTGCTTTCGTTGTTTCTGATCTCGAATAAAAGCGATCTTCGAAAGCAAAGAGATACCACGCCTCGTTCTCCGGCTTTGACCACTGACAATTACGTACTTTCTATCATCGATTACATAAACGTTTCTCGATCCACGAGCACGATCTCTAACGTGACTTCGCAACATCGCTCCTTCCTTTCTTCGTCCCATTAAAGAATCTAACGATAAGTTAGGTTAGACACGATTAAGTGCAAGTTCCTAGTTTTCCTTCTTTCGTAAAAGCGTTGGCAAGTTAAAAAATACTTAATTTACTTTCCACTCGCGTTTCCTCTTTCCTTCTTTTTCTTGCCGATCTTGATAGACGGAAACATGTAAACGGAACGTGAAAATAATCTCGTCTCTCGATCAGAAATATCCGAATCTTAATGGACACCGTCTAGGGAGCACGCACCTACTGCTTTTTATTTTCACGAACCTCCGCAATTAAATTAGAAGACTAAAAGAAGGAAACGTCACCGACAGAGCGGTTCGCGTGACATTTGAATAAGAAGGGCATAGATCGGTATTGTGAGGATCGTATAAGGAAAATGTCGCGATCGTTGGAAGCCACGATCTCTAGAGATCGTAAACCGAATACGACGGGGTCGGTGAACCCCCGTAGAAGTAGAAAGTCTTGGAAATGTCAGGGCAACGAGACACGAGTGGGGAGAGAAGCGACAGTGGTTCTCTAAAGTAGGTTCTGTCTGTCTCTCCCTCTACCCCTCTTGCCATAATCGAGCATCCTTGTTCGAACAAGTCTCGAACGTGCCTTCTTCTTCATCCACGACCACGAATCGTGATCCGTAATCGTGATCAACGCCACTTCCGGACAACTTGTCTTTGTTAAAACTTTTGCACCGGTCGAAATGGTCTTACGAATCTCATCTTATCAACGAGACGATAAGAGAATTATTTGTTGAGGTGTACGAATTTTATTTGATCGTCGAGAAGTTTACTTTTTGAATAGTCGCCTTCTGGGAATAATATCGAAATTGTTTCGAATGTTTCAAGTTTGTTAGGATCGAAGAGTCTTTCGATTTTGTATTGAAAAAAGATCTTTCGATCGTCAGTCTGGCATTAACCGGTCGAGGTGTCGCGATCGAATTGACGTAGCTGTACTGAAGGAGCCGTTTGACACGTCTTGTCGCGGCTTCGATCGTTGAAGTCACCAGAACGTTCATGGCGCCGAAGAACCTATCGATCTCGAGTCGTCTAAGGCGATTGTGAAACTATCGCGACGTTTTTCAATTAATTACGTTTAAATCTCTTTTAATAAATAGAACGTTTTAATCAATGGAGATACTTATAAAAATGAGACAATTTTCCGTCCATCGGGGAAAATTAGAAGAACGCGAAAGTCATCTATCTTAAAATTATAATAGAAATTTTGCATTGAAATTGAAGCGTAACACGGGTTGTATATTATTCGGAAGAACCAAGGAACGATAACGTTAAACTACGAGGGATCCTCGAACGGAAAGTTCTCGTGGAAACTCGTTTCGTCCGAAGGAAATTCTGTAAACGTCGAAAGCAACTTTCACCTGTAACAGGCATTCGAAGAATCGGTGCCTAGAAGGCCAGGTGTTTCTCTTTGACGAGAAATCATGTTTATCATCAAAGATTCTCCATCTTCCGATCAAACTTTCACCCTAAACACGACGTTTTCAACGTTACCGAATCTTCCGCTCTACTAAAACTCTTTAACGAACAAATAAATTATTTAAAATCCGACATCATCCGATCTCAACTGCCATCAAACTTCTAAGAACTCTTCGGAATTTAATCCTCCAACTCCTAACGCTTCCAACTTCCATCTAAATTCAAACTTTAAGATACTTTTTCGAATCTTAATCCAAAGCTTAAGCGTTCTTTGAATCGAACTTTCTAAAAATATCGAGAAACCAATATTTGTTGCGATGTTCGTTACAGATGAATAGAACACGGGCAAACGGAAATAAGGAAGACGTAGCAACAGTGTGTACTCACCGGCAAACAGAAAGAGAGATCCAAGAAGGAACAGGAACTTTGGCGACATCGTGGCCGCTGCCGCCGTCGTCGTCGTCGCCGTCATCGTCGTTGTCAGGACAAAGAGCGTCTGGACAAGCCGCGCCCTCTCGCCCCTCTATATGTGCACCACCACTCCTTCCTCTTCGTCGAAGGACTTTCACCATCCGGATGGTGCTGCCACCTTCCCTACGTCGTAAAATAAACGGAGAACAAGGGTTCCATTCCTTCCGTCTGTTCGTGGAGAACGAGAGGGGACCGTGGCATTCCGTTTCGTCTCGATCTTCCTTGTCTCGCGCGATCCAATCAGAGACTACTACTTGCGGTTTTTCACGAGAGATCGAGAGGAAGAAGATGAGCGATCGTTTTGGAGTTTGTTCGACGCGATTGGTTATTCTCGTGGCCCGAATTTGCCTGGTTTGTTCTACTTTCATCGATATTTAGTTTTCTAACCATTGTTTCCACCTTTCTTTAAATGGAGAGTTCTTTGGAGATCAGAGGCATGTATATGGGACCATTCGTGTCTTGAATTTCTATTACTTTGGAAAAAGAAAGATCGGTAATAATGGTAAAATCTTCGGTCTTTTGAGGAGAATGCCATTCGCGATGATCGCTAAAATCTATGCGTTTGCGGGAAATATACCGAGTAACGCGTATAACACGTTGAAATAATTTATGGAACTTACGAATAACTTATGACAAATTTGCAAATGAAATATCGTACTCTCGTTCAAAATATAGTATTTGTTATAATATTTAACGAAAGAAATCTCTATTCTGTTCCTTTAATTCCTGTGTCCAAAATCATACGAATTTAATTACTAATTACGATCGAATTGCTAATTTTTGAACAGGTGGATCAAATTTAATAGCAAAAATATAGTTCGTTTGGATCTGCAGTGTATTCAAGGTCCGCGTTACAAGGTCCCTGTAGAAGTGAAAACGCGCTTTACGCATCGTTTTACTGCCTCCACGAAAATATCGGCTGACAGCGGCAGCTCTAAAAGGGGGCGACGAAAAATGGCTCGCGCTCGTAAAACTCACGATGAAAGTATCGTTCGCGTGGCCGAGTAACTTTCCACGAAAAATGCCCTGTATGTCATGTTCGTCGACACGACACAAACCTTGAACCTCTCGGCTTTTAGCGTAAAATTCGGCAAGATGCGTCTCAGCGAATTTTGTACCGTATTTTCGACAAAATAACGAAAAAGAATTCGTCGTTCCTCTTAATTCCTCTAAAACCGAAGTGAAGCTTTAGAAAATCACGAAACATCGTACCACGGAAACACCTATGAAAAACTCAAATTACTTTTAAAACACGCCATTATGGAATCGTCGATTCTCCCGCAACGTAAACCACGTATACATCTCCTTCATCAGGCAGAATTTTGGGGGGATTCTTTGTTTCTCCGTTTCTATTTCATTCGCTTCTAACGGTACCTCGCACGGCTGCCTGAATTATTTACGCGGTCTTAACGTTGCTTGCCAAATAATTCTCGTCTCTCGTCTTTCCACCCCTTTGCCCAACTACCACCGGCTGCTGCATTTTCTCCCTATCGTTGTTAGCGTGGCACGTTTGCGCAACACGTTTATTTATTCCTGAGCTAAGCCAGGATACACCGGGTGGTCAATAAATTTGCAGTTTGCGCGGTAAAAGGTTATCGACGTCCCCGGCGAAATAACTTGGCGGGACGCGCTATTGCGTTAGAGCCACGCTGCATACCGCAATCCACGGCACAATCGCGCTCGCATTGATTCCATTTTATCGATAAAAATTATTTTCATGTACGCTGTTTGTCCGCGAGTCGCTCGTACTCGATATAATTCTATATAATGCAACGGTTTGATTTGAAATATCGTTGTCATATCTTAGACAGCAATAATTGCAAAGTATCTCTTATCTTGTATCCGCTGTTTATTCATCTAGTGTCTACTGTTTATTTTGTCTAAACGTGGTCGTTTGAAACGTTGCAATTTTTTGGAAAGCAGGTAAATGTAATTAGCGATATAATTATAATATCGGACAGTTGGATAAGTTCGATCGGCACGAAGCTTGTTGAAATTAAAACGAAAGGTATATAGAAATATATATCTGTATATAATGCAAGAAAAAGCTGCAAACTTATATTTAGATGTTCTACTAAAATATTATTCAAATCCACAAAAGTATACCATTATCTAGAAAATTTCTATAAAAAGATCTGTGACACTGCTATACAAGATTATCAATCGGTCAATTCGAATATTCTAGTAATTCTAACGTTAATTATCACTTTTTACACAAAGGTAGAAGGTGTCCTAATATGTTCGTGAACGAGAATGTAGGAGATTCCGCGAAATCGGTGGTAAGGAAACGCGTGAGATAAATTCGTGACGTGGTCAGTTCTCGATAACCAATATCTACGAAACAAAGGATTTGCGTAGACCAAACGTCCTTCTTGACATCGAGATCGATCGAGACCTGTGTTCCCATCGGGTATCCCCTGCTTCGCCTTTATCTCGACACGTTCCTTCGACGAACGTCGAATAACGTAGCCGAAGAGGATTTAGAGAAGTATTTGTTCGCCAGTCGGGATCAATAAATCCCGAGATAACGCGAACTTGTTGCAGATAACGTTTAATAACGCGTACGATCGTGTGTTTCAGTCATTCGTTAGGACACGTTGAATAAATCCTAAATTCCTGACCTCACTTTGAAATATATCGAACGATCGAAGCCATGAATTCCAAAGCGGTTCAAATCCACCGATAAATGGTTCGACAAAGTTAGTTTCTTTTGTCTATCTTCTTTAATACGTTATTTATCTTGTTTGTACATACGTACATACGTACGTCTTCGCTGTGGTTATATTTTCAACATTGTTAAATAACGACGTTTTTTTTTTTTGTTAAAAGGTTCGTAAAGCTGTAAACTCGCGCCGTTTCGGGTATCATCGAGTAATTTGTTCTATTTTTAGTCAGTTCGCGTGGAGAATGATATCTAATAAGAAGAATATTTATTAAATTTAATTACTGTCTCGAGACAGTCGTGACTTATGACGTCTTGGACTTGGTGGCTTCGATTGGTCGATGAAGGAAAAGAGCGAAGAAATTGAGAAACCGAGATTACTTGGGATAACGTCGATATATCTCGATGTGCAAAAAGGAAAACAATGAGATTCGAATCAGAGGAACGGTGTTTCGCATTAAGAATGTTGTAAGTCGCTTCTAATTGCAATTAACAAATCTTGGCTCACTGGTGAACTTCTAAATAGGCCAAAAGAACACAGTGGCGTCGTTAGAAATAACGTACGTATGGAAAGAATCTTGATGTAGACACGATGATGACGATGAATTGCACAAAAATCCTCCATTACCGTCAGATTTCTTCTTTCTACGCTTTTTCGTGCTCTTTTTTTTGCGAGTCTGGACCAATCGAAGATTACACACCGTGGCTTTTCGTTAGAACGAAATTTCTGGGGTCGCTCGAATGGAAAGGAGGATCGATGAAGCAACCGAGTGGTCGCGGAGGAAGAGATATTCAGCTACGGTCCGGAAAGTTGCGTCCGTAATACGCGAAACGTTTCACAGACTGGCATGTATCACGAATGTTAATGACGAAACATGATATGCTAATCGATGAGAAACATCATCGTCGGATCTGAGGCAACTGAGCGAAAACGGAGCCAGTGCTGTTGGTGGAAGAGATAGAGCGAGGTTGTAAATTCAAGCGTTGATCGACGATATGGATCGATCTAACTTTAAACCAGAATACTTGGAATTTCAGGCTGCAAAAAATACGTAATTTTTTCACTCCACTTTGTGTTTCCATCGAATATCCGCACGAGGTTAGATCGCTTGAATTCGAGCAACCTAAGTAATCCGAACGAGGCTTAAAATTGAAAGTATAAATCGAAGAACACGAGAAAATTCATCTGGAATGTATACAACATTTTATTAAGGACCTTTCGATATATCACCGATGGAATTTCATATTAATGAAAGTGGTACGCGAATGCAATAAACTGAGGCGAAGAAAGAGAGAGGAAGAGAGAGAGATTTACATCATCTTCGGCTATAAGATGAAATGTATTAATCTTCGACTTCGTTTTTCTTGATAAACGAGCGGAACGTTCGAGTAGCTCGTAATGCACGCGTTCACGTGAACACGTGTCTCGTGATTAACGACTAGGAAGTAGCTATTTCCTTATTTAATCTGGCAACGGCCCTGAAGTTTCGTGGGATCGATAGAAACGCGACCGATAGAAATCAGCTATGTGAAACCGTGAATCACTGGGTCTTTGTGCTCCTGCGAACTTAATCACGCGAGCGTCTTTTATTTTATCCTTTCTTGGCGTTAGTTTCGTTTCGATCATCGGCTTCATAATTTTTATTCTAAAGACATTCTTGCAACAAGCGAATGCATGTCGTTTTACAAAAATTACGAAATTTCTTAATAACAAAATGTCAGACTTTCGGTGATTAAAAATTTCTCGGGTATTGCGTATCCAATTTTTAAGTCGTGAACAATTTTTATACTAAAAGAAAAGCCTTCTAAGTACGTAACAAACGTTCAGTCGAAGAGATTCGTACAAATAGCAATCTTTTCCCAGTTATTAAGAAACGTCCGGCTGTCAGAAATAATTTCTCAAACTATTAAAAAAGATTCTTAATCGTCCCTTAGCAGATTTTTTTACTATGAAAAAAATCTCCTAATTACGTAATAAATTCGCAACCGCTAAAGATATCTTCGCTCGAATCTAACAGTTTAAACTGGCAACCAGAAGATAAATGGATTTTCGTTTCTACTTCGTTTCACGGCAAGTTACAAATTATTACAAATTGCAAGGCTTACGGTAGATAGCGATTGCTGTTCCCCAACAGCGTTATCCACGGCATTTCTAAACGCGTTCTAAGCTCCGAGTCCTTGACGAGATGCACACGCTGGGATGCCAACGGGGGCACACGTTCACCCGTACAATGAATACAGGGAGTCTGGGAAAACCAGTTTTCGTAGTTCACGATCCTATGCACGCCGTCTCTTTATTTTCTTCTCCTTTTTATCCTCCTGTCTTTTTTCTTTTCCTATTTTCTCCAGTCTTTTCTCAGTAACCTATGCAGTTGCAAAAATAATGGTCGAGAAAGCGTTGCTTGGAACCTTGATCCTTCAGCTACTCGCTTGACTTTTCATCTTCGATGTTTGATTCGCCTTTTTCAACTTTTCTGTCTGACAACTGTCAGTCGTTGATTGATCAATTGTCGTTTGTCGGTGGATAAGCTTGTGGTTCTGTACGATGATGATTTATAGAATTAAAGTTTTGTTATGTGTTACTTTCGATCTTCCACGAAGACGTTGGAAAGGAATAAAAAGAAACATTCTTCGCGATCATTTATCTCTCCACTTTCTTTTTTTCATTTCTTTGATCCTTTCACCCATCAACCCTTATCTCTTGACTACAAATGTCCACGCTATTCCTATTATCGCAGAAGTACAATCTCTAGGGTTATTTCGTGATTTTACTTATCGAATGATCGTGTTGTAAAAATTAGAAAAACGTTTCTTTACGATCGAAGATATCCCAACGCCCAGTATGTTTTACAATGTTCTAGTACGTTATGGTAATGAAATAAATCTTCAGATAAATTTTAGACACCAGTTGTTTATGGTTTTGAGTTATTGCTCCAAACGACAGCATTGCTGCCAGAATTTCTTGGCATAGATATCCAAATGGGTTATTTGGAACATCGACCAACTGTCAACTATATTAAAAAGGTTATCTTTGTAAATGTAATGACATATCGATAAATTCAATATACCAGTGATTCTAATAAACCGACAAACAAGCTAATTTTAGAAGGCTCGTTTCGCAGAGACTAATCACGATCGATCGAGGGGAAAACGTATGAAATAAGTTTTATACGCGAGAATCGAACGCTGAAGGTTATTCGGTTACGTAATCGAATAGCACAGTGACCCACAGACCTTTTTCTCTTGCTCTTTTCTTCTTCCTTCATGCTTTCTACAATCGCAACCTCTCCTTGAACCATCCTCGTGCCTTCTGGAGATCGTCGCCGGCTCGAGGAACGCGCAGCTGACTTCAATTAGCGTGCACATCCCTGGATCATCGATCCATCCGCATCAAACTGTGTCGTTTAACGCTATCTTGAATGGTTTTGAACAAGCAATCGTTCAGAATCGAGATTCTTATCGAACATTTTTTCTACGCAAGAAAAAGCTGCTTACCTTTTTTCTTCGATGATCCATAGAACCTTTAACAATGGAGACAAGTTATAAATCACGATGAGTAGATTTTTCATCGATGATAGGTCGTGTTTTGATGACTTGGAAGTTTCTTTTGTACGAGCTCTGAGGGAATATTAAAATAGATACTTTTTTTCTAAATATCGCTGATTTCAAAGCTTCTTTCCTCTGAACTTCAGGAAAGTTGAAAATTAATTTTATTTAATCGTGGAAATTGCTATTTTGAAAATTTTGATTTTATGCTATTTGGAAAATTTTGATTTTAGCTTGATGAAATACTTTATCGTGCATTATGAGACTCGTCTTTGACTTGTTTCGAAGCTTTGAATATTCGAAGCTCGAGAGAGAAGGAAAAAATAAAAGCAGAAATCGAATTGCGTGAATCGTTGAACTTTCTCCCAAAGAAATATTCGTCGCTGTAAACACCACGTTCGTTTTAAAGCAGCGATTCTTCTCTTTCGTTCAAATAGAAAGCGCGTCGAATTTTGATTTATAGATGACCCCCTGAATATTTATAGGATCATTCGAACGCAACCTCTGCTTGAAACAATTCTGAAACCGTCGAAAACTTCCTCAAACTTTATTACTCTCTGCTATTCCATCAATTTCTCTCAAATTTTCACATTCACCTAAAAATTATACGTAATAATAACTTCACGCTGCAACGAAAAAGGGGACGAAAAGAAAATAAAATAAAACAATTGAATTATTTCAGCGAAAGTATTTCAATATTTTCATTTACGCGTATCATTCGTTTCAATGATACTTCCTTTTAATTCCAATTGCAATTACTTGGCAGTGTTGTGTGACAGGAAAATATAACAAAGTAAAAATACCATTGTCGATTCATTGCGAGTAGTATCCCTTCTTAACATCGACAGTCACTTCGTATCCTTATCGAAGAAAAATAGAATGAAATAATCGACGGAAGTACAATATGTACTCCAGTATTTCCATTTGAAAATTTTCTAACTGCGTAAAGATGAAAAGCGGTACGCTGTCGTCGCGTAGGAGACACAAGAAATCGCGAAAATGACAGATCACCGGTGATCTCCTCGCGTCGCAGTTCCAACGTTTCACAATTAAGGTGAAGAAATTGAACTTTATATATGGTAATAGAATTTATTATGCGAATCCAATTGAATGACGGTTCAAAGTGTTACAGCAGGAAAAGACGTCGAGCGCTAATTTGCGAGGGTTTTTATACTGAGCTTTTAGTCCCTCTGGAGGGGTTATCATCGGGTGTACATCAGAGGCGGCTATTCCGTTACTATCTGGTTATTGTTCGATAACTGTGGCACGCAGGATGTTTAGTCTATCCTATTACTGTTTCTGAGCGTGTGACCTCCTTGAGCGTGTGACACTGTGATGCTTAATTAAAATTGTTATTTGCAAGTTCAAAGCATTTTAGGAAACTAAAGTTTGATTATCTTTTTTTTTTTTTTTTAGAGAGAGGAGAATGGTATGGACAGTTGCAAAGGCTTTCTTTTTGTCGTGGCTTGGTCGCGAATGGGAAAGTCGAGTCAACTGAGCCGGTGGCACAGGGTGCGCAAAAGAAGAGAAGCGCGAGGAGAAGGCAAAGTTTCGAAATACGAGATGCGCATAATTATACGCGCCTACTTAGCTGCATCGGGAATGCAACGTAGTCCTCCGTTTTTCTGGCACGCCCCGTGTCTACCTTTCGATCGGCCTTTGTCCGTCCCTGCTGCGACTCCCATTTATGGCTTATGAACCTTATAATCCGCCTCGTCCTCTCGTAATTCAACGCCCTCCCAACCGTTGTTTCATCCAACGATGTGACGCAAAATTCGCGTCAAGTCACCGTAATTGCCTCGATCGAACTCGTGACGAATGGTAAATCACGGATAAAATGTCTTTTCGAAAGGAAATTTCAAAAGTTAGCTGCAGGTTGCCGAAGTTTCGAATTCGATTGCAGGTTCAAGCAGAATTTTAAACCTGCTACGCTCTTCCAATTTTTATATTCCGATTTCATTCTTGATTCAACGAAGGAAAAGATTCACCGTATTCTAGTAACGTGTTTCCTCTTAAGAAAAATAACAGCGCTAATGTAACTGCAAGATGTTTTATATAACACGCGTAATATGGACATAAAAGTGTTCTACGGTAACTGTTCAAACACATACTTTCGCCAGCCAATGCACGATTTGCTATACTATAATAAATTTTTGCTTCGAGATATTCATCGCAACACACATACAAGAAGTGGGCATTGAAATCAATATGATTATGAAAAACGATTGCCTAATTAATTTCAGCAACGTACCTGCTTGCCTTCGGTTTTAACAAGTTTCAACATTTTTCTCCTTTTCTTAAATAAAACATCCGTGATACTATATTAGAGAATACCGTGGCTAAAAATCGTATTAAGAGAGCTAAATAATGACACGAAGAGTTAAAAAAAGTATTCCTACGTAACACGTGACTCTTTTCCACTCCCTTAAAGGAAACAAATCGGAAGAAGAAACTTTTCGCAGAAGATACAATGTTATTTATATGGGTTAGATGATGAATCGTAGATCAAAGAAAGGAAGAGACTCGATGCCGATCACGCGCCGGAAGAAGACTGTTTCGTATGATCGACACACACCACCGAAGACGTGATTTTCACCTTGACCGTGGACGGGTCATCGTCCATCGTTCCACCTTTGCTGATACTCCTGTTGTCGGGCCTCGTATTTGATGTGGGGCACTCGCCTCGATGTCGTTAACACCGATAACATCGTCCCTTTTTGCATGTGTATGAAACATTCCATTCGAGAAAGTAGGCTAATTTTGGGACTGAATTATCGAGCTAATCGATCGATCGTCGCGAATGTTGTTTATCGAGACGTGGAATGAAGATCCGCAGTCTACTGACAACAAATTCTCAGTTACCCCGGTTTCAGCTAAGCGTAGATTATAGAGCGGTCATCCCCGTTGGAAAGAAGAAAGGTGGTTTACCTTGCAGCAGCTACCTACGTCAAGCTATGTAAGAAGCTGAGCTTCTGCAAAAGAGAAAAAAGAAGCTGAGAAGAATGGAAAGTTATTCTCGTAGAGAGTAACCCGTTGCTTCTCCACGATTGCGAGACATTATCACGTTTAATTGTCGTTCTCGCGTTGAATTAGCATCGTGAGAATGTTAACTCGACAAAATTTCTGATGACATTTCTTAGAAGACTACGATTTAAAGGTCAGCTAATAATTATACGTCTTCTCGCCACTCTATTTGCTACGTTTATAAGTCCTCTACGTTCCGTTTCGTATTTCCTTCTTTCTCATTCATGCTGCGTCTCGTTTTCGTTTTGTATCGATTTGCAAATTTTCTTAGCTAAATTCGTAACGAACAATCGGAAAAGATGGAAAAGGTACGAGTCTTTGTCCGCATTGTCCGATGACCGAACGACTCACGTCGATTAGCGATACAGGCGATCTATTAGAGGAAAGCGTGAATCGATGGCGAATCGATATCAAGCTGGCCGTGGCGTCTATTACGAGTAATAACGGAAGGCTGTTCCTGCAAGGTAAACCACCTTTCTTCTGATCTACGAACAGGTCAGTCGACGCGTGTGCTCGCCTGAGCAGAATTTCTCTTTCGATTGCCTTTCATAGAATCACCGTGAACATGAAGAAACGATCTCTCCTAGTCCGTTCTAACGTAAGAATCGCGCCAAAGAAATTTCTGTCGGCTATTCTCTGTTGCATATTATCGTAGCTACATATAGTATAATAAAATATATCTATTACAACGAAATGGATTTATTGTTTAAATGGAATTAAAATTTAACGTCTGATATCTAATTCGTACATCGATTAAGAATTTAAAAGCCTCTTTTATTTTCGGAATAATCAATTTCTGAGCTACAAATCAAATCAAGTAAGTTTCTCTAAGCCGATAGAAGAGTCATAGCAATTAATTGCGACGGTGATATTCGAAACTGAGAGGCAAATCGACGAACCGTACTCTTTGACTTTTATGCCTGCTATATTATACCAAGAATTTGTATAAATAATTATGTAAGTTTATTGTCGAGAATCGTGGATCTTAATCGTTGAAATAAAAGTAAAGGAACACTAAGATTACACTTAGAATTTATATTCAAATAGTTTTAGATTTATTTAATAAATGATTTGCTGCTCAGCACTCTCT
Source organism: Bombus flavifrons (assembly GCF_040668555.2). Classification (NCBI taxonomy): domain Eukaryota; kingdom Metazoa; phylum Arthropoda; class Insecta; order Hymenoptera; family Apidae; genus Bombus; species Bombus flavifrons. The sequence continues at coordinate 18,452,824 of NC_138444.1, read as the reverse complement.
TTGTCTCACCATCTTCCATACCACACCGCTAACGGAACAGTTGCATTCATCTGTTTTTCAAGACGCTATGCACACGCGTAATTCCATACTACTACGCGACTAATCTAGTCTAGCACACAAAATTATACATATCTCAATATTTATATCATAATATGGTGGTTCCTTTGTCACTAATTCGTACATATACGTATTTTATAAATCCTTACAAACTTACGCAAGTCACTTAAATATAAGGTTCTTTAATTCGTGTTTTCCAATATAACATATCCTACAATAATGCAGAATCTAAACCGGTATGCGTTAATAAATCGTGTAACATTTTTACCAGCGCATATCGCGATATCTCGAGTCTTTGTCGAGTTCCAAGAAGTCCATGCTTCGATAGCACGATCGAGATCGACGTGACTCGTCGACGTCACGTTTGCAACTAGAATACCGTTTCTTTGTAAAATAGGCTCGATACATATTGCTCGATAGAAGCAGAGTTCTACGACCATTTTGTTTTCGCTTCGGGCGACGAGAATGTTTAATTCGAGGCACGTGTAGCACGCTGGATCTCCATAAAACGCGTGGCGAGCCAAGACAAAGGAAAAGTACTTTTAAAGTCACGGTCACTCGAAAACGAACAATTTCACGAGTCCTAGCACGATGTGTTCCTCTTTTGCCGGTGTTATTTGTCGACATGACGTTCATTTCGATTAATTTATCACGATTCCAACGATCACAGTCGTTTCAACGACAGTTGTTTCGACGCTAGTGGTACAAAACAAATCATTTCGAGGAACTAACTGTTGGTGTCTGGCCTATCGCTCACGTAATCTACTTAAAATTCTGTTGTATTTCCGGTTGGCTTTATACAGCGACGAACAAAAGTATCGGATGATTCGAAAATTTCGAGGAATGATCACTATATGCAAGAAAATAACCGATCGATGATAATGATTTACGATATATTTAAATTTTAATCTCGATAATCTTACTTCATAAATAATTGAACAAAAAGATTATATATTTCCCAACTTTATATGAGATTTTACAAAAAAATATTTATTCTCGTTCATCGCTGTATGCGATCACTAGTTTGGTATTCCCTAATGGAACATTTGCGATGACGTTTTCTCGTTCCTCGAAATGTTAGTTTGTGTATTAAAAAATGTCTGACGACTAGCTGGAACGATTTACGAAGAGAAACTGCTTTTCGTCGACATTGTTTTTTATACGATATTTGAACAAGATTTTAAAATATTCTGCGATTTAAAGGTTAAGAAACGAAGATGAAATCGTCATGGTTAATCCTGGATATTTTTAAAACGTTTAATACCGTTTAATCGAGTTTGTCGATCGAATTGATCTTGGCGCTTAGATTATCGATCTCTTAGACGGAATAATTTTTCTATTTAAGGATTCTTTTTCCTTTATCTATTTTTGTGATGTTAATTCGTCTTTATTAAGTTTCAATTTTCAACTGAAACGCAACCCGTTAAATACCAGAAACAGTCATTACGATTACGTGTAGAATAAAAGCACAAGTTTCTTCAAACTCCTTAGGAATAATAAGACGACTAGAAAGAAACGACGGTATGTATACTTATCGTATTATTTTCGACGAAACGATGCTGTAGTCGAATATCTTTCGAATATCGTCCACAGCTTGTCGAATATCGAATCACGGCCATAATCGAAGACATCCCGGAAACCCTCACCGGAGGTTTCACATTGCTCTTGCACCTTTCTCCGCGGTAAGCATATTATTCACACGTTACACGACACCAAACGCATACTATTTTACTCAGACACGTCATACGCGTGCATTCTCTTACGTTCAAACGGATCGAACGTTTTAAAGCAAATAGAAGCTTTCATCCCTGAAAAACCGTCGAATGAAATTTTTAAATTATTACTCTCAGCTTTTACATTTGAATAAAATTAAAATATAATTTGCCAGGGTAATTCGTTACGATTAAACGCTATCTATTTATCAAGGTAAACTGAAACTAATTAGATTTCAGTGGATATTAACGAAGCACGAAATTTTGCGTATCGATCGAGGCAATGGCGTGCCAATTTGGGTCTGCAACGTGCAGTCAGGGCGAGAGCTCATGTTCGACTAACGACCCTTCGTCAAAGTCGTTTAACTCGAGGATGTTCGCCTCGTGACTCTATTCGCACCCCTACCCCAAACATTTCCCTTACCTCGATATAATCTCGCGTCGATTTCGAATTCTCCAACCGATATTCCGATTCTGTGTCGATTAGCTGTTGAGATAATTCTGCACGATGGATAAACGTATAATTATGCAAAGTTGGTTGAATCACGGTCATGGTGTAATAGAAGCAGCACATTGCACGAAAGTACATACTCTATGTATATTTGTTTTCCACGCTTTCGCCAAGAAATGTTGTGCGACGTCACGTGGAAATCCGGGAGAAACTCAATGACACGCTCTAGAACCTAGTAGCATCATCCGAATCGTCTCGTAATTAAAGGAATTTCGAACCTTTCGTAGCTAAAAGGACTCTGCTCGTTTACTTCGACACGATTTTAATATTCAGCGCGTTCTGAGCGAACATCAATTGTACGAGCGAAATCAAGTATATCATAATTTCCCTGCTACGAGTTTTATAGCTTGGCTGTCGGTAATCGTAATATTAGTTAAATACAAGTTAACATTAATTAAATATACTATCTTAAACAAAGTATCTTTCTTTCGCAAACGTGTGTTTTACAATAGTGCACCTTCGTACAAACGTGAAACCAAGTGTGTGAAATGTCGCGGTGTTTATCTCGACGGAACAAAATGGATCGTACGCAATTCGACGAAATACTATAAAACAGAAAACGTTGTGCGTCTATTATTTCCTCGTAAAATGAGAGAAACTTTTCGGACAACCTAATAGATTTAAAAAGGTCACACTTTTCTGATGTTCATAAAATCGCCCCTGTGTCGATGTCAACTTGCAACGACACATCGAAGGTACAAACAACAGACGTGATATGCGTTTGTTTGTCGTTACTTTCTCTGTTAATTGTACCTAATCGGGCGCGTAGTCTCTAACAACCGGATCGTTTCAATAACGAGCACTTTACCGTATTAGCGGTTTTCATTCCGCGATGCTTGCGTAACGTGTTTTTCCTCGTCGGCGCCGAGCCGTTTTCGAGAAATTCTCGATTTTGTAACGCGAACGACCTTGTTCTTGTCACTTTCACTCGGCTCGTCCGCGGACCACGATCGCGATCGTCCAGACCGAGCATCGAGAGATCGTTGCAGAACCACGTGCACACGCCCATTTGTCTCGCAACGATCGTGCTCGCGTAGACTGAACCCAGGAAAGTCGACCTTGCCCTTGACAAACGACTTTAAACGCCAAAAACAGCTTCCACCGGACCTTACAGATTCTTTTCAAGATGATCACCTACTGACAATTTTACGAGGCGATTTCGTTTATGCCAATTTACGCATCACGCTTTCTCAATCTGCTTTGGAAGAGTATTTTGCGATTATTTCTCTCGTTTAAACTACATGTACCAATAAATTGCAGATGGAACTTTTTTATTTGTGTCTTGTGTTTTTGTCAATGTCTCGTGTCATTGATCTTGGCCTCTTCGTTAATGCTCTCCTCTGTGCTACGTCTACTTGCAAAGTTCTCGCATTCCACGCGCATACCTATTACTAGTTGATAAATTATTATATGCAAGAAGGTTCTATCTATTCCTCATATTAGACAGCCAATTTTTGTAAATGTACTCGATAGAAGGAACAATAGAACGTTTTCCTATTTCATCGTTTTTATCGTTCTTTTCTATAAAATTATCGATGGCATTGATTCGAATGTTATCGAGCTCGAGGTACGCGCTTTAGCGTGCGATGCGATTGTCCAAGGTCGCCATCACCTTGATTATTTATTCCAAAAATTGAAATCGTATGTATCCGAGGGAGGAAGGTCGACGGCAACGGAGACATAACGCGTGGATCGATGCAAGCCTCGACTCGACTTTCCTTTAAATAAACCCGAAAGGATAATGATTGCAAATTTCAACGCAACGAATAGCCGCTGGTTCCTCTCGAAAACGAGCCTCGCTTTGTGTGTTCAAACAGAGAACGAAACTCGACGCAAACTTTTACCTTTATACATATTCGCAATTATCGATTAGCAGTCAAAAAATCTCTTTCTCTCTCTTACTATCGACAAAGTTTATTTGCATTTCAAACAGTAGTAGCGAAACTCTCTCTCGGATATTACTTTGTATCCAAGCCAATTACGCTCCCCTGTCTTTCTCTCTCTCTCTCTCTCTCTCTCTCTCTGTTTCGATACAACTACCTCGTTCTATTCTACGGAGCAGAAACGATTACAACGATACAACGTTATTCAGAGCATGCTCGTAACGATGAAGTTTATAAGCCGACTGATCTTTACGTGTATTTATCTATTCGCCTGTTTAAATCAAGTTGTATTCGTTTCGTTATGGTTGAAACGCACACGATCGTTGAGTCGCGTTGAAGAAAGTTATCAAGGTATAATGAAATCACAGTCGATAATCGATTCTTATTTGTAGAAACGTAATCTTTCAAAATTAGCATACTGTTAACCTGCAGCGTCATCGACGTTACGCAATGCTGGTTGTACAGGGTGGGGCACCCAAATGGGAACATTCGATTACGCTGTTCGTCTTCAAGGTAAAGAAAAGGTAGCCAAAAATGTAAAGTCGGTTTTCCATTCAACTTGAGCAATCGTTCGATCCCGAAACATTCGACATATGTATATGTTTAAATGCACGAATCGACGGTTCTAACGTTGATTGATCATTAAATTAATATCAACGATACATAAACTCTACGATAAACGTAGGAAACAAAGCAATTCAAGATTGCAAGAGCATCTGCCGAAGGCAGGAACGGTGGTCGTTTAATATTCCCGATTCATCCGGCTGGTTCATCCCGCGGAGAGGTCGAGAAACGAACGTTTTCGTGTTGCACGGCAGCCTGGGGCCAACCACGGTTAACTTTCGCTGTCAAACGTCACGTAATCCAAAACCGAGGCGGCTGGATACGCGCGTCGTCGCAGCATTATCCGTCTACGGATCCACTCGCGTGCATTAAACATGAGAATGACCCCGCATTATGGAACGACCACGGTTTTGCAACGTGTTCCGTTACACACTGCCCCCACTGGCCAGTCACAAGGATTCTCGTAAACACGGCGATCTCGCGAGCTGCGCTGCTCTTTCGGATTTTGCAGGCAAACCGATGATAAATCGCTTTCCGTGCAGAACATTACTTTTTCAATGTAGGGTAGAGCTTCTTCGAGAAAGGAGAGGGTGATCGACTCGTTCATAAGGTCATTTTTTAATCGGAAATGTGTGCGACGGTGAAATTGAGGATGAATAAAAACCAGTCGATTTAATCTATTTTTTAAATAGATTGATTTTAAAGTTAGAAACATTCACCTGTAATGTACGCTTCTATTCGTAAGTATTAGGACACATTCTATCGTTCGACGTAAAATCGTAAATTATGAGAACTGTAACGTCAAGTTCATAGGATAAAGAACTGCCCTATATTTTTGTGTTAAAAGATTCTGTGCAAAAGTTTGTTACGCCGACGCGTATCTTGTTTATCCGCATTTATACAACTTTTTGCAAACCGAATACCGTGATAAACGGCCGTACAGGAGATACGTAAGTACTTACGTCTTGCAACGAGTTAAAGTATCCTTTTATTTGTCTTTCCCCTATTTGCTTCGGGCTATACGATTTGTAAATAATATCGACGAGCGCACGTTGTTCTCGCAGCGATGCAAGAAATATTCTGACAGTTTCGACAAGTCGATATATTCGGAGAAGAAATTTTTAGACGGTCTCGTCTCGACTCGGCTCAACACTCGATCGAAGATTCCACGTCTGCGTCTGCAATTCAGATGATTTGATTCTAAAGTTCAAGGCTTTTCAAATTCAATCTTCAAAATACAGAAAGAACACCAAGCACGTTTTAAGTAGAAAGAATCGATGTATTGAAAGACAAGGAAAAAAACACACACGAAACCGGTCGGTTTTCAGTGAAAGCGTCGTCCGAGGTCGCATAATTAATCTGCTATAATTACGTACATACGTGCGATAATTTTTGGTGTGCGCGTGCCTCCTCAGTCTTGTCTTCTTCGCTATCAACGAGGTTATACTTCGTGCACCCAGTGAAAGTGATAATAAATCCGAGTCACGCGGTCTCCCGATAACGAGATTATTCCTTCAAAAATCTCTCAATCCTTTTTCTTATTTTATATCTCAATCTTTATTGGCATTATATATTAATTACATAAATACCATATAAATGATAATGTAATAGAAAAGGTAAGATGCGGCGGGTTAATTCACCAGCACTTTCATTTAAAAACTTTCACGCCAATAAACGATTCTCGAAATTACACAACCCACCTTCCGATCGGTTATCCAATTTTTTGGAATTAGAAAATTATGCGTTTCGTGTAGGGACTGAGATTGCTCTACGGATAATGACGCGATAGTGTCGCAACGCACGTGGGTATCCCGTTACATCTTCGACAGCGTGCAGGAGGAAAGAATATAAAAAGATACTCGCCACGGAAAGGACGGGCTATTACGGAGAAGAGTTGAAAGTTGAAAGTGACACTCTCGATCTTTCTGCCACTTCTTCGAACGTAGAATCAAGAAATCATTTCCCTTTCTTTTCTCTCTAGGATCGAAGAATACCTACGTATCGAATTAACAAATATGACCGTACAAAAATACATCTCAATGCCAAGAATTCCAATTTTCCTAACGTAGTTTCCAAGTACGTCCATCGCAAGCAAACAAACAATTAATTAGAGGATCGATAATTATCGACGGTTCCATCGCACCAATTGGACAAGCAGAAGCGACGCTCGTATTAAATGTTATAGGTTTAATATTACAAATTATTGACACGTTATTGATACGATGAAGAGGCGGATTAAGGCTTAAATATTTCCGGGAGATTGCCGAAATCACCGGTCTTCTATTTTTAGTTCGTTAATTAAATTCCTAAAGACCCTTCAAACGGGCAGTCTGTCCCTGGTACGATATTATAATAAAGATTAATTTCGAGGTAGTCGTTTATAAAGATATAGACGCAAGGAGAGAATTCGCACGCGTCAACGACTCTACAAAGTTTATTTAAATTATCTGATCGCTCCTTTTGCTAGAATCTTACGTAAATGTATACCTACGTCGATCAGTGAGTATATAAATTTAGTAAATTTGCCGCTTTTACCGTCGTAACGTCATTCCATATCTCGCGTTTCATTTACGTCTTCTTGGTCAACGTTTCGTTTATGGTATCGCATAGTTGAGATACTCTATCGCGCCTGTAGAAACGCAATTACACCACTTCCTGCGACAGCTTCCATTCCTTTCACCGTGATTACGCCGACATCGGGAGCGAAATGCACCGACAAACAAAAAGACGCTTAGAATCAGACAACTGGCCGCCTTGTCCCTCTTTTCGCGTCCCCATGATCCTGACAGTGAAGGTATCTCGAGGACGAGACCTTATTCGATCGATCACGCGATCTTCGAGGCTGCCCACGTTTAAGGACGACCAGAAACTTTCGTACCGGAAACATCATCGAGAATCAATCAAACGATCGACGAAGGATTTAAGTTAACCAACATGATTCGAATAAGTACAGTGGTTCGCAAAAGTATTAACTTACTAGAAATTTCTCATTCGCTTAAATTCATCTTTCCACGACTATCGTTCGTGAATAATTATAAGGACGAACATTGAAATACAATTCATATGATTATTGCGTAGAATTCTGTAGAATTTCCCTTATAACGATCCGATGAAGTGGCAGTGACTTTCGTGATTCGATTAATCGCTTGCTTGCGAGGGATTCGACTCGTTCGAACATCGAGAAAGGTACGGTCAGACCTCCGAAACTTGCAACTACTCGTTCTGAGATTCGAAATCACCTTGTGAAGATGGAATACTTGATAAGTACAATGTACGACGAATTGATTTCATTAAGATGTACAAGTGGATATGTAACTTAAGTCCATTATTTATTTAAATCGCATTTATTTCAGTTTGACGAACTTGCAGTTGCAAAGAGAGGCAGAGGAATGCGCGTGCGCGTTTCAAAGAGGCGTGGTGCATACCTCGAGGACAATGCAACGTGAATTCGAGCGGTCGATTCAAGCGAACGATACTTGAAAATGGGTCAGAGGATTTTTCGTTTCACGGATCAGTTCCGATTTTACGCACGATGAGCTCTCTCCCTCCGGGTCGACGACTTTCGACGTTCCCGCGGACGATTTTGGACCGAAGGTTCTTCTGTTCCCTTCTCGTGAAACTCGTTCACCTCATGTCAGAAGGCAAACTTGATGCCAACTACTTTTATCGAGTTCGCGGGAAAAAACACGTAGGTCGTTCGTCGTGAATGCATCTATGCTTAAAGAAAACGACATAGCGTTAAGTAGAGTTCAATTGATCTGTACGCGGCTACACTGGCGCACGAAAGTATTCGAACATGTGCCACGGTAAACTGTCCATTCTGTGCGTGTAGTACAAAACAATTTGTAATTTCACTAGCGCTGTACTGAAACACAACTGTCGTTTGTTTAAAAACAGGACGCGTAGAAACAGAGCCGCTAAAAACTGGTTAAATTATGTACACTGGTTAACAGGTACCGATATGCGCGATATCTCGCAACAGGTATTTTCCAAATTTTCAGAAAACTACGAATTATGGAGGTTTGACAAATCCGAGCAGTCCATTCGCGCGTTAAATTTCAAAATACATAAATTCCAGTCGCGCATTTTCATGTACCACGAAATTTATTAACTTGTCATAGAAACACTACGAATTCCCAATTCCAAACCTATTCAATAACTCAACCGTGACGGGACAATGATCGCAAACGATCGGGTAGAGTGGAAACCACGATGGTAACGTTTGCTATCGTCGTAGCTGTCAACGATGGAAACACACGTACGATCCACGTATATACGTGATTGAGTATCGGCTGAATCGAGAGGCAGGTTTTCTAGATGGGGAAAACGTCGATCTGCGTAATCACTTTCCATTGAGTGAATTTTCCTCTAGCTGTTGATCGCCGCCGTTTCGAGCGATTTATTTGTCGTCAAACCGCGGGACGAAGGGAATCGCATCGAACGGAGGGAATTTTTGTTCGGCCAACCGTAACGATACCGTAACGCCGGTAACGAAATACACGATTTATTATTATGCGTTACGTCGTCGCAGTTTCATTAAACGCGTCCTGCACCGGAACGTGTCGAAGAAACGACGTTAACGCGCCTGCGGCCGATTTCCGCCCGCTGTGACGATCGTGCGCCGTGATACTCAACGACCACGGTGAATAATGCGATCCGTCGAGTGATTTGATCGCGATTTTTCGTCGCTTGTTGATCGTGAAAATCGATATGAGAAATTTTGGTAATTCTTTGGTTTCGCGAATTGGATGAATGGAAGGATTTCGGATGATCTTATTAGAAGCAAGTCATTTGATTCTTAAGAATCGGACATGTGTAATGATACTGTAAAATTAAAAAGAAATAAAGTCGATCGATTTGACTTACGAGAGGTTCGATTATCTCTTGTTATCCCTTGGACCTTTTACAAACTGTTTTGCACATTTAGATGAATTATATCATTGGACAAGTTATTGAACAACTAACCAGTAACTTCGTTTGTCGACTGTCTCGTGCGAACATACTATCTCTTAAACACATGTTAAAAGCATATCATTACAAACAGAAGATATTGAGAAAATCGACAAAGATGAATCCATCACGCTCTTTCTGTGTGATCTTCGAATGAAAATAAACCGTATTAGCATAGAACAGTATGCAACGATTCGATCTCGTATCTTGGAAAAGACATCCATAGGTCAAATCCGGTTCGAAGAGGTTTTTACCTTGTCCAACACTCTCAGAAGTTCCTTTCTCTTTGACGCTTCGGTAGCAAATGGTTTGAATAATGGTCATGTATCACGGAGGGGCTGATGATTGCAGGCCTTCGATAGCTCAGTTGGTAGAGCGGTGGACTGTAGTTGTTGAAGCGTTCCAGAAGAGAAGAGATATCCATAGGTCGCTGGTTCGAATCCGGCTCGAAGGAATATTTTTTGTAAAACGAAGCTTCTTCGATCAAACAATTCGAGCAAATGTAAATGTACATACAACCCCTTCGATAGCTCAGTTGGTAGAGCGGTGGACTGTAGTTGGTTCGCAGTGAAAAGAAAGAGAGACATCCATAGGTCGCTGGTTCAAATCCGGCTCGAAGGAATATTTTTGCAAAATATTATTTAAAAAATGTAAGATAAGTTTCTGAATCTCAGAAGAATAGAAATGGTTATAACCCATTGCAATAACTCGTTTAGTATAGAACGGTGGACTGTAGTTGATCTGAGTGTAAGTGGAATAGTTAAAAAGGGTATCCATAGATTGTTATTTCAAGTCTGGCTCAATGGAACGATTATTTTGTCGATTCAATTTAACCGAATGTTATTCTGTTGGAGAACGTTACGATTTCGATGTTTTTTAAAATATATGTATTATTATGTAATAACTGATGTTACTACATCATTTTTAACGTTATATTTTACAGACAAAATAATTAAAATTATTGATATATAATACGTAACTATTAGTAGCATTATTTAAGCACGTCTTAGCACATCCCTTCGATAGCTCAGTTGGTAGAGCGGTGGACTGTAGCGGTTAATGTATATTCAGAGATATCCATAGGTCGCTGGTTCGAATCCGGCTCGAAGGAAATATATTTTTATATTTTTAAACACGCAATTTCTTATTAATCTACCGTTACAGCTTCCTGAATAGCGTTATAAAATTGTTTTTCATACTTTTAAGAAATGTTTATTTCATTTGTTTCGCTCGAAAAAAGCTCACCGACAAAGAGATCTTCACAGACCATTTTTCTTAACTCGTAGATTAAAGAAGACGAGTCGATTCTTCGTTTGTAAATATCTCCTATATTTAGACGGATAATTGCATCTTTCAAACATATAGATTATAATGTTACGATTACATTTGCAAGAAGTAAAACTGACCTAGCTCAGAGATTGGTTTATCATTATTGGCAATCTTCAATTTCATAATTATAGATGTTTCTTCGGCCAACAGATAAAAAAATATACGTAGATAATGTATTTTTTATCTCGTTAATTACATTCATCTAATTCTCTCAAGCGGTATACAAGCGGATAGTGAAATCGAAGATCAAATTTCAAATCTCACAAATCAGGCGTAGCACACTTTTCCTAAATCTCCTCGAAACGTGTAACTTCGTACAGGATTAAGATCGTGTAGCGATCATAACAAATAACAACGAGTGAAACGTTGTGCCGCTGAGAAAATTCAATCGCGTTGGATCGGCATCGTACACCACCTCTCTCACCTGCAGAAGGAGAATTTCAATTAACGTTGCGGAGCTTACGCGAAGAGAAAAAATCGAGACAAATAATCGAGCGACGGTATTCGACTTCCATCGCCCACTGACCTAATAGAAGTCAATTTCACCGAGTACCATTTCTTCGAAGGCGCGCCGTACCAACGACAGTCAAAAGTCTGTGACGTGGAATTTCTGATATCGCTGTCGTTGACTTTCAAATGGCGAGTCGAAACCTGTGGCGCCTCCAGTTGGACGATTCGCCTTTCGAAGAAAATTAATTACTATATTAACCATTGGAAAAGTTTGCTTAGGGATCGTTGTCGATGAACGACTCTCGATCTTTATCCACGTTACCGAGATTAATAGCGTAAAACGCGATATTTCAAGGTCAAGCGAACAACCGTCATTGTGCCCGTGAATACGAGCGTCGCGTATCGATCAGATAAGATATCGTGGTGAATCGATGGAGAAATCGGGTCAAAATTGAAATGTCAAGGAGATCGTCTACTTTGATGACAAAGTTAAACTCGAGAATCTTTGGGATCCTGTCTCTCTTAAGAAACTAGCTTCGAACTTTTCACTTTCGTAGGACTCTTTAAATATTCATGCTGCTGCTTTCTTAAAGCGGACGCTTTACGCATACCTATTCCTGGTTCGTTCCACTTCTCAAGTTCATGCCCTTCAATGTCTCTGTTTCCATTTCCCTAAAACAAACGTCTAACGTTCTTATCCTGATGTGTCGTTTTGTCGAATACACCGTGAAAAAAGCTTTTACCTGTGCGTGATCTTGCACAATTTCATACAGCTCTGTTTGCACGTTTCTATTTATGTTTTCAATCGTACGTGTCTTCGAGAACAGCACGGAAGAATGCTAACGAGATTCCTGCATGATACGGCCGGCATCCTCCATATCGAAGGAGTCCAAGCCAGAGGGACGGCCTTGCCACGGCATCGAGATACACAGCTTTCTCTACTTTCGCTTACACGCGAGATTTTCAGACCGACTACCGGCAAACTCGTGGCGATTCTTAAACGGTGTTTATCACTTTGGCTCGTGTGCATTCCATCGAAGGAGGCTTGTTCCCGGAGTCAATGAAGGAGGAAACGCTCCACCGACGATGCAACGTTCGCTCGTGGATCGCGCACTTTGAAAATACCGTTGAGTTACGATGCAAAGCGCTGCGAATAAAAATAATAAATGCGTCTGATTGCATAGAATATAAAGTTTCTCGAGAGAGATGTCATTATACCTATACGAGAAGTTGGAAGAAGAAGCGACGTGAATGAGGAATTTATTTATTCCAAGAAGCAAAGATACGCGACTATGAACTATGCATCAGATATAACGAAAGTAAACTGCACTTGTACTATGGCTCCACGTTAGCTATAACTTTGCTTCCAAATTATAAAGTTGTGCATATTAAATTGTATATAACATCTATGATGGATAGGTTTTAAAATCGAAGATTAACCAAACGCTGAAACAAGCACATCTTCCATAGATTTATACGACCGAGATACCGGAATTTAATTGCGACATCCGCTGATTGCCCCCGCAGAATGTGGGTGCAAACGACTCCCTCGATACGCTGGAAACTAATTAAACGATTCTGCATTACGTCCTCGCAATCGTCGATAATCTCTAGCGCGTTATCGATCCTATTATAGCTATCTTCCATTTCACGGCTCTGAAATTTCTAGCTTTTTAAATCTTTAGAATTTGTAAACCTTTAAAATTCTACGCAAACGTTCGACCGGAAAAGAATGGAACATCCTCGATGGTCAAAGGATTCGTTTTCCTGAACCAAAATACGACCAAACGTAACGAAACGATCAACTGGATTGGTTTCGGAATGGAAACGATGTAGAATCAACGACGAAAGAAAGGCTAAATCGGAATGCAAACGCGTCGCCTCGACTCACCGATCGTCGGCCTGTTGGTATTTCACGAGGCTACAGTGCGATTTTCTCTCTCACGCATCGTGTAGCGTCTCCTCCTTTTCCAAACTGGAAAATAACGGAATTCTTTCATTTTATGTCCAATAATCGTGCAAATATACATCTTTATCTTTGCCATCGTTTCACGATGACTTATCGCAATCGATCAAGCGAACGAGCTATTCGTTAATCACTGTAATTTCCGTTCATCGTCGTTGCACAACTGGCTTCCTTGCTACTGTGTGATTAACAGCCGTTTTGCTTTTACGATCCACGACGATTGCGTTCGAGTTTCATGCTTTGCAACCGTAAAAGTACATCTTCACCTGGAACACTGATTCGAAATTACGATCACGCGCCTTGTAACAATTAAGTCGATGCGTGTGAAATGAGGTTCCTTTGAAGTTTGAATTTGCTGCGCCGATATCACTCATTCAATTTCATCCCATCGTTAACTATCGAGTATATCGAAGGAGAAGAAATTTACTATAAAACGGTATATTCGGCGAAGGAGATTTATAACTAACTAAATAAACTAAAATATATCAATGTATAATTAGAGTATTCGTGTGACTTTCTTACGTGAGCTTAAATTTCGGAAAAGTACCATAGAGATGAAAACGTAAAATTAGAATTTAGAGAAGCGTAAAAACGTTTCCTACATCGCCCGAGTAATTTTTTAACGCGTACATTGTTTTAAAGGGGCTCGCGAATGAAGAAATTAAAACAGTTTCGTTCCAAGACTTTGAATTCTAAAAGTGATAGCTCTTACAAGTGTCGAATAGCTAAACGAGATAATCTCTGAAAAAGTACGTCGAGTTATGTGGAACATATCGATTAAATTCAAGTAAATGCAATTAGAATTTTATCATGTAAAAGGATATTTGACATGCACGCACCTAATCGAGTAATTAAAGAAAGTAAAATTTGTTGGAGTATTTTAACAAATGAATCAGAGATTCGTCTCAGTTTTCCAGGTAGTAATAAACTTAACAAACGTCGGTAACAATAAATGGTTCCAAGCGGCAGACCTTGAGCGGCCATTATGGGCGTTAGACTACGAGCAAAGAGAATTTCGCGGCGCTAGCAAGCTGGAAAGGTCCTTTCTCGCGTTCGACCTACAAGCGAGAAGAATGCAGTCGTCGTTTTCTCGGCCAGAACGTTTAAGCCTGTCACCTCTCCTCTTCGATGCGGACCACGTACACGCCGTTCCAATTTTCAATAACGAAGAACGAGCTTGCTCGATTTCGTAATTAACCCGGCGAATTTGCCAGACCGGCCTTGATCTTAACCACCCTCGTATTTCGCCTCGATTTCGCCCGATTCGAAACCGGGGATTTTCTCCTCGATTCGAGGTAGGCGTGTTTTATTATTCCAGTTCGAATGGCTCGACACGTCGAACGTAAGACTCGTACAGATTTTAAAAGATCGATATAAAAATTTACGATCAATCAGAGTGGAAGCTTTATCGAGTGGTTTTTATTAGAAGAAGGTACCTTCGGATTCGATTCAAGAGAGAGAGAGAGAGAGAGAGAGAGAGAGAGAGAGAGAGAGAGAGAGAGATTAAACGAAAGAGAGATGAAAAGAGGGATTGGCGTAATAAATATTTCCTTATAACTTCTTTAGTATCATTTTATAGTCTAAAGGCAATTTAATGCTGAAAGCTAGAACATAAACGTTCGTAACTTGTACGATTGACAAGCCTTCCATTAGCCAAATAACGAGTTTGGTTATCGATCATTAACGCTGAAATTATCAATTTGTACCAATGTATAGGTAGACATTTTATAGGTTTACGGCGATGCATTTCCGCAGATGTTTATAACGTTTTAAAAAATTTATAGCTAAATTTTTCCCAAACTATGCGTTTCTTTCTATATATTTCATTTCAATTTTTACGACAGATTTTATAATTTACTCGCCGATAACTCCGATGTTAATGTATAGAAACTGTAGTTGGAAAATCGGGTCATCGACCCAGAGAAGATCGACGAAAGGTCTTCGAACTTTGTAAACTCGAGTCGCGATACTTCGAACCCGTTCCACTTTCCTCGAGAAATTCCTATTGAAAGGGGATGGGAAATGTGAATGAGAGACTCTCGTATTCCGCCGGTTTCTCTTTTATTAAAGATTCCATCGAGAACGTAAAATTGATAATTATTACTTAGCTTTAAAAAATATACATACACGATATTTTATATTTATATATATATATATATATTTATTATATTATTTATATATATATATAAAAGTTTGGCTAACCCTTTAAAAATAAGGGTGTTCGCCATTTTGTGACAGGGAGTTCTGGCGGTCGCTGAGGGATCATCGATTTTTATTTTCATTTTTCCTGGGGTCAACAGGACAACCGCAGCCCGACCTCCCAGCTAAATCCGTCGTGTCCTCCGTCCATGTGTCAGGGATCCGTCTTTTTTTCAGGGACAGGCTGAGACACGCGTTCATATATTACACACGATGATAATAATCCTTGTTTTGTTTTACTTTTCCTTTTTTACTTCGTGTTCGCGTTACGATCGCGTCGTTTCTCTCCAGGTCAAGTTTCGTGGAGGCCAGGGTGAAATCGTCGTGGGTTTGGGAGAGAAATGGGATAGAAATGGGAGAGAAAATAGAGAAAAAGAATAGTTCGCTGTATCGTCGTTCGTCGTCGCGTTCGTCGTCGCGTTCGTCGTCGCGTTCGTTGTCGCGTTCGTCGTTGCGTTCGTCGTCCTGGTCGCTGAATCTCGAGCCGCATGAAAATTATCACAGATCGTTGGTGACGTGATTGATGGACGGTTTTCGTCGACGAACCGATCGGGAGAGCTCGATTCTCATCTTTATCGACGATCACGTCTTCGAGCCTCTTTCTGTTACATCCTCTGTTAATAACTGTTCCTCTAAAAACAGTTTGGCAAAAGGCTCCGTTTAAAATTTTATACAACTACCCTGTATCTCGAAACGGAAGTAATCTTCGTGAAAGCCCACCCGACCGTGTTCCCCGATCGAAAACGTCGCCGACGACCCCACGTCCACCGTGAAACTCGTGAAGGATAATCGACCAATGGCAGGACGAGAATGAGAGGGATCGAAGGAAGATCAAAGGTGAACGCCCAAAACGACAGGCAAGAGGAGAATCAGAGGGTTTGACTTAGACGAGAAGGAGGAACGCGACACTGTGGGCTTAGAAGAACCCGTCACCGGTCGGATCGTTCACCCATGGATAGTTATTCGGGCAACGTACGCAGGTCTGAAGGTTGATGGTCTCTCCAGGAACCTCTTTCGAGGTGAGTTTGCAGGTGTGAGGAACCCAACAAGCGGGAGGCCCGTCCACGATACACTTCTCCTTCCACGGCTCGAAACTCTTCGATTCCGTTATCGTGCGAGGATTCTGGATCCACTGGATCACTTGGGTCATCGTCACGAAGTAAACGTCGTTGTGGTTCGACAAGATCTCGTCGATCCAATAAAGGAACGCGTCCAAGAATTCGGGGTTGTTCTTCAGCCAGGCTGCGTGGAAGTAGAGACCCAAGGGAGCGCGGTTTTGTTCGTAATGTCGGTCAAAGTTGTGGTTTAGGAAATTGTAGAATTGGTCGCCGGTTAGGATGTTGCTGCACGAGTCTACCATGGCGCAACCGGGAAGGTATTCGTCGTTCTGTGGGTCTTCGCGGCGGTCCAACTCGTTCATCACCATCTCCCAGACTGCGTGCGACCTACGCAAAAAAGTTGATGCTCGATAGACGATGCAGGGATTGAATCGAGCCGCTACTATCCCTGGCATTTCAGGCGAAGATGTAGCTGCTTGATTCGACGTGATACATTTCACATAAAAGCTGACACTTCTCGCACAAAATATTTTGATATTTTTATGCTACGAATCCGCTCTCGATATTAGTATAGAACGTACCAAAGATTAGGTTAATCGGACATGTAGATAGACGGAAATAGATAGGTTGCTACTTTTAATGGAATTCGTTGTGGGATGTAGCATTCACTGATAGCAATATATATATATATTAAATTAAACATTATTCGATATTAAACACGTCAATATATATCGATATGTTTAAGCTACAAACGTTCTTGGTACAAGATGCATATACCAGATAATTGGATCAATTATCTCGAGCCACTACTAATACCAGCTTGCGACAGAATTGTATTAGCGTAATCATTGAAGCGCGAAGTTTTTAATCAGATTAAAGTAATTCGCTTTTCTACTTTAAAATTAGGTTACCTCGTCGGACAGTGTTGAAGGTTTCCATGGCAACGGTGCGGCATTCTGAAGTACATCGTGTAAGGCCATAGCGGTGGGTTGTTCAAGGCCGCGGTGATGGTGGAATCGTAAAGGAATGCTTGTTCTTCCATCATCGTGAACTGATTGTTTCCACCGACTCTGAGATACGGAGCCCTCACACCGACCACGCTGTTGTCCGTTAAATTAGCGAATTTCTCCGCGATGATCCTCATACCAGCCATTTCTTTGGCCCAATCGTCCACCGTCGCGTCTGACCAGAAACGTTCGTCGTCGTTGTGACTTGAAACACAAACGTTTATCGCGCGATTAACGCCGACTTTAAGGATCGGCTGCTGAAACAACTTAAACCACTAAAAATTGAATTTCCGAGTCTCGTGCTATATTATCGTCCTTATCTTTTTATTTCAAAAGTGCATCTGCTTAAGATTGAAAGATACGTAGATCGTTAAAAATCGAACGTTCCATGTATTACGACCAAAGTATAAGCTCGTGGCAAAAGTCGTCGTTAAAGCTGAACGCTCGAGCCAGGTTGAAAAAAAAACTCAAAAAGAATAAGGAGAGATTATTTTGTTTTTCACAAGTGTTTGCTTACGAGATAGAGTGAACGGCGATCTCGTGTCCTTTCCTGTGCATTTCCTGGACAGCCGAGTAGTTGGTGTACTTGTGCGAGACGAAGAAGCTGGCCTTGATTTCGCAACCGTTTGGGTTCTTGCGTTTTCCGTTGAAGATCTCTTTGTACAGTCCGATATTATTGTTATTGATGGCGTCGTCGAACGTGATAGTGATCATCTGCGGTACGTCCTTGGGAGGTAGATCTCCGGGGATCGTGGTACCGTCCTCGGAACAGAAGCAATCGGGTAGAACGCAGACTGTAGGGTCACAGGGTGGCGCTCTGTTCGGGTCGTTGTCCATATCTGTAATTTTCGCGAACCCGAAAATCGAAAATCTTTATTTCAAGTCGCCTCGACGAAGAACGACGAAATTAACATCAACGAAACTCGTCATCCGTCCCTGTCATGTTCTTCGTTGTTCGTGTCAAAAAGAACGTAAATTATTCACACGTGTCGATAAAATTGAATCTCGTTGATCTTCGTTTAAAATCATTTCGAAAAAGAAAGACGAACAGTGTTTTTGCGAACGAAAGTAGGCTACCCTGATGCGTCGATAAAATCGAATCTCGCTAATTTACGTAGTTTTCACTATGCATTAAGTTTCCAATTTTCACCTTCGGGAGGTGATCGTTGAAAGAACGAATAACGAATAGAATTTCCAGTTACGAAATTTGCCAAAACGATCGAACAAAGTTTCTCTATTTCATACTCACCGCAAATATTCTCGTCGGATCCGTCGGCGCAATCCTTTTCCCCGTTACAGAAAAGACCTCTCTCGATGCAAGAGCCGTCGCCGCAAGCGAGGAAGCCATCTTGACAGAGCGGTTCCTCGGTGTAAAGCAGAGGTTTCGCTTTTCTTTCTTTGTTCTTCAGTTTGCAGTTGTTCACCGAGTCTTTCCAGTCGCAGGTCTGTTTATCGATATCGAAATACAGTCCCGCGGGACACCTGATGGCCTGAAGACCCGAACTGGTACACTGAATCACGTCACGACAGTTGTCACCCTCTCCTGCCACCAATCTGAACCATTCGCCCGCATCCTTGTCCTTGCAGATCTCGCTTTCGAAGCTCTCTTCCTTCTTCTCCTCCTGTCGCTTCACACGATTCGAGCCTTCTAAAATTAAGTGGTTCGTGTCGTCTTTAGGACAATGTGTATTCTATTTGTATTTACAAATTACCGTATTGGTGGAATGATAGTTACGAGGATTTAATATTAAAAGTACTGGAATAATTACAACGATCGATCCCTATTACAGCAAGTTAGTACATTACAGTTTATACGTTTGCAAGAGTGTATTTCTAAGAATTATTTTTTGTAAAATATATACATATCTGCATATGTAATTTTATATATCGTCACACACCTCTTCGGGTATCTTACATTTTCACTTCATCGATGTAGATTACATGTATACTGTAGCGATCGATAGTTGACGACTAGTGTCAAGAAGATCGATACTAGCGAAGATTTCATAAGAGATGCAATAACGATATAACATTATCTTTCATATACGTGATTTATTGCTAATATAATGACTTCTTTGCCGATATTAGTGAATTATTTCAAGTTAAATATAAAGTTGTCAGGAATAAAAACGTTTACATAAAACTTCTAAACGACACTCGGATTTCTTCGGTGAAATTTCGAGACGCATACATATATGTACGATTGCGTAACCGCGAAGATACCTATCAGCGGCGAGATTATGGAAAGTGTGAAATTGACGTCACAATACAACTTTGGCTTATGATTATTTATTTACCAATTGACAGAATCATCGTCTTTCGTCAGATGGATCAAAGGCAAGCGATTAGCATAAACCATAATTTCCTTTTTTTTTTCCTTCTTTCTTTTTTTTTACCTATTTTATTGAGCAACCATCAGAGTACACTACTACCAATTCTCGCCAACGTTCGATTTCTTACGTTTAGTAGAGGCGGAAGTAGAAAATCAATACTATAAATTACGTAAGAGTTACGAATATACGATTTTGCCAATATTTATCTCGCTTATGTAACCCATTTGCGAATGCTGTTTTATAAAATACATCTTTTGTACCTATTTATATTTGTAGAATCTCTTTTCTAACAGAAATATATAACTCCTTTCACGTCGAGTGCTTTTATATGTTCGTTTAAAAAGGGAAACTGCGAGTGCTTTGGAAATTCACGACGTGTGGCATTGTTTTCGTTTCGAGATGGTTCTTGGTCGAACGAGCGGAAACGCGCTCCGCTCGAGAAAGTGGAAGCAGAAACGGCTGATTTTTAATATACGGGGAAACACGCGTTGCTTTCCTCTATTTGTAGTTTCGGCGCCGCGTTAATTTTATATCAAAGCAACGAACGGAGAAAGCTGTCTCGCGCCTTTCCAACGACATTGTTTTATTAGCGTCTTTTATTAGCGTGTTTTATTAGCGTGTTTTATTAGCGTGTTTTATTTAACGATTTCGCGTTCTTTTCATGTCCCGAATGCATAGAATTCATTAGGTTGATCAACCCTTCCTAAGCGAAATCTTTTTCTTAACAATGATGCAATGTTACGATAATATGACCTATTTACACTCAAACTTATATATATACAGGGTGGCTGGTAACTGGTGGTACAAACGGAAAGGGGGTGATTCTACGCGAAAAAAGAAGTCGAAAATATAGAATAATCATTTTTCCTTTGAGGCTCTGTTTTCGAGAAAATCGACTTTGAATTTTCGTTCGGTACGCGTGCGGTACGTTATAACGGATCTCACTGTAGATCGTTGTCTCGATGGAAAAATTAAATAAAAAAAAATAAAAAAAATTGTTATTCTATATTTTCGACTTCTTTTTTCGCGTAGAATCACCCCCTCTCCACTTGTGCCACCAGTTACCAACCACCCTATATATATATATATATATATATATATATATATATATATATATATCGTAGTTGAAAAATTCGTACAAATAGGCACAAACGTCCAATTATAGCGATCAAGTCTTTGTTCGGTCTAGCTCTCGTAAAAGTTGTTTCCGAGTCCATTGCCCCATTAATTTTGGAAAGGTCAGTCGGTAAAGTATAATGGCGTGTAATCGGAAGGATGCTAATTCAACGGGCTACCTTTTCGAGAGAAAGTGGAATCTTTCTCTAGAAGTTGCGCGATGAAGAAAGGCGATTGGTTTTACCAAGTAGGAAGTTCATTAGTGTAAAATAGTATTATTGAAGCAAGAACGGCTGCATGGAAAGTGATTTGGATTTGAAGCGCTTGAAAAGAAGCGATTTCAACTAGAGTTTAAGAATAACGAATTTTACAGTCCTTGGATTTAATGTAAAAGAAACGAGGAACGTTTGAATCTAAAATTAGATTACCGAGGATCGAGATTCTCTGTAAAAAGAGGTGATGGAAAGTGAAATTCTTGAGGAATTTTAAAGAGTTGTATGTCAAGTCGCGAAGCAACGAGCCGAAGAAAGTACGAAGTCAGCAGGTTACAGATCCAACGAAGCCTAATCACTGGATCTCCTTGAAAACCGAGAATTCTACAAGTAGCTTCAAATTCAACGATCCATCCTGTTCTACGGCTCGATAACGACCTCTTTCTGGGTGTCATAAACTTTCAAACGTCGATCTATCGTTCTTTCACTTCCTTCGCAAGCTAATATTATTCCGTAGCCGATTTCAAAGTCGCGGGTCTACCTACGTTCGTAACGTGGATATTCTTTCAAAGAGAATGTACATTAAGCCGTATACCGAGCTTTTCAAAAACCTTGTCATCTATGAACTTTCACGCCTGAAAATCGATTGAAAAACCGGCTCGAAGGAAATATCGACGTTCAAAGGTTTGAGAAGATCCACACTAGATTTAAACTCGTTTAAAGTCAAACAAACTCATATATTTAAACTAATAAATTTCTATCGAATTTACGTTAAAATACCTACAAGATTTAAGAATAACAGCAGAATACATTACAGACATTTTCGAAACAAAAGGCTGACTCTGAAAAATCATTTAGAACCGAATATACCAACGTTGAAGTAGCTACAGGCTTTGCCAAGCGTCGAGCAATCTACAGTTATTTTCAGAGCTAAAGATCAGCGTTAAAAACTATTTAAACTTAAACGCCTGCAAAACCTTTCACAAGGCAAATTATATGCAGAAGCTTTCGAGATGAAAAATTGGTACGAAAGAGCCAAACACGGTGAAACGTGTCGATATTTGAAATTACAAGAGATACAGACATTTTCGAAAGTCAAAAACTGAGGCTGCGTAAAGCATCGATTAATTCGGTTAAATCGATCAAAAGTCTTAACATCCAAAATCGCGTAAACTAATATCTGAAAATATTCCGAAGAATTGTCAAAGAACGCAAAGTTAACAACCACCGTACAGATACGTCGAAAATCAAAGTTTGGCTAAAGAACCAACACGTTGAATCGTTTGAGCCCCGTTGGTCCCGCGGGCTGGTGTCATGTCGGCATCGCATAGCGCCGCGACAAACGGGGAAAGTTGCGCCCCCCCACCCCGTGTATTTTTCAGGGCACGGCAGTGACGTCACCCATCCGGGACCGAGTAGAACCAGAGGCTTTCACGCTCTAATCTCTTATGCAACCTGTCGTCTCTGTCGACCGCCAGAATCGTATTCCGTCCGATTTCCTCCGTCCAAACCGCCGATTCTTCGAAAGCGTCCACCGTCCGCTATTTCCGAACGAGGAAAACAGCGCCACAGGGGGCGGAGGAGGGGCAGTGGACACGGCTCACGAACATTGCCGCCTGTCGCCATTTCGAGACTCACGTGCGCTCCCGTTTAAACGGTTCGCCTTAATTTTAAATTTCACGCGATGATTTTCAGTCGACTTTTGCTACTACCGTCTACTCTAACTTTAGTCCGTCGCTTAAAGAAATTGGAGACTAATTTGAAAGAACGCCGATTCTATTGTTCGCGTGTAAGTAGCTTGAGAAGCTTATGGCGCAACGGTCGAAAGAATCAAGCAGCTAAAGGACTTCTAACGTGGTGCAACGTGGTCTGTCTCAACGTTTGTTTTATATAGTACGATTACGAAGACCGTAGCTAGTTTCCAAGTGAAAATTGTTACTAAAAAGGCGACGTGTCTTGGTACAATGTCCAAGGAAGAAAACATTGACTCGTAGAGGGAAGGACAGAGGGTAAAATTCAATTCCATATTGAAAATTCCTGCACGAATTCGAATCACGCCTGCCACCATGTTCCCACTCGCTGCCATATTCCATGACAGACTACCCTCCTACACGATTCTCTCGAACCTCGTTAACGATCCAACGTTAGAATCATCTTTATGGTAACACTAACCGTTCCTTTCATCCGTAATTCGTTCGATCTCTGATGATCGGCACACTGATCTGTTCTGTTCAGGCTGTGAAAGTCACCGAATTCCTTACTCACCGGCGAGAACGATGGCTGCCAGGAACAGCAGCACCAGCGAGGACCTCATCCTCGTCCAACGGAAGGAACGGCGCTTCCGGTTCCCGATGGAGGTTCCGTGACTCACGAGACTCTGACTTATCCACGCGTCCTACTGGCCTGTGTTTCACTCGTGTCGAATTCGACGATGGGATGATCAGAGGACGGCCGTTTTGGGTATTCGAACGAAGAGCTCGCGAGTTTCCCGGCACCACTTCCGGAAAAGAAGTCGAGATCGAGGAACAGCGCTCGCGGGCGCCCTGAGATCTTTGGCTACTCTCTCAGGTAGATCGAGAACGAGTGTGTTCGCTTCAAGGACGCGGACCTTGAAGGCGTAGGTACCACTAACGGACTGACCGAGGCCCGCCACTCGTCGCGCCTTATATTTCCACCACCACGTTGTACCCTGTTGGGCCCCCTCTTTCCTGCTCTTCGATCGTTGCTGTTCTGCGTCGATCCGACAATCGTTGCCTCGCTCCTGCTCCCCAGGATGCAGTGGCGTAGGAGTGTCTCAGCTAGAAGACAACAAGCCTTAACTTAACCCGTGGGTCGTGTGGACGATGCGTCGAATCGGGGGAACGAGGGTAGGTACACTGCCGGACGTAAGTGCTACACGCCTACTGATATTTTATATTTTCTAGGTATTTTCTAGATATTTTACCGTAAATTTCTTACTTTACTCCTATCTCTTGAGATATACGATAATAAATAAAGTAAAATTTTTAAATAAAGTAAAATGTCCTGATGCTTGTAGCTGGTGGTACATTTACCGTATACATTACTTCTCAAGAGTTTAAGAACCTTCTTATTTACAAAGCGACGAATAAGAGGGTAGGATGATTTTATTCTTGATAAAGAAATTCACTCGTGTTTCGTATATTTTTATACGTATAACGTTTTATATTTCAAGCTAGTCAAAATGACATAAATGATCGTAAAGTAAACGCTTGAAAGTTTTATCTTTCCGATCTTGCATACGATTCGTTATCAACCGTTTACATAAAATTCATCGAATTACTCAAACTACAAGACCATCGTTCGTATTGCACGAGTCGAAAGTCTCGAAACTGCCTTCGGTTTGATCGCTTTAAATTCACGGTCGCGATTCCCTGCAGCGAATTGCAGCAACTTCGACTCTCGGCATATTCGCGAGTTTAACGATCTTGAGCGATAAAATCGCAGGATCAATACGGTGTTTATTGTTTGGAACGTTGTTGTAAAATAGCATGATTCACGAGTACACCGTTTCGAGTAGAAATAAAATTTCAGTAAAACGCATAGTTTGTAAGATTCAGAGGTTGTTATTTTCGAACGAACGTATTGTCAAAAAAGCGGAGATGTTACGAATAGAACACAATGGTAGAAAAATCGGGGCGGTGCAATTTCTGGACTTTTTCGCAACGGAGATTCTTACGTAACAGAGAAAATACAAGTTTTCCGTTGCTTTGGAAACGCGAGTACGCGTGGCACCGCGTCGAAAGTGAAACGAGTTCGGATGCAACTGCACTCATTCAGCCGTAGATGCAACGTGACTGCGATTCCAGCAGCCGTTGCACTCATTTGTCTTCCTAATTCGATCTTGTCGTGGTTACACATCTCCGAAACGAAGTGCCCTGATTCGCTCGCTCGAGCTTCCAACGACCGTTCAAACTCGTTCCCTGAGACTCACGAGTACCCTTATCTTAAGTATTTCGCAACTTTGTTTCAAAAGTTCTTCAGTTGTTTCTTCCTTTTATTCTCAAGTACGGTTTTAACATTTAATTTCAATCCAACAACTATATATATATCGCAAAATTATAAATATACTACGACGTTGGAAAGATTACAAAATACCTACGAGTACGTTACAGAACTTGAAATCGATTGCTTCAACGCTATCGACTACTTTGAACGAGGATTCAGAAAATCCTGCAAAGAAAGAAAATGCTGAAAGTAAAAGAAGGAAAGGCAAAAATCCTGCAATCCTTTTATCTGGTAAACGGAAAGACTATCAGCAAGATGTTTCAAACGTTGTATTCTAAAGATCGAAAGATGGCAAAAATTGTTCAACCCCGGCTTTTCATCCTGACGTCGAAATGTCAGATCGAAGCAAGGGCTCGGATGGCATTTTGGGGTAGATGACGAGCCGCCTGGTTAGGAAGTCTGCACACGCGTCTATTGCACCATCGTCGTCCGTCTCTTGGAATCGCGACGCGGGCCGGCACGTAAATGCCAACGATCTCGAATCTTTCGACCGTTGCGCCGCGCCAGCAGGTTGCCAGGCAAATGGATGGCTCGCGACCAGAGATGGTCGCGAACCCAGCCACATGGAATGTACCCTTTGCTTGGTGAACGATTTCGTTCGCGCGAGAACGATTTAATAAGCGTGCGTCCTCTTCTTCTCTCTCGCAATTGTTATCCAAATCGAACATGGTATAATTTGATGTTTCGTGTGACGAACGATGAATGGAGTTGATCGTTACGTTGTTTCGTTGAGTCTGCAATTAGGCGAACGTAAATTATGGTAACTGTGAGATCGAGGATTGATTTGTGACATCGTTGATAGAATTGTTAGCGTGATTGCCAGGTTGCTGAGAAAGAACGAGAATCCTATGAGTGTTGTTTGATAGCGATCGAATCTGTGACAGTGTTTGCACGATTACGTTCTTAAGTATTAATTATTAATACTTGGACGATTAACGAAATTTGTGCAGCTGACGATTCCGTATATCGATAAATTCCTGATTTCAAATGTAGCGATAATTTGCTAACTATGATGTAATATCTAATACGATTAAGTACGGTATACTAATAACGATAAGGAAAGTAATAAGATTGCTGGGCGGTATATTAATCATCAGCTGTTAATTCTTTCGTTCGAATAAAAAGACCATGGTCGGTAGTAATACGTAGATTCTTGCGCTCAAAGGAAGATCAAAATCGTGAACGTTTTATCTACGCGTCATAGCGAACGTGACTTTTCTTAAAGATTAGCGAATACATTTCGTAGGTCGGACACAAGTCCGAAAAAAGTGAAATCGTCTATGTCACGTTTTTGCTTGGCTCGCGTTGGCACATCGGTTCTGCGAACAACCACGTCACGGGCTTGTGTATTGGCATCGAAATCTCATTGTGAAACGACGGTGAACCGGCTCTGGCCGGCGTTTATCGTTAAATTCAGCTACAGGAATTTGCCCTTTTCCGAGGCGGAGAAGAAGCATAAACGACGTCGTCGAGAAACCAAGTGTGCGTGCTTAACGATTCTATTATTCGATTATTCGGATGCTGTTCGTCCTGGTATGACCTGGTATGACCTGGTATCATCGAAGCATTTCTCCTTGAAAAAAGCGCGAAGAAGAAGAAGAAGAAGAAGTGGTAGTCGAGGAATCTTCGAGCTAAAGGGAAACGCTGAATACGTAACGATCTTTGGAATTTGGGGAATACTTATTTGAAAAATTCATTGAAAATTTCTGTTAGCCTTTGCAAACTTGATTTTGATATACGAGAGTTACGAGAATTAGAAAATCGTGTGATCTTCGAAGCGAGGTGAACAACTAACCAAATCGATTTCTAGATGACGATCGTTATCTATGCATTGGATGCATCTTCCTCGTAAGATGTATAGATTCTGCAAAGCGATGGTTATTCAAATTGGTAGATAGCAAGAAGGAAGTGCGCGTCTTCTACTTGGGTTCGTCTCAATGATTCGCGTGATTGAAAGCCAGCTTGGTATTCTCAGTGTCGCGAGATGCATTTAGAAAGCGATGAAAAACAACGATCTGCATTATGAGTCACGAAACGTATCGCACGTTCTTGCGAATCGAAGATTTTGTCTCACATTTTGAAGAGCGATCGATTTAACTTTGCAAACCTAATTCGCTTCCCTCGCGTATCTTAAGGCGGATGAAAATAACTGTTTTGTTACGTACACACTGACATTCACGAGTCTCCAGATATCTTATATTTTCGATAAAACTTCGATATTTGATGTAAATTACGATCAACTACTCTCGTTTCCATTTAACGTGTCAAGTTGACGGTCCATCGCGTGCTTTTACGATCGCTTAAATTTTTCTATTTTCAAAGCAAACATCGTGTTATGCTTTTCTAACCGCAGTATTTTTCCATCTGACATTCTGCGAAACGAAACCACCAAACTTTGTTTTAATTCCTCGCACATCAACGATGGATGAACGAGCGTGTCAATATCAAAATGCCCATCAAAACTTCAAAGTTCACGGATAAATGTCCAATTCCTCTGAAAGCGAAAGGTAGCCAGGCGCTACGAAACCGAAGCTCCCCGATTAACGTAACAAATTACATAATCGTAGTTTCTTTCGCGTCGATCGCGAGATCACGACGAATTAACCTATTCGTAAAAAAAAGGAAGAAAAAAGAAGTAGAAAAAAAAGAGCAGAAGATAATAGCGCTTTGTCCTTCGAGGCGAAAGACTTTTATTTTTATCGCGTGACAAGGATTGCTTCGGCAGGGAAGAAAATCGAAGAAGGAAACAAGGTCCGTTATCCTTCGAGTGGTATCTATTTAAAGGAATGATCGCGTGGAATGCCAATGATCGTTTCCTCGCTGCTCAAAAAATGCGCACACCTGCGAAAACGTTACTGTGCTTTGAAAGCCGTGCCTGAGCAACGAAATTCTGTTTGATGATCGGCTAATTTGCTAAACCACAGCCGTTGACGCGTCGATCGCGCGGTAAATGCATCATGGGGCTGCATCGGAATATAAATTTAATGGCTCAGGACTTTGAGTAGTTGAAACGATCGAGAGTTTTGTACGGATGAATTTTAACGCTAGAATTACCAAATTAGTTAAAACTTCAGGATCTCAGGTTTTTACATTGGCAATTACTAAAAACGTGCAGGAACTTTTGCCAAAATTAATTTATCAAATTCCTTTGTTATCTTCTAAACGTTTCAACGACTACTTCGCCTTGGATATTTTGCATATCACGGGATTCCTGTGCATTCTCCTACTTTTCGTACATTTCTCACAAACGTGCAAACATTCGTAGTTTAAATATTGTATCTTCAAGTTCTTAATTCTATCTCGAAAACCATCGAGCCAGAAAATTTCGTTTTTGAATCGTCGCGCGATCCCACGATGCTTTGTAACGCGATCGCTGATCGATCACGTTCTTATATCCTCAAGGGCTGGCATTGTATGCTAACTTTCCCCGCGAAAAATCTATTTCACCAAGTAACGTTAAAACGAAACATTCGAAGGCAAATGAATTTTAACGCCAAGTTTCAATGCTGCGCTTTAACGAAGGTGATAATTGTAGGTTGTTCAATTAGATTTTAAGATAAATTTTCCTCAAAGACGGTAAGTTGCAAATGCGAAACGTCGAGACTTTCTTATGAACGTACTTGACGACGTCTAATGCAATTTAACGAAGGTTTTATCATGACGTCTGCCGTGTCGTTTAATTGGAACGAGATCAGCGGTTCGTTTCTATCGGCTCTTACATTCTTGCGCATAATTTACGATCTTGTTTATTACATGGATAAACAACTGCCGTCTTTCATATTCAAATTACCGAATCCACAGAGTTTCAATTAGAAGTCTGTACTCGAGAGACTGCGATTAATTGGAATATTGTCTGAGAAAAGTTTGACATTGAAATATTGATTTAAAGCACAGCCTAAGGATCTACGCGATAGTTTCCAGAGATATATTGTTCTTAATTCTTTTCTTAATTTACAATTCCATTTCCGAAGCTTTAACTTATTACTTGATTCTCTTTGCTTAGGAATCCATTTTATTTGTTTCGCAGAATTTTCGCCTGCAAAGTTATAACATATTTAATAACACCGTTTCCCTCGGTTAAAATGTCCTGTTTAGCATTTTTTTCATTTTCGCGCTACGAATCTTCGCGTTTTAAATTAAATTAAAAGCAGAACGGAGACGACGCAAAGATAAAATAAGAAGAGGAACTTCAGATTTCCTCGGTTTCGAAATGGCAGGGAGAACGTTTCTTAATTAAAGAGGGCAGGACGCGTATTAATATGGATATTTTCAAGACTTAATTTCCTCCATTAAATTATCTACTTCCACAAAACAGAGGCTACTTCCTTGAATGAGATTCACATAATTATCCTGGCGAATTATTCAAAATACTTTCCCATTTCCGTAATGAAGAACAAAAGGGAGAAACGAGTAACAATGACGATTAGTCGGAGACAAGATCAAAGACGCGCTCGATCACGATCAGCGATTCTCTCGGATGATCTTTGAGGTCGGTACGTGAAACCATCTCGATCGTTATCAGGGTACGAGGCACGATTCCAATGGAAATCGTGCGGCCCTGGCGTGACATATGCCGCGACGGTGAAAGGAAAAGAAGAAGAGGCAACCGCGACCATATCAGCTGAAGCCTTCGAGGCTGGCTCGAGCTTTCTCTGCCCGCGGCCAAAGCGAGCGGAAGCCTGGTCGCGTCTGGAATGTTAGACACCAGGCTCCATCTAGCGCGATCCGCTGGATCTTCTATGTCGTGATCCATGATCCATGATTCGGATTTAACGATCGAGTTAAAATCCTTTCGTTAAAACATCGACTAACAATAAATTCGCCGTTAAGTACTCGTTCCAGCAGAAACGTTAATTATACCGGTATAATGTCTTTTATAATTGTAAAAAGAAGTTGATAAGCTCGTTCGATTTATAGTTTTACAAAGTTATCGGATTCGAATTTCGTAGTTAAAAATATTTGTTTCCTTCTCGAACGTATTGCTCGCGTGATCGATTCGTAAGCCATGACCTGGATTTTACAAGTACAAGTAAATACGTTTGGGAAGAAATTAAACGTTAAATATAAAACTCTGATTCCGTTTAAAAGAGCAGCAAATTAATTCGCTCGTCCAATATCTACGATTTTTATTTCTAACGCGATACAGCATTTATCAAAAGTTTCTATTTCTTTTCACGCGATAAACCTCCGTAAACGCCCCGTTGCCAATTCAGTTTTAAATTGCTTCCAAGTAAAAATCATTTCTTTAATAGTTATAAATCGTTTAATCGTTAAATAGTTAGAAATAGTTCGTTTAATAATTTCTAAAAGTTTCTTACCGATGTAAATTATACCCTACGTTTTACAAATCGCAACACCCAAGGGATCAGAATCACCGATTAAAGCCGATCGAATAATAGCGACGTTCGCAGAGAGCTTATCGACGAGAAAGCAAGGGGGAAACAAGCCCTTTGGCTCGTTAATTCTCCTTTTGTAATTCAGTCCGACGTGGCTAGCGTTTATTGGCGCGACACTGAAATCCAGGGATTCTGCGGCAACGATTCGAAGAGAAAAATCGAACCAGCCTCTTTTCCTTCGTTCCCACCTCTCGGTGAAAGAGCTACGTATAGACAGTCGAAGCTATCTGTTGCATCTCCAGGACTTGACCCCACTCGTCCTTGGCCCAATGGTCCTGGAATCACCCTCGAACCACCCTTTTGCTGCACGCGTGTCTCTAATGGCGCCCCTAGCAAGCAGCAACCATTTTAGTTGCTATGGTGTACGCGCTGCTTCGGCACAATTAAGCCTTTTAGATTAGTTTTTAAAATGGAAATTAATCCGAATTAATCAAAGTTTAAAGTAAAATACGCGAACGATGTTTACGAGCTTCGCGAAGAATCGCAGTCCGTTTAATGAAAAAGTTGTTAACTGACGTGGGAGTCGTTCGTTTAAGATTTCAGCTGCGTTGATGGTAATTTAAAAGACCGATGGAAATTGGAGATTTTTGTATCAAATGATTGGTAAATCGTGTGGACACTTATGACGATAAGCAGGAAGTGTTCGTATTTCTTAAACAATTACGCGCAAATAATTACGGTCGGTAATAAGAGCACCGATTCGAGTGGACTTGAGAAATTCTTCGGAATGCGAAACGATATTTTGACGTAACATCTTCTCGAATTAATCCCCTGTCAAATTACAAGATATCAATTAAAAATCGGGACTGCTTCCCTAGAGAAATTCATAGAGTAGCGGCAACACGGAGAAAGATGAGAATCCTCTGGTCGAGATTGGAAAGCTAATTTTAGCATCGTTCTATGAATCTTTAATTCTCGTGCGCGCTTACTTGCCACGGTGAATATTTCTCGACCAAGCAACCTGAGCTATTGCCATTGAATTTCGTTTGGGCGCTGAAGAAAGACAGAATGGTCCTCGGAGACGAGATGGAATTTTAATTGACACTTTATGCTTTATTTAGAGCATATTCACGCTACTTTAAGTATACCAACGCTATACTGAATTTTTATAGTTCGGAATATTTATGGATTTTTGGAACGTTCGAAACGTTGATCAATCGTTAAGTCGTACCGGTGTATTTGCGTGTAAATCGAAAAGATTCCTGACATTTGATAAATTTAAAAGAGATTACCGTTATACGAGTATATTTGTCTAGCTTGAATTATTAACTTCAATTAACCTTAACTGATTAATAAATAATTTGTTAGAGCGCAATATACGCAATATTAAAGTACGATATATTAAAGTTAAACAACGTATTACAAAGGCAGATTCGTTTAAAACGATAGGTGCTCGAAATGACTAGAACTTTCTAGGTGAGCCAATAACTGGCCAAATAAATGGGACAAGTTACCTGAAATTCGACAAACGGGACGCATTAGTCGATAACGCTGCGGAACAATGCGGTGGAAGCTACACGTAGCTTCTTCCTTTCGAGTAATACGCTTACCGTAGCGACAGGAAGCTCAGGAAAAAGATGAACAATTAACGAGTAGAAACGCGAAACGAGAATTTTTTCCTACAGAAATATCGCAAAAATATTTCCAGCATAGATCCAGCTACGAGACACTCGTCTCAACTCGACGAACTTTTATCTCGTCAAGGATAACGAGCTTTGTCGCTTAAAGTAAGTACAATCGATGCAGAGAAGGAAGAAAATCGACATCTCAACAATGGTATTACCTCGAACGTGTAAGAAAACCGACTAAATATAGAATTTAATGTTACAACCTGGCAGTACGATTCAATACAACAACTGAATACAGTTACTTTCACAAGGGTGTTATTCCTATTTTCTTCCTTGCACACAACCACGAGTTCTTGTCCCCTTTTCCTCGTACGATTCATAACTCGTTTCCTACGCAATCTTATCGCGTTTCGTATCTTCTACACGTACAATCATCAACCGATTCAATTCGATACACACGCCGCGGAAATATAATATATCGCTGGAAATACCTTCTCGACGCTAGATATTATATGTACAGGATTTTACATGTTTTCCATTCGTGTTACCAACGATCAAATAATATTAATATACGATTAATATAATGTATTTAATAATATCAAATAATATTAATGTAAAATGGGGAGAATTAAAATTATACGATGAAATTATGCGGCTATGATAAGTAAGATTTTATCAAAATTGTATCACTTGCACATTTTTACTAATTAGGCTTTCTAGTTGGTAGTAATAGTAGTAAGTTAGTAATTAGGTTCAATTTTAATGTTAAGGATAATTTAATTAAATTAATGGTATAATGGATAATGGTAATTCGTAAAGGTAGAAGCTGTGAAGTTATTGCCAACTATGTTGGACCAACCACCAATATACGTATCGGAGTACTAACCTATATATGGGAATATACGTTATAATTAGTACGTCGCTAATTAATCATATCGAAAGTAATAGCCAATATATCAACTATAATATATGTTTCCATAGATAGTTTAAAATCGATCATCGAACCACACGAAATCCCAACATGCCCACCTTTTCTCGAGGAATTTTTCGATAAAAGTCGAGCGATTTAAACTGAAAATCCATAACCGTGACCACTCGAACTTGCTGGGAGAATCGAATGAAGGAAGAGACAACGACGAACCGCGATCGAGAAAAGAAGCTTCGAATTATGTGATTGAAGTGTCGTAAAGCTCCAGGAGCCGATCTTGTCGCGGTAAATTGAATTTTATCGCAGGTTATTGCCACGAACCTAAAAATTTTCCGGAAGAGTTTCAAGATTGCTAAGGTAATCCTTCAAGGGACGAGTTTTGAAAATTGCGGTATCGTTTTTTCAGAGAAGTATTAATCAGAATTTATGTGGAACCAGCTTTTAACCAGAGATCTCAGAATGAAAAAAATGAATCAAGCGAGGCTAAATATTTTTATAGCATTAAGAAATTCCTTTTTTTAATTTCTAACACATCGATAGTTTTACAAAGCCTTAGAGGATAATTTTTGCAATTTACCTATTACCTATTACAGTTGCCTATTACAGTCGAAACAAAAATTCTTCTACGATAGCCAGAATTTAATTACCAAAGGCAGACCAAACGTTAATTGCGTATCACGCGAGAATTATACAATTCCAAGTGAGGACAATGCACTATTTTTATCTTACGATAATTTATCACCGCATTGATTAAAACAAATTCAGAGTTGTAACATATTAAACGCGATCTAAATTCTATTCTTATCAACGTCGGTTTTACAAGATAACCCTGAACACGCCTTCTGTATTATGTTTCGCAATTTAACAATGGCAGAAAGATCAAACGTTAATTTCATATCACGCGAGATTTACATGTTCAGAGCCAGAAGAATAAAAAGTCACGTTTGTCTTACAGAAATTTATCTTCGGGTTAATTTAAATAAACTGCTAATTTATAACTCGTTAAATATAATTTAAATTCCCCTTTTAAACAACGCGAGTGAATAAAGTTTCGATTTTCGTCGCACGTGCCTGCAAAGCAACAGCCTCTCGCGTTTGCCAACGTAATCGTTGCTGGTATCGGTGTTTCCACGTGGAGAACGCCAGGGCGAGAAGTCACGCGAGCAGAACGAGTGCCCGTAAACCGTCACGTGAGAATTCTCGACGACGTCTGTTCCGAAATACGTAGAATCGACAGACAACTCTTGTTTGATATTCCTCCGGCGTTATATTCGAGAGAAAAATCTCGTGGAAAGTCGCCGTGACCGCCTATCTGTCTAGAAAGATTTCTCGTAGAATAAAGATATATATTTATAGTTTGTATACGGCTGCACGAGAGGCATAAACTAAACGGATGTGCGAAGGATTCTGTCTTCGAGGCTGTCTTTCTTGCCATGGATAATAAGGACGTTCATTTTTAGACGTTTAACAGCACGAAAGAAAATTCTGATTTTTATTTTATACCCGATCGCGTGACAAATCGTTCGTGAGTTACTTCGCTGGAAAAGTAAATGAACAGGGGCTGATTATAGTGATTTCTACGCTATATAGGGTAAGAAAGTTACGTATAAGCGAGCATGAGGTGATTCTTCGTAAAAAGATGTGGAGATATAGAAATTTGTTCCTTAGACGCTTCGTTCCCGAGAAAATCGATTTCGACAATTTGCCGAGCATACCTGAACCGAATAAATCGAAAATGTGAAATAAAATTTGTGTTAGAACTTAATCTTGAAATTAAGATTAATAAACTGTGGAAGACACAATGTGTGTATTGAAACAATACTTTATGATTTTTATTAAACAAAGTTATAAGTAAAATACAAGTAAGCGTTATGAACGTTGACAGTTGGCTAGTTGTTCACAGACTGGCTTGCTTAGTGACCCATGGCCCTTAAAAAGGTTTAGAACCCCACTCTGTATGCAGTAATGAGTGTGACCTGTGTGGGTGTCTGTGTGGCGTCACATGTGCTACAGAACCTTCTAGTAGCTTCTCGACGTGTCCATCGAGAATGTTCCATCCACATCCTTAAGCTTCTTCCGCAAAATTCTCGAAAGAGCATGCACGTGCTAGCCGCCATGGTACATCTCACGAACGCGCACTAGTGGGGATAGCGTTGGACAATGAAGGGAAGAATCCATACGATCAACCACCTTATCTGCATGCGATTGATATCGTTGTATTCCAACAATTTGCCGTTTAAGATTTCGCTTCATTCTCAAAGAAAAAAAAAAAGAAAAAGATAGAATTTCCACGTGTTTGTTGAGACTTGGCCTAGTATTTTGTTCTACATTTTGCAACTTACTGTCACGCGTAGAGTAACATCCCGTCGATTGTTTCTCCTGTCTGGTCCAGAATTTGCCACGTCCAACTACACTTGATAATTTGTCAAACTCGCTTTTTTCGAAAAGGAAACGTCGTGAATTTTATCCCATATTTTCTTCTCATTTCCTCGTAAGCGATCGCCTCGTGTCTGCTTTTACATAATTTTGATTGCACTCTGTATATTACCGTTTATAAATACTTGCGCAATTTATATCGAACGAATTTTTTTAACGAAATCGAAAATTTTGGCATTTGGTCGATTATGAAACTTAATGAAATCGAACCAAGTAGACTGATACGACGAATGATCATTAATTGTTAATTGTTAGAAGCGTGCCTATAGTATCAAGAGGCGTCGTTAATTTATTATTTGATCGAATTTTCGTGAAATCTTCGAACGGCGAAATACGAAGCAAAATATTTGTTGCTCTGCAACTCATCACCAAAAAGGCGAAACGATACAAAGCGGCGCTTCAGCGTTTTGCGTTTGTATGATAACATTTAGTACCTGTGCATCGTGACGTTTATCATTTGTACATAAGTTGCATTTCTCTTGGTGTGACGACAACGACAAGTATGAATAAACGATTGATTTGTAGTAAGGATATTTGCGGAAGATATTAATAAACTCGCACAATTAATAAATTCTACTTGTATATTACGTTTTTGGAGGAATTCCAGTCGTGTTTAAGTGGAAATAAAATTTTGCACAAGTTCCGCTGGTTCCCTGTTACGTACGTGTACTTTATCCTTGAAATTACTTCGAAGAGCAGCCATTCCATTTAAAGTTCCTATAACTTTTGCTATTTCAGAATTGCAAATTATCTTGAGAAAGTACAAAACACAAATCATCTTTGCCCTTCGGAACTAACGTACTAAATCTCCACACGATTTCGATACGATTGGCAAATAAATGATCAAAGAAGGAAACGATGCCCTTCTGAACGTACAATATTAAGTCTATATTGATTTATACATACGCAGTATTAATTCTAATTATTATTCCAATGTTAATTATACGTTGAACTTTATACCGTCCAGGATCTTCACCTTGCTCGTCTTAAGGAACCCTCTTGATAAAACCAATAAAGTCAACTAAGCTATCCAAACACTCTTCCGCCCTATCTTCTTCGTCCGATCTTTCCAAATCCACCAAATCCAACCCAAACAATTCCTCATTATCCGGAATTTCATTCTCCGTAATTCATATTCTTTTCGCATATCTAGGAAATGGTTATAGCCAGCCTAAAGCATCGACAACTAAACGTTCCACATCGATCCCAGCCACAAGTTCATGACGTGACAACAAATTTCGAAGAATCCCACAGGATCTACCTAATTCACCCCAAGTCAAACACACCGATTCTCCGACCCCTAATCACGTATCAAACTTGGACAATCCCAGAAAATGAAGATCAACATCCAGAAAATAAAGGGCCGGAGGGATGTCTATTCGAGCGAAGATCAATCTATCAAACTGATTCGTCGAGTTTATATTCCCGTTTCTTTCGATTCTTCGAAACGTGCCGCGTGTCAGGTTTTATATTTTTCGGCTTTAGCCATTTTCACCACGATCCGGCGCAAGTTCGTCAAGAAGAAAACAGCCAGTTTTGCCTGCACACACGGCCTAGCCTGAACGGGTTGGGCATATCGATCTCGAGAGAGGCAAAGATCGTCCTGCATGAAGCTTTCTGGCGGTCGAGTGGGGTGTCAGGGGCGTACCACGGGGCTCGACGCCACCTGCGACGACCTTGACCTACGGGGTTCCTCTCGCGCCGGCGTCACGTCCTCGCCCTCTTCCATCGCAACCGCTTTTCTCTCTGTTCGGTTTCTTCGACGAATATCCTGAATCTCTCGTCCCATCTCGCCCCTGAAGATCTTCAAAACGTCGCATTTCCATTCTTTATCCTTGTCACTTTCTCTTCAAACGCCTTTCTCTCGTTCATCAACCTCTTTTGCGTCGCTTGTTACCACGATCCATCGTCGTGCTTCCTCCGATATACCGCATAGTTGGTTCACATCGGTTCGTTTTGTCGTTTCTTGCCGGCAGTGCTGGTTCTTATTTCTATCGTTGTTTAACAAAACCCGGACGTCTGTTTGAATTTTCGGTTTTGTCGTCCGTGGTTTCAGACGGAGAGTAGCCTTATCGGAGACTGATTTTTTAGCGCTCTATCGAATGCTAGGAGTCGATGGGGTGGTTCGTGCGTTTGACAGATTTTTCCCGCTCGTGCGATCTTCTTTTTCCTTCTGCGCTGTAGCTCTGTGTTTTTTTTTTTTGGTTCTCGTCCTTTCGATGGCTTCATTTTTCGTGGGACTTTAAAGGACGTTCGATCGGAGGTTTCGTGTCATAGCCACGCTCGACCGGTTTGTCGATTCGAGCTTTTTTTCCATCGAGTGCGTCCTCCCTTTGTTGCTGCACGAGTTTAATTTGTAATTTCAACCTTTCGTTAAACTTTCTCTTTATCCGTCCGCGATCCTCTTATTCTTCTCTATCTAATTGCATAATTTCGAGCTTCAAACAATTTCGATTTCTGAACTGGATCGCAAGAATTCCTTTATTAATAAGGAGAAACCAGCTTCGTTCGTCTGGCAAATTCCCTTTGGATCTCCTTTGCAGCCATCGTTATCGGGAAAGGCGAATCCAAGCACTCGAGAAATTCCACCAGCCTTTTCCCATATTCCCAATCCGCCAACCTTGAGTGCGTCCTTTCTCGAATCTGCTGTGTTTCCTCCGTGAATCGACTTCCGAGCTTCGCGTGCTTCCGTCTTCGACCGACGAATTGCTTCCTTCGCCTGCTCTATTATCTTCGTCTTAGCATTTAAGTAACTTTGCTGGAATTAGCGATAGGAACAGGTTAGAGGCGATCGATCTGTTCAATCGCTCGGATGATCGTTTCACATTCTTCTTTGATAATAATGCAGAAACTTTAGATACAGTCAATAGATTATTGTCATTTGTAACTTCCTAACGTTCGAAGAATCTAATCCTTTTCTTACATAGGGAAATAAATTTGATCGAAAGCTATAGGAAATGTAATAACGGCCTTTAACAAGGCTTGAAATATTTATACAGTTCCACATTTTCATGGAGCATGATTCATCCATTATTATTGAATATTACTACGACCACTTTACTCTGAATATTTGTAACATTTTATTGCAATACATAGCACGCATTGCCCGCGTTAAATTTCCCAAATGCATAAACATCCGCAGTCGATTAATCATTTCATGGCGTAAACAAGCATCTCCACCTGAATCGGAAGTTTCAATCGCCCCCTGCCCAACCCTCCTCCTATTGTGCAACAACCCCCATAGCTCAATTTCCCGCACAGATCGAGCTAACCGAAAATAATGACTGCTAAAAAATCCACTGCTTACTCTTCGTTTGGCCAGTGCTGCTCAAACGTTCCATCGTTCTATCAAGCCCTATCCCTAGCCACGTCCTATTAGCCACTCACGTCTATCCACTAACGATAATTCAAGCAGCAACAAGCGTCGGATCGACCTTAACGATCAGTCTCGTCACGTAACACCAGGGATAAATCAAACTCTTGGTGAAGAACTGGCGATGCTGGACCCTTTTCGCCTCTCTCTAGCTCTTTCTCGCCCCGAAGCACGGCGAAACACGGCCGTCCATCCCCACCGGCGCCGAGCTACCGGACCGAGGCAACCCCCTCCCCCTGAGCACGCTGCTGTCTCGGCTGTCCTGACGAGCGGAACCAGTCGCAGTTCGAACCCCGAGGAGACCGACCGAGGAGCTTATATCCTGGACGTCGACAGCAGGCACGACGCTGATGATCGTGCCGAAACTCTTGGCCATGAGCCCGCCCTCGGAAGCATGCAGGTGGGTGGCCTATGTTCCACGTTCGTCCGAGACTCCTCGTGACGCGAGCTTCTCCGATCGCTGTTTCTACGGGCTTCTTTTGGATGAAGTTCAGGTGCATAGGGGTGGAGGGAATGTTTCCAGGCGTTCGAAATTTGTTTCGTAATATCTCGGGTGGAGGTTTTGGTATTTTCTAATTTTGTTTCGTTGCTAATTGAGGTGCGCGGGTGAATAGGGATAAACAGGATGGAGGATTTCGCGAGTGCTTCGAGATTTATATCGAAGTATTTTATTATTACCGGGGGTTGCAAGTTTCGTCGTTTTGTAATTTTTTTTCTTGTAATTACGAGTAAGATTATTACAAGCAATTACACGTAAATTTTCGGAAGCTTCAAGTGCGGTTTTGTAATATGTTATCGTTGCTAAGGTGGAAGCTTTGGTATTTTATAATATTCTTTCTTTTATAGTTGAGCTACGTGTGTAGAAATACATAGGATTAAAAGTTGCCACGAGCGCCTCGAGATTTATAACCGAATATTTGATTACCACTGGCTTGAAAGTTCTGTTATTTTATAATATTTTGTTTCCGTGATTGCGATCCGCGTGTATGGATAAAAGCATATAGGAATTTTTCGAGAGTTTCAAGTACAGTTTTGTAATAAATATTTTATCGTCGCTAGGGTGGATGTTTGAGTATCCTAAAATTTTATTTCTTTTATAGTTGAAATGTATGTCTGTGAATACTGGTAATCAGGATTGGGAATTTTTCGAGGGAAAGTCTTGTGTTGCGATATTTTATTAAAACTTCAGGAATTTCAATATTATAATAATATGATCGTGGTGGTTTAGGTGAGATGAATATAGCGATGAATTTTTATTTAAATTTCATCGGTACAACGCTATGATTCAGTTTGCACATTTTTTGTTACTTTCAACGCGATTTCGTGGTAGATAATATATAAATTACGAAGTGCTCAGGACATTAGAGCGGCTTGAATTAAATTGTTAATTATTTAGGGTTAGCTTGATACGAGCTGTCTCGTGTTTGAGACAAGTTCCCCTTCGTCGAGTTCGCGGAGAAAGTTCAGAAGTTTGTTCGAGTTTGTCGTTTAGTATCGTTGCTCGTTTTCCACCCTCGATTGTAATCTCATTATCCTGCAGGGTTAGGGTGAATTATCTTCCGTTGAACCATGAGACGCCTCTCGACCAGGTCTGGAAAGTTATTTTCTAAATATTCTTTTCGAGGATATTTATTAAAAGCACTCGGTTACTTTCCTTTGAACCCTTCAAATTCAAAATTGTTACAAAAGAAGTAGATAATTCCAATTTTTTAACCGATTCAACTACGCTTTTCAAAAAAGAAGTTGATAACTTCCATTTTTGCATCCTTTCGAATAAACCATCATTTCAATTTTCAAATTTGTTCAAACGCACTAGCCATTCGAATTTCAATTTTCAAAGGAATAGATGGGTTATACAAATTTTCATATTTATTCAAATTCGCTAGTCGTCTGTTTAAATAACAAAATCTTCTGCTTCTCGCGGATCTCGCATCTTACGTAATATTTATTTTTAGAAATTTCGTATCCTCGAAGAACAAAAAATATAATCGTACCTTTTCAATAGCGAGGAAGCTTGAAAAGAAAGCTCCCGGAATTTCCGCTCTCATTGCCTCGATTCATATCGAGAAACTCGTCTAATTTCCGAAACAAGTGTGCTAACAAGTAACAGCGACGAAAGGAATGAATTTCCAGAGTCTCGATATCCTGGATAAAGCTGGCTGTGTAAAAATTACGGTGAAGCGGGGAAGTGTCTTCGATAACGACGTCCTTCGATCGGTTCCCTTGACTTCCTTTCAATTCCCGGTCAACGTTGCACAGATTTCGAATGAAAGAAACACTAGTTCGTCGTGGCATAATGAGACCCTTCGCCATTTTCGACGACAAACGAGCGAAATAGCGTCGATGTTTCGCGTTTCTTTTCAAAACCTTCCAGCCGTTGATGCAGGGTTGTACGTAATGATAACTTTAATTAATTTTTTCCGTGGTATTTTCGTCAACGACACTGTCGTATACTATCAAATACTTTTAGAATTATCGCGAAAAGAAAAATATATCTGTATATGTATTGTTATACAGGGTGGTTGGTAACTGGTGGTACAAGCGGAAAGGGGCTGATTCTACGCGAAAAAAGAAGTCGGAAATATAGAATAAAAAATTTTTTTTTTAATTTTTCCATCGAGAAAACGATTTGCAGTGAGATCCGTTATAACGAGACGCGATAAAGTGCACGCGTACCGAGCGAAAATTCAAAGTCGATTTTCTCGAAAACAAAGCCTCGAACGAAAAATTTTTATTCTATATTTTCGACTTCTTTTTTCGCGTAGAATCACCCCCTTTCCGCTTGTACCACCAGTTACCAACCACTCTTTATATATATTACTCGCTTTTCTATCTTTTCAATTGCTCATTCAACTATTTATTCATTTTTATTAACGGGAAGAATGAACGAGAAACTATTGCCTTTGAAATAAAAATTAGGTAATTCGGTTACCAGCAAATTCTAATTGCGATGATATCTTGCCCTCGTACCGAGAAACCAGTTTTGAAATCGAAACCTCTCGACAACCTTCTCGTCCTCGATTCAAAGGGCAAAGGTTTCGATTAATTTACATCAGGTAACCCTTAACTTTTCCACTAACGTCACATCAATCCGTTTGATGATAAAGTTTGCCGACAGTTTCGTGTCAAAATTAGTAATCGAGCAGCAACGATTTTAATCGTTAAGCTATGGAAATTTCATTTTGTCCTATTTACTGTTACGCGAACTCTTTGATAATAAGAAGAAAAAAATGATTCCAGTCGGTGATATTCGACGAAAGAGAACGTGCATGTCCTTTGGCCAACGGTTAAAGATTAAACGAAAGGGTGTTACTGTGTACACGCATGGAGAGGTACTGTGCGAGAAAAAGCAACCCGCTTTTTACCTTTCCCTCATCGACCGTGCCATGTCAAGGCCGAACAAGGCAAGATCTTTCAGTCACGGTCACGAACGTTGTCGTGCGTCTGTAGGACTCGCTCTGCAAATCATTGGCCGCGATTATGGCATCGCCTTTCAACCCCTGGTTACCTGCCTGCGAGAAATTCTTAATGGACTGCGCGAGTTGTCGCTAACAGCTGAGCATTTGAATCGCTCCTTCGCTGCTAGCTGCTCGAGATAATTTACTAATTAAGAGAACATTTCTTTAAGAGCCGGTAGAGTGTTGAAAACGGTAATTAGTTTAAGAGAAAGGGAGGGGGCAGTTGTAGCTAGAAGTCGATGACTTCAATAAATAGAGAATGTAGTCGATTAATTGAATTTTTCAAAGAAATGTTTCCATCATAAATCAGCGTTGTGTTTTTCAAAAATTTTCCAATATTGTGTGCATTCTCTGCATTTTTGCACCTTTAGATTTTTTATAAATGCATAAACACGCGCGGTCCAATTATAACTAAAATACGAATAGTATAATATCGTATTTTTCGGGATACAAAAATTTTTTATTTACCTTTATACGAGTACCTTTAATATCGTAACAAATATTCTGTTTAAATTGATACCGGCAGCGTACGAAATACGAAATCGATAAACGAAAGGGGAGTACGAATGAATGCACTGCAAATGTAGCCGCGTAATTGCAATATGAATTGCCATTATAAAATTGGGCCTTCGCTTTGTAAGCGAACGAAGAATTGTTCGAGCATGATGGGATGTTTTATTCGTTTTGTATTGTTTAGTCGATCGTGAGACTCGTCGAACGAGTTTGCAACCGAGTAACATATTTAAAAATCCAGGCGAGTTTTACCTAAGATACTGTCTATTTAAAATTCGACGAAGCACTTTGCCAAACGACTTGACATCTACATTTTTAACGCTAAAACCAGAGTGCTCCAGCGGTTAATTCGTAATGTTTCATATCAAAATGTATAGCTTTAAAACGATGCATTTTTAGAGATTCGAATGATTTTTGGTAAAATACAGTAGCACTGTATGATATGAAACATAGAAATCGGTCGTTACTAATGAGGATTCGTTGGAATTTTTCAGCTCGACCGAGATGTCCGACTAAATG
Source organism: Bombus flavifrons (assembly GCF_040668555.2). NCBI lineage: Eukaryota > Metazoa > Arthropoda > Insecta > Hymenoptera > Apidae > Bombus > Bombus flavifrons. Next base: position 18,409,260 of record NC_138444.1, on the reverse strand, counting down.
ATATTTATCCGCCAACGAATTCTTCTCTTCCTATATAGTCTTAATAATAATAATATTTCTTTCTTTATCTTCTCGATCTTTTTCTGTTAACATATTAAGAAATAATGACAATAGAAAGAGGTAGTCGTAATTAGAGAATATACAGGGTGATTGATAACTGGTAGTACAAGCGGAAAGGGGGTGATTGATAACTGGTAGTACAAGCGGAAAGGAGGTGATTCTACGCGAAAAAAGAAGTCGAAAATATAGAATAAAAATTTTTCATTCGAGGTTTTGTTTTCGAGGAAATCGACTTTGAATTTTCGCTGGGTACGCGTGCGGTACGTTATAACGGATCTCACTGTAGATCGTTGTCTCGATGGAAAAATTAAAAAAAAATTTTTTATTCTACATTTTCGACTTCTTTTTTCGTGTAGAATCACCCCCTCTCCTTTCCACTTGTACCACCAGTTACCAACCACCCTGTATATTTATTTATACTTAACACACGCATCACATTCGTAAAAAGTTTTTGTGTGGGTTCAAACACATTCATGAATCACTGTAGGTGACGGTACGTAAGTGGCTATAACATACTGTACGTGAAGAAAATTCTCTATTCGTTAGAAATACGTAAAAAAATATACGAGCAGAAAAGAATGCATATTTCATCTCTTTTCATACTAGCGTCGCGTCGGGTGTTTGGACATTCCGCATCGTGTTATATTTTACGCAAAAAGGATTTGGATCGCAGCCAGATTGCTGTTTCATTCAAATTCTGTCGCTGTGCTGGCCGCAAATCCGGCTTGTACGCTAAAAATGCCACGAAATTTTTCATAAAACCGGTTTCAACCACTGCGCACAGAACAATACAAAGAAACTCGTTCCCCGATTCTACCTCTAAATACGTTCTCGTTATTCAGCAAATGTTTGCACTAGAAACTCTTCTATAGGATAACAATCGACAGCTGCTAAACATTCTTCGTCCGATATAAGCCAAACTCCAAAACTTTCGTGTCACTGACGATACATAAAATATGATGTCAAAATGTTTAGCGAGCAGTAAATAAATTCCTTAAGAGACCTCATAGGCTTCGAAAGGATCCAATAGACGTAGTCAATTTCATAGCTATCGTTCTTAGACGCGCATAGTGATTCGCGAAAATATTTGAACATTTGCCATGGAAAAGTTTTATAAATCTTCTTAGTACGTGGTTAATTTTGTAAAGTGAAATTATAGGACATTTGAAGGAAGTACATACGATCCTCTTGATAAATAGAAAATCAGAATAGCCGCTACTATCGTATAGAACGTAATAGTTGATGTAGACCGTCAAAGGAATTTCTTCTAAGGACCAATACAGGAATTAAAAAGTTTGTAGTGGTTTTGTAAATTTGAGATGCGATACAATTCCGAGGAAGTCAGTCGATGAATCTTTTGTTTATATCTCGTTCTCGTCTTTTATATCCAAATACATTCGATAATCGCTGTACCATTTTTTATGGTTCTTGCATTCCGAGCTGAAAATTTAGCAGACAATCCTTTACGAACTCGCAGGACGAATCCGAAACTTTTATCGTAACATTCTCTTCCGGAACAGGTAGTTCGTTTCTTTCCAGCGCCTTTCATGTTTCTTTATCTCCTCTTTTGTTTCTTTCTTACACGTCCACGTTGCCTTCCGTGGAATGGGAAAAGCTGTAAAAGAAGCGTCCAGCTTCATTAGCTTCCTGATTGCGTTCTATCGATCTGCATTCGCATCGCTTGTCGGACCGAGCGGCTTTTTTTACACGAGGTCGGACTAATTATACGCCTGTGGAAAAAAACGCTGAACAGGATAAAAATGAACCGATAAATTTACGTTATAATCCCATTAAATGTCGCTGCTCAGAATCGCTCGTCGCGTCGCGGCGTCGTGAATCGCTCTCATCGTCCAGCGAACTCGTAGAATGACTGCACAATGTACGTATTCCAAAATATGGAGAAACAGTGTTATTAAACAGTGAATGTTTATTCAAATTTATTATTTTCTAAATTTATTCATTTGATTTTTTTACGATGACAAGAGTAAATAAAAATTCAGATTTCCCTTACAAACGAGTTATCCGCTAGTTAAGGATTAGTGCTACGAAAATATATTGTCCCATACACTTTTCGTTTTAATTACTTTCATACAGGTTTCATACTTGGATCGTTGATAACGATTCTAACTTCAATAGGAAACTTTTTCTCTCCTTTTATCGATCTTTTATCGCATAAGAAACTTTCAGTAAGCTTAGTTTAAAAATGTTCGAATAAGTGCGCATTCGATTATCGAAATGTGATCGATAGGTAAATAATTTTCCCGAAACAGTAGAGGATCCGCTTTTACGTTGGCGATATCGAGGAGCAAGAAACGAGGAACATCAGAGGACAGAAAATTAAACCAATACTAAAACAATAAGAAAATAACCATCGAAGTAGAACTGATAATTTTCCCTGAAACGTCGAGGGTTTTTCGAAATCGAATTGCTTGGCGGTTTCTCGCCATGACGATATCCACTACTGCCAAGGTCGTGAAAATGACGCAAAAGTGAATAATGAAAATGACGTCCAAAGGGCGAGAATCGGATTGTGCCCTAAGAACACGAGGCCGCTGCTTTGAACTTTGCACTTTTATTGTTACACCGCGATAAATATTATCTAGCGAAGAATTCTCGGCCGAAAGCTTCCTACGTCATCGTGTTACAAAGATACGTGCGTGTTAGCGAGGCCTTCATCGTGCCAGTTGTAAACAGGCCTTAATAAAAATCCGATCGAGTATATCGCGGCAAGACAAGCTATACCCGGTCGAAGACTTTCCAACTTATGCTCGAGTTCCGTGGTTCAGGAAAATTCTCGAAAAGATTTCTCTGTTCGCGTCAGATGCAATTATGGATTATTAATAACGATATCGTCAATTAAACTTTGATATTCTTAGCCACGCACGAACCACACAGACTGATATACCGTATCGGGTATCGAGTTAGATTAAAGAACCAGTTTCCTCCACTCATACACGCGTGAAATCTTCGATTTCTCTATTGTGTTTGAATTAAGTAATTGCAATTTCTCTTCTTCCTGGAGATAGTTTTAATAAAGGTGTCTGGTTAATTTAATTAGCCATCCGGGTAGTTGTAATTTATAGGTGAAATCAAGATCGCGAGAACCTACTTTGCAGGGAAAATAAACGAGAAATATCCTTCTCCATTCGGTTCGACGCTATTCTCGGGTGCGAGGAGCGTCGAAGATTGTTTAACGTTGCTGCGATCTTCCTTCGAGTTCTCTCGAGACGATCGGAAACACGGAACGAACGCTTCTTCGATTCTTGATCGAGTTTACCGATTCGTAAAGCCCCTCGTACGGTTTGTACTACACTTTTCGGTAGCCAAACATCTCTGTTATCTATCTAATCTAATTATTTGTACACGTGTCTCTTTCGGTTTACTATGAACTATTTGCAGGGAGTTGTATCGCTTCTCACTTACTGGAATTTACGGAAAAACGTCTAATTCCTTTTACCAAAGTTTCTCTTCTTTTTCACCAATTTTACTTCTCGATTTGGAAACATGTGATATATTACGATAACACCTTTACTTATGCACGTGCCTCTGCCTTGCGAATAGTCGGTAAACGTATCAAACGCGATGATCGTCGGCGATGACCGATGAAACAGGTCAAATATCGCTGGAATCTACGCGAGCCTCGCATGGAACTCCGTTCTCAGCGTTCGATCGCCAAATCTCCTGTATTTCCGTATCTCTAACATCTTGTCGCTTGATATTTTCTGATATTATATCACCTGGCTCTTTCTGGCCTGTAGTAACAAGCTCGTCGATAGATGATGCGTCGGTGAATAATTAGCAGGTGCATCGATCGAATTTTCATGTTTCCAAAACGGCCATCAAAGGCGAGGCAACGTAGGCAGACGATCGAATTGGAACGCTTTCGATGAGCGGACAATGGAAATAACACAAAGCCTCTCCTTTTGTAAACCGATAAGCCGAATCGAGCTTTAGTTCTGTGAGCAGCAACTTCCGTAGAGATGAAAACTTCGTCGATCGTTCGTTCGTGTGTGCAAACAAAGTAATAAATCCAATATCCAGCATTTTTCGAAGCAAATGCAATCTTTTATTGGTCTTAATCTTCTCAACTAGAATTTTGGTGCAATTTTTGTACTGTTTCGATTGCGATATTATTGTAAATTTTGTAATGAAACTGCTTTTTCTTTCATTTTAATTTACTTTGACTAAATACGTGTATAATGTTTTGAAAAAGCTACGTATGTTTAAAAATGGGATGACATAGTTATTTGAAAGATTATTCCTTGGAACTGTCTGGAACATGGTCAAATTACTCGCGCATTCATACTTGATTGCCACATTGCCCTATTTCAATTTGAAATTTTGTCAAAAATCCAAGACGTTTAGCGAGATAATCAGGACAGAGAATATAATACGTAAAGAGTACGAGTTTTACTGAAACTCTAAAAGAGGAAAAGGTAAATGCGATGCAAAGATTATTAAACATGTGCATTTATAACACCTTAGCAACTAATGAACATCGTTATTGCTATACGAAAGTGGCAACAGTGAAAGCTAGAGTGGAGAACTAATCTTTATGGTTATTCGATAATCATCGATTCGTTTGCAACGCGACGAGTAAATGTAATCTAACGATCGACACAATGAGAGCATATGGTGTCTTCGGTGAAATTTCCGGAAACGTCCTTGCATAGACTATATCGTGCAAAATCAATTCGAACCAGTGACAGCACTCGCGTGATGTAAATGCAACGTGCATAACGCGGTTGTGTGCACGACTGGAATAGTATCTGGGAATAGCGTTATCAGAGCTTGAGCATGATTACGTCAGATACTGAGCAGATTCGTACACGTCGTGAAACGCTTGAGATTCTGATGTTCTAACTGCTAACATTAAACAAGCAAAGAAATACTTAAATAATCTTGGTATTATATTCTACAGAAATTATTGACTTTATTACTCGGTCGAATTTTTCTAAATTTCGCTAAATTTTGTCTAAGATCGCGCCACTTCAAATTTTCCATAATTGCAGATACGTAATTCGTATTCGATAAACAAGAAATAGATTTAAAAGTAACGCGGTCGTTGGTTTTCGTATCGCTGGATACAAACAAACAATTACCATTTGGCAATCGATGATGGATTTCCTCGTACTTTTTATAATCCACTATCTTCTTCTATGAAGTTTTCTATTCGAATTTTTGAAACCTCCGATAGCGACAGTTTCTGTCGTTTTGAACTTAACTTTCAGAAAAATCGTATTACTTGCAGGATCGTCTAATACAGGGTGGTTGGTAACTGATGGTACAAGCGGAAAGGGGGTGATTCTACGCGAAAAAAGAAGTCGAAAATATAGAACAAAAATTTTTTTTTTAATTTTTCCATCGAGACAACGATCTACAGTGAGATCCGTTATAACAAGACGCGATAAGGTGCACGCGTACCGAACGAAAATTCAAAGTCGATTTTCTCGAAAACAAAGCCTCGAACGAAAAATTTTTATTCTATATTTTCGACTTCTTTTTTCGCGTAGAATCACCCCCTTTCCGCTTGTACCGCCAGTTACCAACCACTCTGTATATCACGAAATAAATTGGATTATAATAAATACTACTCCGTTGATGCTCTTCCTCGCGATCTATGTTAAAAATTACATAATCTTATTGATCAAAGTCTGGAACCTATTAATAATTGTTGCTGGTCATAAAGGGAAAGTGAATATTGGACAAACAGTAACCGTGTCTCGTTAAACAGAAGCCACTGAGAGAGCTGGGCCGATTGTGCCTGAGTACGGGTGAGCAGAGCAACGACGTCGTCGCGGAAGTTTGCACAGAGCCTCGTGGCGGACTTCCATTGCTGCAGGTATGGCCGAGCGACTCACCGAGGGGCGAGGCCGACGGACAGGCACAGGCATTCGTGTTTCCGGATGTCCAGGAAAACGTCAACGACAGTGGCATCGAGTCCATACAGGTAACGTGATCGAAACAGCTGAGGCAAGCGTTACCCAATGATTTTCAGATCCTTCAATTTCTATTTTAGTATTGTTGGCAGATAAAATGCATACAGTTGCGTGTAAAAGTTTTTGGCAGAGATAGATTTTCCATACGATATTCCAAAAATATATAAAATATTGTAAAGAGTTTTAACTATAACGATCAGAAAATTACGCTACTGCGAGTAAAAATTTAGAAAATATGGATTCGGCAACAGATTCGTTAACTACAGAATTGCGACGTGTGATAATAATAAACAACGAAATTGTAGAATTCAATGGACCAAAAGCTAAATCGTAAAATTCTACGAATCACAGAATTCGTGGAATCATAGAATTCGAAGATACCAACAAGTTACACGATGTATCAAATTACGTAAAATTCAGTAGCAACGCTCACTAAAGTATACGATTTCATAAAAATAGAAATCAAGTTATCCGACCAATTCTACATCAGCGATCACCGAGTCCGAAAAATCGGTATAACAATAATTACCATCGATAGGCTTCAGCGCCCGAGTTTCGCGACATTCTAAAAAAATTTCATAGAAATAGCCAAACTGTAACGACTTTGTTCGTACGATTGTCGGAAAAGGCGTCGCCGTCTCCGTGCGGTGTAGCCAGCACTAGCCCAGCCACCACGCCTCAACAATCCCGGCGCGCCAGTCTACTCCATCCGGACCACGCTCGACTGCAATTGCACCATTTGCATCACAATCACCATAATTCCGGGATTAAGAGTCCACCGACGCCAGACAGAACGTCCATCGACGAAGAACCTCCGCTTCCGCCCAGTCCATCGAGCTCGACTACCAGCAGTCTGCGTTCGATGCCCAGTTCTGCGAATGTACAAATGCATTCGCAAGATAGGAGACGTAGTAGCAGGTAACAGTAGTATTCTTTTCTTTCGATAAGCTAAGGGCCTGTCTCGTTGATTTTTCAACGAAAATTACGTTTATTAGAATACGTCGAACATTCTAAAAAAAAAAAATAGTTAAAACAAAAAACAGCAACTCTGATCTTCGAGAAGATAAAACTTTTGAAATACAACCGGTTCTCGTAACAACGAGCAAAGGATGCAAAATTCGAACTTTCGTATCGATTGAACAAATTCAAAGACAGAAAAACGATGACTTAAATCTCGCCTAATTTTACGTGAACTACTATAATACGAAGTTTCTCTGTAATACGAAGAAATTTTCATTCGTCCGACACATGCCATAAAAATGAACTATGACGAACCTTTTACATAAAGAAGAAATTCTCATCGTCGCATAACGGAGCTCGCGAACTTGGTTGAAATACCATCTCATTCTCGCTCTTGCTCGAGCGATCTGCATCCCAAGATAAGTTGATATCAACGATCGTTCGCGTTCCAGACGCGTCACGGTCTCGCTTATAAAAAGGAGAAAAACCCTTGGACGTGTCTGTTCCCGATCCGTGAAATTGCCGGGAGGACGGGGCTAGAAATAATCCCCCGGGCTGATAACGGTCTGACGTCGATCTTGACTCGTGTCAAGGCGCGACCCTGGTACCATGCAAATACGAACACGTGTGCGGTTACCGCTCTCCTTTTCATTTATGCATCCAGAGATATTAATCGTGGCCGTGGTATCCGGGTGATTTGGCCGACAGCTTGCTTTCACACGGAGGCGGAAATCGTCGGGATTTCGTCGCGCCCTTCTACCTCGAACTCGGAACTTTCAAAGGTGAAACCTTCGCCGAGTCACGCTGTGAATCGATTCGACGGACTGACGTTGCCTTTTTCGTTCGAGTATTTTTCAGATATGACGTGTTGGGGCTAGATTCTAAAATAAGCCGAACGTCTTAGCCCTCGAAAGTACCAAACACAGTTATTTCTATTGACATTCGCAGGCCGCTTTGTATATTTGTTTGTAACAGCGATATCCAACCAGTCGTTATTTAAATACATCACAATGCCTATCGTAGTTAATGGAAACATAGATTCTGTAACAAGCGATGAACTAACTAATGGCAAAAATTTCAGATTGTAAATATATTTGAACGAGCAAATTACGTGCGATAATTTTATATAAAAAGAAACATATATCTACGATCTGTTGGAAATAGACAATATTAAATTTTTAACGCAATCTGATTCTATATTTCTTCAGTATTTTCCCCACTCTGTATATTCCCGTTAATGTCACTGCTAATTTATTTCGTCTCTTCGGTTACAAAACAACCATAATACCAATTCATTTGACACAACCTCCTATCAACTATCTTCCATCGCGTAATCAAAAATTTCTATTCCAATCAACAGGTACAGCATGTTCGACGCTCTGGACTTGGAGTACGCCCTCTTGAGAGCAGCAGCCCGTGGTTCCGTGGGTCCTTATTCTCTGTCGGAATCCCTGCACAAGCTAACCTTTACCCAGAGCTTAGCATTTCCTGCGCTGGCCCGGGGTCTAGCTTCGAAACAGAGCGTGCCAACCAGGAGACCGCAGCAGCACACGGAAAGCGGGTTGAACGCGTTCGCGAAGGTGGTCACCGCTCTGGTCTTGGTTCTCGTGAGCGTGTTGGTGTTCGGTGTGGTGTACAAGTTCGTGAGAACGTGAGGATGGCTGCTGGTGCCCGATCGACCGGCTGGCTCCACGCAGGAGTTCGATCGACCGGGCACCAGTGACGCCTTCGACCAGTGACTCGTTCGGCCGATTTATCAAATCGTTGTCCAATCAGCTAAAAGCTTATCGATTTCCGAATACATCGGGGACCGAGTGTATCGTAAAATAACGATCGAGTATTCAACGATAGCCACTGAATATGCGAGTAAAATTTGAACTTACGAACGAAGTTTGAACTAAAGTTCAAGGAAGATAAATCTTCGCGCGTTGTTTGTTACGGGGCCTACCTTGAAGAACTATCTCTAGTCGAATAGTCGAGATCATTGTTGTCAACGTTGGTTCGCAATATCGTGGAATACAAACACGAAAGTGACGCGATAGTTGAAAATAGAACGAAACGAGGAAGCTCGGCAGAAAACAATATACCGGAAATATAGATTGCTTGGATGTCGAACGCGCGAGTCAGATGGCTAGGGAATTTCCCAGGGAATAAAGAAAGGCGAACAGAATCACGATACGGCGCTGAGAATTTTACGACACCGCTAACAAGCATTTTTACCGGTGTACGACGCGATCGTTCGCTGCGGCATTTTCATGCGGGCAAAGTGCGTGTGCGAATTACGACTGTGCAAATCGGTCGATGTAACATTTCCATTTTCTAAATAAAAATCTCCCTTTTTGAATAACGAACGGCTACGTTCGTATATAAGTAAGTAATTAGCTTGGCAAATTTTATAACAGCGAACTTTCTACCAAGTTATCGAAATTTATCGAACGCTTTGAGTTTATGGCAGAACTTTATTTATTCCAACGGAATTTTAGTTAGCGCTGGATCAAATAGACTAACGCTGTCGTTTATTCGAATATCAACTTTGATTATTTGAAGGAGAAATTGCGGAAGAAATTGAACGAGACGTTGTAGAATTAAAGAAGCTCTATTACAGTCATCTATGTAGCGTAGCGATCGAACGAAATATATCTTTAAATATTAAAAATTAACCTACAGTTTCCCTAATCTCTATTTGAATAAGTAAAATTATAGGAGATTCTACTATTCGTGAAATATTTGTTCAAATGAATAAAGTTTTGCTGTGAACTTTGAAACCTTGTTCGCGTGCGAAAATATGTCACAATGTACGAAGCAAGCGCGCGTTAATTGGATACAAATCCGTGACTCTTCAAGTGCTTTACACGATTCTATCCCGATGACAATCGCTCCGACATTTAGACCGTAGTTTTAAGAGAAATCGCGGCCGAATTCCTCGCGAAGGATTTCAAACTCGCGGAAGCGCTCGATATAATCGACGCGCCAGCATGTCGCGAACGCGACCGCGAAATTATCGAGATGCTTCTTCCGTCTCGTACGCTAAATGTCACATTAAATACAGCCCGTTCGAGCGTTTCATCGCTATTGAACAGCGACTTGATGTGAAATTATAAAACGTCAGAAAGTTGTCCTCTTGCGTCCCGTCGAGGCGTGCACTTTCGTAATTAAAATGTTCATTACACAAATTTGTATACGTCGTTCGGTGCTGTATTGATTTTATGCTTGTGATTTAAAATTCCGTTTGATTTATCATAGAATTAAAAATTCTCCTATTTCGTACGCAATTTAAATTTTCTTTTCGATCGAATAGGCTACGTCAATATTGGCGACGTTTAAATCGAAAGATTTATTCGACCTTCGTATTCAACGCTTGAATTTTACTCTTTTAGGATGACATTTTTTGGAATTAAAATTTCTACTTATTTTTAGAATTTAAACGCAGAGGAATAAAAAGAAAGGTAGAATATAAATGTTTCGAAATTTTTGTTTCGAGTTATTACGTAAAGGTTAGAAGGATTTTTCCTGTTTACGTTCTCGCCGTTTTACGTGGCATATTTGTTTTATAAGGTTTTAAATTGTTGTCCATCGTTAACAACACTCTGTAGGAAAGTACTGAAAGTAGTATCCAATACTATTTTTTCATTTAAAGGTTGCTATAATTCTGACACAACCCGTATAATTCCGTGGAAACGTATTTCGTTCACGCCTCAAGATAAAATGCAGAGAGAAACCTTCCTTCCAGGCTTACAGATCGTCGACACTTTACAAGATAATCGTGAAACATGTGTACACGTATATTCTATATAAAATACATATTGTAAATATACACATATACAAGTATTAACCAAGGAGCGCGTTTGATTCCTTGACGTTGTGTTGTATATTAAGCAACGAAGTTTCTAAGGTAATCGTCGCGTTGCAGGAAAAAACGATGTTGTCGTCTTTTTTTTTTTTTTTAAATGTAAAACATTAAAAATGTATACATCTATGCGTACCGTGCTACGAAGTAAAAAGGAGGAGAGACGAGAAAATTTCTACCTTAATTGAAAGTTCTAAGACTTAATATAAAGTCTTAATAAAATTAGAATCTGTCAAAGAAAAGAGAATCTGGTCAATTTTCAGAGGAAATATTTTTTCATGAAACAAATGGAAAAAAAGTGAAATCGTTTCGGATAGAATAAAATAAAAAAGAAAAAATCTCACTTATGGCAGGATGATCACGGTTCTTGTCGTCGTAGAATGTAAACGTAAAATCGATATAACCGCTGTAATCGTTTCAGTTCTGATTCTGGAAAAGATTCCTTTTCCGAGAGGAGGCTGTTTTCGTCGATCAATCGCTTCGTATTGTACAAAACTTTCGAATTTATTCAAAGTGACATTCTAAATAAAGTCTTTTCCAATAATTCATCCGATCATTTTTATTCCTCAACATCGACAATCGTCTTATTCGTTGACACTTTGACTGCCACGTTGGTCGTTGGTGACCGGAGCGTTTGAACTTTTTACAATTGTAAAAATTGAATGAAAATTGACAGTTAGGGCATTTTGAATATAACCGATAAATACAAGATACTTTGAAATAAAAAGTGTCCCATTGAGCGATTAAACATTTTTATCGGAACATCGATAAAAAGGAAAATGAAAACAAATCTTGCATCAAACGGTACACTGTGTTTGCATCCACATCTTTGAGGGGTAATCAACGAATATTATTTTAAACACACCTTAGAAAATAATCGTAAATGCTGCTTTATGATCGTATAATTGAAGTTAGAAGTGTGAACATACCTTACTATTATATATATATATGTCGGGTTTACATTGCAATTAGGATTAGGGGCGTGAAACGAATCGTCGTTTGGTTTACGCATTGTCGATAAGCAATAGAGAAGACATTGACTAGTGCAGATACGATTATTATAGGATTGGACAAGGAACCGTGGTAATTAGATACTCGAGAAACTAATGACAATGATCCTAGGCTCAATAACGAATCCGCGGTCGACGGGATGGTGGATGAACATGCTCACAAAATCTAAGTCGGACTCTTTGTTAAAACGTGGAATATCCACCGAGCGTGCAGACGTTACGTAACTCGCTAATACGACTTCACCAGAGAGAATGACTTTCCTTCGCGATTATGCTGCAGAGGAAAACTATGATGGGGTGTGTCTAAGGACACGAGATTCTTGGATTCGTCGAGGATAGCCTTCGTTTAGAAGGTGAGGGAAATTGGCGTTGCTGCTAATTGGTCAATCTCCATATCGGTGGTTAGAAAAAGATGCTAGCCGCCCTCGAGGGAAAGTTGCTAGTGGGAGACGCCGTTCGTTGAAAGAAATAGATCTCCCCTATCTTCCCGTAGTTGGGACAAAGACTGTTTATCTGTTCGAAGGACTTTAGGTAACTAGATATTAGTGTTTATAACGGCCCTCGGGCTAGCTGATCACGTACTGTGGAGAGACATCGACATCTGGCAATCATCTTTCTCGAAGAATAGGAACTGCGTGTGGCCACGGGACAGAGACCGTTGGAATGTTTACTGTCATGTGTCGCCAGAGATATTTCTTTTAAGGAAAGCTATAGAATTACTTCATACCTTTGTTAGGCAAAACGTTCATCCCTTGACCGCGGCTACGTTCGGCGACTGGCTATCGCCTCGAGCCCAAGCTCATTATCACAAATCTTGAACAAATACAATCGGATCGAAAGACGACAATTGTTTAATTACGCCTATGATAGAATCTAGACTACGGTGTTAAGGGATTTTCCCGGGGTTCCAAAGGGAGGACTCCGATGTCCTTTCATCTCCGACATATATATATATATATATATATATATATATATATATATATATATATATATATATATATATATAGTATACTATATACTATATACTATACTATACTATATACTATATATATACTAGTATATAGTATATACTATTATATATATATATATATATATAGAACGAGCAAATACCGTTTACCAATATCTTCCACACGTTTCAACGATATATTCTGCACGTTTTGCTCACGACGAAATAACGAATGCGAATGGTTTGTCGAAATAAACGAAGCCTGGTTATAATATGTCGCTATCGACTGTTACCAAGGCGCCACGGTGGTCACCCGTGACCAACAATAAGATAAACGGTCCACTGGGGAAGAACGTTGTCTTACATCGTCGATTTATTATTATTTTGCCATTGTATGCTTTGAATAATAAAAATACTCCCGTGGCGTCCTGAACGAGACACGTGATTTCGGCGTGGCAGTCAAAGTGTTAAGGGTGAACGTTACGTTGACGTAACGTTCGATTTATCGAATGACCTGTTTAAAAAATCTGAGAACAATGTAAAAAGTATGAAACGTATCTACGTTGTAAAAATATTGAAACAAACGACTTTCAATTAGCAACGAAAGGAGAAAGGTGATGGAAAAATCATGCAGGCAATCGATTTACATCGGCGAAGAAGCCGTTTATTATTTTACAGTCGCGTGATTCCATTCGACTCTCGCGAGTCCCCGGCGTATCCCAGTCTGAAGAAGTATACTTTGAAAGTTTACAACAAGTGTTCCCTCTTCGAAATCTCACATCTAAGGTGCTAAGATATCTACAGTGATATAATTCTTCTTACACGACTATACACGCATTCGGCCGGGTCGTTCGTCAATTTCTTTCCTACGTTTCTTTATTTTATTCATTCGTTATCGACGACGATTATCGATGAAACAATCGTTTCGTTATTACCGTTTAACATTATCGACCCGTCTTTTTTTCTTTTTCTTCTCTCTTTATATATGTACACGAAATAACCTTTATTGCTACTTTACAAGATCTCTGTCTGGTCGGACACGCGAATATTTTCGCACGTGTGTCACTCTCTTCCGTTTCCTACACCTTCTACGCCACCATTTTATGTATGTAGTAGTATTATGTGTGTATGCCGAGATGTATCAGCAGTGTGGACTGTGTCAAGCGCAATATATCAATTGGAAGTACGCGAACAGTGGAAAAAGTTTGAAATTCAGTGTCGCGTGATCAATTTGTCTTCTTTTCTTCCGCTTTCTTCCTTTTTCTGCGATCACTGTAACTCCACCGAAAGGAAACAAAGATTCTTTTTTTCTTTTCATTACGTAGGAAGATTCTAAATTTATATTCGATCTCGAGACTACGTTCGAATGAAACATTCTCTTTTCTTCTTTTTTCTTTTTTTTTTTTTTTTTTTTTTCGTGGAAAGTAACCCGAGGGAACGAACAAGTTTAAAAGGTGATTCGAAAATATGAGCGACGAAGTTTTAAAAAAGATCGGAATTTCCTTCGGGAGAGTTTGCTTCGATTTACTACTTTCTTCTCTTCTATCGCTACATCTGTCCAGTCTGACCACTGTTATCGCGCTTAGGCCGTGCGTTCTCGTTTTTCTAATTACACCAAAATTTCTCTCTCTCTCTCTCTCTCTCTCTCCCTCTCTCTCACTCTCTCTTTCTCTCTCTCACTCTCTCACTCTTCGTTCCCCTTTCTGTTCGTTTCTGTTTAATCCTTTCGTACTATTTTTAATCTTGCTAAAAGTATCGTTAGAAAAAGACGGTTATAAAAAAGCAATGAAAATATCCCGGATTGAAAATTTCGATTCGGTTAAACGTTTATTAAAAATCACGGTGTAAGTATTTACGAATTGTCTCTCGTTCTCTACGCTTACGATACCGCAACGTTTCTCTTTTGCAACTATTTCAAGCTTGAACGATCATCGGGTATCCAAATAATTGCCGACGAAAGGATTAAATCCTAATCTTCTGCTTCCTGCCATCGTTAATCGTGTGCGTTGTACGTACTCGAGTCATCTTGGTCTATTAAATCGGCGACTGAAACTGTAGAAAAATAAATTATTATATCGGTGATCGTGTTCGAGTATATAGTCTACGTTCCCGTGGAATTATCCTACGGACCACACGATACCAAATGTTTCACGAAGTCCGTAACGATTACGACTAAACGAATCTTGAGTACAAAATAAGACGAACTCGAAAAACTATCATGTGGGAAAGAGAAAGGAAATATCGTGAAACGATCCTCTTTTAATTAAGAAAGGCAAAAATTGTTTCAGATTGCCTTATTTTGATCTCAGAAGTCGTTTAATAGAGAGTAATGCCGGGGACTTGATGAAATGCCTTGCACGTTCAGAAGCGAATCGGGTCTAAGCTCCTATAAGAAATTTCACCGTCTTCGAATTGGCTTTTCCTCGTACAAATCGACCAACCTGCTCGCAGAAAAATACAGTAGAATCGAAACTATCGAGAAACTGTTTCCGTTCTAACGGACCTTGCTAGATATTATAGATATTCGTAGTTCAAACATGACGAGAACATACTGCTCGTGATCGTAATAAACGGTCAACCCGCTCTTTTCTTTCGTTACGACGCGTTTAAATCGTAACGAGCTATTTTAAATACATTCAAACTCGATGATGCTTAATTTAACGACAGCTTTTAAAACGTTCAAATTACACAGCATTTCATTTCCTCTTCGTATTCCACGTTCTCGGAGCACGTAGGTACTTGACATTATCTTTTTACGTATTTATTCGTTGAAATTCTCACACGCGTGCGATCTTCCCTGCTCGTGTCACATTTTCGATGTTTCTTTTACCTTTTCCACTTTTTTAAAGTTCCTCTTTACAGCCCTTTTTTTAAAACAATTCTACGAGAACAAAGCTCCAATAACAGACAAAGTATTTTTTTTTTTTAGAACTTCTCTACAAGATTTGTTGCAATATATAACAATTCCTTTACTTTCAATTTTCAGTTATATAGAATGTACAACCCCCTTTCTTCGACTATCGATAGTATCTACACATCGACTTGCAATTTTCCTATACAACAACTGTACCTGCGATTCCACTTATTAACTGTGTTTAATTACAACGCGTAATCTGGCCGATAATGTCCGGCAATATTTAATTACTGTAACAATTACACCGTAGACATATGAAATTTCATTTTAATCGATTAATTTTTATCCCTGGTCGAATCATTACGACGATTAAATTCTAAATTTCTCGAGAAAAAGTACCGACAAAATTTTCCTGTATTACCGAGGAAATCGATGTAGGATCTTCCTTTCGGTGCGAAGACGAAGCGCTAGGCGCTCGATCACCGTGAAGTCACCTTCGAAGTCTACGATCTTCTTCGCGAGTATTATTGAACACGAAACAGAGCTGACAGAAAATTTTGTATTCTCATGGTATCGCGACGATTCGGATCGAAATCGTAAGAAAGCACACAGTCGACAGTGTCGATGACCGAAAGAACGTATATTTAGAAGAAACGGCGATTCTCCGGAAGCCACGTTAGGAAAAAGACCTACCACTATGTAGTTGACCACGCCCACGCTCGTAATGCTTTCAATTATTCTTGTTTAATTAATCGCGTCTTGGAACGTGCTCGTCGCGGAATCTAGAAAAATAGAGTTGACTTGATTGCGAGAACCGTATCAGCGTATCTATCACAAGGATTACGAGCTAGACACTTTCTTAAGTTACGTATCGATTCTCTATAGTGACGAGGATCGATCGATGTTCGATCGAATGGCATTTTCTTTCTTTCACCTTCGACTAACACTTATCCTACATATGCGCGAATCGACTGGATTCTTTCCTAACTTTCTCGTTTCATTATCATTTGGAAACTTCTATATATTTCGTATGTTGTTTCGACGCGAGAAAGTTTAGACTTTTATTTTTTCGTTTCCATCGAACCGATTAGTCGAAACCAGCCAACTATCGACGAAGTTTCCTATCTTTCTTCTCGGTTCTACGTGAAATAGGAGTCCTTTGAAGGCCTACCGCTAACTAAGACAATCCACGACGTCCACAATGAGAAAACGTATAGTACGATGTTGAAACAACACTTTCTTTAATATCCATTAGTTTCCCTCTAAACGTACTTTGTTTCTTCGATTTGTACCCTGTTCTTCATCTTCAATGAACGATATAATCGTTATCAGCAGTAGACTAAGGTTGTGACAGCGGTAAGAATTTTTCTCTAGTGGCTGACTTTCTTTAAAGGCTGACCAGGCCTGGGCGCCTCTTCGATAAATAAAATCTCTCAAACAACCATCTTAATTACTTACAAAATAACCAAACAGTTTGTTGTATAAGTGTATCTTTCGCGTGGAACTTCTCGCCAAGGAATCAAGGTCGAAAATCGTGGTCGAAAAAGCAATCTAATCAGCCCAGTCCTCGATTTTCTTTCAAACTCTTCCGATCTCGTAGATCGTTCGTCTTTCGTCCGAGACCTCTCTGTCGTATCTTTGCAATTCTTCCTATTTCATATCCGAACTTGAAGATTTCGAGTAATCGACGTCTCTCATCCTCTTTCATCGTCTCGATTTCGTTCGTCTCTTCGAAGATTATCGAGAGAGAGAGAGAGGAGCCTTGCTCGACGAAAGGTCTCTTCGTGAACGAAGAAGGGTTTTGCGTTGAAGTTTTTAGAGCCTTCGAGTATTAGCCTACTGATAGATGATCGGATGGGTGGGTTCGACTGGCAGGTCACTGTCCAAATTCAAGGACACGCCGTCCTTGGATACCAGGTAGTGGGTGAGCAGCTGACCTTTGCCCTTGACGAACACCAGGCCGCGTTGTTCGAAGCCGAAGCCAAATGGCTCCAGAATCCTCCGGGTCTCGTCCGTGACCTACGATTTTAATATTTCTTTGAATATAAATTATTTATCGAGAGTTTCTACTAAAACTACCACTTCCATACCTAACGGAATAAGTATTTTCGAGTTATACGATTTTCCAAATATTTTACCTGGATGCAGCCTACTTTTCCAGTGCTTTCCATTCTAGACGCCACGTTCACGGTATTTCCCCAGATATCGTAATGAGGTTTCCTGGCGCCAATAACCCCAGCAGTCACAGGGCCGTGATTGATACCCATTTTGAGAACAAAGTGATTGAAGCTTTGCTCGTTGATGCTCGACAATGCTTTCTTCAACTCCAGGGCGAATTCGACGAGGGTGGACAAGTGACCCCACCGAGGAGCATCCTCGGACTCCTCCGAGTCTGTAATCCCGGATGCCGCCATGTATGTCGAGCCTATCGTCTTGATCTTGATGATGTCCTTGAATTTAGTTTGATCGAGGATCTAACGAAAGAAGAAACGGAAATAGAAAGTCAATAGAAAATTGATATATTGATTGTCATATTGCCATATTTAATCCCTTAAAAGTTCTGATCTAAGATCCCTGCCAAATGTAAGAAAATATCTAAGGGAAGGTCCTTTTCGCTGCTCAATTGCTTTGTTATTTTTACAAATGTAACCTTTTTGTACAAAATTATATCGCACAATTTTGTCCTTTTTATCGAAAGTTTCTGTTTTCGTATTTACGATAATGTATTAGTCGATAAAATTCAATCGCATGACGTTTCAGAAATAGAATTTTTAATCGAGGGGTTGTAGAAACTCGCCAACGATACTTACCGCATCGAAATCGGATATGACTTCGTTCAAGAACCTGAGACACTCGAGGCCCTGGTTATTGATGCTCTCTTCGCTGTAGAAATCGGCGAAGTTCGGCATACTAGCGAACAGAACACCCACTTCGGCGTAGCTTTGACTGTAGAGATCATCGTGGTGTCTCGCACTCGATAGAAAATAAGCAGCCACGTGCGGCGGAAGGATGTTGTAGATGAGGGCGCCGTTTCTGCGCGTCATGTCCGCCGCCCTTTCTCTCTGCGCCACCACCTCCCTTCCTCGTAGATACAACATCCTCCTCGACTTTTCCGCCTGCAAATCGATCGAATCCTCATCGTGCGAGTCGTCGAAACCGAGCTACTTTACCCTTAACGTAACCTTTCATTTATGTTTCAACAGGGTTTGATTAAAAGATTAATAGTTTTATGAAAAATATTCATCGACGAATAATTTCGTGAAACGCTTTTCTATTCTTTTTTCTTTTTTCGTTTACTCTGCGAGAAGCAAGGGGAGATTTCTGGCTCGGTTTCATTTACGTTAAATGCAAACCGCGATTTTCCCCTCGTGAAAGACAGACGGGAACGAAGGATGCGCCCTCGACTGTCGGGACAAGTGCAGCCCTCGACTTTGATGAATCCGTTCGAGAGCTTCGTACGAAGGCTCGATTATTTATCGTCGCTCGAGGAGAAATTGAATTGTCGCTATCTCCACGTGGAACATTTTAATTTACCAAAACAATTTCGATAGAGTAAAGATTCGCTGATAGAACTGGCAGGATGAGAAGACGTTTGCAAAGAACAGAGAAAGTATCGTGTATTTCGATATTTCAAGTATATTGGGTTATTTGGGCAGATCGAAATTTGTTCAAAATCTAAAAATAATACTTGATAATAATTGAATAATATGGTAATATACCTATCCATCACTTTTTTTTTTCTTTTCGGTAATATTTCGCCGTTTGCAGAAATGAATTCTCTCAAGCAAGTCTTGCAAAGAAACGTTTTCTTTTTCTTTTAAGAGACAGCTTGTCCAACCTTGGTATTTCATTCGACGGAAATTTATGATAAATAATTCTTTCCCAATTCTATAAACAAGGATGTTACGATGTTTCCAAATTATCTGATATCTGATTTAAATAACTTTATCGAATATATTACTTACGTATCTGGACACGATGACCAGAGAAGTAGCTACGATGAGAAGAGTGGCAGATAGGCAATATTTCGATGGAAGGGGGGTCGGTTCGAGGGAAGAAGCGTAATCCTCCCAGTCCAGCCTCGCATTGAGTAGACAGATGTTGATGAAACACTGGACGCCCGAGATACCGTACATCAAGTACGCCTTGCCTAGATAGCATATGTAGGTCGGCATCGAGGTCGCCACGAGTGTAAGCACACCGATGTACGAATAGTAGGAAGGATATGGACACCTCGAAGACAGGGTTATGGTGGCGTTTAGGGGCGGAATGGTTTCCTCGATGACCACGCAGTTGAACTGTAAAATGGGACAGAGAAGTTAACGACTGAGAAAAATAGCGTAAAATGAATTTATTTCTTTTCCTCTTGCTTTCCTTTTAATAGTAGTTCAATGGCTACGTATTTATTCATTAAGACGTTTGTTAAGTATCAAAATTGTCTTGAATTATTCGTTAATTGGTTAACTATAATTACGCTTTCCCATTGCTATGGTACAAGCAAGTAAAACAACTATAAATCACTATAGGAAATTAAAAGTTCTTTTACTTTTGAATTAAAATAATACGATCTTCTTAAATAATTTATCGAATAGATGTAGGTAGGTGTATGGACGACCAATAGAGTGTAGTTGTGATTATCGTTCCGGTTTATTTTCTATGTGTTTTGTTTATGCTTAAGTTTATGTTTTGCGTAAGATCTGTAAGTGCGAGTCACCGTAAAACCGGAAGGAAAACGGAATGAAAGAAAAAAGATGTTAATTTGTTTGTTCGAATTAATAATAGTAAATGTACATACCATATCGAGAATCAGAAAAATACCAAGGGAAAATGTCATCATAAGAGCCAAAGCTCTTCTCAGCCACATAGCCTTGATGGCACTGCCGAGACACGTGGCACCAGCCAAAACTACCGCGAATAGCACCACTATCCCGATACCGCCCCATGTAAAAGGTCCCCAGGGCTGAAACCTCCAAACTGGGGCGGCACAGATCATCACCAATGGCCCACCGAGCAATGACAAAGGGGAAAATGCTTCTTCGGCGTGGTGAAACGCAGACTCCACCTTCGAGTCCTTGAACCGCAAGGTCAACCAGTACGCGTGACCTTTCAAATGTGCTCCGCCAGCTATAATTAATATTATTTGCTTGTAAATAGAAAGATTTATGAAAAGAATTTCATAGTAAATCATACAAAACGCGTGCATACGATATTGATTACAAAGCAAATCTTCTGTTAATTTTATTATCAATGAAAAATTAATGCTACATGTATCGATAACAACTTCTTTTACATAAATAGATTTCTGAGGAATGAATTTTCTAGGCTGTGGCAAATTTATAGACCTTTCTTCAGGATGCTCTTTAATTTCCATTTTTAAACAAACTACACTTACCAAGACATTTTACCTTCGAATAACAATTTAATCATTAATAATAATCAACGGTCAAATACTTCAACATCCTCACTTTTGCTATCCAGTTCCTTCCTCAGCCTCTGTCTAAATTCCTCCGAGTCCTCCTTATTGTTATTTCTTTCGTTTCCTGCGTCAATCGTCTTCCTGGCGTCCTCCGTGAGCGAGGCGATGCTCTTGGTGGCAGCTGGCTTGAAGGGTTTCAACGCCCGGACTATGAAGTATGTGACGATGCCCGCTTTCTGTAGTGCCTCTTCTCTGTCCTCGCCGTGCGCTGGCTCGACCTCGAACTCGCCATTCAGGAAGCTCAGCGTCGCGTTCGAGATGTGCACCCTCCTTCAAGCCATTACAATATCGTTCGTGTCGATCGTTCCTCGCTTACGAAATTTTATCTCGCGAATCTGACTACAGGATTATTCGGCAAAGAGAAGAAAGGAAGACAAATTTCGAGACATTTGCGATTGGCAAAACGGTCCTGATTATCCAACGACGTGGGCGTGGCCGTAAAATAGGACTGAAAGTAGAATTTACCTACCTATTCTGTATTCGTGGTAATGTGGAAGGGCGTTCGAACGTCTTTCATAAACGATTCTCTGGCTGCAACTTGCCGTTACGTTATTGTTCTCGAGTGAATTGTAGTTCGTGTGAATAATAATAAGGTTACGGTACCGCCGATTAAAATAGTCGGTGACGTGGCGTAGACGATTATGTGCAGTATCATCTACTTGATACTCTAAACTCGTATTTAACGTGAATTCTGGCTTATATTTTTTATCACAAAGTGGCATTAAAGATCAGAAAATTAAGAAAAATATATTCGTGCTTTTTCCCTATGATCTTCGAATGGACGAAGTGAAATCGAAATGAAGAGATCGCTGTCGTGTTACGTGTTACGGAAAAGGAACGGAAGAATCGCGTGACAGGGAGGACCGAGACCAGTGAGATTTCTAATATATATTAGCCTGATGGGACAAAAGAAACAATTACAATGGCTGGGTAGACGATGCTTTTAAAGCACGACTATCGAGGGGCAGTTTTTTACCACGCGACTCGGGCATCTCACCCTTTAACACAGCTAAAATTAAAGTACGACAGGGCATCAAAAACTGCTTGCCAGGCGTTTCACCAGGTAATTAATATCAAAGATATACGGAGTCCGCTCATTACGTGTCCACCGACGTCAAGGACGCGTTTTATACGTCGTCGCGTCGATATCGTTTAGCTCCCGAATCAGGCAGCTTTCTCGCGCCTCTCTTCTACTTTATCCCTTTTGAATTTCAGGGATTGACAAGGTCAAGAAATCAGAACGTCAATAGTGATAGAATAATCGTTTCTTTCTTCTTTTCTTCTTTTTTTTTTTTTTTTTTTAGAAGGAATTTTCCACAAACGAGTATATAAAAGTCTATTATTGACATAATTCTATATTGAAAAGTATATTTAAATACCCCTCTATTTTGCAAACAAAAAACAGGCGCAATATAAATAAATCACCTACATTACTTTTTTCCTTTCTTCGTAAAATTTAAACACCTTTGATAAATATTATTTACGATAGTTCTTTCATTTGTAAAAAGACGTGTTCGAGTACTTGCTTCTTTTCCAAAGAAGAAAGAAGCCTACACACGATTCGTTCGAATTTTCCTTGTGAAATTTAACTCTGTTCAACTCCGACAAAATAATACTGAAATGTTTAGAGAAAGAAGAAAAGAGATTCTCACCCCGCCATTCCACTGCTCTCCATCTTGTTCGCGAGTTCGACATCCTTGCTGTAGACATCGAATTGCCATTGTCTCTGTCCGAGGACACCGGCCAACACAGCACCAGTGTGTATACCCACCCTCATGTCGACAGGGCTATTGGTCTTTTGTTGCACGTACTTGATGGCGTCCACCATAGATAAGCCCATATAGACACAGAGAACAGCGTGGTCTGGTCTTTCCACGGGTGCTCCACTTATGCAGTAGTAACAGTCGCCGAGGATCTTTATTCGCAGCTGCTCGTATCTAAAGGTTTTCGAAATATCATTGTTTTTGAAATATCATCAAAATAATGCAACTTAAAGTATACATTTCGATATAATAGAATTCACGGTACGATAGTCGAATGTAAAATGCACGGTATAATTTAAAGTATAGTAGTTGAATTTATAGCGTAAAGGCAAAGTTTATAAGATATAAGAAGAGAATACAAAGTGCAAAAGTAGAATTTTCTAAGTAAATAACAGTGAAAGTTGAACTGGCTATCGATACGAAAATAGGCTTTTAATTGCCAAGCTTTCATCTTTTAAAGGTGAAGTTAATTGAAGAATTTCTAATTAAAATAAAACACGAGCAGATAAAAATTGAAATTCTCCGAGCAATAAAATGCTCGAGAATCGTCGAAAGTTTGATGCACGATGGATTACACGTAATCCGCTCTGTATATTGATTAAGCTACCAGGAATTTGTGATTGAAGCGTTCGCATAGAAACGCAGTTGAGTGGCGGGAATTTCGATTTAGGAAGGTAACGAAGGAGGATTTAATTTTTCACTGGATCCGAAGCCGCTATTTGGCAAATGAGAGGAAAGTACGTGTCAAGGAGCGTCTTAAGCGAAGGATGTTCGGCTAGAATTATACATTGACCTGTATCACTACCGATGCTGCAAGGGCAAAATCATCTACCTTCTGTAAACCCAGATTTAACCGATTTTAACCAGAGATAATCGACTTTTATATTTTCTATATTTCCATTTCCAGAGATTGGATCTCGATATTATCAAACCTACGATTTCGATGGTTCTCGCTAACGTTACGTTTTCGTCCCTTTTCAACGACTTTAATCCTCATCCTCTTTCTTACAGAGGATTTCTGTAAATTAATTAAACGGAATATAAAAACACGGTGTAGAGTGGCTCGGGAAAGTATTTGAATATTCATAGAAACCGTCGGTGAATGTATTGTGTACGCTTTACAAGACGCTTTGGAATTTCGTTAGCATCGCAATGAAACACAACTGCACACAATGCAAACGAATTTTGCAGAAATTACAACAACGCTCGAACGATCGATCTATTATTCTATATTAATATGTCTTAATATTTAATGACAACGAATATTTATGATCAGCGCTATAGAGATGCATCCGTAGAAAATTTTCATTTATAGTAAGTGCTCAAATAATTTCACGAATCGTTGTATTTCCGATAATTCTCTTGCGACGTTCGAACGTGGACGGTTCGATAGAGTGAAATATCACGCGATAGAAATTCGTTAATGATACACCACTTTGTCCTCAGATGTATCGATTGTCGGAGACGCCCAGGTGAAGGACTCGCGAGTCTATCTTTCTTCGAGAACGATCGAGAAAACGAAGAAGAGACTGGCCAGAATTTTCCGATAAAGTCAATTTCGCGGCTGGCAATTTCAGGATTTTCATTATTCTCCGTATATGAAAGAAAGAGGAGAGAAAAGTGGAATAGAGCTCGTGAAAGCGTTTCGCGTTCGTTCTAACCGGGTCACAGCCGAGTGCACTGTAAACGAACGAATTCTTTCGCGGTGTCGATAGCTTCGCTGTCGATTAATTTGATCGTTCGTCGCACCGTTTATCGACAACTGGTCGATTCGAGGCATGTACAAAAGCAACGTGCGTTTCCTTTGAACTTTACATTCGCGAAAATCCCGGTAATCAGGTACAGATTTATTTCGTGATTTCTTTGAATGCGTTGTTGGATGCCAGTTGCTTGATAATCTCGCTAAAAATTTGTTCTCTCTACATGTATCGTATTAAAACTTGTAGGAAAGAAGTTCGTTACTGACAATTGCAGCAACAATTCGTGTACCAACTTCTTAGATCTAGTCAAAAAATTTCTTCAAATCGAACTAATAATAGTCAGTCCTATCGATTCTAATTCTAACAAAAATTCGTGCATAGCTCCTTAGGCTCTGTCAAACGATTTTTCCAAAAATGAATCGCTTACCTTTCACTGAGTTGATCGAATCTAGCAAATAGCTCGTTAAGAATCTTCACTAGTTCGCTAGCGCTGTAGGTGGAGGAAATCGCAGTAAATCCGACAATGTCCGCATAGAGAATCGAGACATTCTCATGCCTGGACATGTAAATCTTCTTGAACTGCGTATCCAGCGAGGCGCCTAGGTCCTGTCGCATCATTACAGCCACGTGTTCCGGAAGCACGCTAAGCAGCAGCCTTTCCTGCTCGGCGCTTTGTTCCTCGATCACCAGTTGTACTTCCAGGCTCTGTCTGGTTTCTAAAAAGGCTCTACGTTGTTGAAACTCGGTGAGAGAGTAACTGGAAGCGCCCAGAAGCATGGCGCCTATGGATAGCGTCACTGTCAGCACCTGGAAGAAACACTTTGCAAGAATTCTAGAACATTTAATTTTTTAAAATCGCTTTAAACACGTCGATGGTTATACGGAATACGATCATCGCAGTTCGATTTGTTCATAAAATTGTATTTAAAACACTTCGTGTCGAAAGGAAATGTCCAGATCGAATTATAATAAACATACAACGAACGCTATTTTCAACGTTAATAGCAGTTTTATAAGTTTAATAACGACGTTTTCTCTTTTCCTACTAAATTTGCGTATTGGCAGTCGATTGATAATAATTTCTGAGAAATCAATCGATTAAGTTAAATTGTACGCTATTTAACCGCGTTTGCTGTCCCTTGATCTGCGATTTGATTCGAAACATCATAGTTCGAGACAGAAATTGTACGAAGCAATTTTACGAATTTGCATTTGACGTGCGATTTGACGCGTTTCAGTCCCGAAAATCACTGAAATCTGCATACTTGAGCGTATCATATCGATAAGTTAATTTCATTGAACACGTGGTAAATTATCTAATGTGTTTAAATCTGCATTGGTACCATTTTTCTGTCACTTTTATATTCTACGTAGAATAGCTAATCGACAGCAACGTGGTAGAAAAATATTTATTACAAAAATTATTAATACGCGTATAAAACGAATATATATGTACATAATAATACAAGATAACTAATTTTAAACGTTTTTTTACCCACAGCTGTATCTGATTTTTAGAAGAAGAATACATGTGTACCACTTTTTCACTGAACTCCTCGATTCATTCCATCGAACAAATTAATCCACCTTAATCCACCCAGAGAAAAAAAACATATAGAACGTTCTCAAAGCTCTCAATTCCATTCCTCTCGACCTTTTTGTATTCACCGATAAATTATTCCCTCTTGTTAGGAATGCCTTTCATCGATTCCAGGTTAACCACGATTCCCAATTGCAACGCATCGCAACAATTAATACGAGAGATATTTCTACCCACCCCACTTCGTTCCGCGTTCCTAAATACCGAACGAAAAACGTCGCTGAATACAGCAAACCAACGGATCGATAATCCATTTTTGTTCACTTCGCATCGACTCGGAGAATGCTTTCAAATACGTTCACGTGTTCCAGTTGACTGGCCGAAATCGCTGCAACACCTGTATCGTTTCTCATACCTCGGTGCCGTTTCTAATTTTCCGCATTCTACATGGAAAACTACAGAACGGACGAATTCTTATTCACCCGGTACCGCCTTTGTTCGTTCGTGTGTCCCTGATGACAATTGGAAAATCGTAATTGAACGTTCCACAGCGGAGAAATTAGCACAGGCAACACTTTCGTCGTTATCGCTTTTATAGACCGATAACTTTGTTGAATATCATTTAGTAATATTTGCGTTGTAAACGTTTCTTAGTAGATTTCCTCTTCTCGTTTTCTCTAAACCCCTGCAACTATCTTCTGTGATTTCTTCGATAGTTTCTATGATCTATCAAATCTTTGCGATTGTTCTATGGTAATTTCTGCGTAAAGCTCCTCGACTTATACCTATTACCAATTAGTTAAAAAATAAGTTTTAGAATATCGTCGATCGTTACTTTCTCACGTAACAATTTACGTCCCATGGATAAATCCATCATCCTTTAACTCGAATCCTTTAACAAATCCTTTAACAACGATATTTAACGCAACCCATTTTGTACCTGCTTGTTACTCGATGAAAGGGTTGACAGATCCTTAATTAACCCTGATAAAGGGTTCATTGAACAACAATCAACGATCATTGCAATCGTTGGTGGAATAGATGGAGCCGGTGATTTCCGTGATCGAGCCGATGGCTTTCAAAGAAACGTTCCTGCCATTGAAAACCGATCGTATGTCGTGCATGGAAAGGCAGCATGTCGCGTCATTGCACATCTCTCTGTCTCCAGTTTTCTCTCTCTCTCTCTCTCTCTCACTTTCTTCTCTTCTCTTTCTCTCTCTATTTTAAACAACCATTGACTGAACTCTACTCGACTGTTACTAACGATAGAACCACGTGCACGACTGGAACTTTCGCTTTCGTGGTCGTTCTTGTTTAGGAAAATTTGTAACAGAGTTCCTATCCACTGTTTCGTCACGGTTCACTACAAATTTGTAGATCGCCAACCCCGTCATTCCGAACGATAATAAGTGGAAAACGGATAGAAATCGTCAGGATGGATATTTTCCTTCTATGAGAATTACTTTTCCAATATTCAGAGATTCTGAAGAATTTTAACGTTTGCTTCGACTGTACGTGCTATTGGTTGGTCATCTGATAAATTGGTTGGTTGATAAACATGTATAATAAGGAAAGATTGTTGCCACCGTGTTGCATAAAGATTCCACTGATTTGCAAAAGACGATAACTGAGTCTCGTTACACCGCAAAATTCTCGTAAATTTCAAAACGCTACGCATAGAAAGTTGATTACTTTTTGCGCGAAACACTGCAGACTTTCACGGAGGCCTGAACGCAAGGTGACGTCGACGTTGCGTCTCATTTTAGCGAACGATTTTCCAGCTCGTGACGGTAGAACGTTCGGTAAATTTACCCCGGGGCATAATTTCCGACCTCGGAACTGCGAATTAAAGCAACATATACGAGCCACGAAGAAAAATGAAGCTAATTCAACGGGGTTGGAATATAGATGCCCGACAAACACAAAAATTCATAAATTCTATCCGTGCAACCCTAATTCACTCTGTGTACAAACTCACTCCTTCCACGCATCGATCATCGTGTCACGCGACAAAGAAAGTGATTATTTTCAAACTAGTCGCGAGTATAATCTCGTCGTCGAAACGTTTGTGTAATGATTTACGTTTGCATCGGGTGTACGAAAGAATTTGCGTTACTTTCAAAAGTTTCAATGAAACATCTTAAACTTCATTTTTATATACATACGTATATATATACAGGGTGGTTGGTAACTAGTGGTACAAGCGGAAAGGGAAAGGAATTTTTTTTTTTTTTTTTCATTTTTCCATCGAGACAACGATCTACAGTGAGATCCGTTATAACGAGACGCGATAAAGTGCACGCGTACCGAGCGAAAATTCAAAGTCGATTTTCTCGAAAACAAAGCCTCGAACGAGAAATGTTTATTCTATATTTTCGACTTCTTTTTTCGCGTAGAATCACCCCCTTTCCGCTTGTACCACCAGTTACCAACCATCCTGTATACATATGTCTATGAATTATTCGGGAGTCAGTCTCGTTAGCTCCAGTTTCTGAAATTTTTCTTTAATAATTCGCTCTTCGACGAGGCGGACCGAAAAATCTGCGTTGCCAATTCTCGCGCGTTGATTAGCAAGCCTCTTATCGAAGCTCGATTAAACGACGTTTCGATCGTCGAGTCCCTGAATTCGAGCGTTCACTCCGACGATGACGGATCAGAAACGCGAAGTT
This sequence comes from Bombus flavifrons, assembly GCF_040668555.2. Lineage (NCBI taxonomy): Eukaryota > Metazoa > Arthropoda > Insecta > Hymenoptera > Apidae > Bombus > Bombus flavifrons. The sequence continues at coordinate 18,380,496 of NC_138444.1, read as the reverse complement.
TAATTACGAACTTCCCTTGTCCGTTCGCCCCTTTCACGGAGGAACGTAGCAGCTTTAATTAGCGACCTGGCTAAACTGGACGCCGCCTATATTCGTAGAGCAGACTGATTAAAAACTCGGGAACGGTGGCCTTGTTCGTTGAAACGGTAACTGTGCTTCTTCCCTGAGACAATTAAGCAGAGTGTCGTGTTCTTAACAGTTTCCGTATATCTTAGCTGTGGTATCCTTCTGTTCTTCGTTTTCATATTTTTAATATTTGCATATGTAGGTGAACGAGGCCCTTCCAACGATTCGATAAAATATGAATGAAAATGTAACGTTGCCCTTGCTGAAACCGGTAACACGCATGATCTAAGATTATTACATTTAAATGTTAAGCATCGTATTTCCGTTAGAGGTAAAATAAAATGTCGTGTTTAGATTAAAGCGTGAGAAGCTAGAATCTTTCAATTAACTTCTCGTTGATAGACTGTCCAGGTTGATGGAGAATGGTAAGAGAGTTCAGTTAATGGTAAGAGATTACAGTTATTTATTACCAGGAACAAATTGTCCCATAAAAATTGACAGCGAGCGAAAATGGCTTCCTATAAATTGGTCGAGCTGGGAACGTAATCAACTGGAGTGTTAACTTGTTGCACGCTTCGCAAATTTTCTTTCTCAATTTGTTCCATTAATTTTTTCCCATTTCGATCTGCCGTTTCTTCGAAAGACTTTATTTTAAACCAAACGAAAAATCATCCGAGCCAAACCGATTCTATCCCGACGATGATCGCTCGATATTACGTTGAAACATGAAATTACATTTTATATCGGCTAATACGACCGGGGATCCTGATTAAAAAATAAAACAAGCTATCTAATCCAAAGACCCGTTATTTTAATCGACGTCGTAACGCGGCGAGTTCTATAAATTCTACGGGCTTCGTCTAAAATTAGAATAAAAACCCTGTAAAATCACAAAGCTCCTATAAAATAATTATTTCTACGAAATGCGTATCGCGTAAGCTAAAAGTGATTAAAAAAAAATAAAAGAGAAAAACACTTCTGCGAACGTCCACCCACGGCTATCGACAATAGCAACGAGCGAGAGAAAAATGCTCTATTTAAAATCCGAACTGCCGCAGTCCGCAAACTTACCAATCCCTTGCAACCGTGTAGCTTGGTATTTTCAAAAATAGCAAGCCAGTCCCGGGTGTATCGCGAACTCCGGTTCCATTCAACGTTCCATGCAGGGGCGTTCGAATAGAAAATAATCGAGGGCTTAGCCGCTCGAACGTGGAAAAGTTGTCACGCGCGCCGGCCACGGCTATTTTACAATGGATCGTTGGAGGCGCACGACCAGCCTCGCTGTGTATCGTTGCGTATCGATCGATCGAAACACGTAAGAAGCCAGCGGCGGCGACCACACGGCAAATTAGTTCGAGCGGATTGAACCGCGGCAACAGTTGTTTTCGTGAGGTCACGAGGCACGGTTCGATCATTAAATTACACGAAACCCGGGTGAAAATAAGCGAGCAACTTTTCGCAAGGTTGTTCGTCTTCGAGACACTCGACAGAGTCGAGTGAAATCGAAACGAACGAACGATACCGTGAAATATCGCGATTTCGAAGGAAGACGCTGGTTAGAGCCGTGTTTGTGGTCTAATTGCCACGATGGGAAACTCGAGAGCGTAAGTCAATTAAAAAGGCTGACAACGGGGATAATAGAGACACTCGTTCAACGGATAATCGATCACTCGAGTGAGGTTCAATCGCTGAGAATATAAAACGTCCTAATCCCAGCGGCTGCTATTGCTTCTTTGTTTAGCTCGGATAGCACGAAGTTCCGCTTAAGCTCGTAAATTTATTGCTTTGCACGAGTCGATAAAGTATTATAAATTATCGGACTTTTTGTTTTCAATCATGCACGTTTGATTAATCTAAATAAGGTATCGAGTAGGTATAGGATAGTCGTATTATACATAGAGCCTTAAATTTACACCCCCGATCCGACCCGTCGCCAAAGCCTCGCCCCAAATACCCAACAGTTTCTCTTCTATCGGAGAAACATCAAGGTACGAACGTGAAGCAACACCTACCAAAACATCGATGGGTATCTGTGCAGGCGCTTTGGAGAGTCCAACGACGGAGATGATGTACACCAATGCGGTGCTAATGGCAAGGAGGACGCAGAGGGGCAGTCTGAGGGGTAAAGTGGCGAACAGCAGGTAGAGCATGAGCAACAGCCAGCCTAGTCCGTCCCTAGGCGTGACCTCGGTGGACTTGAGGAACAGCTGAGTAAGTAGCTGTGCGGTTGACAGGTTCCAGGCCACGTGTGGAATCACCGACCAAAGCGCATCTTTCGCTCTAGGATTGTGTTTAGCCCAGGCCAGCAGGCCCAGATTCAATCCCAAGAAGACGGCGGTTAAACTTCGTGTCGATAGCTCCTGACCAGGCGTTATCAACGAGTGAGCTGCGTAGAGGAGCGCCGAAAACAGGAAGTACTCGAGGCCACCCCGCCTCTGTTGAAGGGAGGAGGCGCGATATAGCGTCTCTAACTTGGCGCTGCTGAAGCTCGTCCGCAGCAGGTTCGACGGCCTGCCCGAGCTCAGGTAGGAATCCTCGTTCGAGGTCTCTTGACTTCGTAACATGGCGCTGCTATCTCTCTCGCCCTCTCACACTCTCTCTCTCTCTCTCTCACTCACTCTCTATCTGCTTCTCTTCGTTTCACATACTTTCGGTTGAGGCACGCGTTACACGCATGGAAACTTGGTCGGGTGACTTGGAACGCGATACCGTCGAAGGGACATCGTTGTCCGATGCGTTAAACCAACTTCGATTAGACGAATTTCAGTCTCGCGTTTCGTTTTTTCGTTCGCGGACAGACCCAACCTTGGAAGTGGATTTCTCGGTGAACCGCGTTTGCGTCGCCTAAGTACACGCTTTTCCTCGATCAAGTTGGATGCTGACAGCGAGGATACCGGACTGCAGGGTATCCGTTGTACCGCAACCCTCGTGGCGATCGTTGCTCGCCACCGGGACACACACGCCTCGTTTTGCACTCTCACGCACTCTCACACACACGGGCGTTTTCGGATGCAGCTGCACCCGCGCGCGGGGTACTGGCCGGGTTGCTACTGCCGGTGCTCTTTCTTCTCTCCTCGGAGGGAAGCGGACCGCCACTCTCTCCATCCGTCTCCGCTCCTTGCCGCTTCTACCGCCTCCGTTCACCTCCTCGCCCTCGTTACCGTCCAGGCTTGCGCCATACGACCCCCGACAGCTCCGACCCTCCACAACGCCGGGTCGATATCAACCACCACAAAAGCCCAGCGCCGTCCACGCCAGGCCCTACCTGCGCCGCTCTCTGCCCTACCTACGCGTACCTACCGACCTAGCTGCACCCTTCGCTAAAACCACCGCGCTGACAATGTTCGCTCGTTTTCCGTGAATTGCTTCGATGTCGGTCACCCGATGCTCTCGCGCACCGTTCGTTTGTTTTCGCCACACGGATCGAGGGACTTCGATCAGGGGGTTACCCTGCACACCTGTCGTCCTTCGTCGGTCGATGAACCTATCTGACGGACTGAAAACCATTCTGACGTAAGTCGACATTTTGAGAATTTACTTTTGTATCCTTGACTTTTAGAAAGTATCTTCCCTTTTCTGGTTTCATAATTAAATTACTTTTGCGTGTTACCGATTATGTTTTGGCTTGCTACGATATTCATTCTCACGATTTCAAGAGACACGTTACATTTTTTTAACAATAAACGTGAAACATATTTTGCGAAAACTAATAGCAGATTTGCTTACGTCGCTGCGATTCTTAGCTTGCATGCAGTTACGTTCGCAATTTCAACGCTTACAACTTGTTTTCGAGTGATCGAACTTCGACGAGAGTTCTTGAAATTTCGCTGCAGTTTCGCTGAACACCGGAAGAGCGAACGTATTCTTCGATCGTGGTATTTGAAGTCGAGCACAAAAGTCAGTATTGTTAGTCGATTTCTGATAGACACGAGTCATAATTTTCATTTGTCGCTTACGTGTTGTTTGTTTCGAAAGTTCTAGAAATATATACCTGCGGTTTACTTATAATTGCACTTCGCGCTCGTGACTAATCCAATGATTCACTGCGCGCTTGTATTATATTTAAACTTGTTTTTATTCAAACCTGTTACGCAAATCGGTCTCGACTAACCGTCCATTATATATTCAGAATTTTACATCAGAATACGTGTAATTTAACTCTTTGTCGTAATTAAAATGGAAAGAATTAAGAAGCGAATAAATTTGATCAGCTTGAATCGTAACTTAAACTTAAGATTCGTTTTTCTTTGAGATCGTTTGCTAATAAATCGTCAATCTTTTAACATACATAGTCTGAACGATGTTCGTATCTTGATAAAGGAGATTGATAGCCCTTGTTTCATTTGATTCTGCCGGGAAAACGAAGGTTTCGATTCGATCTATGGATACAGTCAACGCCAGTCCCTCCATTTCCCAGGAAATTGAACGATGTCGATTTTTTTCGAGCCATTAATTCGTCTCGGATCCATTTATTATCAATTCGCGATCTTATTCTAGCGTCCAATGGAGATTCGGTGAAAGAGAAGAAGGAAGAGTGATTTTTCTAAAACGTTTAATCGATACTATAGTGGAAAGTACTTGGTGGCCACTAAATAGTAAAAAATATAGGAAGTCGTGGAACGAACGTAATAATGGAATATCGATTATAAAATATACAATACTTCAGATGCGTCTATAATGTGATAGTTACTCTAAATAAAATGTATCCTCCGACAGGGAAGAAACGCGTTAAAACAACGATGATATAAAACAAAAAGTAAACGAAATAAGAAAAAAACAGAGTCAAGCTAAATCCTAACTGGATCGACGTGTCTATAAATGACCATAAAACGTATATAGTTACTGTTAATCAAGAATGGAAGATAATATTGAACTGGCAACGCAGGAATCCCCGAGGCACGTCCTAATTCAATCCTCGACCAATTGGTCTAACTGCTTCTGTATCTCCTCAGGGACTATGTAGCCGACTTGCTTCATCTCTTTGACGATTTGAGGGACTTTGCTGAGATTGTCTATCCACTTGTAGTAAGCCAATTCCTCCCTGGTTCCGCCATACTTCTTCGGCAAATGGAACGGTGAGATGTGCTCGTGAAGGCTTTCCATGTTGCTACCGTGAAAGAAGATCTTGTTCTGCATCTTCACGTCCAGAAGTGGCTTAAATACCGAGAACATCACGTCGAATACCCAGGATTGATGGAGGATGTGTATAGCGTGGGTCGTCATTGGGAACGCTGACACTATCAAAGCTACCACCATACTGGCCACCTAGCGAAGACAGAAAGAGAAGATCAATGATTATTGAATTTGTTAAAAATTCATTTTTTATGATTACATCACGGTCATTTAGCTAAATACATTTCTTATTCCTATGCTATAGTTTTCGAAAGAGAAATAAAATGGTTGTTAGAAATAAATAAAATGATTTATTATTTCAAATCGTTATCTTTCTTTTTTCATTCTCGTTTCAGGTGAAATTTGTTCACGCTCGATCTCGAACACTCGATACATTCGCGTATCTCCTAACATTCGAAACACGATGATTTACTGCAATTTAACAAAGGTAGAAACATGCCCGATCGTTGCCCAATGAACTGTTAACTTGATCGAACTTACATTGGAATCGCATTGATCGAAACAGTAAGATATTTCGAGATTTCGAGGAGGATAAACTGGATTTCCTTTTAACGCCGGCTTTCAGCTACGTTTTCCAGCGCAATCGTGTAAAAGTACCGCGAGGATAATACAGCTTTTAGATTCGCAGATTTTCTTAATTCTATACTCTTTATCGATATTGAGATGTTTGTGAGAAGAGTTGATGCAAAGGAATAAACCGGCAATTGACATTGTAAAATCGAGACGCTGCAGTCACTGCATAGTAACTAGACTAAACCAACATTTAACACACGATCCTCTTACTTTTAAGAATATTGAATTTTTGAAGTAGTATCGGCCAAATGTTGACATTTACTTCGAATAGCGACGATCTGGAACTTCTCAGTGACGATAAATCCTCCGATGCAAGAGACAAAGATGCGAAGGAATATTTTGTAATGATTTTGCAACAGTAGGAAAAATTATTGAAAAGTGACGTCAAAGTTCGGCCGCCTGCAAGTTCCCGATTCTTCCGCGTTGTCGTACAACGTTATCTTTCTCCGTCGTCGAACCAACGACTAGACGAAGGATCGGGGTCCGACGAAGAAGTTAGTGGCTGCACGGAAGAAGATCTGTGTCGAGAACTTTACGAATTGTTGAAGTTTCAAGGACACCATTAGTGCCGCCTTTACACAGCTACCACTTCACCGGATATTCGGCCGGGATGAATAAACGTAACAGGAGGTCGCCGGATAAAATGAGAGACGATTAGTTTCAAGGACGTTATAGATGGTTTAAGTTTCAAGAACGCTGAAAGCAGATCGATACCGGTAGCTAAGATATCTTGCTCTCGAATTTACATGCTTCTTCCGCGACGGAGTTTCGTTTCGAATCGAATGCTCGATTCTCTTTTTTTTTTTTTTTTTTTATTTATTTCCTTCTCTTTCGTTCTCGTACAGCGTCGATTATCATCTGGCCGATTATCAGCGTTATCCTGAAAGAATAAAAAGAATAAAAAGAAATACCTGAGGAGTGATAGTCCACGCATGCGCCATAGTGATGCCCTCCAGATCAAAAATTACATCGCCGCCAAGGATTTGCGCTCTCGGCTCCAAAACTCCGAGTTCGAGAATGATGACCGTGGCTTTAAAGATCTCCTCCACGCCATATTTCCTTGGATCCCAATTTCCCAGTCGATAGATCATTATTCTCCTGCCATCCTGCGTCCTGTAAGCTGGCACTGACATCACGTCGTCTTCGCCGATGTGCTTCATCTCCAGTGGACACACATCTTGATGGATCTCCGGATGTTCCTCTTTGAAGGTGCAGTAGTTTACGATCTATCGAAAGATCTCTTGAGAAACAGGAGCGCTTTTTGGTTAGGTTAGTACGGTGAAGAGCGTAATTGAACCGATAATCGCGAGCTTCGTGCAAATCATTATTTACTGTCGTCAAGTTTTTCACGTGCCATCAACGCTGTGATTATTGATTCAGTTATGCTGCTCGTTGTATATGTATGATGAGGCTTTTTCGCGATTCAGGTTACTTAGAATTCGTTTTTTCCTCGAGTCTCTAATCGATATTGCAGCAACGTAAATGCTGGAAAATGTTTAAATTTTGCAACCAAGTTTCAATGATATCGTTCCTAAGGAGATCTGATCTTTGCTCTAAGGTTGAGTTCCAAACGCGAGGTTCGATTAAACGCAAAGACTGTCCTGCTATCGAATAAGCGGTAATAATAAAAAATTTGTGATTTTTAAAACGCGTCAAGCATTTTGTACATTTTTGCTTTAAATATTCCGCAAATCCATCAACATCCGTAGTCTACCAATGACGAAGGAAATTCAAATTTTAATTTCTAAATTCTTCAAAAATCCTTTCGGAAGATCTCCGACCACGCCTTGCAGCATTAAACAGATTCTTTGCAATTTAATCTCGCTGTTCAAACTCAACCGTCGTTGCTCAAATATAGAAACGGAGCAAACAACGAACACCAACCAATAATTAATGGCGTTTCAAAGGAACGTCGAGAGAAAACGAACGCGATAGCGTTCGATTTAATCCGTAAAGAAGACGAGGTACAAACCGTGCAATTATTCAAGCGTTTCGTAGTTTGTCGACAGAAAAAGGTCGACCTCGAAAACGCAATCAACTCTGTTAACGATGGCCACGAAGAGAAGACGCGCGAAACTGCAATACAAATTCGTTTCATTTTGTGATATTACCCCGCTGTGGGTAGCCACCCACATGTTATATTATTATACCACTAAGCTATAATATTTTACCAAATGTGCTACTGGACAAATTGTAAAATTTAAATAAATAAATAAAAAAAGAAAAAAAAAATCTTGTGATATCGCGCCAACTTCTTTTAAAGAAAAGTAAACACCTCGTAATTCGTAACTTTAACTTAATCGAATTTTTTTCATTTATCGAATATGTGCTTTATCGGTGATTTTTAAGATAAAGAACGAATCAACGATATGTCGTAACTTGGGATACATCGCAACTACCCATCTTATCGAATCTCGTAGATTCGATGGTTTCCTCCTCTCTCGAGAATCGTTCGAATCTGGATTACAGCACTTGAAAATCGAATAATTGAGCAAATAGAATGGCCATTGGAAATAAAGTCGCTTGAATCGACGGATGCGAGTTTCTTGCTTCTCACGATCGAAGTGAACTTTGATTCAACCTAGTCAGCTAACTAATCGGCTGACGTTCAGCTCGTTCCGTCTCTTTGTTTGACAATTGCTTTTGTCATCGCTTGAGAAGAAGGTGTCGCCGACCACGTTTATACGATGATTCACACGCTAATGATCGAAAAAGATTCCGCCATTCGAAAATAGCCATTCGGAAAAGATCGAAATAAATGATAGTATTAATTAATTGTATTATTTAATCGTATCGTATCAATGGATCAGAAAGGAATTGCACGTGAGTCATGAAAAATGAAAAGTCTCGAAAGAAATAGGTTCGAGGAAAGACATTTTCGATCGCAGCAAGTCGACTGAGTTACCTTGACAGGATTATGCAACCAGTTGCAGCTGGACTCGTTTTACGAATCCTACCTCTTTCAGCCCACAAATTATCTTATTCCAGTGTCGATAAATTGGTGTTAAGTATACCACATGTTCGCTATAATTTGAAGGAAACTACTTATCTGATTGCATGGATTTGCACATTTTTGCGAAATTAATAAGAAAGCGTTCGGAAAATACGAAAAAGTGGAGAAAAAGATTCAGCCAGTCAACGATACTACGTAATTCTCAGGAAATATCGTATCAGTTTCGTTATATTATTGAAACTTACCAGTCTATGCGCCCTGTTAACGTTAAAATTCCTCGTCCTTAGAAACCTAATCAAGAAGTCATCGTCCATCCTGTGCGGCAGACATTCTCCTCTCTCTGTCGAACAAAGAATTCCCAAGATAGATAAAGAACACGTTTTCACTCAGCTATCTCGAATAATTATTCCTCCGACTGACGTATAAGTTTCTTACAAGCTAAACTATTTTGATCTTCTTTACTCTGTTTCTTACGCAGCTCTACTGTAAATGAAATTCTTGACATAATTAATGGACTAAATTTGTTCTTTCATGGCAAGCTAAAAAACGCAAAGATATACAAAATGCACACATTATGCAGAACATATTCAAGACAAGTATCTAGTTAATCTATCTTCTTACGTATAATGTATTGTAACGTATAGTCGTAAACATATGAAATTGCATAAATATTCGCATGAAGTATAATATACTGTTCTCGAAGTTTAGTACTCGTAAAGCTATAAAGTACAAATATCAGTCGGCTTTTAATTTTAATTAATCAATTCTTCAACTAATGAAATTTTAACTTTAACCAATACGATTTTACCGATATACGAGACACGTAACGTAAATTATGAAAAGTTTCTACCAGGGTTAAAATATTATCGCCAGTCGCTGTATCTTTTGGGCAACGTAAATCTCCCTTTATCGATAATAATTACCATAAATCATATCCCTTAATTCCTGAAGGGTCCTACACTTAACGTCGTCCGTCTCTCCAAGTTCTCTCCTGGCGTACTCCATCACTTCCGGCGAGGGTTCTCCAAGATCCAAACAAACCTCCTCGTCGTTCGACTGGATCTGATCGTCCTTGAATTCCGGCATACCGTTTGAATCGTTGCAACAGTTTCCAACATCGATGTCGCCGTTTTTCGGCGAATCCTCTTCCAGAAGAAGCTCCCTCTCGGCTCCTGGTTTTGGCTCGTTCTTCAAGGTTACACCGATCCTGCCATTCGACACGTCCTTCGTATCCTGTGGCATGATACAGTCTCGCGTAATCCACGTTTGACTACGCTTGAGAAACTGTTAAGCCCAGGACTCGAGGATCAACGTAATTTAACTTGGCGACGTCGAATCGAGAGATAACCTCGACAGCGCGGTCGCAGGCTGTAACAGCCGCGCGCAACAGTCACCGTACGCAATTCGCGGCCAGCTTACGACTGGTTTCGTTTCTTTCCACTCGTCACTGCCTTATTCGGCCTCTTTCCGTCAGCTTTTCTTTCAGACAATTAGTAAGCCGAGTTTAGAATTTGAAACGAACTTGATGTCGATTGTTAGAAACACGTTTCGACGTACTTCGATTCGCTTCGGTTTCGTTTACGAGTTATTTTGAACGGCTAGCTCGTCCTTCGACGGCGAATCGCTTTATCAACAAATTTGTAAAGTTTCCCAAATACTTGAAACGCTCTGGAATTGCAGACATATTTTGAAGCACTGCTATTCACTTTGGTTTCGCTCTAGGAAGCTATCTTCTAAGATCGAATTGATCGCGCGTATTAATTGTTTTAAGATGTTTCCGACCACTGATTGGTTTAAGAAATCCAACTTCCAACGTTGCATTACCTCGACAGATTACAACCGAGTTCGTTCGCATGAAATTACGAAGAAGAATACATCAATCGTTCGGAGAACAATGAGTAACACGATACGAGTTTCTGATATCGTCATCAGAGGGTACTACGTGCTTATAAAATTTCCTTTTTTCTTCGTACGTTTCGTTTCGCATTCGACTAACGATAAATCGTTGTAGCGATAACGACACACAGAGAAGACTCGTTCCTCGTCTATCATCGACACGAACATGTATCAAACACAAAACTGCCACCAGCGTGAATCACCCATCGCGTGTTGCGTGTACGAAGAATCCTTCCGGTTCCTGCACGAAACAACGCGTTCCGACTGCAAAGACTTTCGATCGGTTGCTGTTCACCTGGCTCGAACACAATCGACGTAACTTTCTCTCTGAAAAATGCGCTCTGCGAGAACGATTACCGATTTACGACCGATCCATGGTTTCTCAGTTTTACAGGATGACTTTGTGGAACTCCTTTTTCAAGATGAACGAATACTCGACAGGAATTTTTCGTAAAAACGCTTTTGCCAGTTGTTCAACGGAAAAACATTGCTCGAAAACATCTGCGATACAGTGACGAGACGCTGAATGAAATTTTGGCCAGTTTTAATTGGATTTTTGTTATCGCTAGGTTTTCTCAGAAAGAAGGAGATTTAAAAACGGTGTTATGGAAGTCGCAAATCGAATACGAGAGTCGATCCAGCAGCGATGCCGATCGGTGATGCAACTGACTGCAACTAAGGTATCCGACCTCGTTGCATCGACTCAAAATACACTGCAATTTCCCTCTTACCTGCGGCTTTACTGAGAACGTTAATGTTAAAAGAAACGATCACGCCACTCCATAGAACGATTCGAATTCGTACATTATTTTTTCATATTTTTGAACTAACGATATTTCGAGATAATTTTGCTGTGAAAGCGTTTACTCCGGAAAAATAGTTCTTTAAATAAATATTACGCTCTATTTATGAACGAGCATAGTCATAGACAGCGAAGAGTATAATCGAGGAATTATTATTATATAAACTATTTGAATAGCGTCTATGGGAGTGAATAAAATATTACCGCATTAACATCTTAGAATCGTTAATCGATAAATACAGGTTGTATCATATATATAACGTCATAATTAAATCACGGACGTACACATAAGCAAATTCATTTTTACGAACATACTAAACAAATAGAATCTGAATAAATGTTTCCCTGACTCTGCAAGTACCGCGACTCTATATATTTTCCATATTTTTGCATATTACATATAATCTGTCTATTTTTGCACCTCTGAGTTTCTCGTAAACACATAAACATCCGCGGTGTAATCGCGAGATAAAGATCGGTATATTCGAAACCGATGTCTAACTAAACGATTATGCCGAGGAATCGACGATTTAATATTTCGATAATAGTCGTAGACTTCCTATCTTTTTCTTTACTTCAAATCAATACTACTTTATCATTTCGCACAGTGCTGCGCCTCTATACTTTTGCAGTGTAAAGTTTACGATATTCTTCCTACTACGTCTTATTCCTTCAATTGATTTTCCAATATTGACTGATAACGATAACGACAACGTGTATTCTTCCACACGCGCGTCGCCGGTTTCAAATGGATTGGTAATACGTCGCGGATACTGTAAAATTACATTCGTAAATGAAAATATTTAAACGGAATAGTTGATACTTTTATAAATAAAATCCAAGAAACGGAACTTACGTTAAATTTGAGAAACTTCCCTACAACACGCATAATGCATTTTGTTCATATACTGTTCATAATATGCATACTATACATTCGTAACTGTTCGAATACTTTCGAATACTGAGGCGTGTTATTTCCCTTACTGTGCATTGTTATACCTCAAATCCTTAAATACAATAAATAAAACAAAAAAAAAAGGTAGACGCATAAATATTCGCATTCTAGTGACGAGCAAAATTTCAGGGAAGGCGACCAACGCACGTATTGTACATATACAGCGCACGAAAGATCTATTTAAGACACGTATAATCTATTTACAATCATACTCTGAAGGTCGCGAGATTACTTTTACAATCGTGAGTCGCTATCATTTTTTAACACGCAAATCGAACAAGCGTCTAAAGTTCAAGGTACTCGAGTCTCCTTAAGAAAAAAGAGTATAGACTTCGGAAGAAACGATTCACGCAAAAAGCTTACCGACTGTATGAATTAGATACTAATCACTGTACAGTATCGTTATCGTCAAAAGGTAAAAAGTATATTAAAAGGCGAATATTATGCTTATACACGTCAATTCATAAATTATATTAACTTTCTAAAACTTGTAAAGAGGCCATTCTCGCGTATAGTTGTCTCGTTAGCGATTTTTTATCAGATCGTTGTATATTTAACGATCGTGCAGCTCTGCTGTTCGAAGAGGCATCGTAGACAGTCAGTTTGTTCTCGTGGAGAAAGTTTAAAGTTACGAGCTGACTTTAAACACTGGCGACTGCATTAGCGCATGAAGTAACCGACGACTAAACAACACCAAGGTCGGTGCAATCTTTCAACAGATCGCTGATAATTCGGTTGGATAGGATTTCTTAGACACGGTTGACAGACTTTGCACTGCGCATCGTGAGATATTACCTGGGAAACTAAAAATAGTTAGATTTATAGGTAAAAGCGTAATAGAAGCGAATCTTGCTGCGAACATAGAATGAAATCTAACTGAGAATAAAGCTGAACTTCCGTTTTCTATGTGTCCTCGTTTATCCGTAGGTAGAAAGGAAGCGTAGGTTGCACAAAAATAAGAGTACGGGACACGGCGAAACTCGACGAAGACGGTGGTAGTGGGTGGTGAGTAGTGTTCTATAGTTGGGTTTCTACGGATCAATGAACACTATGGTTCAAAGAACATCTTCGATCACTTGACAAACGTTAGCGGTCGTAAATCCTCGAATAGATGTATAAATTAGTAGAAAACTAAAAGTCCTATGCGCTTGTGTCTTTAAAATCGTTGTTGTATATACACAATTCGTCGATGTATCGTCTAAACTACTTGATCTTTAAATTAAGTTAATGCTCAAATGCTTTCCATCAGTTTCGAAGAACCTATTTTATTTCACTCGCCATTTAGAGATTAAAGAACCCGAGAATAGAAAATTTTTCAACTAACAAAATTTAGTTTACGAACCAGGGAAGAGTTAGAATTGCGCCACGAACGTTTACCGACGAACAAATTAGATGCGTGAACTTGCTAGCAACATGCGACGGTTGCAGCGGTCGTTGCGAGCCACACCGATACCGTGTTATCCAAAGGTAATACGTCATCGAGATTACGAAACATGTCATGGTCATCCTGCTGCATCCACGGTTCGGTGCTTTCACTAACGACAACCTCGTACCCGACTTTTGTCGTGGGTGTATTACGATTCGCATATTAAGGAAAGGAGAAAGTAGAAGTAAGAATCTTAGCGATTGAACGTTCTATCTCCTCGTTATATCAACGTTCTATAAATAACATTTAACGTAACGCGTAATTTCGCGATGAAAATATAATTGTTCAGGAAATCTACGATCTTTGCTAAAGAATTCCACTTTCCATTCTATTTACTGAATGACATAATACGATAAACCCTCGTTTTTCAGCTATAGGGCTATTACAAAAGTTAGCATAATGACAGATTAACTATATAATCACGAAACGATATTCACGCTTATTAGCTAAACTGTATTTACGTATATGCGATATCTTTCCCTTGTCTTTAATTTAGCTATATCTGAGAAATATCAGGCATTTCTCAACGAATCTTGTCGTTTATGTTTTCTATTAACGTTTCTAGCTGCTGCTGATCAGAGTTCGTGGAAGTAATTGTTGCGTCAATAAAGTTATATCTTTCAATCATTTCAACTCTATTTTCAGGTGTTTTCGCGACTAGGATGTACCGTGACCCAATATACATCGCAGAGTTCAAAAGTTCAAATTATATTTGAAAAAAATTTGTTAGAAATTTATTCTGGAGTTCAGTGGAAAATATATCTTTTTCAACGCGATAAACAAAACAGATGATCAAATATAATAACTAAAATAAAGATAGAAAAGCGATATATATGCAACTCGAGTTAGATATAGGAACATAATATGCGATAATTCATCGTTACGTTGGTTGATGCAATTTCACTGAACGTGTCTGCCTAAGAACGTCTCATTTCTACTTTCTCTGTTCTTGCAGACGTTACCGCAACAACGTCTCTTTTTACAAACATGCCAGTTAACTACGACGTAACTATCAATCGTTCAACGAGTCATTAAAGCCTCACCGTGCTCCAGTTACTGTTCACGTGCCGCTTCTTTTATTCTTCAGGCAGTTTTTCAGGGGATTACATTCCTCGAACACTGTTTTTCTTTGTTTGCTCGTGTGTAAAATCCAGGTGAATGTTAACCGATTAGTCGACTCACGATCGATGAAAGTGCAATTCATACACAGTGGCTTATTTAAATCTTTGAGAAAACTTGAAAAATTTACCAAACAATTTACAAAACTATCTTCCACTATCGTATTATTCTATCGTTAACTTATTTTAAGTAATTTTTCGTTTCAATTTTTTCCTGTAGATTGTGTCACAACGTTTAAAGTCTATTCGAAGTCTATTCGTCGAAACGACGGTGAGATTCGCATATAAAAATTCGACGACTGCAGTGAGATTACCATCTAACTTTGTAAACGACAATGATCGATAGCTTCAAGAAAAAAGACAAACAAAAACCCAACAAACAATTCCGAGATATCAAAAAATACGATTAATACTCACTCGATGAAAAACCTTCGGAAGACCTGCAAGTTCCAGAAACTGAAAAACTGTCCTAGCGACCAACGAGGATCGATGGGACGTAGAAAGGATACGTACAAAGGACAAGAGTAAACAGTAAGGTTTAGAAGCAACTGCGAGGATTCGAAGGCTTTCAAAGTACTTACTCTGTCAAACTGTAACTTCGCTGATTCAGCAGGGCTGCTTTGTCAAGGACGTGACTTGATCCGTGCGCTAGCGCGAACCTGCGTACACTGCGACTACTGTAGAACCTACTAGGCCGGTTTCAAGCTTCTTCCGTGTTTGTAAATCTGCGAGCGAGAAAGTTGTACGTCGATTGTGGCACAATCACCGATCCAGCAATGCACGAACGTTCCTCGGGCTGACAATGCTTCCTGCAGGATGTACCGCTGTGTCATTCGGTGCCACTATCTTGCTACATGTTTGATGCTTTTGCCATTACAGTTCAATACGTTTCTTGTCTCGTGAACCGTGGATAGTACGCGACATCACCAAGAAATGTAAATAAATCGGACGCGTATGCAAACAAACGTATCCACGACGTAATGTTTTCCATACCTTTTTATAAATTCGTATTACCAAAAGCAAAATTAAGAAAGGCAAATTCCTAGGAACATGGTTTTGCTAGCAAAAGAAAAATATGCTTTGCATTCGTTTACAAATTTTTCCTTTTGATAGTATTAGGTTGTCCGAAAAGTTTCTTTCCTTTTTTGTAAGGAAATAATAGACGCACGATGTTTTTTGTTTTATATTAGTTTATCGAATAACGCACAAACATAATAATAGAGATATAACGAAATGGATCATACCTGATACAATGAAATAATATAAAACAGAAATTGTTGTTCATCTACTATCACCTTATGAAACGAAAGAAACTTTCCGGACAACCTAATACGTTACACTTGATGCCAACGTTTCGCGAACGTTGTACCAGCTTAGTTCGCTTCTTCGTCTGAAACTATTCCAGCAACTAAATAAACGAACTGTAATATTCACGAAATATCGTCGTAAAGTGCAACGCGCTATCAAAGATACGATCGAAGCTAGGAAAACTATAAATATGTTATATAATAGGATATTTATAACGTTTCTGCGTGTTTCGATATTACACGTATCTTCGATAAAGTATCCAAGATGGGCTGCAAAACACGTCCGCTTATAAACCTGTTCCCCAGAAAAAGAAGCTGCACATGATACTATAATAATGAACGGCAGCAAAAAAAGATATAATCAAATATTTTCAATATTCCACGTGTTTTTATCAATTTAAACAATATTTAAACAATATAATAATTTTAACAATTTAAACAAGATGTTTCTGTAGAGTTATACTTTAATTGGGTCGTAAGAATCCCGTTTCTGAGTAAAAGGAGATACGCGATACTGCAATAACAGAGATTGAACAATCTTCTGGAATAATAAGATCACGGCTATATTCTAATCTAGTAATTCCACCTGCATTGTCGCGAAAAATTTCGAACGATGTCAGTTTCTTTGTTCCTCCGCTTGTAATAATTGAACTACGAATGTTTATCCATCTATGAGAGATTTAAACGTAGAAAAATCTACAGAATGTATACAAAGTAAACAAAGATGTTTAAAATCCCCGAAATAAGATACATCTTATAATATCTAGAGAGCAAAACAAATTTTTACGTAGGAACCATTTCTTCAGTTTAGATAAAATATCGTTCGAGTTTTCACAACATATTTCTTATCCATTAAATATAAACTCGCATAAATATCTGCAGTCTATTCTTCTCACGTAAAGATAGCAAAATCATAACAGAATTGAATATTAATTTCACTTCTAAGAAGTCATTATAAGATTGTATAATTTTCAATCTTGTCTATAATACGTATATCATTAAGAAAAATACGTAAATGCTTTAATCATGCAACGCTATCGATAAAACTGAAGAAATAGCAAAAACTTAATAAACTGTAATGATTTTAATTTTCTACTGACGTTATTATTGCAGCTTATTATACTGAAACGAACGAAGCTTTCCTATTAAGCTAATCGAAGTTTCAATAAACATGTCCAACATGACCATCCTGCCCATCTATCGACCATCCATTTCCATTCGCTTTTTGTTTAACGATTTCCCAGAACCAAGTAATCTCGTGGTCGAGCTGTTGATTTAGTTTCAAGGGTTGCTCGACGCTTAATGGCTGGATAAGCTGCTCGCTGAAGCAAAGATTCCAGAATCGTTCATCTAACGAAATCTCCCTCGAAGAAGGTTTCCAAGAAATTCGTAACCGAAGAAGACTAACCGTAAGAAAAATGGTAGGATTAGGTATTAATGGAATAAAATTACAGGCTTTCTGGGGCGATAAGTAACAACATTTGATAGATGCGCAAGAAAGATTTATCGACGAATACATAACAACGCGAAGCACGTGTTGAAGAATTCTTTTAATTACTTGAAAAAATCGCAAGCAAACTTGTAAAACAACTTTCATTTCGAACAGCTAACTCATACTATTCGCGATTTCTATTAGCATACTACTCTCGTCAAGCATATTAATTTCACTTGCCAACGTAACGTCTCTGGGTTATAGAATCAGTAGGGCAAAAATCTTTAATATCAAATTCCTCGGTAATAACATAATATCTCGTATACGTTTATATCATCTAACGATGGAGAAAGTTGCAAATCGCGGTTGTACGACCGTATCAATTGTAATTTGGGATAAGAACAGCATGAGATTTCTGAAAATGTTTGCAAAAGATGCTTTAAAATGGCAATACAATTATATTGCAGAAACACGTAAAAATAAGATAAAACGTTATTATGGTAAATTCTTACAGAACTTGACAAAATTGTACGCTTGGAGATTGAAAAATTAAAAATTTGTATTTTAAGAATTCGTAATCATAGGAAATTCGTATCGAAAGTTACATAAGGAATTTTACAAACCCGATGCTATAAAATATTCCAAAAGTATTCGAAAGTGAAATTAATAGCAGAGTGTTGTCCAATTCCAGAAAATTTCTCCTCACATTTCCAGTTCCTAAAAAGTAAAAGACTAAAATCTGTGGAACGTACGAGCACGTTTATTCGCGAGACATCCGTCGTAAAGCACCGCGCCGCTTTAATTACAGCTAAACGATCGTGCGCTCACGCGATCGCTCGCACGATCAGCGAATAACAGAATTGATCGACGCTGCTATGGATTTCACTACAGATAGCCGTTATTCCTGGATTACCAATCATTCGACTCGCAGCTTAGAAAGGGAAATCGTGAAATTCATTGGCAGCCGGAAACACGCCCGAAGCACATCGGCTTGGCACTGGCCACACTAATAATACAACAGGTTAATGACAGGGGAATCGTACGTGAACGTGTAGGAAGTAAGAGTTTCCCCCTCTTGACGAATAACGGGCGATCATTTCTCTGTTCGACAACGATTATCAACGTTATTAGAATTATGGAGATACTGTTTCTCTTCTCGAGTTTTAAACAGCTTTCGATTAATCTTCAACAGAGCGTGTCCTGTTAGTTTTTATGACTCTTATTAACAAACTCCATTTGTTTGTTTTCATTTACTTCGTCTTTTATTATTATTGTACATTGTCTATTGCTTTTTATTACTACTTTAATGTCGTATTATATTTATTATACAATTCCTATATGTTAAAATTTCACAAAAAAACATTTGAATTCATCGATCACGATAAATTTTAACAAAATGTCTACTGAAATTTATTCGTAAAAGACTTATTAAGGAAAGCAAGATATTTCTGTTCGATATCTGTGGACTAAGGCTTTTCTTTACTGAATATATGAACACATGTACAAATGGAACATTCTATGAAATCAAGCACGTAAAAGAATGATAATTACGCACGTGATTATCGAACTTTCATGAAAAAAGAAGAGTGGAAGGAATGCATAGGAGAAATCGTTTGACTGGTTATTGGAAGGAAAATAACTTATCGTTTGAACATTACATATTATACTTTCTATGTAAGCTTTTATTCTAAGAGGCAAATACAACGTTTATTTAAAGAAACCTAGGATTTAGATAGAGTAAACCGAAGATTTACCGGGGATTTATTTGAGGAAACATAACTGTAAAAATGTTCGTGTCTTTCTTATGACTCTTACTGTCTTACCATCTTCTACATTTCCGTAATTGGCGTTCTTCGTGGAGCAAGACGTCATAAGGAGGATGAAAAATTTTGGAAGAAGCGCCCAATCGTTATTCACGAAGATAAAACTAAGATGTCGTGTTCTAAGTCTCTCGCTGAAAGGAGGAGACCTCTACCGACTCCAGATAAAATTCCTGCTAAGTTGTCAGCCGCAAACCACTCGGGGCTCGGTTAGAATTTTCCGATAAAACTCATGGCGAATTTCGCGCAGGTAGAGCTCTAACTTACTGCAAGTTTTGCAAAATTAAACACCTGATAATTCTATTTAACGTAAAATACTATGTTACGTCGGGCGACACTATACCTAGACCAGGCCACACACCGCGGGCAAGGTGGGAACCAGATGTCCTCTCATCCTTACTGCGTACCCTCAATAGTCTTAAGGACCCATTATAAATCTCAGGGATTTGCTAGCTAAGGTCCTTAGGACCGAACAAACATCTCTTTACTGAATCGTTTTTAAAGCTTATTGTTTACGGGAAAGTTAGTTTTTCTCACGTATGACACTTCCCACTAGCAACTTTCTATCGAGGGCGGCTAAGACCCTTTTTTCCTAGTCCACCAACCTTCTTTTATCCAATCAGAAGCAACGTCTACTGCCCTCGCTTTCCTAACCAAATTTGTCATCAACAAATCCCTTGCGTTAGACATACTCATCGCTAGCTCTCCTCCGACACAGCATCGTCACTTTGACTCGCTTATTCTTTATCGTTAGAATAGTCAAGATGTCATTATCGGGCTTCTATCCTTAAATCAATCACCTACTTAACTTGTACATACGCGTCAATGTAATTATCTTCTTTACAAAGTTGTTGGAATAAACGTTAATTTATACCTGTTAATTCGGTGTAGCCTCGATTGAACCGTCTCTATTATCGTAACAGAAATCAGGGGATCGATCATTTCGTGGCGTCGATTATCTAATCGCAACGGAAATTTACGACTCCCGTTGACGTGCTTTCTCGCGATCGCGCCTCTCCGCGAATGGTCGAAACAACTAGATTTGTAGAAGAATGCCTACCTATAATCTGCAATTTGAAGACGTGTCATTAATTTGTCACTAACGTTATTATTTACAAAAGTATTAGACAAGATGGTCCTGGGACGACAATCGAAGCGGTCAGGAAAAATATTTAACTGGAAGAGTCTTTGCTATACATGGGAAATTACGCGATTATACAAAGCTCCACGAACAAATACACAAATAATTAATATACTACTATCGTACTTGCTGAGATCAGTAATAAACAAAAAGGAACGAATCGTAAGTACGAGATAGCATTGTTTCGTATTGAAAACACGTCCAAATGATAAAAGCTTGAAGAATTCTGCTAAGAAAGGAAAATGTAAATATGTAAATATGAAGATATAAGATAGAGTGGATTTATTTGAATGCATGCATGCATAGAATAAAAACAATATACGTACTTTGTCAATCCATAAACGAGTAAACATGTAACAAAAAACCAATAGGCTTCCTGTTCGAAGCTAGTTTGTATTAGTAGATTTAATTATTGAGTCTTCGCAAAGCAGGTGTATATTCCTTCGATGTACACGTTTCCATTAGCCGTACTCAAAGTGCAGAACTACCAAACTGTCGAGGAAAACACGACGCTCGTTCTTTTTCACGACGACACGGTCGTTGCATACAAATGTTGCAACGTGCTACGTGCTTCTTTGAAGCTGCTTCTCTATAGCCGACTCAACATTAACAATAGGGATAGATGGTCAACCTTCTGTCCTTCTCGACTTAATATAATGTCACACCGACCTCAAATTCTCGTTTCTAATATCTAATTCCCTTAGTTTTATATTAAAACGTATGGTTAAACGCGATAGATCTTGAACCTCTTCTCTCATTGTGTCTAAGGTATAGGTCTGTTAGGTGAGCCTTACTGAAGAGTCCATACTAGCAGATCTTGGTTAAACGCGGTAAAAATCAGGAATTATTATTATTTATTATTATTAAGAAAAAAGCAGAAGTAGTTCGTAAACCGGTATTATAAACTACAGCTGTTTATGCATTTATGGGAATTCGAGAAAACAAGAATATACAGAAGATATGTAATATAAATGTAGCAAAATATACAAACTGTCATTATGTTTTTTTCTATTTCCATTATATTCTAGAAATCATGAATTATGCACGAAAATGTGTAGTTATTAGCATTGTCACTATGGTTCTCAGTATTTCTTCGACGATTATGATTTTTCTTAGAAGAAGTATTACTTAAGTTAAACAATCTTTCGCGTTAGTTCCGCTGATTTATATTTGTCACACACTAGCGGCAGAAATCGGACTTCGCGCCTAGTTCAAGGAAACGCTCGCGTGTAATTTGTAACTGACGCACAGGGCGTCCTCGGATTATCCCCCTTTAAATATATCCTTGTTCTTTTTCGACGGTTTACATCACGACTTTTAATCTTAAAATGCAACTTATGGACTCGATACATAGTTTCTTAATATGCATAAATATTTATCACGAAGGATTACGTATCAACGGTTCGTCTTATCGATTTATCAATACTTCGTAAACCTCGTGGAATCTTCAAGTTTGGTATTCTCCACTATTCGACCTTCCTACGATTTAATCGTTTCTTTAATCAATTACCTCTTTCGCAACGCGACGAAATAATTATCGCTATTGGTGATACCGATGGAATACGATAGCGACCGACTAGCTACGCTGGCAATCTACCATTTCCATTACCATATTTTAATCCCTATACTAAGTGTCCCAACACCGATACACCGTAATGTATCTCTATTTCGCACTCCCTCTATCTCTCGTTCACTCTGAACATCACCGATGCTCGCATTCATATTCACCCCTCGTATCATATAACAAATCCTTCCACCATGAAACCACCGTCGTGTCGGACGATCGATCATGCATCCTGACCCACCCCAACGCCACAGCGACTCGGCTCATCACGATCCGTCTCCAAGTTCAGCGTCAATTTATTTATAAACACCCATAACCCGATCCCAGCCGTGCCATCCGATAAACAAACATCCCTTTCCTCCTACCAGAACTTTCGCCGGGGAGAGGAAGCGGCTGATAAACAGGCTGTTTCGCCCCATTAATCCCGTGACCGACAGAAATCATCCGTCCCGTTTCATTCGTTCGATCGATCGATCGTTCCACTTCGAGCATCGAACGGCACGCGCGTGTCTCGGCCACGCTGTCGTCGACGAGCATCGACGATAGATACGGAGAGAGGGAGGTCGATCGTAACGAGGAAGGAAGGTCAGAGCTCGAGTCACCGAGTTCCCCAACGCGTTTATATAGAGGAGAGAACCTCGTTTATACATCACCTACTAATGCGTGATATATCGTATTTGCCTGACACGACAACGGCATCGTCTCTGCTCGTCGAATCGTACGACCGCCGGTCGATCCTTCAGTCAAGTCAATGATGGAATCACGGCTAAACGGTGAGTGAGAGTTATCCGTTCTGTTTCCGGTCACCGGGGGTCGAGTATATGGGGTCGTGGTGATAACGAAGGGCGAATCACGATTAGTGGAACGTGTGCGGATGCTGGGAACGTTTTCGTCTAGTTTGGGCAACTTGTAGATTTGCGAGATTTGTGTAACTTGGAATTTTACTTGTGGCTTTGAAGTGATATGGAAAAAATAGAATATCAAATCTTGCAATTTCAACGGTGAATCTTCGATGAGTGAAGATTTACAGTTATATCGATGAATGTTAATCACGAACGAAACGAATCGATCGAATAATTAGTCGAAGTAATTAATTCGATCGAATAATTAGTATCTATTGTAGCAACAATATTATTTATATATTGGTATATCTGGGTAGTAACTTCTTAAATATTTATAATTTACAAAATTGATGTATCCAATAGCGTCTCTATCATCACATTTATCATTGTATTAATTTAAATTCATGGAAATTTATTTTCTCTTACTTCGGATCCCGCTAATGTATTTTCGATGCAAAAGTATCTTTTTCTGGATATTTTATTTTAAAGCGAATATTTTTTTTTTTTTTTTTTTTTTTTTGTAACATATATTCATCGAATTCTTTCTATTTGCTCTTATCCTTTATCCGCTGTTGCATACAGTTTGAATATTTTTATTGTCGTGTTTCATTCGAATTTATAGAATTGTCTATTTTTTTCTTACTTTTTATCTTTGTTATCTAATAATCGGCCATGACATTTTCACGACAAGAAAAGCCGTACCAGCCTTGAAATTCAGAGTGTCATCTCCACATCTAGAGACTTATACACGCTCAAAAACTGGTTCCTAGTCGCATCACTAACAACAACCATGATATTAATTAAGAAAACAAAAAGGGGAAAGGAAGAGACACGTTTCAACTTTCCACAACCGAACACCATTTCGAAATGCTTTATCTAATCGTAGAGTTGCCGCAATCGGACTGGCTGCATTTCAGCGCCAAGGCGTCAAACGACGATAATAAACCGACCCGCGAAACATTCAAAACTATATACCGATCGCGTGTTGCGAACGATCACAGTTCTGCGCTCCACCGAATGGAAACCGCGGCGCATATTAATTCAAGGTTCAAGAACCTTTCGATTTGGCGTGACAAACAGTCCCAACCAGTTTGGCATTCCTACGACGTTCGCGTTTAAGCGTCTGAAAAGTTTATAATTACCTGTTGGCGCGCGAATACTTACGTCGTTCGAACATTCACAACAAAAAAATGATTTCAAAATCATCGATAAAATGAAAAAGCTAATCCATTGCGTGTAAAGTATAAAAATTACATCGAAGGAACGTGTATATGAAAATCACATGGGAAAAATATGATAAGTCTGTTTTTATCGTTCTTCTGGTCTTTGTCACGCGATAGATGAGAGAGAATAGTATGCAGTCGCTCGCATTTGTATTCGAAACACCTTAAAGTGGAACAACTCTTTTAAAATTGGACTAAACGACTTGAGCTTTTTTGACAAGTTAGAAGGATTAGTTCAATGGATGACGCGTAAAGAAGATTTCGGAAAAAGTTTCAATCGATGGGAATCGCGAGGAAAATAATAAAGAAGGCCGCGTTTTACAACCTTTGTAGCTGGGTCTGTAACGAAAATCGAAACGATACGTTTTGTAGATTTATACCAGTTATAGGCATGCTGAACGTTCTATTGAAATCTGCTGATGCAGAAACGAGCGACAGTCATCGGAAGATTCCTCGCAAGAATCTTCAAATTTATTACAGTTATCCGAAAGTCGTAAATAACTGCGATTTTCATTATTTCTAACCGTTTATAGCTCATAAAAATGTTAATTAAGCTCGGATAAAAAGGTTGTAAAATGCGACATTTACTCTTTGCAATTCTCTTCGCGATTCTTCCGTTCCAAACAACTGCAATTTTTTCGACGTTTTCTTTACACGTCATAAATTCATCTTTCTAAATAGCTTCTCAAAAAATTGTTCGGTTTAATTTTAAAAAAGTTACTCAGATTTAATAGATATTGAAATATTAACGTGACGCTGCCTGTATATCCTTTCTATAATATTAGATCCACAGACGTACACCTCCTTTCATAAATATTACGACGACTACAGTAAATAAATTAAGATATAATTATATCCATCAGTTTTCATACAAAGGCAATTTTTCTGCCATATCAATCAATTACACGTGTGATTTACGTGGATTATTAAGATTTTCTTCGAATGTTAGCGTCCTGTATTCGTTAATGATCCGTATCTCATAACGATAATCGAAGAAACGTATATCACGTACGTAGCAAGGAGACGACATTACGTTCCAATTTGCTCGTCGATTTCCAGGTCGAATTCTTCCCATAGCGGAGTTCAATTTCCCTCCAGCCATCTGTCACGCGGCTCTCTCTATTCACCGTGCGAATCTCTGGAAACAGCTCGACCAAGATTTCCACTCGATCGGTTAATAAAATCCATTTCCCCTTCAACGAATCGGTCAGCTTAATTCCAGACGGCGTGAAACGTAACTATTTTCCTCGCAGTACAGGTTTCAATGCCGCGTTTCCTATCTCGTTCCACTCGTTTCGTCGACAACGACGATCGAGTCGTGCCGATACAAAAAGAAACGCGCTTCCGATCCGACCTACTCAACGAGGATCATCGATTCTATGAACGAATCGGTACGTCACCGTAGACGCTAGTGAAAAATCGTTTAATCTTACTTTTTCGACCCTGAAGGCGAAGCTGTTGAGCCTATAAGAACGGGTCTCTGGGCCCGGTCCCACCGCATTTTCGTCCGTTTTGTCGATCGAACGCACGTCGCGGTTCTTCGGCGAACGTTCTCGCCTTCGTTCGCTCGACCGTTGCGCCCCCACCTCGAGGATATTCACTCGTTCCGTCGACAGAATTTTCCGTCCCGTCGATGTGTCTTGGTCGATACACTGGCTGATTCATTAGTATTTGCTTCAGTTCCGTGTTAGTTATTTTATCGAGTGGTCGATTTCCAAGGAATTTGTTCAAAGTATCGGCCAAACTCTCTAAAGTCTCGTTGACAAAGAAAACCGAAGAGGATACCGAGGATCCGAGTCAAGTAACACTTGTTATGATCGAACGTAAGTACTCTTTGGTTTCATGTAGAAGCGCTGTTGCTATTGTTTTTGTAGAATTGTATGGAAGTTTGGTAGGTTTAAGGCGCGCGAACGTCTTTTTAATCGATCGTTTATAATCGCATCAGACGTTAAAATATTATGTCATTATCGTGGATTTTCGCGCATTTATGTGAAACACCCGACATCGAAATATATATATCGATATATGCATAAAGTTGCGCGGTCTTATTATTAGCGATAATATATTGAAATTATAGGTTGAATTCTATAATTTGTACAAAAAATTGATACCTTGTAATTTCGTGTGTTGTTAGAAATTCTCTCGTTAGCTTCACGATGTGATCGAATTTATCTCGGGAACTGATCCGACAATGAAATATTGTTGGAAAGATTTCTAACGAACGAATTAATTATACCTTTTACTTCGTCCTTTTTGGTGTTGAGATTTTCAGTAGTTTCTTCCGAGTGTCTTTGGAAAAGAAAGGAACGAATTTGTATAAACATCAACTCGACAATCCGATTACCAGGGTACCAAATTTTTACGCTAACATTAACATTAAGTTGACATTTGCGTCCCTCTTATCGTGACTCTCTCGGGTTCGTAATTTAAAAGTAAACATGACATTGATCAAGACAAGCCATTTAGCAAAAGGTTGCGTTGTCGTGGGCCGCTCAAACACTTGTTTCCCTTGTTAAAATCGTTACTTTGTATTTATTCCTTGTAATTATTCGCGTAATATTTCGCAAGCCCGTAATTATTCGTACGACGATAAATTTTTATCGTCATGTGTAAATATTAAATAAATGGAAGACGAACAACGAGGAAAATCGGTTTTTTCAAATCCTCCACTGTCTCTTTGTTTCGCTGTTTCAATATTTATTTTTTCATTAAAAGGAACAAGAATATAGTTGATCTCAGGAACGCAAATTGTATTAGCAAACAAGAAACTTGTTCTATTTGCTTCCTTCTGCCTCTTGACCAGCGAAGATTACACAGAATTAATATGACATTGTGAATTAATATGAATTAATGAATAAATCGAACATGATTTTTATCACATATCGATCGAAATGACAGGCGCAAAATAACATTAAATCAACACGACGATCGTAAGAGACGATACACACAAGATACATCGTATAGTATACTAAGATCGTAAAGTGACAGAAACAGGGAAGCAAGTCAACCATGAAATAGTCAAATTGATTTCACAAGATTTTCTTTGAAGCGTTAATTGAAAATTAAAATGAATTCATTTGGAATTAAGATTGATCATTATGACGTGTAACAAAATTGTTCTCGTCGTCGACCTTTATTCGCACTACGTCAATCGAAGATATAATAAAAAAAGGAAGGCGGACAAGTAAAACGATAATGTATTCGTGCCGATAGAAAACATGCAACGATTTACATACACACTAGCGTCCATATTACTTCTGCTAGTGATGAAAGAGTATCGCACAAGTTTCACAACACTTAACCAGCATTCACTTTCCTACGTAGATGATAATCTTGTTGAGATTCTGTGATAAATTTAAACAACAAAATTTAAAACACTTAACCCGCACGAAAACTCCTTACAGTTGGATCTTTTTCGAAAAACTAAATGCTGACTAAGGTATTCCTCGATAGACCGTCCCGATGCTAGACAATTCTCTTTGTGTTCATCGCACGTGTTCGTCTTACAAATGAAACCAGCGGTTTCTCTGCGACCATGGCACGTTTGTTACGTGCAGTTACATCAGAATCATACAACATTTTCCTAAGCAGTTTCCCGTGATCGTACTATTACATTGTTGTCAAGTTTCGAACCAAAGATCGCCACTTATCCTGTTGCTTTACGAATTAGCAGAGAAATTGATTTTAGTATAAATGCGATGTAGAGTACACGGTACTCGTGCAATTTATTAAACGCGCTCCAACGCTTGAAAGTATGCGGAGATTTGTTCGTTTTTAACAGAATATAATTTAATCACCAAATTACGAAAAGAAATTACGAAAAGACTCTGTGCGATATTATCGTTTATTATTATTACAAGTGAGTTTCGTGGTATATTATTACACGATCAAATTCAGTTTTAAATGTTAATATACGATAAGAAGTTAGTGTGCTATAGCGAAGATGTAAGCAAGATGTAAACATTGTATAGCAATTTCGTAAAAAATGTCTTGCAATTTGTATGTACATTTTCGGTTTTGTTTGAAATCTTGTGAATGTGATTATGATAATCGTGTCTCATTACGATGTTAGCGAAAACTCATAATATTTTCAACGACACATATAATAAATTCATCAAAGACTTCTGTGTAACTCATTATGCTTAGGAATGGTAGTGTACGTATATTCGTCCTAACTTCATATACAGATAACGCTATTGTTTGACGACTCTTTAGACTGCTTCGTCATTAGAGAGTAACGCAGTTTTAATAGTTTGATAATGAAAGATTTTACTTATTTAAGTCATGTCAGTTAAGATTTTAATGAACAATTACGAAACTCTTTGAAGAGTACGTCCTCAATTGAATACTGTGACATATCTTAAATTGGAATTCCAATAATATCTTTTGTCTAATGATTCGTACCTGTATTCAGCGTTTGAAAATATTCTGAAATGTCTAAAATATTTGTTATTGCTTGTGAGATAAATCAATAACAAAATAGTAAGAAAATATTCGAACGAGAATGGGAAAATTTCTTCAATAAAAATATTTTTAAGTATTTTACCATAAATCTAAAAGTGTATAGGATATTGTGTAATGTAAGTGTATAGCGTTTGAAAATATTCTGAAAGGTCTAAAATATTTGTCGTTGCTTGTGAGATAAATCAATAACAAAATAGTAAGAAAATATTCGAACGAGAATGGGAAAATTTCTTCAATAAAAATATTTTTAAGTATTTTACCATAAATCTAAAAGTGTATAGGATATTGTGTAATGTAAGTGTATAGCGTTTGAAAATATTCTGAAAGGTCTAAAATATTTGTCGTTGCTTGTGAGATAAATCAATAACAAAATAGTAAGAAAATATTCGAACGAGAATGGGAAAATTTCTTCAATAAAAATATTTTTAAGTATTTTACCATAAATCTAAAAGTGTATAGGATATTGTGTAATGTAAGTGTATAGCGTTTGAAAATATTCTGAAAGGTCTAAAATATTTGTCGTTGCTTGTGAGATAAATCAATAACAAAATAGTAAGAAAATATTCGAACGAGAATGGGAAAGTTTCTTCAATAAAAATATTTTTAAGTATTTTACCATAAATCTACAAGTGTATAGGATATTTTTCAAATTCAACAATTTCTTTATTGTTTGTCTGCGTTTTATATTCGTTCAAGTAATTTCAAATGGATTGTAAATAATACAATTGCCTCCCCGAAAGGAAAGTCAATTACGAATGACGTACATATAAAATCGCAAGATTGTTTTCTGTGGAACATAAATATTACTCGTTAAAGGTGGCCCGATAATGATTCATTGAACAGTCATCGATATATTTTTGTCGACATAATCACGAAGAATTTTAATTATAGTCGATCGTAAAGCAGAATTTCTTGCGTCAATTTTTAATATCCTGTTATTTTTGTATAATCTTACCTTACTTCGATTGAGCTTCTACCAATATTTTTCTCGCAAACTTATTTTGTAACATCCGTTCTCTAATTATCTAAAAACCTCTCTCTTCGATGGCAACGAACCAGATTCCCATCTCTTTTCACACTAATAAGACTCTGTAATTCCTCTGACATTTCAAGTTGCTTCCTTCTTCGTCGTCTTGAAAATCAGGTTCTTTTCTTATCTAAGGACCCAATCAAAGTTAACGTAACGAGCATGTCTTCGTTCCACGCGTTAAAGCTTGCAGAAGGAAGCTTTTCTTCCTCTTCTTTTGTTCCTGTTTCTCCTCAAGTTTTCATCTTCATCTTTCCTCTGTTTTCGTTTTCTTAACGCCCATTGTGAGATCTGTCTTCATTTTCCTTCTATTTTCATCCTCCTGGCTCCTTTCTGAAATTAAGCTCACCTTTCACGGTTATCATTCGTGCTGTAATCAACGTCTAGACAAAAGACAGGCCATCAAGAACTACTTTCTTGCCTCGTGGGAATAATAGAAACTACAGATTTTATTTACGGCGATAAACAAAATTATTGGCACGGAATAAGTTTCTTTATATAACCTTGCGCAAATTAACAACAGATACTTTACCGAATGATCCTCGATTCTTTACTGAATTTTCGTATAAAACGCAACCTTTGAGAGTTAAGAACAATTATGACATAAATTTCAGTTCTTAAAATAGTTACGATCAATTATTTTATTTCTACGTTAACACGAGACTAAATGAAATAATATTCGAATATCCGAGTCAACTAAACATATGGAATTTTCCTGAAAGAACAGGAAGAAAAATAGCATCGCAGGAGGTGATCGTCGTCGTCTGGTCGATTGCCAATTGTTTGCAGAAGCAAGGCGTAAGACTGACGTTCCGACGATCGTTAACGATCTCCTTCAAACACCGAGAATGGTATTACGCATCCTCAACGATGGGAAAGTTTTCTCGGATTGCTCTAGGCTAACTATTACTAGAAAGAAGCAAGAGTTCTCTGCTATGGAGAATCGCTTCTGGACCATTGCATAACAGAGTCATCTCACTAACCTCTAACTAGAGTTTCGAGTTGAATGAAAATTCGACGACTATCTCTAGATTTTTACTTCCACCATGAACGAAAAAAGTACGTGCGTTTTCCCTTTTCTCGCGAAGAAAACAGTTTCGTGGAAACGTACAGACGGTACAGACGCTCGTTGTCAGTGAGAAACGATTCATCGAAGACGCAGCCTGTTGCAACGTCGGTTTATGCAAAGTCCATCAACGATCGAACGTGCGTAAAATGTGAAACCGAATGCTGGCATCGGTTCAGCTCCTATTTCGATGTTTAAATAGTACAGGAATCTTTGTGTTGGTCGCGAAGGTGGCTTACCTCGTTGCACTCTTGTGTTTCAGCAGTTCTTGGTCGACTGCCAATTGCGATGGCGGGTCGATGCGCCTAAGTGGAATTGCTCGATAAAATTTTACAACCCCGAATGCAAGTGCGCCAGTAACCCTTGCTCTCGGCTCTCTCATAAATCACGCTGATAAATATTGACAGAGGGTGGTTGGCAGGAGAAGGGAACGTGAAATCGAATGTGCCAATTCACAAACTTCTTTTAGAGAGAAATAAACGTTCCACGATTTGTAACTTCTCATCGTGACATATCCTCTGTATTAATTATAAGTCAAAGTGAAATCTAGATACGTTTAATATTTCCAATTCCAGAAGCCACGAATTCGGAGTCCTCGGTACCAAAATGACTCGTATTCCCGAGGCAATCGCGGTACCCAGCCAGATTGTAGGCGCCTTGTGTCTTTTCCAAACGAACAAACGAAATATAGCACCGATGACCCTGATCGTGAAACAGGTTCACCTCGAATAACAAGCGTCTCCTTTTTCGTGGCTGACTGTACCTCGAGGTCGGACACGGTGAAAGAAACGGACCTCTGTCAACCTTTGATTTCATAATCCATTAACTCGTCCGAGTCGACTTTGGAAACTTAACAACGACAAGTATGACGTTCCAGAATTTTAAACGTTTATTTTATCTCTCTTAAGATCTTGGTGATTTTTAAATCCATAATAGCTTCTTATTACACAAACTATTCCGACAGCTTAAAAAATAAGGAAAAAAGGTGTTCACATGACACGAATGTTCGATTCAATAGGAAAAATGCCTTCTTCTTAGGATCTCTTCGGAAAGCAAGAGAAAGATAAATATTTAAATAGCAGGTCTCTTTGAAGAAGAAACGTGTACGTCGACTAAGAGCACTTTATACGCGACTAGTCGTCATGCGTAGTATCAGAAATAGCCAGAAACTTTTGCACGGTATCGTAAGCAGAAAGTTTACGCAATC
Organism: Bombus flavifrons; assembly: GCF_040668555.2. Classification (NCBI taxonomy): domain Eukaryota; kingdom Metazoa; phylum Arthropoda; class Insecta; order Hymenoptera; family Apidae; genus Bombus; species Bombus flavifrons. The sequence goes on along the minus strand of NC_138444.1, from coordinate 18,348,481 downwards.
GGCGGAATTCGCGCGCCACTTTTCTTTCTTGTTTCTCTGTTCGCCTGCCAACCGCTAATTACCTCTGCGATCGCGTCCTTGATCCTTTTTCTCCGTACTTTCGCCATCGATCGCCCTTTCAGGCCGTCTCTGGGTGACACGAGAAATACCCGATCCAATTAATTCATATTTCATGCACTCTGTCGAATAATCGAACAAATTGGCCTTCGCGAATCTCAAAGTCTAATATCGCCCGCTTTATCGTTCCAAGACGTAGAATTGTAAATTTGATATATACTTAACGTAATCAAAATAGATTTCGAGCTCGTCGAAAATTGTTCCATTTCGCTAACCTGAATAACGATTGATATATTTATGTACATAAATTCAATCACTAGCTATTTCGATTCAATTAAACTGCTCGGTACGATGAAGGGTACCATGTTCACGGGTTGTGTTGTTCCAGGGGAACAGGATCGATCTCTGTCTTCGTGTGCTACGAATGGCTGCGAATTTCACCTCAAAGTACCTCCGAATTTAGTACCTACGTCACACACTTGTGTAAAAGCAGCTACGGTTTCCTTTTTATTTACAATTCTTCTCTTCTTACAACCACTTACTATTTTCTTATAATTCTCATCCGACATTGTTTGCCTCGATACAGACAAAAACATCGAACAGCTGTCACGTTTTTCATATTAATCTAGCGTTGTGTATCCTTTCGTAACGTTACCGTTTCTTTTATTTTAAAGAATATAAGGAAGTTACGAGTCAACAAAAATATATAATCCTTTAAATAATAATTGAATCGACGATAATGATAATAATATGCAGGTTTTTTTATAGTCTAAGGTTTCAAACGAGGTGACTGCATCAAGAATTTTGCTAACTCTCTAGTGATTTAATTCGCGAATAATATTCACTGTTCTTTATTCGTTCCAAAATTCCTATAAATACCTTAACTATGATTACCAAATTACTACTCGTTATTTTTATCGGTATTTCCCTTCCATTTCTCGTTACAGCCAAAAAAATTCTACCAAATGTACAAATCGGACAAATTGTGAATGTAAACAACTAAATAAAAAAAAAAAAATTTCTCGTTACGTGGTCCCTTTCGTCGATGTCAAACAACCGATCGACCCAAAATACCTTTCTGATTCCTTTATCTGGTTTTCCGTCTGCGATCGACACATACAGCAGCTACCTTCTCCGTTGCGTTACGTAAAATCCCTGGACGTTTTTTGCTCGTCCATTTTACGCGTTCGACGGTGTACAAAAGACGCGAAACAAAGGAAATGTTTGTCTCGTGTATTCGCAGTCGTTCGCAGGGTATGATGTTCTTTGCCCTCCGTTTCTCCTAAATGGAGAGACAAAGGAGAGTAACTGGCGTGAAGGGTGTGCGCAGCAAAGTGTTCGTTTTAGTCGAATTGGGAACATTCGTCGTTAATGTACGGCTCGTGGAAAAAGAAGAGGAGTTTGTCGTCGTGGAAAACAGAGATACGAGTTTCAAATTGTGACTTGTTTCTCGTGAATTTTCGTCTAACGATTAGCACAGCTTCTTGGTGACGTTCCTGTCTTTTAAACAGAGTACGATTCTAATTTTATTATTGCAGTGGAAGAACAAAGAGAATTTTGTATACATCTGTGGTAACGTAGGTTAATCGATCGAATTGGATGGAGCTGAAGTAGCGAATTTTTAACTCCTGGTACGAAGAACGTATTCGATAGTTACCATCCATTTCCTTATCTACCATTTACGAGGAAAGCTCTGGTTAATTCCAGTTGATTCTGGTCGATCTACTAATTACGCGAACACCATTTACATACGCTTCAAATAATCACGTATTAAAGGAAAATTTATAACATCTTTATAACGTGAAACGTTACAACAACATTAATTATACAGATTACTTGAATATTCATGCGTTTACCTTTCTCGTTCCAGCAAAAGTTATTACGATACTACTTACGTATAATTATCATTATGCTAAACTACTATTACTGCTATATTATACAATATACCGGTTATGCAAAGAAATATATAACTATGCTATATTATCGTTATACTAACTGTACGAAAGAAGCTTTCGATTCTTTAAATAGCAAAAGCTTTCGCATGGAAGTAATTACGCAGTGAATTTTATAAGGCGTATCTAAAAATGGTTTTCCGGTGGAAATACGTAACTGTTGCCACTCTTGGTGAAAGTGTGCACACAATTCGTGACCTGATCTATGAACTGCACCACGAGCAATAAGAGAAGATTGCGTTGTGTTGCATTACGTGTCAGTATTGCGCAATATTTATAAATTACTGCATCGATGCACTTTTGTTCGTTTCTTCGTTACAACAGTATCTATATAGATAACAAAAGAAAACATTTGTCCTTTCATTTGGCCTCGATCAATCCGCATAATTTCGATTTCCGTATACGATTTATGTTTATTTCAGATTAAAGTTCGCAGGGAATGAATACGATAATGCGAATGTTCTTCCTTCATCCGATGAATATAAAGAAGAAATCGAACGATGTTAAAATTTGTACGTGAATAAATAAGCTCTGAGGATTCTATTTTGAATCACTTGACAGTAATAGTAATGATAGTTGGCAGTAACGATAAAATCTTGTTTCTACCTTCAAATATCTTTTCTTCAAATTCTAACAAAAAGTATACTAACAAATTCTAACAAAAAGAACGATTACGAGATAATCTTTGTACTTACTTTATAATTCTCCATAAAATTGTTGGAAAAACGATCAGAATCCAATATATCAGGTCTGTAAGTATGAAACCGGAATTTGCCTATAGATGACCCTAGCTGATAATGTAGTTATCACTAAACTGCGTCATTGATGCCAAAAGTTTTTGTTGACATCTCACAAACATTTTCGACTCGGAACGATACAAGTTTCATACAACAGCATAGTTTGTAATAGCGTTGAACATGTCAAATTTTGTGCCTGGAAACTACGATTTGCGGACAGCATTGATTTTCTGTTACCATTTGAAGAAAACTGCTGCAGAATCGCATCGAATGCTTGTCGAAGCTTACGGTGAGCATGCTCTTGGTAAATCACAGTGCTTCGAGTGGTTTAAAAAATTCAGAAGTGGCAATTTTGACGCGAGGAACGAAGAACGTGGAAGACCGCCGAAAAAGACCACCGAGCTGTTAAAACCTGGCGAAACCGTTAATACCGAGCGCTACCGACGACAAATGATCGATTTGAATCGAGCTTTGCGTGAAAAACGACCAGAATATCAAAAAAGGCAACACAAAGCAATTTTGCTTCGTGATAATGCACCATCGCATACAGCAAAACTGGTGAAGGAAACGATCGAAGCGTTCAGTTAGAAAATATTTTTGCACGCGGCTTACTCGCCAGACTTGGCTCCGTCCGATTACTATTTATTTGCATCGATGGGACACGCACTTTCTGACCAGCACTTCGCTTCTTACGAAAATGTACGAAAATGGCTCGATGACTGGTTTGCCTCAAAAGAGCGACAGTTCTTTTAGCATGGCATCCACCAATTGCCAGGCAGGTGGGAAAAATGTATAGCTAGCGATGGGCAATACTTCGAATAAAATATTTTTAATCATTTTCATACAATAAACGTGTATTTTCTATACAAAAATTCCGGTTTCATATTTACATACCTGGTAACTATGTACATATGAACGTCGATGAAATTGTTAAATATTTGTATATTTATTTAAAAGTCGAACCAGGATTGATTCGTAAGCAAAATGTTACAGTATCTGGCTTCTTTCTCGAAAAAGAAAGAGGAGAATACACCTAACGCACTAGATCTCCACTCGTAGAATCATAAGAAAACATCTGCACCAAGGTACACCTTTATACGCAGAGATTTCCGCATCGTTGAGCGTACAACGCGATTCCACGCTCTAGCTGCGACCGGGAAGGCGTAATTGTTCAAAATGGAAGGAAGAAAAAGAAGGAGAATATATAAGGAGAAGGATACATCCTTCAGCAATCGTTGCACGTGCCTGTACGAGGAATCTTGTCTGCTTCGAGAATATGAAACGCTTGGAAAAAAAATGTCGAATAACGTTTCCCAATGCAAATTCAGCGTTTGACGTGGTCTCGTTCTTACGCAACGACTATGTCAATTAAACATTGATTACATTTTTTAGTTTTATTTCACGAAATGATTGGGAAACGATCGAACATTCTGCGATATTTCTCGGTCTAACGTGTTAATAATTTTACATATTTAACGTTCAGAATGATTAGATTAATCGTAACGCTTTGTCCTAACGTTTCGTATGCATTTCAACTCGCTTCTTCGCGCCTGTCCTGATTGATAGCTACACATATCGAAAGTAATGTACTCGTATCATTTAGAATAAATTTTCAATCGAATTTTATTGAAACGTTTAGTTCTATTCGTAAAACTACGAATTAACACGAACATTCGCAATATGTTTATCATGCAATTAAATTATTCTCTACAAAGTCAAGTGTTTTTTTTATATGTATCTATCGATCTCTTTGATATTTGCTACAATCTTTTGCATGCGTTATAAGCAAATTTAACCTCCGTCTGTCGTACGTCCCCATCATTACGATAATTACAATTCGTGACAAAATCACGGTCGAGTCTTTGAAACGATTCCACAAAGTCCGAAGTACGTTAAAAGACAAGAAAAGCGAACAGATGGTTCAACAAGAATGATAGAAATGCTTAAAAATGATTGGAAATGAAATAATCTATGGCGAGTGAACAAAATCTAGATAGAATTCGCGATATAATTTCTCTGGTTGGTTTTTCAGTAGACGCCCAGCAGGAGGAGGTGAAATGATAATGAACGTTTAAAGGAGAACGTACGTACGCTTCGTTAATTAAATTCCGCGGAGTTAGCAGTGTTCTTCAGTATCAAACCGCCTTTGACTAGCGAGTGAGTCACTATCGTGACAAAATCGTCGCTTTCTGCACACTCGGCTTATCTGAATAATTACAAATTGGCGAATCGGATGTGTAGTCAATTGCGACGATGCGGATGAATCGTCGAGAGTTTTGTCGAAAAGAAATTGAATTGTTCAAAGATGAATTATTATTTCTGTGAGAACACCATAAAACGGAATAAATTATAACTTCTGCGAAGACACGATAAACAAACGAAAGGAAAAAGGAAACTAATAAATCGGAAAGATGGAGGCGGAAAGTCAGTGGTGAAATTCTCTTAATCTGTTGCTTGTTTGTGATTTTAATGATCTGAAAAGTTACGTACAGTGGCTCGTGAAAAAGCATTTGATAAATGTATTATGTGCGTTATATAAAACATTTCGATAAATAAATCATAAGTTCGAAACAAAACCGAAAATGTGTGTACACTGTCGGCCGTAAATATTAGGTCATTGATTTTTAGTAGAAATCTCCGCTACTTCGCTGCCTTTATTTTCGAATTATATTATCGTAAATCTGTTATATCGCTCGCATCGAACGCGTCTGTAATGAAAGTACTAAATAAAATGTTCTAGTAGATATAACGGATAGACGTTCTAATATTTATAGACAATAAGTGGTTCGATTTCGACTGATTTTCGTTCTTGTTGGTTTACTCAAATTTCTGCAACTGCCTTCTTCTCGCAGCAACCCCTTCGATCGCAGATATTTCGAAAAATATATAGAAACTATATAGAAACTATCGAGCCACTGTAAACGTTTAATTATCGTCATATCACACGGATTTCGATGATTTAAATCGATATGAATAGAAACGTATTTATTTACTTATGTAATGCATTGCAGATAACATGTTGACCAATTGGGATAATATGCCGTCCCTGAAACTCGGCGACTACACGCTCGAGTTCGAAATATCGCCACCTGGCCCGGAGTTGCAGGAAGTAGCGAAAAAAGAACTTCGTGAGACGCCAGAAATTCAAAATGAATCGATCGCTCAACTTAGGGAATTACTGAAAGGTAAAATTTCAATCAACGATATTATCTCTTTCTGTTCGAAAGCTCCAAAATTTCACTACGATACGATGCTCGATCGAATAATTAATATCTAAAGATCACAGACAAAAACACCATAGATTTGTCTTTATCACCCTTAATCTATCACAGCCGAAACCGACTTGAAGTGTCCGCTGGAGAACGATGCCTGGCTGATCCGGTTTCTCAGGCCGTGCAAATACTATCCAGAATCAGCATTGAAACTCGTGAAGAATTACTACAGTTTTAAAATAAAGCACGCAGACATGTACGATGATCTGAAACCCAGCCGAGAGAAGAACATATTCGAGCACAATATTTTGACCGTGCTGCCGAACCGAGATCAATGTGGACGGAGGATACTAATCATCGAGCTTGGGAAGAAATGGAAGCACAACAAGTGCTCTTTGGACGAGGTGTTCAAAGGTTGCGTTCTGTATGTGGAGGCTGCTATGTTGGAGCCAAATACGCAAATCGCTGGTGCCGTAGTTGTTTTCGATATGGATGGACTTACTCTTCAGCAGGCTTGGCAATTCACTCCAGCGATCGCGAAAAGGATAGTCGATTGGCTGCAGGACGCAGTACCTCTCCGAATTAAGAATATACATATTATTAACCAACCGTACGTGTTCAACATGGTGTTCGCGTTGTTCAAGCCGTTCTTAAGGGAGAAGCTGAAGAGTAGGGTGAGTTGACCTCTCTTTGAAAATTTCTACAACTTTCTCCAGAGAAAGTTGCAGTTCAATGGCTGATAGGATCATTTGTTGACCTCCTAACCGGGTTGTTATTTAACTAGGAATTTCAATTAGCATGTAGTAGCAATAACGTTCGTTGACCTGAGAAAGTGACGAATAATCAAAAGAAAGATCTCGTAGGAAGAGGAAAGAATTGCATGATACGTACAAGCATTTGTAATTAGTAAATAGATAATTAAAAATTGTAGATAACCGAGACTGTAGATAATCAGGATCTGGTCGATCGATGTCCTAGCATATTTGAAAAGAATTTTTGCAAAATTCAAAGGCAATGTCGACCGATGAGATCCATAAAGTGCATTGTATTAGATATTACAAAAAATACGATTTTAATGCATAATTTGGTGATTTCAGCTGATTTTCCACGGCACGGATCGCAAATCATTCCACCAATACATCTCGCCAAAATGTTTGCCCGCCTGTTACGGTGGAACGCTACAACTTCCACGTGTAACGGGATCACAGTGGTTGGAATTGTTACTAATGTGCGATAAGGAATTTGACGGTAGGTGACAAATTACAAAATTGGGAAAGAGGAGTCTATAGCCGCAGTTTCTAACTAGTCAATTTATTATTAAGTTGTCCGAAAAGTGCCTTTCTTTCGCAAACGTATTTTTTTTACAACAGTGCACCTTCGTACAGACGTGAAACCAAGTCTGTGAAATGTCGCGGTGTTTGTTTCAACGGAACAAAATTGATCGTACGTAATTCGATAAAATAATATAAAAGAAGAAACGTTGTGCGTCAATTATTTCCTCATAAAACGAAAGAAACTTTTCGGACAACCTAATGATATTGTTAATTAATAAATTGTTGTACGAGAGGGCCCAGGATGTATATTACGCGTGATATTATTTATTTATCGATTCCTCTTTGGTCTTTTTTCAGCAATCAACTCGTATGGTTATAAAAAATAATCCATGCGCTTCGGTATGCCTTCAAAATGACGGAAAAACGATCGTTCGATCGAAAATCGATATTTGAGCGAAGACGCTGGCTGTGGGTTCTTCCGACAAAGTAGTAATCCAGATTCCACATACGTTCTAGTTAGTTGCTTATTTATAAATGATTATAATAGGTAATTTTTAGTTAAGTCTCTTAACTAAGCGTTATTAACTAGACTTTTGTAAAAAGAATGGAAAGGTAGTAGACACATTGTTTTAGCTAATTAGTTACACAGTTGTGGATTTATCATTCTTTTTTTTTACTGCAGAAGATAAATAATCGAGTTATCAGGATTTTATACGAGTTATAGATTAGAGTAATTTTGTATGATATTAAATCGATATTTATGGTACTATATTTTATCCTATTTTCGTATTATTTTAATATGTACTTCGATGTATTTTTTTAAAATGATATACTGTAAACTTGTTGAAAGTGAAATACGATTTATATATAGTGTTGTTAACTTAATTACTTAACTTAAAGTTCCCCAAAACTTCAGAAGAATCTACCAGCTGATATGTTTCGTATAAATTAAGTTACCAACATGTTGATTAATTTATTGTTAAACAAAGTGGGTTTATCACAAGGTTATACACTTGTAAAATATGTACTTAATGCGTATTAAAAAAAGAACTAAAGTAATTACACATAATAACCGCACATAGGCTTTACCATTATTTTTGTTTCGATCAATATTTTTTTATTAAAAATATATTCGTAATCGATCAATTATACAACGAAGAACCATCAATGTCACAATTATTTACCACGACTATGATTTATATGTATTTATTGCTTATATATTTTATTAAACCAAGTAACAATATTAATAACAACGTACATTGCCCGTTACACTTGTCGCATTTGAAATCACGAAATATTTATTTATTCGTAACAAGAATAATTACAAGATAACTTCGTTATCACTTCGATACGCTCATCGTTGTAATTCGTTTATCTATCTTTCTTATTTCTCAAATAAATTTTATCCAACGCGAACATAAAGATCATCGATCCATCTATAATGATAATTATTGGAACTCCCAACCTCCTCCTTCTTTGATATTTAAATCGTGATTTCTTCCAATGTTTATCACCCGTTTCCCCTATTTCGTTATACTTATTCAATGAAAACAATCACTTTACCTTAAAATCTCTGTTATCTCGTTTCAAATTGAACGCTTATCACACCTTGTCCCTCGTCATTATGTACTCTTAACATATCCATATTTACTGGCAACTGTAACGAAAAAGATTTTTAATTTGCATGAGTTTACTATAAGTCGACTACTTTCTAGAAAATTTAATATGGACAAGTGAAAACGCAGGTTAAGCAGTCTTGGATATCCGGGGACTATATTATTACCCTAATTGTACTTGTATTACTAATATTTATATAAGTCCACCATTCGCACGAATCGCAAACTTGGACAAACTATTCCTTTCGTTTATTTCCTGCTATCAAACTAGAATAGAAGCTGCTTTACCAGATCATGTATCAAACTATTTAACCCTATCTACCTGAAAACCTAGGAGATGACCTTTATTAGCACTAAGAATTATGTACTACCTAACGCTTTTTGTCTGGAAAAAATAAAATATTTCCATAGAAGGATTAAAAGAACAATTATTTGCTTCATTAACTAAACATACTTTTGCTTGTTCTTTAAAATTTCTTTTCGTTTTCGCCGTTCCTGTAGAAATCCTTTGTTCTTTAAAATCTGAAGTTTCCCAATATTTTCACACATTTATTATCTGTTAAAGATATAGCTGTATGTAAAGCGTAAAAGGGAGATAGTCGAAGGGTAAGAAGAAAGTCAGCCGAGGTTTAGTTCGCAAGCGAGAATCAAAGATAAACAAGATATTTTTCAAGACGGTAATTAATCCTTTTACGTAATGAACGAAGTTGTATGGTCCGGCAATTATCCTTTTCTGTATACGAGGGAAATTATACGAGGTGCAGTTGCGTAACCCAAACTATACCCGATAATAGCATGCAGTAACGAAACACATGCGTAATTACGCAAGTCACTAATATCAAGTGTAATCCGAATTAGTGTGAAATTCGTAACGTGGGAACTGTACATTTATTTAAAGAATCAAACGCGATAAGACCCCGTAATAATAACCAATGCACCGGTAAATCAAATTACATGGCCAGAAAATATGCGTTTACGTCGAGGTCGATTTGCACAATCTGTGGCATTCCCACTAAACAGAGTGTTAACTTTCCTCGTTTATCTTTTCTTGATTAATGGACTAATGGATTAATTTTACTTAAAACTCTGCTCGTTAAAAATCAACGTATAAAATTACATTTGATAACATTCCTCCACAACTATAATATCGAAAAGTAGAATTCAGAAGCGAATGAAGTGTCGCGTTAACACGATGTTGAAGAAAATTAACTTCTTTTACGAATTAATAAACATTTGGTCCTGAAGAATTTAATGTCCGAACTGCGTCAGTGTATTCTATAGATAAAAATCAAACTAAAACATCATGTAGCGAAAGTTCCATAAATATTGTATTAAAAGCTATAAATTACTTCACATACAACGTAAAGCTGTATATACAGGGTGGTTGGTAACTGGTGGTACAAGCGGAAAGGGGGTGATTCTACGCGAAAAAAGAAGTCGAAAATATGGAATAAAAATTTTTTTTTTTAATTTTTCCATCGAGACAACGATCTACAGTGAGATCCGTTATAACGAGACGCGATAAAGTGCACGCGTACCCAGCGAAAATTCAAAGTCGATTTTCTCGAAAACACAGCCTCGAACGAAAAATTTTTATTCTATATTTTCGACTTCTTTTTTCGCGTAGAATCACCCCCTTTCCGCTTGTACCACCAGTTACCAACCACCCTGTATATGTACTTGTGTGCGCATTTCGAAGTGTCGTTTGCTTTTGTAAATACAATGTTGACATCGGCATGCTATTAATTTTATCATAGACCGAATCTCGTGATAATTTTGTCTAGTTTCTTTACATACAAGTATAGTAGACTCATAGTAGAAACGATAAACATATGTCGCTCGTATCATTGCATAACACGTATAACTTTCTAACGAAGCTTTTTACTACATGACGTATTAATCTTATTTTGACAAATTTTTTAAAATTTGTACGCTAAATTGCAAGAACACCCTATATGTATGTGTATACATATTGCGCTATAATATATCAGCATGCGATTAATTTCCACAGATGAAGGATATTCGAGGATATGGAATAGAAATTGGGAAATGACAAGTTGTAAAGTACCTTCGAAGTCCTTCTCGAACCAGCAGAAATAATCGCAAACGCCTTGACCAATCGATTCGTTCGGCATCTCGAGTTCGCCACCAAACTCCATCGGCAAAGCTTTCGCATTAATGAAAGACAATAAAGTGTCTCTGTTTGTTCCGTGAAAGTGAAGCCTCTTACGTGTTTTCTCCTGTAAATGAAATTTCAATTATCGATGATCAAATTAAAATATTCTACAAAGCGACAAATATTATTACGACTCATCCTCGTCTATTTAGTAAATACATAAAGAAACAGTATCAACATCGTTAAGTTGTTATTTTCAGTTTGATTCGTATCCAAACTAACATTTACGTGTACAAAATCTAGCACGAGGTGATATGCAAAATTATTAAAATTCACTTTTGCATATACATCTAGATTAGTCTTTCCTTCGATATACCGTCGTAATCGAACTATTTTTCATTCAAATAGGAGAATATGGGATTAAGTACATTAGACACAAAATTAACCAAACTACGATCATCGAAATTTTTATGTCTCGATCTCACTGACCTTTCGACCGGAAAAGGAGCTTTCAACGCGTGTAGGTAAATCAGGCGCGACCAATAACAATTGTTTCTTATTTTCATACGACCTAAGAAATTCTCTGACGATAGAAAAATACGCTTTGGTCGTAAACGACGCGGAAAACGCAGAAGGGTTAATGAGAACTCGTTGATAAATGATCGTCGAAGCACGTACCAGAAGGAAAGGTTTGAAGATAGCGTAAACCATGTTGAATATGAAGGGTTGATTCACTACGTGGATACCCTTCAGTCGACAGGGTAAACATCTCTGTACCCAATCCGTTACCGAGGCGGCGAAACTCGGAGTGATGTGCGTCACATGGTTCAATGTTAGGCCGTCCATATTTAAAATTACATGGATTCCAGCAATCTACAGAAAACACGTAAAAGATATAATGACAAATTATAACGGTAATAGAACGTTAACGTAACGCGACAAGTAGAATGGAGAAAATAAATAGGACAAAAGTTTGTCTAAACTACGGTATAAGGTGAGACAGAATACGGTAAACAGAAATACGATAGAATAGGAAGAATAGAATACAGGGAAAAGATATTCACAAAGGTACAGCAGTATTTTTCAGACGGAATGGAGAAATATTCACGATATCGCGGTTGTACGCATATGCGTATAAAGTATGCGTCTGGAAGATCGGCACCGTATGGGAAAATACACGGTAGGGTATTGTGAGAACTCGAATAGAATGTTACGATGAGGCTTGCACATTTTTCAAGGTGCTATGTATCGACTCCGATAGAGCGTGCTTTCCTAACGATACTAAATATACTGCGGGAAGGCAGCTGGACTCCATACCAGTTATTACACAATCGTTTCCTCTGTAAGCTCAACCAATACTCGAAGAAAGGCTTTTAACGTTTGTATACCATACTTTCATTTCACACCTTATTTTCATCGTGCATTTCTCACGTGTCTAACTTCTTCGTCGTTCCCTGACTTTCTTCTTTATTCAAAAAATGGAGATGAGATTTAAAACGAGATTTGTTTTGAACAAGAACATGACAATTCCATTGAGTATACCTGTGTCTTGGGTTCAGCCATAGCCGCTTCCAGTGACAGTATGATCGATCGGAATATTTCATCGATACTGATGAGTTTTGTGTTCCACGCTTTCCCACAGTTGATCTGAAGCACTCTACAACCATCCGCCATACGATCTGGTAACGGAATCACCATATCTGAAGACAGCACCTTCTTCTCGTTGCTGGGTAAGAGATTTAAGCAGTAGCGTGGATTGTTCATCTTGAACTTGTAAAACCGTTTCATCTGTGAAGTTACAACGATTTTCTATCAATATAATTCTTACCTAATTTTGAAATGAAATGCGATTCTAATAATTTTGTTAAATCATTGACAGCTGACAAATTTTTGCGACAATCAGCATACTCGCTGCTATTGACACATACGTTGCGTTCTCTTAATTATTTCAAACTTAACTGTTCGAGTTTCAACAATAATTATTGACGCGGTTGTTGAATTGCAATGGCAGTAGGTATATGAATATGTATGTTAAGGTAGAATTTAACTCACCAGTTCAAAGGCACTTTTCGGGTACCATTTGCAAGGTCGTAGGAACTTCCGACAAAATTCATCGTCATCCGGCACGAACAGATCGGGTTCATCTAAAAACGAAACACAAACCTTCACGTTCGAAACGTGTAATTACATTTGGCGTTTCATTACAAAGGAAAATTGATATTGCTTCAGGAGACAAACCTAGCGGTTATTCGATCATAACGATACATTATTCCACTGCTGGAGTATTTATTACGATCGGTACAATTTTAAAAAGAAGATGTTCGCTAACTCGTTCATTGTGACGAAGAAAATTTTCCTTGTTTAAGAAAAGAAAATTAAGTAAGCAAAAAATACTTATTAAAATAAGAAAGCGAGTGATTATTTGACGATTATTCGCCGCGACTATTACCTTCAGTTTCTATCAAGTTCCTTCGAGGAACATTAGCCGAGCTCGCGATAAAGTGAAATTTTCATTTTCACCTAACCGGTTCCGAACGTATAAAACGAACGTACACCGTGGTAACATCGCGACAACGCTGCATGTCGTTCGTAGCACTTCTTTCTTCGCTATAAGAGTAACTGCAACAACACGAGGCTAATTCAAAGTATAATTCGTAAGATAAGAATCGTATTTCCGTAAAAGATTTTTTATACTTTAGTCTTGTCGATTGCTTAATTAATCTTGTCTTTCCTTCGCTATCATTGATAGAATATTTGGATTTATCGAGAAGAAATCGCACAGATCACTAAACCTGGCTGGTAACAAAATATCAAAAATATTTATTTATTTATTTCCATAAAAGGCTTTTTGTACTTTAGTCTTGTCGATTGCTTAATTAATCTTGCTTTACCTTCGTTATTGCTGATAGGATATTTTGATTTATCGAGAAGAAATCGCACAGATCACTAAACCTGGCTGGTAACAAAATATCAAAAATATTTATTTATTTATTTCCATAAAAGGCTTTTTGTACTTTAGTCTTGTCGATTGCTTAATTAATCTTGTTTTACCTTCGTTATTGCTGATAGGATATTTTGATTTATCGAGAAGAAATCGCACAGATCACTAAACCTGGCTGGTAACAAAATATCAAAAATATTTATTTCTTTATTTCCATAAAAGGCTTTTTGTACTTTAGTCTTGTCGATTGCTTAATTAATCTTGTTTTACCTTCGTTATTGCTGATAGGATATTTTGATTTATCGAGAAGAAATCGCACAGATCACTAAACCTGGCTGGTAACAAAATATCAAAAATATTTATTTATTTATTTCCATAAAAGGCTTTTTGTACTTTAGTCTTGTCGATTGCTTAATTAATCTTGCTTTACCTTCGTTATTGCTGATAGGATATTTTGATTTATCGAGAAGAAATCGCACAGATCACTAAACCTGGCTGATAAGAAAATATGAAAAATATTTATCGCGGTTGATAAATGATTGCGATTGTTATTCTTTGTCTGTCTACAATTTCCCTGTTCAAAGTACTTGCAGAGAATCGAATGATTCTAAAACGTCGATGAAAATCTATCGAGCGCTCTTCCATATGAGAAATCGTTTCACACGGCATTCTTGATCCTCTTCGATTCAATTTATAAGAAAATATCACCGGCTGAAGTGTACAGCAGATAAAGGAAGGATTGCAATATGCTTGCACGACAGAAATTTGCACGAAGAACGCTCTTCGCTTTTCTATCCAAATGAATTACAGTACAAAAATATTCTCTCTTCTCTCTTTCCCTAAACGTCTCCATCTACAATAGACCGATAAGAAAAACAACAAGATTTCTTAACACTTTACCAACCGATAGCCTATTAATCGGCTTTTTGTCACCGACAATCTTTCTCATTATTTGAGCAATAATTTCTTATTTAGTACTAAAGTACCTTGCTCAGTTGCGTCAGCTGCGTTGCTTTGTAAGCTCCCATAGTTTTATACCAATTTGAAAAACTTACCGTTCGCGATGAACGAAAAGAATGGTATTGGAGAATCTAAACCGAAACAGAGCCGGCGCCAGGGAGAATCTGCGCCTGAGCTGTCGGTCGAACGTGCGTATCCTGTTGAACCGCTAACAGTCAGTAAAGTGTTAAAAACCGTATCTTCTCTACTGACATATCGGCTGAAATGTCACTAATTTATCGTATTTCGATTCACGTAACATCTTCGAAATGCTTCCTTTTATTCTTCGAATTAACGCAAACTTCTCTTAAATCCTCTCCAAATACGTACAGCGAGTCTTTCCTACTAAACTATTCGTAAAGCCATTCATGTGACATTTTTAAACTTAACCATACTTTTCTAATCGCTTTCATAGCTACCGTTTCTATTCGCTGAAAATTCTCCTAACTCTTGCACAAACTGTAAAATCGAGTATTTTCTACCAAACTTCCCTGTATTTCACGATTATCCGAGTGAATGTATGTTAAGATGGCCATGAAATGAACGCTATAGCGCTACCGGGCACCATTTCCCAGCAGTCCCGTTACCTGGTACCTTTGTACATCGCCTTGAAGTCCTTCAACGCCTGTTCCACGACCTCTGGCGTCTCGCGTAACTCGTTCTTCGTCTTTTCCCTGTAGAAGTCATCGCCTTCGTCGAAATCGGCCTTCAACACGGAGCTGCCTATCTTCAAATGCGGCAATTCTCTCGATTTGGTTGGAACGATGCAGGCATCCTGGTCTCCTAGCCGCTCCATGAGATCGCTGACAAGGCTTTGTTACTCTTGAACGAACTCTATGTATAGAACATACATGAAAAACCAGTTACATACAATTTTTGTTAGAAACATAGGAACTACATGCATGTGTATACACATATGTATGTAGAAATAATTCTACCTTTTTCTTTTACCGTTTGTTCGAATTACGTTTGCTATTGTACGTGTATTACTTACGTAATACGTGTACAAGTTTATGAATATCATATTTACATAAATTAAATGTGATTTTAACGTCAGTGATAATTGGACGTTGTTCAGCTCGATGCGTGTTTCCGTCGATCCTCCAATCTTTTTAATCGATATGGTATTGTTTGGTGCGTTGCACGTTGATTTCGAGGAAGATTTTGGATTGAGACGTTATTCTAGCACTGACAGCGCTCAGTCATGTGTTTTCCATAAAATTTACGTTATTCTCTCTACTAAAAAGAATTTTTATTTATTTCCTCTGCATGTATATCGTTCACCATTTAGTATTCTCGACATCGGATAAATATTATGTATACAAAATTTCGTTTTTATTCGTTGTTAACGAAATTGATGGAAGCGAGTGTTTGTGTGAATGTACCATAATGTGTATAAATATTTGCTTGAAACAAGCTAAATACGGAATTTAACGCGAGTAATCGTAGGATCTGTTTCACTATTTGCACAGTTACTACTTCAGAAGTATAAAGTAAACATAATTTAAGGAATTTCTTTTGAACTTTTTAACTGAATTATTAACACTATTTTAATACTATCGATGATCCGATTATCGACTTTGATAGAACGAATATCCCACAATAAATCTCGCGGTAAATCGTAAAATGAATAATAATTAATCCCAAAGAACTTTCACGGAAATGGTGAAATAATATTATGGGAAACTTTCTATTATCGTTTTATCGTTCGTACAACAAAAGTTCGCAAATATTGTCCGAATAAATATCCACTTTCTTCTGTATTGAATCGTTGAAATGCAACGTACAAAATCCATTCTTTGCAACGTTTATTTATATTTTACATGTACTTATCCCAATCCGGTAGTTCGCTGCCAGATAAGATATCTAAAAACTCCAAATGATATCTGACGGGTGTATACAGCGATTGATATTGCAGAAATCTTGTCGCATAACTTTCTTTCCATTCACTTCAAATGGAGAAATACGAACAAAAGGTCTTTAAGTTGCTTTATACCGATAATATTGACTTGCTATTATTTCGAACAACGAAATAGTTCAAAATGTGTGGTTCTAATGCGGTTCTTATATGCGACTTTTGTGCAGCATACTGTAACCTAATTACTCGGCCTTTCCTCTTCAACGACACTTTTTTAGTCAATTTATGCAATGTCATTTATATATATACAAAACTTAGAAAACATAGATACTAGATAAAGATAAACTGTGATATATTTAATTATCAATTATTAATTAAAAGACGCGTCACATTATTAGCCAAAAATAAAATATGCAATATCGTTTGATAAAAATAAGAATTTGCTGAGAGTCGTATATTTTACGAACAGTAAATAACCCTTGCGTTTTATACTTAAATCATCAAATACGTATTAATCTGTCTCAACAAACAAAATTTTCCAGTGCCGATTTATTCCAAATTTTCCTTTTCAACCCTTTTATCGCTTGATAAACTAACAAAGGATACAAAATGAACAACTTAGAAAAGAATTATTTCCTTATCCTCAAGATTCCCCCTTTTTCTAGCATGGGATACGCAAAATACGTACTCTCAGCTTTTTAATTCAGAACCGTGATTCGAACATGAAGACTAATATGCCCAAAACCAAAACAACAATCCTTCCTATAACACACCAATGTCGATCATCGATATTAAACGCAGACAACATCGAATCGAATACGAATAAAAATGAGCCAATCGACAAATAAATGGTCATACCTGAAAATTTACTTACTCGAGGGATCCAGTCGGAATCGAGCTCCTCTCTTGGGAAATTAATTTTTTTACGAGAATAATGGTTCGTCTCACGATATCCCGATGACGAGGCTGCAGGATGTCATGTCACGGTTTCTACGCGACAAGATCCACGAATGTCACGAACGCAGTATCGATTACGAGGATCGTGACGAAGGGACGACTAAAAACTGAGAAGCTGGCCTGTTAAAAGAGAAACAGGTTGGTCGGTCGATCGAACGAACGGATGCAACGTGATTGAGACTCTGGTGGAAACTATCTCGGAGCACGACTCACAAGTCGGAAATCGGCTGAAAAGCGAAAGCGTTTCTCCCACCTTTGTAGTGACAGTGAGACCCACAACGAAGGTTATGCTCCTTCTCGACCCGCGACACCGCGACTAATTAAATTTAGAACTGATTTCTGACTCAACGTTAAAAACATTTTTATAATTGACATGCGCATATTCCATTTAATTTACGATCACCTTTCGCGTTTGTTATACGTCATCGTGACACATTATTTCTGCTTGATTTCGTCTTCATTGTGATTCAGCCTTTTCTTCGCTAAGAGAAATGGACGTAAGATGTATTATTAAACTATTCTCTACATAGTGTTCTCTACATATGTTTGAAGAAGATATCCGAGTCCTTCGTTCGATCCTGTGTACATTTTATTTTTCAAAGATGTTTTTACATCGTGTAACGGTTAGGAAAACGAGGGTACTTTTTCCTTCCGAAAATTCTACAAATTTAAACGATTGTTAATGAAGCTTAAGAAATGTTGTGAACGAGGCAGCAGCTTCGAGCTTGTAAATGAACCCAAGTAGATCGTTGTGCGAAATTCTACGAATCACGAAATTATAACAGTTCAAATATCGATAATTTTTCATCGAAAATTTTCAGTATATCCGATATATGTAAAATATACAAAACGATTTGCTATCTATGTTCCATCTTCTAAATTGTATTCATAAAAATATGAATTATTCGCATACCGTTATATGTAATATGTACGTTAGAGAAATAATTAATAAGTTTAGTTGATAACACAACTCGATGTAGTTAATAAATTATGTTTATAAAATTCATATTTGTAAAATTCGTTTCTCTGTTTTACCTATTTTCATTTTCTTTTCTTCCCCTTGCATTCTCGCCTCGTTAAAATGAAATTAGAAATACGAAGATGTGGTCACACATGATATAGAAATTTCTATACGTCGTTACGTACTATACGATAAACTTTCTTTTTAGTCCAGTTTCGAATAGCGCTCCGAATCGAGTTGACCTGCACGACTCGAGTCAAGTTCGAAAGCGTTATATAAATGCATAAAGAGTTTGCCTTCTTCTTTACGCATTGTAATTTTAGAATGTTTGTAACTAGCATCAAGCTCGATTTAAACTGTTTTCGTTGAATTCTTATTTAGAATTTTTAATTGTGTTTACTTCCTCTCATCATTGTTAATATATTCGAGACTTACGAATATTATAGCAACGTTTTTCGAAATTTAAAAATAAGATTGCATAAGTTTGCATGAATTTGTATATTTTTTTAAAGGTAAATCTTATTAGGACAGGTTTTGCTTGAAACGGAGAAAGGTTTCGAAATGAACTTTTGAGATGTAAAAGATAAACAAATCGAAAACCTGGTTCCTCTATTCAAAAATTGTTATAAAGATGCAATTACCTGACTAAAAAATTGCCTATCATCAGAACAATCTGCTTCAAAAGTCTTATTTTACTTTCCTTTTTTCGCTATTCTGCCTTTTTTCATTTTACGCTTATACTTTACTCGGATTTTCTTCTTTGCTCTGCATTTTAAGAAGATGCAAACAAAAATCATGTATACCATGTATACCAATTATAATCTTTTGCTTACATTTACTATAGTCGCACTATAGTCTCGTCATTCATACTTCTCTTGAAAACATATTTTTCATTGCCAAAGGATATTTTAAGAGTGAGCAAATATTATTTATAATATACAGAAATAACCATGTTTCGTACAAAACTATACACTTAATAGTAATTTGATAAATCCATCATAAATGTGCAACGACAGCAATTGTTGATATTCTTAAAATACTTTGTACAAGAATGTGATCACAGTATAATTCGAATGCCTCATTGTTTTAGTCCCTTCGTTTTTCGATATTCGTTATTCACTTTTACGATATCCGTACGAATTCCATTCTGAAAAATAAAAGAAATTGTATCAGTTTCTTGCTTTGTTATATCGAAAATTTTTATTTCATCCCGATTTATTCGAGTGTTCCTTTTCTATAATCTTCTATCATATTTTAATTGACGTATTTCTATTAAATCCATTTACAAGACAAAAGGATATATTTATGTCATTTGTAAATTCTATAAAAAATTTATATTTTTAAAGAATATAAAACATATATTTTAAGAAGACTCGAATGCAACGTCGATTTTTGTCTCTATATAACGTACGACTGGAAAGAATGAATACTTTCAATTAGGTTAATTAAATCTTACCTTTGATCTTATCTTCGTGCTGAAGCAGTACAGGATACCAATCGGCGCTGGAGTAATCGATTTCCGGTAGATTGCCCCCATAGTTCTTCGGAATGTGACTAACTGGAATGTATGCATGAAGGGAAGACATCTTGGTGCCGTGGAAGAACATACGTTTCTTTAGCTTTTCCTTCACGAAGGGCTTGAACATTTGCCACACCATGTTGAATAGGAACGGTTGTTTTACGAAGTGTACCTGCGATCGATTAGAATCGTCGACGTTATTAATCAAAAGCGTTCAAACTATACGTAAAGTAATTTCACTTCTGGGTCGATCCTATCACATACAGAACTAAATTACAGACGTTCGCGCATTTATGGGAAGGTCTAAAAGTTAGTTCCATTAATCCGGATTTTGAAGATTTTCATAATTTTAAAAATTCCACGGTTTTTAGAATAGATTCGTTTGAGTGGAAGTAGGTGACAGTGCGTTGAATTTAAAAATCCCTTTCCCATAAGAAAACTGGTGCGGTTTATCATGTTTTCCACCTATAGTCTTCGTTTGAATTATCAAAATGCAGAATTCATGCGTAACAACGCGCAACATTCCGAGATAGTAAGAAATATTACAAAATCCTTAAATCAAAGTTGTCTACGAACCTCTTTCAAACGCAGAGGCATAGCTTCTTGAATAAACGTCAAGAGTTTCATGCAAAAAGATGGTGTCATGCCCATCACTTGTTTCATACTTAGGCCCTCGAAATCCATTATGACGATAGTTCCGTATATCTGTAAAAGAGGATCATTTTCTTACACGAACATAAAAGCATGTCTGAAAAGCAAGTCACGAACTACCAAAGAAAGAAATAAACTTCTCAGCTACGATTGCAGTCTGTGATATTTTACATAACCATATAATCACGAGTATATTGAACGTTACAAAACCAACAGCGTTATAAAACCAGCCTGTCCGTCCACAATTTCTATCGTACTTGCCTGAGTTAGCGGCTCCCAGATAGCGAGCTGGTGAACCAAATACAACACTCGAAATATTTGATCGGCGCTGACAGCGGTCGGGTCCCAAGACTTTCCGCAGTTAACAACAAGTATTCTTCGATTTTTATTATCTCTTCCTTTGATGACATTCACCACGTTGTGCTCGAGCATAGTGACCTTCTCGTCGCTTGGCATCAAATTAGACAACAGAGCTGCGTTTTTATCTTTGAACTCGGCGGTCCTCTTCATCAGCTCGTAGGCGCTCTTCGCGTAGAATTTGCATGGTCGCAGGAATATTAAAAGAAAAACTTCGTCCGTACGAAAATAGAGCGTCTTGTCGTCTGAAAATGAAAATGTTCTCATTTTCATTTGATAAATAACGTTAAAACGTATGAAATGTATGACGAATAATATTACAGCTATCAGGATTGAAGATGTAACGAAATATAATTCAGGGAAATAGAAAATGTATTTTAACTTCTTCTACTCAATATAATGCATAATGTATATCAATTTTTTAAGCACAATGTTCAATGTTCATATTATATAATTATTATAAGTGTAACTATCGTTGTGTTAACTATGTTATGATTTGTAGACTTTGTGACGAAGGTTTTTTTTTATTGAAATCATCGATTTTTACCGAACGTTTATAAAAACTTTTTCTGGATATAATATATCGTCCATTTTATAGATACATGGAATTACGAACTTTGGTAATTACATAGAAAAGGGTACCCCTCACCGATTTCAACGAACTTGAATTATACTGTCAACGTTGACATTCGAACAATCTTCTCGTACTGTAACTATCGCCCGGCCTTCATTTCCCAGATGTTCAAAAAAAACTTCAATGAAATTTAATTTCCACTTCACGTCATTTTACCATATATACAATGCCATGTATATACCGCATATAAATGGCTGGATTTTCATATAATCAACTTCAACGAGTAATAAACGGAAATTTCGAACATTAATAAATTCAATCTTATCGCTGTTAATCACAAGATTAGTAAGATCAGAGTTGGAGCCGCACAAGTATTATGATACCTTCTAACTACTACTACATGTAAATATTCCTGATCTATTCACACTTTATACCGTAGTAAAGCAGATTTGTTACTGCTCATTCGTATATCGTTTATTTTCCTTTTTTTTTTTTTTTTTGTTATAAAACTTTGACAATACTTCCAATGATATTTATATGACTTTTTTTAAACCTTGATCTATAAAATATACTGACAAGAACGTTTGGCTGGAAAAAAATTGAAGCACCCTGTATACTGTATAGCGTATTATACCATATATACTTTTGTGTACAACTCAAAGATTAAAATCGCGCGTGCTTATCATTAGGCTACATGTGGCTAACATACATATACTATAGATACGCACGACTCTACTTATTAATTGTATTGAATAGACAGATTTCTACCAAACGTCCAAATCGGACAAATTGTGAATGTAAACAACTGAATAAAAAAAAAACGAATAGACAGATAAGGTATAGCGTTCATATGTCATATATCAGTTCATATATAAATGGATTCATTGAAAATTATTTCGCACTAGCATAGCCGACCGCCTAATGGCGGCTGGTTAATACTCTAATGATCTAGTCCAATCCATGATCCATTCATTTTCTTTTTTATTTATACAATATTAAAAGTGGTTGCCTATCTCATCGATGAATTCAGTTTAAGTTGGACTACGTAAAAGCGCGTCTCGCTACTCCAGAACGAAGCGTAATCGTAAGGTAAACTATACCAAAGTTTTTTCCAAATATCTCGGAAAAGCGGAAATCAAGCGGCTTTGCGATAACGTGTACAGGAGAAAGTTGTACAGAATATCGATCTTGACAATGTATTTCAAGATCGTTAAAAGCGGTGAGACGTGTCCTTTTCTATATAATTACCCGAATTTTATAACCAATTATATACGAAACATTTTGACTAAAAATCTAAAAATCTACATAAAAGTTAGAAAATACAGAGCCAGCTCATACACATTTCATTCGTAGAGCTCGCAAAAATATTTAGACGTTCAATTATTCCTTATATCAATATTCACCACTTTCAACGCTTTTGTTTAATATCTACAATTACATTCTCTTATCATCGTTAGAAGATACTGGCACGGGAATGTGAAGAGACGACAAGATAAGCAGGAAATATGAAGAAGTTGTTGAGAAACGAGGGGAAGGGATTGAAATAAAACAAGTAGGAGAAAGGAGGAAGGAGGGAACAGAAGAGAGTTAAGCTAAGATAGCGAGGATCGTCACAAAAGGTGACTAAGTTCATGCTACGACTAGGCAAGAAACGCCTAAAAACGCGAAAGTGTTTCGATTGTAAGCCTAGATTTACATACCTCTAAATAGCTAACTACTTTTTGTCATAGGTTCTTAAACTTTAAACATAATTATTATTGCCATTGGGTATTACTATTACTGTTTATGTATATGTTTATACAGTGCAAACCGAACGTCGCTGCAAAGACAACCGCAAAAAGTAAAAACATAACAATCTTGTGTATATTGTTGTAAATTCCACCAGTCGCGGAGAGACGCGATCGCGAGGGAGCGCGTCAACGGGAATCGTAAATTCCTGTTACGATTAGAATAATCAACGCCACGAACAGATCGATTCCCTTATTTCTGGTGGGATAATAGGGGTGGTTGAGTTAGTATAACACTGCGGTTAGCAGGTTATAATATATATTTTATTTCCAACAACTGATTTTACTGATTATATAAATGTTCGGAGATACTCGTGGATCAGGCTACAATGTCGAGTCGTAATGTCTTTTACAATCAGGTTCAAAGTGTTCGACTCGTATAAGTATTAGCAACTTGTCGAGTTGGCCACTAAGTTTTGACTCTTTTCGAGTTGGTGTTTGACTCTTCGCGAGCAGAGATTTGACTCTTTTCGAATTGGCACCGGACTTTTGATTTCTTGGAGCCGAACTTTTGACTGACTGTCCGCTCTCGTCTTATTACGGAGGGAAGCACGGTACGGGTGTGCTTTTCGAACGAAGAAAGGGGATTCGTTGTTCACACTTTTCGTTAGGAAATTGAGGCTAACGATCCGCGATGCCCATTGGTTATTGTCAACGTTAATGAATGAAGATAGGAGGAGGAAACCTCCTACCAACGTGGCTCCTGAGTGACATTGTCCTTGGGAAAAAACCGCTTTTCCCGTTAGGTAGATACCCGCTTTCTCCGTAATTTATAAGAGCGCACAATAAACATAAGGACCGTTTTAAGGATCGTCCATAACGGAAAACACTTACAGGATGAGAGATTCCTTCAAATTAATAAGAATATCGAAGGTCTGAATAACGGTACGTGGACCTTTGGTGGCCAGATAACGAGGGATGGCGTACGGATTATCTCACGGGACGTAACAATTGTCGTATTTTTATCCGAATACGAGCATGGAGTGGTTTGAATACGTAACACTAAGACACATAAATATTCAATCGGGACGCTCAAGTATGCCGTTGTGACAGTTACCTAAATACACAAAATAGAAGGATATCGAAACGATATGGTCGCTACCGTACGAAGTGTCTTAAGTAAATAGAAATCTTGCAAGTAAATTAGAAAACGTGTTTGTTAACTGCACTTGATCTTCGTTTCCACTGCTTATTTACCATTGAGGAATTTGCTATGTCATAGGCATATATTGACAATGCACTTGTAGCACGTCTCAAAAAGTGATTTAAGTTTGATTGACTTTCAATTATTTTGTATTAATTTACTTAAATTACCGGAACTGACTCCTTCTTGCAGCAACCTCTTTAATTGAGAATATTTTTAAAAATCTATATAAACAGTGAAACAAAGTAACTTGTATTAGAAACACATATATATTAAATTTTGTTTAACAATTAAATCTTCTAAGAATGTATAAAAATCGTGCAGTCGAATAATGAGAAAAATTATCAATTATTGACTAGATTTCCATAACTGGCAAAAGAGTTTTAATCTTCCATTAGATCCATAGATGCAAATCTTCAAAACGGTCTATTGAATTTCATGAAATTATTCGAACACGCACACAAGTTATTCCATAATATCCCTTTCAATTCGTTCAATTCGTCCAATTCGATATAGAAACTATATTTCACTCGGGAAATAATTTTCATTTCATCAGTCACGACAGTAGTGGAAGATCGAACTGTCCTCGCGTGCTCACAGCGAAACCTCTTCCGTAAAAAATTGCCCCGGTATTCCTTGTTAAGAAAATTGCAACAATCTGCGACTCATTCCTGAAGTCAGGAACGGAACAGGACAAGCGATCAAAATGAGAAAAGAACTTTAAAACTTTTGAAGAACTTTTAAAAAATTATGCTAAAACTTGTCTAACATTGTATAGAGAATGTTAAGCGTGATATATCGGTGTTTTCATCGATAGATTTCTAGCACTGTTTCTTGTCAATAAATGAAAAAAGTCATTGCAATGCTATCATCCGATATATCAAACTCCAATTTGCACAGAAACGCTTGCTTCCACTCGAGCTCAAACAAAAACTATAATTATACTTTATCTCCAATGATCAAAGAAACTTTTGAACTGACCGAGATAACAGTGATAAATTCCTAGTCTACAGTGGATATTATCCGCAAATAAATTACGCGAAGATAAACTAAGCGAATTCTATTGCGAATCTATTAACATTTAAATTGCATGATCAGTCCTACCAGATTTTACTGTATGTCTTTTAGTGACGAGAATTTGAAACCTTGTCATAAAAATAGCGGTCAGTTCGTTCTGTGCTGTGTCGAATATTGTGTTATAAGGAAGGCTGTCGCAATTTTTCCACCGTACTATGTCAAAACAGTATTTTCAACGCAGCGTGTTGTAAGACGATCGAGCGTATTTCCTTATTCCCTAAATGATAAAGTAAAATGTACCAACTTTTAAAGTTACGATCATATCGACCTCCAAATACGATTATATTATTTTTTTTGTATTTACGAATTTGTTTCACAATGGTATATTTTTATTTACAGTGACTACCAAAAGTTTCTAATCAGAGTGTAATTCTATTTCAGTAATATTCGCAACTGTTTAAAGATAAGAAGAAACTTGTTCTATACCCTTTGGCAAGTATACTCTCTTTCCATACTTAGCCAATATTAATATATCGAATTGGATCGATCTAATTTGCGAAGAAAAAGTATAAAACAGAGAGTACCAAGGTTTTTTCGCCGGCACTATTTCTGGCATTAATGACACGGTTTTATATTGGTACAACGAGAATCTTATCTTAGATATACAGGTTTCTTTACCTCTTAACGTCAAGGGTCAAGGTACACAGCATTATCGATACAGATTTAATCAATTGTATTACCAACGATCTTTGATCATTTTCATCCGTGTACCTGCTATACTGGCTCTATTTATCAACGTTCAAGAATTGTGAAACACAGACGATGTTTAAACGAAAACTCGAACGCTACTGTACAGCCACACCGATAAGCTCTTATCGAAGAGGCGATGATGACCGTCAGTGAACGTTCTGATGCACTCGGAGCTGACTAGAATAACGTCAATCCTTTGAATATGTTAAAATATCCTTTATACTTTTCTTAATTCTATATACTTCCAAAGATTTTTCAATATTTTTTTCCCTCTCGTCGATATCTATTGAAATCAACTGGAATTCATTAAAATTATGCAAATAAATTATTAAAAATCAATAGTTTTCTTTTTCCGATTGTTAAAGAAAAGGCGTCTTTGCGAATTGATTTACACCGTCTATTGAATATTGATTTTCATTTAAATTTAAAATGTTGAAAACGTCGCGTTTTTACGTATTATAGTAACGAACGTACGAATAAACAACGTTAATCGTTATATAAAACGTGCTATATCTATTACATTTATACGAATTACATCGCATGACGGAGAATATTATTAAAACAATTGGAAATTAAAGTTGAATCTAGAAACGAAGCGACTATCGTGTATGACATATTTCTGAAGTTCCTTATGAATTGTGTGTTTGTTATGCGCATTATCGTCAGTTAGTTGTTTTCTTAAATATAAGATAATTTCTCAATATAGTATGGATGACAATGGAAAGAAAAACAAAGCCAGTATGTAGTACGTAATGTTTTCGACTGTCTTCGTTTATTAAAGAATCTGAAGTGAGATAGTCGATCAAGCTTGCGTAAACTGTCAAATATCTTTGTTCGGCAACGGCTACGTAACCCGACGTCAAAATCTAATGGTTCACCTGTTTACGAGCGTTGGTGGCCGTGAAGATTAAGATCGCTTTCATCGATTTATCGTATCGACTAGTAGAAGCTTCGCATCGAGGTAAATAATCTTCGACTTTTCGCATAAAAGAAATCTATCGCATCGTGCGTCTAACGTTCTTCCCTTAAGAGACGAAAGTTTCAAGGCGAAGATAAAATTTTAGAGCACGGATATCCTACATTTGCCCGTTAGATCGCTGCCAATTTTTTAATAATATCGAAAACTAATAGACTTCGCTAAAACCCTAGCCAACTGTCAAATACTAAAGACGAAAATATTCTGTAAACTCTTACAGAATCCATCATCGCGTAAGGGAAAATAGCGATAGGATCGCCTAAAGACAAAGCTGCGAATAGCAGAAAGCTCCAAATTCGAAAGCAAATCCCTCTCGTAAGCCCGATCATAAAAATCGCGCTGTCTCGCGTTAAAGAACAATAGCGACGGAACTACACGAGAGAACATTTCGGAATTAAACATGCGACAAAGCCAAAAGTGAAGATGATCAGCAAATAGAACGTTGAAAGAAATTTTCTGGAAACTCACCCTCGATATACTTCTTTAAAGCTGCGAGCCCCTCCTTCGTGTTATTTTCGGTCTCCCGGAGCTCCTTCTCGGCGACAGCCAGGGCTTCCGATCCCGGTGGCGTTATATCCAACTCGAACGACATTCTTCTGCTTAATATTCCTAACAGTGTATCGAATGTCTAGCAACCAACAAAACGATCCTCACAGCAGGACAACCACGATATATCTGTGACCTGATATATCTTGCACGAGAAGAAGTCCACCATCTCAATCCAATCTTTGACCGCTCAAAGTCCAATCGGTACGCGGCGACGACGGTCCGATTTTATGACTCTTCCGCCAGTTGATTTCGTGTCGCTTAATGTACACTGTACACTGAAACCGAGGCACATTGGACGCGCGTCACTTGATAAAACTGTCACCCGGAAACGCACTGATCGTGTACACTGGCGAGTCATCGATTGATAAGCAGCGGTCGAACGGAGGAACCGATCGTCTATTATATTTATATCGGAGCAATACAAAGTAATTAGAGTCGCTATATTGAACAGTGACTGTTACGTCCGGTGACTCTCTACGGTCGAGGTGTTCACCAACCGTGCACATATAATTAATCGGGTGGCAATAATCCTTTTGATTTATCGTTAAGTCCGTCAATTGGCATAAGACATTTTCGAGTCAAAAGGTTCCTCATAGTTATTGTTCTATCAGATAAAAATAGAGGAAATGGGTTTATATATCGGATTAACGTTGGGGATAGGGTCGTGGGCGTTTGATGAATTTGACAATCAATCACGGCGATTTGGCTTACGCTGCACTAGTGACAATGGCCTTAGATACACGTATAACTCCACGTACAAGTAAAACTTATCTGCATGAACTCCAACAAAAATCCAAGTGGAACTGCCCTTATATATTCCTATCCCCATCTCTCGGGTCAATCTTTGTTTTTAAGGAGAGCCATATAATCATTCCATACTTCTGTCAGATACACGTCCCTCCCGTGACCGTGGCTACGTTCAGTGACCCGATATGTCACTTAGGGCCCAAGCCCATCGTCATAGAGCCGGATTGGAACATTAAAACTATTTCTTATTTTTATTACTTAAGTGTAGCTATAGTAAATAAGTGTATAATTATAGCTCAAGTGTAGTAGCTATAGTAGCTATAGTAGTATAGAGAAGTCCATATATGTCTTTTCATCTCATCATATATATATGTCGGAGATGAAAGGACACCGGAGCCTCCCCTTTGGAACTTCGGGAATTTGCCGTCATTCTACGCAATTGTATTTATTTGAGATTTGTGACAATGAGCTTGGACTCAAGGCGACAATCAGTCGCTGAACGTAGCCGCGATCAACGGGACGAACGCTTCGTCTAACAAAGGTATGGAGTAATAATATGGTCCTCATTAAAAGAAATATCTGTAGAAGTAAACATCCCAATGATTCCTTCGGGCAAAATTATTACCAGATGTCGATGCACCTACACAGCACAAGTTCAGCTAGCCTGAGGACCCGCTATAAACCTTAGGATTTTGTTAATTAAGATTCTTCAAACGAACAAGCAGTCTTTGTTCCAACTATGGGAAGATCGGAGAAATTTGTTTTTCTCACGAACAACGCTTCCGCTAACAACTTTCCCTCAAGGGCGGCTAACATCCTTCTCTAAACACCAACATGGAAATTGACCAATTAACAGCAGCGTCAATTTCCCTCACTTTCTGAACGAAGGCTATCCCCGACGAATCCGATGATCTCGTGTCCTTAGACACACCCCATCATAGTTTTCCTGTGGAGCATCATCGAGTGAGGTCGTATCAGCGAGTGACTTGTCGTCTTTACGCTCGGTGGATATTCCACGTTTTAACAAAGAGTTAGTTTAGTAATATTTTCACCGTAGCCAAGCAAGTCGATTACGACTTGGGCTTTGGAAGAAAGCGCATTCTGTTACCCTGTTGACCGCGGATTCGTTGTTGGACCCAGGATCATTGTCATTAGCTTCTCGAGTGTCTGATTACCGCAATTACTTGTCAAATTCTGTAGTAGTCGTATTTACACTAGTCAATGTCTTCTCCATTGCATAGCAACAATGTGTAGTCCAAATGAGGATTCGTCTCACGTTCCTAACCCTAATCATAATGAGAACTCGACATATATAATATAGATACGGCTTATCTCATGTTTCCCAAGATTCCACCCTCAAGCGACCAGTGGTTAGGCAATCACCACCGAACAACAGTTTTCCTTTGCGATAACATCGTCACCGGACTTCACTTGATCTACAACTACAGATCAGTCGACATCTCTTTATCGGGTTTCCACCTGTCAATCATCCATCTACTTCTCTTATACCTTACGCAACAGCGTGAATATCTTCTGTATATAGTTGTTGGAAACATCTATTTTAACCTGTTAACCGCAGTGTTATACTCGCTCAACCACCCCTATTATCCTAGCAGAAATAAGGTGGTCGACCTGTTCGTGGCGTCGATTATTGGAATCGTAACGGGAATTTACGACCCCGTTGACGCGCTTCCTCGCGATCGCGTCTCTCCGCGACTGGCCGAAAAAACAGTGACCATTGTTACGACGATATCGAGGGTGGGTCTGCAATTGAGTTGAACTATATAATCTTATCTGTAAAATGAAGAGAAAAGGAAATTTTCTAAATTTCGTATTAATCAGAATGGTTGTAAAAATGAGGTTTTTTCAGCCTTTTTTACTTAAATCTGACTTCATCGTTACGTGGGATACACGAGGATAAATTTAGAATTGAAATGGAGTTGGAAGCCGAGGGAATGAGATTTCGGAATTTTCTTTGCGTGAAATTGGTTGCATCAGAAAATGAACGGAGGTTCCATATAAATATAGACATTTCGAGCCTCTTTTATATACTTTATCGAGAAAAAGAGAATTTATTAAAAAAGCTAATTTTGGAATTTGCGTCACTCGAAACTAGTTGCATCGTGAAGAAGAATCGAATAATAAAAAGTGGATAGAAAAATTGATCTTTCGGGTATTCTTCGCTTAAAATAGAACGCGTAATTGATTACATTAAAATAAATGAATTGTAATTACGAACAAGGCAAATTAAAAGTCATCTTCGATTAAGACTAACTGCATTTTCGAATAAATGTACATTTTATTATCGGTGATAGTTGCGGCATTTTTGTTTCTGATCTTATCTGGGGGTAGGAGATAAGAGATGCGAAGAAAGGTACTTGGATATTGAAATTATTTGAATTTTGGTAAAGTTTGAAGGTAATTGAATATTGAATATTGAAAGTATTTTGATTAAAACTGATGACACATTACGTAAAGAGTTGACTTCTTGAATCAGCGAATTTCACAATCGCACGAAGATGCAAGAATCATCAAAGATGGCCAAAAGCTCAATTTCTTCAGATGTAAGAGGACTCGACTTACCTCAAAGCATATTACAGTCGTAAGATTTATTCTTTTAAATTCTATGCATTTGAAATTCATGATGCACATTTATGAAGATTTGTGCATAGCAAATCTGATTTTAATAAAATCGGATCAACATTAACCGTTATCACGTATCGTTCTTGATTCACGAACGATACATGATTTCGTTAAAAAGCAACTATTGAAAAAATATTCTCTAGAATTCGCATTTTAACAGAGATACTACAATTGTAATAAAAGTGTAGCAGAAAGTTTTAATACAATTAACACGCTATATATCGATACGTGCGTCCTTCGATTTATCCAACGAACGAATGCATATTCTTGGTAAAACGTCAATTTCTTTTTCTCCCAAGAAACGGTAAGTTATAATATAATGCTTACTATACGTATAATTATAATCGCTAATATAAAAGTGTTCTTATAATATTTTCATAATTTACTTCTTAACCAAGTAAATACAATAGCAATGAAAGCGAATAGTAATGATATGAACGATAATTTCGCGTTCAAAAATACGCAGAAAATTTTTGTTATAGAACGATTTCAACATAATATTCTTTAACAATATGTTACAGTCATTTATGATAGTTTTCCATGAATTGTGAATATCCGAGCAGTGAAATAGGTCACGATTAAAGTCCGATACTTTATGTATTCCTTTGATTCAAACTAACTGTGTTTACATCTTCATAACATGTTACAACAACTAAAATCAGATATCGAATAGCAGAAAAGGAAACAAACTGCGACTGCAATGCGAAAACAAAATAGCCATCCGAGTAGAACGAAGACTTCGATGTCGCAACCACGACTTGAAGATGGCACGTTGTATATATTTTGAAGTTTTTGAAGTTTTGTTATGTCGTTGTTAAGGTAATGTATCGCTTTATTCCTTGTAATTATTACAGTCAGATTACGTCGATTGATTGATTTTCCTTTGCATTAATTGTGGCATTAGCTAGTCGTTTAATAATGGAAGACACATAATACAAACAAGGCAAGTCAAATACCTAGGACTCCACATAGATACACGACTCACATGGAAACAGCATATCAAATCAATAACAGACAAAATACAGACAGCAAGCAGACAAATGCATTGGCTAACAAGTCGAAAATCCAAACGAGGTATAGAAGATAAATTAGAGATATACAAAACGATCATAAAACCAGTCTGGACGTACGGAATACCACTATGGGGAACAGCAGCAATGAGCCATATAAGCAAAATAGAGACAGTGCAAGCTAAAATTCTTAGAACGATAGTAAACGCCCCATGGTACGTTAGAAACGAGGACATTGGGAAAGACAGCAGTAGAAAACAAACAATACTGTACAACCCTCTTTATGGACATAGAGAAAGCATTTGACAAAATAAACCACGAAAGCCTACTACAAACAATCAGGAAACAATTCCCGGAGCAAATATACCAATTAATAAAATCCTACTTAAGCAGCAGAACCTTCGTAATAAAAATCAAGGACACATACTCCGAAGTCAAAGACATCAAGGCAGGGGTTCCGCAAGGAAGCGTCTTAGGACCAACACTATACACACTATACAAGGCCAACGTACCAACAACTACCAATAGCAAAATACTGACATTCGCGGACGACACAGCGGTACTAGTCAGGCACGCTGACCCTGCAACAGCAGTCACATTACTACAAGAACATATCACAAAAATAGAAAAGTGGCTACAAGTTAAACAAATTAAAGCAAACGCCAGTAAATGCAACCATATTACATTCACACTGCGAAAACAGATACCACCAAACATCTTTCTTAACGGCACGCACATAATACAAACAAGGCAAGTGAAATACCTAGGACTCCACATAGATACACGACTCACATGGAAACAGCATATCAAATCAATAACAGACAAAATACAGACAGCAAGCAGACAAATGCAATGGCTAACAAGTCGAAAATCCAAATTAAGCATAGAAAATAAATTAAAAATATACATAACGATCATAAAACCAATCTGGACGTACGGAATACCACTATGGGGAACAGCAGCAATGAGCCATATAAGCAAAATAGAGACAGTGCGAGCTAAAATTCTTAGAACGATAGTAAACGCCCCATGGTACGTTAGAAACGAGGATATACGGAAGGACCTGGGAATACCAACGGTCAAAGAGGAAATTAGCAGACACGCAGGAAAATATAAAGAAAGAATAGGAACACAGCCAAATTAGCTAGTTGTGGAAACGATCAACACCTCAAACATGGATAGAAGACTGAAAAGGAAACACCCAGCAGACCTCACAAAGGACACAACCTAACAAACAAGAAGATGGTACCCCGTTGGGGGTAGCGCCACCCACGTGATAATCAAACAGCCAAAAAATTCTACCAAATGTCCAAATCGGACAAATTGTGAATGTAAACAACTAAATAAAAAAAAAAAAAAATAATGGAAGAAGATATCGAATGGAAGAAAAGCGTACATTATAGTTATATTATTTATTTATTTATGGAGAACTGATAGCCACATAAATGCATTGAATGTACGTAATATACAGAAACATATATCCTAAACATCATAGATCATAATTCTTTAATTGCGTTAACAATAACATGAATTTACACGAGGTTCGTTGTTCAAAAAATAATTTCTTTATTTAGAGACCGTCTACCTTTTTACGTTTGCATTTACATTTACCAAGACTAACCGAAATCAATTTATCTTTGTTATTAATCTTAATTTAATTAAAAAATTTCCTAATCGCAAAAGTTTCTCCATTTTTTCTGTTTTCGAAATCGACGCTCCGATTCTTTTACTTCTAGCTCAGACATAGCATAATCATATCAATACGAATCATAATCACTACGAATTATTGCATTGCATTATTCAGATTACGCAAGCATATCATCCATTCTAAATTCTACTTGGAATTAACAGGCTCGTATATATTTTACATATTTCATCCTTTTTTTTCGTGTTTTTTTTCGTATATATTAACTTACCAATAAAAAACGCATAAGTAGGGAAATGCTTCTCATAAATAGAATTATATTGTAAAAAATTGTATTTCTATATTTTTCTTATAATATAGGATTTTTGAAAATACCTTTCTTGTATTTTAAAACGCCAGATTGACGTAGAGCGATTTTCAAATTTTCATTTCGAGTAAAAATTATAAATTATGTTCTTCGTTCTTGCAAAAATAAATAGATGATCAAAGGGTTAAAGATTATATTAAACTTACCGCATTCACATTTACATATATACATATCTGCATTGCGCAGCACGTGACCAAATACGTGCGAAAAAACTTTTCTCTTCATAGTGTTTGGTAATGCAATCAAATCGATTGTTTGCTTCAAAGTAAACTGAGTATCACATTTTTATACCATTATCCAGAACTAATTTTGTCTTTTGACTACTTAAATTCATGTCTTTACCTATAAACAGAAAAAGAAATAATTACATTATTACAATATCAATTTTATTAAAGGAGTCGTAAGATCAAGCTTTCTATCAACTACTGAATTAATTTACATTTACCGATAAAATATCAAAGAAATCGATTGTTTCGTATGAAGGTAAAATTCGCTCGCAAGACGCTTTGTTTCCGAGGAAAATAAATTTGTGAATTTATTGTTAAAGTGAAGTCTTAGGTGGACAAATTTTATTCTACATTATCTTCACAGATAGAGTGACCTCCTGCCGATTATTTGATCCTGTCCGAATCGGAATTAGCCATGCTCAAGTATACTTGATAAATTTCCGAACTCGATTTTCTCGAAAATTAAGCCGAAAATGAAAAAGAATTCATTCTATACATTTTTTTTATTTTTCCACGAGGAATCACGCTTTTACATGTTATTCGATCGGACCCGGTATGCACCGCAATGTCGATATCATATCGACGACGGCGAATGCTATATTATATCTGCACCATGCTCGTAGATGGCGCTGTATGCACATACGGTGAATTCTCTATGTACGTCTCAAACGTGTAACGTTGTTAAGTTCCATAAAGTCGTGTGTATGCGTCGAAACGAGAAAGACGAGAACAACGAAAGAGAAAGACGGGAAATTATTCTTGCTACGACTCTACGATCGTTGTTTTTTCCGTGTGTCGCCGTGTTCGCGACATTTATCTACATTTACATTGTTCGTTATTTCCTTTGGCGTCCAAATCGACCAAAAGGAGGTTGTAGTAGGGCGTTGTGGCCCGAATTTTACTAACTAACGACACCATGTCGGAGGATCAAGTCAAATCTCCGATCGACGGTATTCTTCCGTTTTTACAAAGCGTAAGTAACGAAAATTTTACTTTCATTTTTGCTACGTAAGTTCCGTTTTATTCGTCTACGACTGATGCCGCTTAATTTATTTTGTTCTCTGAACGTGTTCAAGTTTTTGAAAGGACGTTCCTTATTTCCCTTTCGTTCTCGATCACTTTCATTTTCAGTACCGCTGGCAAAAAAGTATCAATGTAAAAATACTGACACAGATGTCAACCATTTCGGTCGGTGATTTGATTATTATACCTGCATTTTTCAAGAATTTATTTCGTTATTCGGTCTCGTTTGTATGGCTTGACTTGGGTTTGCTCGCAATAGCAGCTATGAAATACAGAATAAATATTAGCTATTGACCGATATTTTAGCCGAGAATTTATTTTTGGTGCATGCATCACAGTTTGCTTATTCGATGCACGGCTTACAAGCCGTTTTTTCCGTCTCATTTCTAGATGCGGATAAATTATAGGCCCAGTTTTATATGTCAATCATCAAAATGACATGTTCCCGCGTTCATTCGTTAAACGTGATTTGGCAGTATGTATATTACACACGAACAGCAGATTCACGTTATTTAATATATATGTACAATGCGACAATATATAAATGTGTAATTATAGATATGTATGTTAAATCGTAACTGTGTAGAAAGTATTTTTGTCTTATTTTCTTAACAACTTGCTGGTATTTTATATACCTGATTGTTATTAGATATTTTTGTTTCATTATATAACATATACCATTGTAAAGAGCATATAAACAAGCAATTTACGTATTTGAATTAAATTATGATTCATTGAAGAATTGAATTAAACAGATTGAATGGCGGGATCCATGGCTTGCATTATTGCTAACTTTCCATATTGCTGTCACAATGACTGCATTAATGACAAGAAACCATGCCAATTTTCAAATTATGTTATTCCTTGCTCTGTGTAAGTATATTTCGTATTAAAAATAATTTATTTACTGTACATAGTTATTGCAATGAAGTGTTCATGTTGCAGTACTTTTGGTATATTTCTCTGAAAGCATCAATGAAGTTGCTGCATCTAACTGGATGTAAGAATCTTTAAGTTACTAAGAATTATCATATTATTTTGATAAGTATTTGAGATAATATATTTATTTGATTTTAATAGGTTGTTCTCAAGGCAGCAATATTTTGATTCCAATGGGCTCTTTATATCTGTAGTGTTCTCTGTGCCTATCTTGATGAATTGCATGATTATGATCGTAAGTAGATAGAAATGTCCAGTATGTTTAAAAAAAACCTATATATATATTTTTTTAATAGTATGTATTGTTTCCTCGATTCTCATCTGTAGGCAAGCTGGCTTTATCAATCTAGTCAATTAATGACCAGTTTGAAGAGAGCACAATTGAGGCAACAAGCAAGGAACCGGGAAATGGAAGATGAATCTGTGAACGCAAATGGGACTGTTGTAAGAGAAAAGCAAGAATAACATTCTAGTCCAATAATAAGGATGGAAAACACGAAATATAAAAATGTAAATTACATACTATGAAACAAGCATTGGCTTGTTTTTACCTCAAATAGCGTAGTATATAACAGCATTGTAAAATTTGGCGAATATTCAACATAGCATTTTTTTTTAAAACGTTACTGCCGACATAATCGTTACTGTCATTCATATTGAAATTGACTAGCTCTGTTGTCGGTTGGTTGTCTTTCCAATATTATGTCGTGTATATATAATGATTAGGACGTGAATTCAGAAGCTTGCAAATAATTTATTTATTCAAAATCAACGATGTGCTAAATTGCGGCATGGCACGCAATTTGAAAATTACAAGATATTATATAATTCTCGAGAGAATACTGTTATCTTATATTAAGGTACATTCCAACGGTTCTCTACTTTTATTTTAACATTGAAATATTCATTATGGATCAGTGTTCTTAAAACATTACCGGTGTACTTACTATTGTAACACATATTGCTTATTGCGAAAACTGATAAAAAAAAGGCATAATTACGTAATAATGGCTCTAGATATATGTGTAAGTATGTATGTACGTGTGAATGAGTATAATTTTCTCAGAACCGAAGTCTTGAAAGATGTAACGAATATATTATATCTACAGTTAAGAATTTCTTGTGTTGTACATTTGTGTAAATGAACAATTTCTTGTCGTCGCAATATTTAACGCGTGATTAAATTTAAGTAATAAAGTATTTCTTCTTAATATTGCGTATTTCTCTTTTTTTGTATCAATTTTCTATCAATAATGTCATTATTTGCTTTCAAACTTAATTCTGATATACCCAAATATTATCGTAGAAGCAATAATAAGATGTAGCATAGATTTAACACGTAGTAATTTTTTAAATCAAAAACCAAACCAAGGATTTCTTGTCATTTCCTGTATTACCGACTCATTACAAGATTATGATATCAGATAGAGTCAGAGATGATTAGGCAGATTGCCGGTGCTTTTGGGCAAAATCTTGCACCAAACGCGCCGAAGAAAGAAACGTGTGTATAGTTCGTCCATCTGATCGCTAGAGGCAGTAGTTCATGGACCGTACATTTGGCTGAATTTCGCCCATAAGTATCGGCCATCTTCCCACTGGTCTCTTTTACAACACGGTCGTGGTTACAATTTACAATACAATACGACTCACCTATTTTGAAATAAGCTCCGATATGTATACGAAAATCTTAAGAACCGTAAGGAATTGTAGAAAAACTGCTTCGGAAATCTGTACAAACGTTTCAAAGAAATTTAACTATACGTCGTTTTCTCTATCATAAAGAAATTAGTGTTTCTATAACTAGTGTGGTTGAAAATAATCGACAGTTACGAATTAATGTACTATGAACCGTTTGGATGATCCTCCGGGTCTCATGAAAGGCAGAAAACCATCTTTCATTGGAATGAACGGTATTTCTCATTACTTTCTTACCATTCTTAAAATTAATAAAGTTTTTCCTTCCCAAAAACACTTATCGTATTATTATTTTTCCTTATTTCTATTAATGCATGTATTATAATTGTAGGATGAATGACATTCTATTAAGCCAAGTCTTATTTTATTAAGTTATTAAATTGGAAGAGAACATTTCTTTCATATTTATATACTTTAAAATTAAATTTTGGGAGATGTAATAGTTGCAATTTACTTGTTCTTTAATAATTTTTAGGTTAGTTTACTATACATAAAGTTTAGTTATTAAATCGTAATTTAGTCTGAATTTTAATTTAAGTGTTAGTTTATGCTGAAACTAAACGTAGATAATTTATTATATATCAGGTGTAGAGTACAATACTTTTTACTAAATGCATAATTTGTTTTTCAGGAGGCCCAGAAACAGACGATCAACAACGCTTAAGATTTCAAGTTGAATTAGAGTTTGTTCAGTGTCTTGCAAATCCAAATTACTTAAATTGTACTTCGAACAATGAGCAGTATATTTGTTATAATAACCAATGTGATCGTTATGATAATACTATTAATTATTATTTTTCAGTTTTAGCACAACGTGGATATTTTAAGGATGCAACATTTATAAATTACCTTAAATATCTGTTATACTGGAAGGAACCAGAATATGCAAAGTATTTGAAATATCCTATGTGTTTGTATTTCTTAGATTTATTACAATACGAACACTTTAGAAGAGAAGTAGTAAACTCTCAATGTACAAAGTTTATAGATGATCAGCAAATTTTATTATGGCAACATTATACCAGACGTAGAACAAGACTGTTACAGACTGCAGCAGAGCAAACACAACATGCAAATCCTCAGAATAATGGTATTGTACAACCTAAAGTTCCTTGAGTAATATATGAGAAACTCACTATTAAATGGGTCCATGAGAACTACAATATTAAAATAACGTTATATGATGTTGTCCACAACTGTAGTTCCTTATCAGAATTGTTTTAGTTATGTTTTTTGGCTGTGATAAGTCATAAATAAAGTACTTTTCTATGTTCTCAATATATCTGTGATTACACTTCTCCCTCTTTCCTTCTATCTGTTGCTATATCATTTATTCATATATCATTTATTAGCAAACTTAAAAATATTTAATACTATACTTGAAATAATAGGTGTGGAAATAAATTCTATCCAACAATAAAACTTCCATTTTGCATAAAAATCTGAAAGAATTTATTCATGCACCTAATAATTATAAAAAGACATTTTTATAAATAAAAACACACTCTCTTAAATAAACGAAGAACATTATAATAATTGCAATAATAATAAGTATCGAGTTTAGAGAAGTATAATATTGTAAACATTCTGTGAAAACAAACTGAAATAAAGGCCCTCCACTTGTAGAATCTGATTTTGGACGAACGATGCTGAAACATGAATAGCTGTTCATAAATGTTTATGACTCTTTATGCTTCAAGACTGGAAAAAAAAGGGAAATTATCGAAGACAAGGATAGAAGATGCGAATTTTAATGGTTTTAGTAAGTCCATTCTCTGTATTCATTTATAGAATTTAATTCATCTTGAAACATTGTACATCTTTTACATAAAGCTTTGTATAAATAAAACTTTTTTTTTACTAAAAGATGACAATAAAAGAATATATTTACGACAAAATAATGAAAAGTATGTATATATCTGTATGTTTCAATAATTATTATGTAAAACTAATCTATCTTTACAATACTCAATTCTTATATTGAAGTTATTACAAGTAAATGCAAACTTTGGCACCTATTAGACATATAGATATATACAATTATTAATATAATATTGATATCTAATTAATAAAGAGAGAGAGAGAGAGAGAAAGTTTGATATTACTTCCATAAAATTTTTCAAAATTAGTTTCATAATTGTATATACAAATATATTTATTTAATATACGAATTGTAATATATCTAAAAGAGCTAATAAACTATTACGCTCCGTTATTTCAGCCTCTAAACTGCAAATATTCAGAAATTTATATCACTCACAATTCATTGTCTTAACTTTTAAGCATTATATAAATTTACTTTATGATAGGCAGTGACAACTGATTGTATTGTAATTTTTCTAAAATTCTAAATACTGAACTTAACATATAATAAATATTTGTCAATATAAACTATTAGAAAATTCTAATATATGTGAAGAATATAATACACAATGATACATGTTTATGAAAACACCTATAAATTTATAAAAAAATATTATATTATTTTTCATCCTTGCAATTTAAATTCATATATAAAATATTTTCTAATTATAAATTAAATCATTATTTTAAATCCTTAATTACACGTAATCCAACTCAATAAAAGATATCATTAACAATAAATCTTTGCGATAAATAATACAAAATAATCACATTTTGCAACGGAACGTCAATAATCATAATGATCGTCAAACTGTCGGTTATAATTCATCAATATAAAAATGTGGCATTAATTTCTTCTATATAAAACTTTAAAAATTTCATTCAGAATTTTTATTTTCCGAGAAATTCACTAATATACCATTTCCTGCATCCACCCAATCTTCAGAGAATAATTTTGCTCTAAGTATCTCCCTTTCTGAAGCATCTTCAGTAGTAGATGCATCTTCATTATTTAAATTCTCATTATTCTTCTTTTCTCTCCTTTTTACAGTCAACAATTCAGAATCTTCTATCGCGTCAGGTAAAACTTGACTTAAAGTTTCTGGTAAAATTAAAGCAACTACTCCAGATCCTAAGCAGAGCATTCCAATTATTATTAATGGAATGGTTATTGGAAAATGCTCTCCCTAAAAAGGAAAATTGTATTCATTGTTTTATACCATGTGAATTTATATTTTTTTAAATATAATTTTTTATTTAGCTTAACATTTTATTTAATTTTTGAAATAATTTATTTCACATACTCGTGTTGAATTAGAATATTTTAGAGAGGAAGTAGAAATTCGTATTGCATTGAATTTAATTTAATAGTAGTGATTTTATACGTTGCATTTTAATTTTAAAAACACAGTATGCAAATCTTACTGATAGTATGTGTGGCGTGCACAAACTGCCAATTTTTGCGAAAACAGTGCACAAGCCTAAGCAGGTTCCTCGCACAACAGTTGGAAATATCTCAATCGTATACAAATATGTTATGGAAACGGTGCTCATCACTGCTACTCTTCCGAGCAAGGACATAATGGTCTTCATGAGATCTACAAAGACGATATACGAAATTAGTAAGAATCTACAAAGTAGGTACTTATATCGAAAATTAATCAATTTTTTCAATGTACAATGCCTACGCTTTATATGTTACAGAAATTTTAATATACGTATTTTAATACGAAGTATTTCTCGTTACAATCACGTACTGGATGTAATGGTGGAATTTGAAAAGATAATTATAGCTGCAAAAAAGATGCAAATTGCACCAGTAATTGATTGATACGCTGACATCGGTAGTCGTCTGCCATATCTAGACAATATGAAGTAGAGAAACACGTAAGATGCAATTTCTAACGCTCCTCCTAGCGCAAAAGTGACGTGTCTATTGATCGCCCAAAGATTCGGCTCGAGCGTCATGAAGACATAACACGCTATAGAAGACGTGAACCTAAGACAGATAATATTAATTACAAATTTAAAAAACTGTAGTATTTATAAGAACAAATTCGCATAAATATTCACAGTCTAATTATATGAATTTATATTAAGAATATAATTTTAAAGTGGTCAAATTTTGAAAATTTTTTACCATTGATAAATGATCACAATGCCATATTTTTTTAACAGCGTGGATTTAAATAGTTCTAACAATTCTTCTTTCGTTTGCGCGTTACTAGATTTTTCTTTGACTTTGCTAAATTTCTTCTCGTCATCCTTATTTGACATTTCTTTTTTCACTGGGGTACGTAGCTCTACGATGTCGTAAGTATTTTTCATGGAAAGTCGTTGATTACCAGCAGACTGTGATATCGATTTCGACTTCCGATGGCTCTTCGACTTCGATGGGCCATTCCTCTTATTTGTTTCTCCATTCTCACATTGTGCAGAGTCCGGTTCCGATTCCGTTTTAGGGAGCTTACTT
Source organism: Bombus flavifrons (assembly GCF_040668555.2). NCBI lineage: Eukaryota > Metazoa > Arthropoda > Insecta > Hymenoptera > Apidae > Bombus > Bombus flavifrons. Next base: position 18,305,845 of record NC_138444.1, on the reverse strand, counting down.
TCCAAGTATTCGGATATTTCTCTCAAACTCGTTTCTAAAAAGTGTATATACGTATTAATATAATGTACATTTTTAATAATAACGATTCATAATTCCTTCATCAAAACAATATTGGTTCCAATCTAACGAATATTTTCAATATAAATTTTTTATCATACTTGAAATTATAAAAGGAGACTTATATTAATACCATATTATATTATTGAATGGTAACATAAATTCACCCTGTTTTTATATTTATTATATAAATGGAGAAAATGGACTGAATATGTTACAACCCAATATATTACATTGTACTATCATACATTATACCTTGTATAACATAACATGCTAAGAAAACAATAGATAACATTTTTCAATAATTTTTGTCTTTTACTTTGAACTTTTTGTTGAGCCGCATCCGTGTTGCTATTTAGTAAATTCGCAGCTTCTTCTTTCATTTCGCTATCGGTTTTCGATTTCTTTAGGTCTGCACATGAAACACGTGACTTTCGTTCCGGTTTAACCGGCGTCGCGTTCTCGGAAATGTTTGTCTCCGTTTTAACATTTTCCCTTCGCGATCTAGTGCAACAGACATTGTATTTCGTGATGCGTTCCACTGCCATATCTGCTTCCGTGATTTTACCCTTTGCTAGTAGCCACCTTGGTGATTCTGGTATTATCCTGAAAGCAATACCTATTATAATTTCCCAAAGGATCTATTTCAATACTATAATCTTATTTTTCATTCTATTAAAAACAATAATAATCTACCAAATGTAGAGCACGGTTATAGCAGTGGGAACTGAGACAGCTAATTGTAAAATTCTCCAATCGGGTATAACGTAACTAAGTGCAGCTAAGAGCATCAAACCAATAGCCCACGCAATTTGCATAACTAATGCAACGAAAGTCCGTGCTTTCACAGGAAACAGTTCCAAAGAAAGGATGTACGTCGAATTTTGTAGACCCTGAACAAAAACTCCTTGTAGTCCTCGAAGAGCCAGAAACGTGGGATAATTCTGAAATGGACACTTTATTTAGCAAGAAAAAGGAAATTGTTCTCGTCAAGTTGGTATTCAACGACTGTTTCTTTATTTCTTTCTCGTTTTACTTTCCATATCGAACAAAAGATTTAATTAACACAATACATTTATTTGATTCATTATTCCACTTATATGCATTCAAATATATTTTTAATGTAAATTAAGAGCGAAATAACGTATCAGTTTCCTTTTTTTATTTGAATACAGTTAATTTTTATCTTCTATTATCATTTTCAATAAATTATAAAATTTGATAGAATATCTAAAAAAGAAATTTTGATAAAATCTCCACTTTAGTTCATTTTTGACATAAATTAAAAATTAAGTTAAAATTTACTTGTTCGTCTTCTTCATAATTTTGAATTATTTTGTTTAAATTGAAAAATCTCTATACCTGCACAACATATAGTGCAACAGCCATCGTGCCCTGAGTATAAAGACAAATCGCTTGAACCGGAAGTCTTCCTATTCGATCTGCTAAAAGTCCAGCGATACAAGCGCCCATTAAAACCCCGACGTAATAAACTGTCGGTCCAAGAAACGTCAAATACCGTTTCTCACAAACTAAGCTCCATTCTGTTACTACGCTATTTTCTCCGAATTCAGTTGCAAATTGATACTTGCTGAAGCACAAGTCTGTACTCGAAGATTCCTTAAGACCGGAAGTCTCGTTAACTGCAACAGTCACGTTGCCAAGCTCTTGGCAACCATATATTCGTTTCGTTCCATTTTTTGGCTGTAATATGCAAATGAATCGTTTTGTAAAATTTTAACTAAGTAGCTCATGCTAACTAAATAATTCAATATTTGTTCGACACTGTGTTAGACATTAAAACATTGAGAAATAAAAATTAGAGAAACTTCTGTTTAGTAATTTCGTTTACATAACACTACGAAAATAATGATTAATTACATAAATACATCTAATTTCATACACAGAACAGTAAAAAATAGTCAAATTTCTATTTACATAAATTAGTTTCTTACATAAACAATAATATGAAAACTAATAATAAGAGTAATTAATGATACACGTGTAATTTTATATCACTCTTTATTAATAATATGAAATTTATGTAAATTTATGAATTAATTTTGCGTTTTTGAGTAAGTTAATGAATAATTTGAAATTCAAAAGGAACCTCAAACTTCGCAGAAGGCAAGAGTTAGCGAATTGTTCGAATTAATAATTCATGACATTTCTCAAGATGTATGTACCTCATTCACCAGTTGAACACTTAATATCTTACTGTTTTATTTGAAATAATTTATATACGTGAGAGAATGATAGAGAGTAGTTATGCAGAAAAATTACTCAAAAGTTTGTAAACTAAAGCAGAACACATACGTAAATGATAGTAAATGTCAAATATTTCTGTGATTGTAAATAAATGAGTCATTTGAATTTAGGTCAAAAGAGTGTTAGAAAGAAAGAATTATAACAATCACTGTTTTAATACATATGTACTTGCCATATAATTGATCAAATTAATAAGCTATGAAACGTATATAAGATATAATTTATGGAAAAAGAAATACCAAGATAACTGAGACAAAAGAAACGTACCTGACAATAAAATTTAGGCGTATAATTGTGAAACACCGGGAGCGCGTGGCTCATTGCAACGATGACATAATTGACGCCAAGTAACAGCACGATGACTACTTGAAAGCATCCAACCTTTACTTCCTCCGCATTCATTTCTTCAAACAATCCTGTACCAATTCTGTATTTCACAGGATATAAATCACGAGAGATGATAATCACAGAACAAAAATGAATAATAATAGTGTCTTAATAAATTCACAATTTATCATACAATTCACAAATGAACAATGATGGTCCAACCAAGTGAAGAAATCAATACTGAAATTCCTATTACACGAAGAACGATCCACTTCTCCATTTGTAACGCGAAAATACGAAATGAAAAAGAGAGTAAAAAAGAGAAAGATATGTGTAAGAATGAGATTTTACAGAGTTACAAGAAGTTTGATAAACGCATGTCACTGTGAGAAGTGACAAAATGGAAATTCGTGGCAACAAGTGAAACTTGTCGCGGAGCCCGAACAAAGTGTCATCGGTGAGGGTAAAGCACGCACTAACAGAGACGGGGTCCTCTCTCTCGAAGGATAGCGAGGAACCGATTCCTAGCGCTGAATCAGAGAAGGACAGAAACCCGTGCTATTGTTTTACGCTTGGCGACACGTATCCCATTAACGCACGCACGTCACGAGAAAACGATCTTCTGTCAATAATAATCGATTTTTAAATTGACGTAATATGAATTTTGTATTTCTGGGAAACACGGTGACGTGGCCGCTACTTCCGGAGTCTGAATGGGATGCAAGAAGAATCATAAGAGTCTGTGAAGATAAGGAAATATGTTTCTTTTCGTATACGTATATATGATTGGCTGAAAATCGGAATGGTGTAAGTTAGGTCATTGATTTTTTATATAAAATATTTTTGTGCGTTTATTAGCATAAGAAATTCATCATGTTTGTATAAAACATAATACCTAAATATGTGGATGTACATTCGTAATTTGCATGAATTATCTTAATTCTACATACATATCCGTTTACTATAATAATCGTATTACTCGATTAAATATCATTCATATAATTTGTACTGTAATCTTCTATCATTTAATTCATATAATCATTCACAATCTTAACTTTATAATAAAGATCGTATTATTCGATTAAAAGTCGATTAAAATTGCAGTATTCGTAAAAAAAAAAGAATCGTATTATTCATACAAAAGAGATACAAAATTTTCAAGAGAATGTGTAAAACAGCATCAAGAAATGTAAAACACATAGTATTTACATGTCGTCCAGTTGACACGCGCAAATTCAAATGCATAAACTGAAATAATAGGCTGACTGGGTCTATGAACTCTTAACGCGCGTTTACTTCATTCTATGTTCACCTGTATAGGTTGCAACAGAAAGTCTCATTGATAGGTATTGATCGTTTCATTTTATTCTATCGTTTTTCCCAGCAAAAATCTTCCTTACGGTTGAATGCACGCAGCATTTCAATCACCGATTTACTATTTGCTTTTCTTACATAATTTATTATCCACTTTGTAGTCCCTGCCTTGATTAATTATGTCTTAATTTACTATTAATAAGATTTAAAACATTAACGTTAATAAAATTTAAAACAAAATTAACAAGTTAGAGGCAATAAGTTCTAAACTTCTTCCTTATGATTTTATAATTTTTCACTAAATAGGATAATCAGATGACTTGTAATTTGTAATACTCGTAAAACTACTAATATCAGTTTGATTGTGCAAAAAGACCTTGATCAAGCCCTTATTTAAATTCAAAATCAAACGAAACGTCAAAATTCGATTTCAGAAAATTCCAAATAAAGGAAAATTAAAATTCCAAGCAAAAAGATACGTTCTTAGGTTATGTTTCCATGCAAATACATTTAACAACGTACCCTGACAATAAAATATAAAACCCTAGGAAGATCTTAAAAGACCAGCAATCTCCGACTTGATCAGAACGAAATTAGTATCGTGTCATAAATAAATGCGCAAACAGTTGAGAAGGCATAAAAACCTATCCGGTGTCGTCTTCTTACCATGCCATACTTAGGACACGGTTATCTTGATGGAGGGGTACCAATCATCATAGTCCATGCGACGGTGTTTCCTTCGTTTCTGGAACTGTTTCTGTATGCGAAGAACATCACGTCCGGTCCCGAGCGCATCCTGCCTTTCATTACAAGTTCCCCGTGTTCGCCCAATCGCCGATTCCAAAGGAAACCCCAGCTGAATCCTCCTGCTGGCTGTCCTTCGTCTTTCACCGCAAATCGAACCTTGTCATTAGCATCGTCGTCGAGGTGATCGTACCTCGGCCATTGTCACAGCCGCTACTTCTGAACGACTTTCATTTCCATTCAATCGTTTTAAACCAATCGATTCTCCACTATGTTGGTGATCATCTATTTCTGTCTATTGATACATGCTTGATGATTCCAGAGGATGCATTAACTTGAGATGGAAGAAGTACTGAATAGATAAAAGTGAAAGTAGGAAAGTTTTATATTTTTTATATTCACGCTGCTGATTCATCTTTCACCATTGAATTATTATTATTGTATAGAGATATTTTATAAGTCATAAGTTACAAGTTACTAGTGCTAATAAACCATTATTATTATTATTTCCATTATTTTACAAATTTTAAATATCGATAAATTTATCGATATTTGACGTATAAACCCGTAGTAAAAATTTTCAAAAAATAATCTGTTAACATTCATTAACTCTATTCTTTGTCCGACAAACCTACTTGGTAGACAGGTAAGACTCATTATGACGACAAATGATTGAAGAACAATTTAACGATCGCAAACGATTGAATGGTAATGAAACCACCATTCTAAGCACAATCAATAATGGTATAGTGACGACAGTGAACCATAAAATTGACCACGCTTACAGATATCGATCGAATGAAAATAAAAAGTTATAAATAATTTTATGGTCTGTCACGTATATTTACATTTTAGTTCATACATCATTTTTTCATACATAATTTTTTATGATATATTATAAATCTATACTGATCATATGAAAATTACAAGAAAAAACAATTTTACAATTTATTACGTTATCAATTAATTCTATATTAACAAAATTGTCTTTATATTTGGTTTCAGAGGTAAGCGTGTATTTTTTCATCCTTTTCAAAATTTTCAAGATATTGCTCATCATAATGTGACAATATCGAAGATTTCGTTAAGACCTAGATGCCTTCGAAAAGAAGATCTTTGGACCGACTCGATCTTTGAAAGTCTCCTGTTTCATCATAAACATGTACTTATCATGCTTTTCTCTTGTGATTTCTATACATAAATATATATTAATATGTATATATATATATATGTATGTACATAAATATGCATGGAATATTTAATAGTTCACTATTAAAAATTAAAACATCTTTTACGTTAGACAACAGTAATAGAAAAGCAACAATTCGTGTCAGCAATAGTACCCATACTTCAGGCCAAATTCTTGAATCGTTTTTAATATGTAATATCCTCACGTTCAGTTCAATTCTTGGCATCAAACGAAGCATAAAATACACATTTTAGTTTATAGGTCTTACAATGTGTAAATAGTGAGTCTGTGTTCATTTCAACCAAAAACCGTTTTTCATTAATGTATGACGTTTTGGTATTCTTCGTTAATTTCGTTAATTAATTTCCTTATTCTTATTAGTTATATTACATTCAATATAACAATTCGTTTTTTAGATGGTAATTTAACAAGAGTTACTAAGAAAATTATTACAAATATTTTTTTCCCTATATTAATGTCAAATATCAATGAAATTTGAAATTTATAAAACGACTATCGTTTCCTGACAGCTACATATACACTAGCCTTTAGAACAATATGTAAAATGCATACTTTGACAGCCTAAGAGAATGCTCATACAATAGCTCCAAGAAGTATTTGCACACCACCATATTTGTTACAGTATTTACATACTATTAATTAGATCGAAATATATTAAATGTCGTATCATGTACTTTAGAACCTGATAAAAAGGTCATTCACGCACCTTGCTACCTGCCATTTAGTGATTTCACTATCCTAGTTATTAGTTTTTATGAAAGTGCAAATACTTTTTGTTCCCACTGTACATATTCATAAATACTTACATATGTATATCTTTTCTTTCACGCGCTCAATTCGAATAGATCCTCTAACAGCCGTAGCCGTGACTATACACACAGTGGGCCAGTGGCCGAGCACGTATCGCGTAACCTGAAGAGATGGCCTGGATGCCTTTTTTCGTCATGTACCGTTAGCGTAGAATAACTTCTGCGATCATGCCACTTATTTTACTTTGTCCCCATCGTTCACCTGTTCGATTGTATGTTACGACCTGTGCTCTATTAGTATCAAGGTTTAACGAGAATAGGAACCGAACGAGTTTCTCCCGCGGAAACGTTGTTCAGTCCAGTTCTCGTTGCTCACTCTGCGTGGTCAGTTGAAACGATCCCATCGATACTTACAAACGAATCGGCGGGAAACGAAACATAAAATACAAAGAAAACAAATCAACGATCGTTAAGGCATTCACTAATATTCGCAGGAAGTGATTAACACATCGGAAGTGCAAGATGAGAGTTACGCACGCCTTAGCTGTAATCCTCATTGTTTGTATCAGCGTAAGTAATGCGTGAATATACTTAATCTTCATATTCGATAAATTAATTGTGACATCAGAATGTACGTTCCCGCTATTTGTTAGTCATCGATCACGGGAAAACATGATCGGACATTTTTATTTGGTTAAAGATTTATTTAATCACTTTAAAATTATTAAATGTGTAAACAAAAAATATAAATCCCAGAAGTAATCAAAATTATAATTTTGTATAATCATAAGAATTTATTTCTTGTTCTATACATTTGTAATTCCAATTAAATGTTTATTAGTAGCATCTAATAAAAATTCAAATATCTTACATTAGTGTACAATTTTACGTAAAAAGTATAGATATTTTTTCAAGAAATTATAATTTAATATAATGATTCTTTCCTTTATGAGTTCGTAATAATTTATCTCTGTAATGCTTGACAGATTCAATGCGTTGAGAACAAAGTAAAGAAGACAACACAATTGTCTCTACAAAGCAAAGAAACGAACGTAGTGAACTTCATGAGATTACTCGTGATGAGACTTGTGTTTGGAGTTGCATCGGCGATGGGTCTCGGTGAAAATTTGTCCGGTGTGCTCGGAGGGATTTTCGTACCTCCTGGAGCAGATGATTACAGTGACTATGCCGATGATGATTTCATATCAGATTTGTTTTAATAATAGTGCACGTTAAAGAGCAATTCGAACATACAATTGCAAACATCAATCGGATCGAATTATGATCTTGCATTTGATTCTGTTTCGTCCTAAAATTGATGCACAAAGTCTCAACCAAAGTGTATGTATATACTTACGTTTTTATACCGTTATCCGTCATATTTTCCGTATACAACACTTGAAATGTGCAATAACCGAAGATGCATCATTAGCGGTCTCTACTATCACCTTCTGTTTTATTATTGGTAATGAAAATACTTCTGATTCGAACAACTTAATATTTTTATGTACAGAAATAAATATATATTGTTTATTCTTATCTTCAAATAATTACACTTGACTATCTTTAAAACATTTAGTTAATGTGAATTAGAAATTTTGGTTAATTTATTCTAAATTTTAAATTAATTCAACATTTCTCTTAATATTTTTACTAACTGAATCTATGACTAAATCTATTGTATTACACTTCTTATGACAAACAGCAATTATTTTATTATTATTTGTAAATAATATTATATTATTTATATTTATTATTTATTTATCAGCATAATTATGAAAAAATGAAACCTTGCGTCAAAAGGCGTCTTATATTAAATATGTAATTTAAACTGCTCTTTGTACATATTAAGGTTTTAGTAAAAAGACAAATCGCTACTTTTATTTGTTTTCTAATATTACAAAATTATGTACCTAATAATTGTTTAATTTAAAAATAATTTGAAAATTATGTTCTTAAATAATTATGTAGATGAACATTTGTGTTTCTTGCAAGACTTAAAAACAAAATAGATTATCAAAAACAAAATATATATATACATTTTATAAATTATTTATTTATTGAAAGGTATAATCATTTTATTACCTTAAATATATGTACATATATTTTTGTACTAAAGTATTTTTCGTAATATAAGTTTATACATAAGTTGGCAAAGTAATTACGTATATGTATCATAATAATTTTGAAATTTTTATTCATAATAAATCACCATATAATATTCGATAAATATATGATATGTATATGCATATACATTCTGTCAAAATTGATACAAATGACAATACTCGCGATTACAATGTTGTCCTTATATACATTGCAGTTAATATAAAGAATAGAAATTTATATGTATATAACGTAAAAATATGTTGTTTTTTCAATGTATAAATTATAGATGAATGATATAATGTATTGTTTAATATAACATAGATAATAAAAGTGTATGAAGTATATTAGCATTTTAAAAATTTGTGAAAAATAAAATAACCTAAAATTCTGATTTAATATCTTGTCCGATGTATTTAAAATGGAGTGGCAAAAAGTATTAGAAATTCTTACACATCAATTAAAACCTGTTTTAAAGAAAAAGGTAAAACGTGAAGATGAACTTATGTCAATTTTATGGAATGATCAAAATATGAAGTAAGTAACAAAATTTATCATAAAGAATAATTAATATTTTTTATAAATCTATATTACTTGTTATTATTTTTTATTTATTATTATTGTTTAATTTATATTATTACATTTTACTATCTAAAATTTTATTTTATTTGATGTTTAGGAAACTTGTGTATTTATGGTTGGAAGATCATTATGACAGGAAAGAATGTAAATCTGTTTCCAAAGCACAAATTTTCAAGAAAATGGGTAATAAAGAATTTCAGGAAAAAAACTATATTAAAAGCATAGAATTATACACAAAATGTGCATTGTATGCTCCTGTAAATAGTTGTGAATTGGCAGTTGCAATCGCAAATAGATCTGCTTCATTATTTTATTTAAATAGATATCATGTGAGTAAAAAGTAAATAATACTTTAAAAATATGTATCAATATATAATATATTTTAATATTATGTTACAATTTTGTTTTTATGTGCATTTTATACATGATTAATACAATTTGATGATAAGAAGGATTGCATAAAAGATATTGAACTAGCAACTAAGTTAAATTATCCTAAACAGTTGCAGTATAAATTGTATTTACGCGCAGCACAGTGTTATTTAAAATTAGGCAAACAGCAATTAGCTAAAGAAACACTTTCCAAGATACAGAAAATGATTCATGATTCTGATTATATTGCACCTTCTATGAAAGGTAAATAGTAAATGACTATGATTACTAATTTATGATAATTTCTTTATAATCAAATATTTTATTAACTTCTAGGTAGTATTGAAAAAAAGATAAATAATATAACATTTGCTGAGTCATTTCAACAAAATATTGTACAAAATTTTGTACAAGATATTGATGATTTGTTAAAATTAAAATCCCACATTATGTTTGAAGAAAATACTAATTTCCCTAATGCATCTGTAGCTATAGATAGAATATACAACCAGGAATTAGGAAGACACGTAATAGCAAATAAATCTATTAAGAAAGGTGATATTCTTTTTCTGGAAAAACCTGTAAGTTTTGTGTTACTAAGTCATGACACATATAATCTTTGTCCCCATTGTAATTGCCAAAACACAGACATTCCTGTTCCGTAAGTAGTACGTTCACTTTGATATTAAATATTTTCTCCACAGTACAAAAGATTTATGGTATTATATTACTTCAGGTGTACAACATGTTTAAATACCTTTTATTGCAATGAATACTGTTCAACTAAAGCATGGTCTTTGTATCATTGCTGGGAATGTCCAGGAAATCAAATGGAACTTTGGAAAGAAATTGGAATAGGGCATTTAGCCTTAAAAGTTTTATTAACTTGTTCAACTATGACAGATGAAATCAAATTTAATGAAATACAAAATTTAGTTACTAATTTCGATAAATTATCTATGGATGACTTAACAGTATATGGAATTGTATGTATATTTCAAGACGAAAAATACATTAAAGAAAAAATGTTTTGTGTAATTATCTAATAACTTCTACAGACAGCTGTTATGCTCACCATATATTTATTGAAGTATACGAACTTCTTTCAATCAAGTAATCTCGAAGACTGTTTAAAGAAAAAATTCCCGAATAATTCATTGAACACTTCATTTAATATTTTAACAACCAATAACAAGCAACTTTATGTAAGTTCTTTACTTTTACGATATATTCTTCAACTTATTGCTAATGGACATGCAATTACAAAATCAAATACACTATTAAGTAAAAATGACTCTTCCATGAAACAACAAGATATTATAGCTACAGGAATTTATCCTTCTGCAAGTATGATGAACCATTCGTGTGATCCCAATATAATTAACATGTAATCCTGAAATTTATTTAATATGATTAATATGATATTTATATACTTCAACATTTGTCTTATTAAATTTTAGCTTTGTGGGTCAATACCTTATTGTCAGAGCTTCGAGAGACATTGGTCAAAGTGAAGAAATTTTCAACTGCTATGGTACATTATTTAAGACTGTATCTTGTTTTAATTGTGCAAGGAACTTACTAATATAATAAAATTGTCATTAGGGCCACATTATAGACATATGACAACAGAAGATAGACAAAAGATTTTAAAAAGTCAATACTGTTTTACTTGTAAGTGCAAAGCATGCACTCTACCAAAATTACAATATTTTATAGTGAGTACGAAAACTATTTTCGATTTTTGAATCCAGTTTTGTTATAATGTATATATTGTGTCACATTATAATTGTATAATAGGATTATAATTACAGGAAAGATTTAATGCTGTGAAATGCCTGAAATGTAATGGTCCAGTATGTAATATAAAAGATTCTATATATTGTTTGGATTGTGGTGACAAATCTCAAATTTATTCCCCAAATAAAATAATACAAGCTGAAGAAATTTTTGAAGCAGCCCAAGTTTCTGTTGATTTAGGAAAAACGAAAGAAGCACTAAATAAATTAAAAAAATGTTTACATATTAGAAGAACAGTGTTATATGAATATAATGAAGATATTACAGATACATTAATTCTTATGGGAGAAATATATAAAACAATGGGTTTGTATACTCAAGGATAATATAGTAGTACAATAATGATAAAATTAATTTTTAGGACAATGGATAGATAGTATAACATGTTTTGAAAACACACTTGCAACAGTGAGAGAAAAATTCGGTTCCTCTAGTATAGAACTTCTTAACCAGTTAAATGATCTTACAGATATATGTCTTATATATCTAGAAAAGAAACTAAATACTAATACAAACACATATAAGTAAATACTTTTGCAGTTCTTTATAAATTATAAGTATTTCAAAGTTATAATATTTGTGGCTTTTTGTTACAGAAAGATACTAAAGAAAACTCAAAATTATTTAAATCAATTAGAAGAAATTACCAATTTTAATTACGGATCGTGGAATAAAGTTTATGAAGACATAAAACAAAAGCAAAAGAAAATCGACTATTATAATATGTAAAATTTAAATGAATAAATAAACATATTTTCTAAAAATGTGTATATTTATTATTTCATATATGTACTTCCTTTGTATGTATATATATATACATATATGGAGAGAAATTTATCTTATCCAAAACAATGAATACATTCTAATAAACCATTTCACGACGTGCGTAACGAGATAATTTATCACATATATTTACGAACATCAGTGACAAAAGGATATAAATAAAATGTAACTTTACACATAAGGTAATAAATTGAGTGAATTGTAATATCTGTAAACAATTTTACTTTGAATTAATATTCTTTCTTTCTCTTGTCTCTTAGTAGTTATTATGTTGTAAGTAAAAAATAATGAAATATGCCTGAAATATGCCTGAAGTATGCCTGAAATATTCTATTTTTTTTGTATATTTATGTTAAGGATTTAAAGGTTATATGGCGTGACGTTGACTTGAGTCAACCACACATAGATATATGTGAGCAAATGAGAGTATCTTTATTTTTGAATTATATCGATTTCAAGAATATGAACGAAGATCATACCAATAAAAAGAGAGTAGGGGAGGAAAGGAATTATCAACCATAAAAATGACCGATTACATAGAGGAATATCTTGCTAACAGTTTATATCACAGTCACATCATGGAAGAAACCAGTAATGAAATATGAAATTGTTTGGTTAATTCATACGTCTTGACATAGCTATTTTTTCACGTTTGATTCATTTATTACAGATATTTCACTTTTTTCACTTGTTACTGAAGATGGTGTGCCAATTAGAAAATTATTTATCAGCAACTTAGCAGAGAGGGTTTGTATATATATTTTTAACATTATAATGTTTTCTTGAAATATACAAATCAGTGTATTTCAAATCTAACAACAAAGTGTTTCTTTTTTTAGACATCGTTTAGAGATCTTATAAAATTATTTTCCAAGTATGGAAATGTTGAAAGTTGCTTCTTACGAAGAAATCAAGGAAACAGTAACTATGCATTCATTACGTTTAACAGTGTAGAAGCAGCCGCAAGGTAAACTTCAATTCCAATAAACATGAAGATGAAATTACAAGTAAGAGGATTATAGTTTTGATGTTATATGGTGATTCGTAGTGCTAGATATGATGAAGGAATAAGATTACACAACAGAGATTTAAGAGTCTTGGCAGCTGATTCGTGGCATCAACCAGATAGCATAGAAAATCAATGTTATAACATAAAAGATAAATCAAAATCTAACAAAATATCAAATGGCATTGTACATAACTTTGATTACATACAAGATGGCATTACAGATACTAATATTCAAACATTAAATGACGATTGTTTAATACACATTTTTCTTCAATTGCCAATTATAGATAGAATTAGAATAGAAAGAGGTAAGCACATAAATTTTTTTATAGTATTATTATTGTTTTAAATTGTATTTTAATATTTAAATTTTATTTATATGTAGTTAGATATATTATACACAAAGTAAATACAAAACTTTTTCAATAATTGTAGTGTGCAAAAGATGGAAAGCATTAAGTCAAGAGTCCTGGAGAAGTGTGAAAAGACTGGATTTATCTATGTGGGGCTTATCTGGCTTAAATCGAAGAGAAATTAGTATATGTACCGTTCGCAAAGTATTACTGCGATGTGGTTCATATTTAAACGAAATAAATCTGTCCATAGTACCATATCCTTTACGTCAGAGTACAGCAACTATTGTTGCGAAACTGTGTCCTAACTTACAAAGAATAGATATTACTGGTGTTGTTGTTTCTGCATCTGGTATCAATTCATTAATCGATAATTGTCACAACATTACAAAATTTAGTCTTGGTTCTACCACCTACGTTTGTGATATAGATCTACAAAAATTATTTAAAGTGAATCCAAAGTTACGATATTTTAAAGCGTATAGCAGTAAAATAAGTGGGCGGTGTTTACTGTATTTGCCATTAAAAACAATGGAAGAAATTGTCTTAGAACATTGTACCTATCTTCAAGAACATCTGTTAGCACAAGTAAACTTCTCAGTTTGTTTTATTTACCTCTTAACCGTTTGAGTCCCAGGGGTCTTTGAAAAAACAGGGTCGAAAAATCCCGAATAGCGCAATAGCGCTTGTCATAATCTATTGCGAAGAAAAACAAGCGGCATAATAGCACTCGTCACATTTGTTACTTTATGAAATACATCTATATTATTATATATGCGTACTGTTAGTTTATAAGTATTTCAAGTTTTGTTCAATAAAAATTATTGAGAAGATAACAATGAAATACAAAATACCGTCAGTCGTCCGTAGCGTTCAAATGTACTGGGACTTTTCGACACAAAATCTAAACAGCGCGATCACACTGCTTGGGACTCAAACGATTAAAAATGTTGATTTTAACAAACAATGTCTACTTTTCAGGCATTTGCGAAATTGCAAAACTTGAAATCACTTACGACGAATAGATGTATTGACATATCTGGTAACGTTATCCAGGCTATCAGTACAAATTGTAAAAATTTAAAAACATTAGATGTTTCCTATATTTCGTTTTTATTACAATCGGACGACATGTTACATATTGCACGATTGACTAATCTTGAAGTGCTGAAAATCAGTATGAATGCGTTAGTCACAGACGATTTTTGTTCTAATTTGGCATCAACATGCCTGCGACTCAAATATCTAGACATTGCTGGTAAGTCAAATATCATTTGAAAATAATTTACGTGTAATACACATAATTTTTTATCTGTTGCAGAATGTTTGCTCGTTACAAATATTAGTATAGCCGCTTTAACAGCTTTACCCAAATTAGAAGTATTAATAATCAACTACTTAGAATCAGTAACCGATATAAATTTACAAGATACGTGCAACTTAAAACAGCTAGAGTGTCGGGCTTGCAAATTTACAGATAAAACAATAATTAATTTTCTTGAATACGCGCCACAGTTGGAATTACTAGATCTATCAGGATGTCGGAATATTACGAATGAAACGCTAAAAGAAGCTGCCACGGTTACAGTTAATCGAACTAACAACACCATTTTGAAAATATTTGTCGGCGGAACTTCAGTAGATCTTAGTACATTTGATAAGGTATCACCGTTTCTGCAAATAGTAAATATAGATCTATCTAATAGAGAACTCTAAGTAGAGGTAGAGAACTCTACGTCAATCTAAATCAAATTACTGTGTATTATAGCGACATGCTCAAATTAATGTTAATAAAAACGAAATTTATTACTTTGCATTTAGTGAGACAAATTAATATTTTCATAAATATGCGTAGTGTATATTTTATTTCTAATATTCGGATTTCAATGCATAAAGAGTATGCTTCAATGTAGGATAAATTTATTCTTTGAATAATTACAACATTTAGACAGTGAATCGATACAGCGGCAATTATTATGCACAAATTTGCAACAAGGAATATCCATATATTTTTAGTAAGTGCCAGAAGTAATTATCCTTTTGACAATTAAAATTCGCTGTTCGGTGAACAGAATCATTTTATGGTTGTATGTTAATAATATCTTACATAATTTTCTTAACAGGATTTATCGAAAAATGTTTTTTTCTGTTTACGATATATCACGAAATATAGTAAATAGGATTACGCACATTGTTATAGGACATATAAACATAATATGAAAGATCAGTTCTTGAGCGTCTTACGCTTAGGCACATAAGTGGATATTCCCACTGTGCTTGCAAACATCACAATACGCTCGTAGTACACTCCGATATTTTTTTAAGCCAAATCGGAAAAAGGCTAACACCTAAACTGGCAATCGCACATGTAAAAAAGTAATGGCTAAGCAAACACGAATATCTATGGGGTTGATATACTATAACTAGAACCTCCATACATATATATAACGGATCTTTCTCATTATTCTCAATTAATAATTTCATTACGACACTTTCGATAGGAAACAGAAATCGTAACGTATAACGTTTACATACAATAGAATAAGAATGCTTACAATATTGTTATACTATGTACATATAGACATTTTTTATCGGCACATTACAATGATAAGCGACTATGTCTACTGGATTGTAAAATATTAAACATCTGTCTATTATTACGGACCAAATATTGTTCGACTAAGAGAAACAACTGATAATTTGTAACAAAAAAGAATTATTGATTTTTACGTTTGTAGTATTTTGATTTAACGTTTTGTTTGAATAAAGGTTCAAGAAATTTCAACCTTTTTCAAATTGTTTCCCTTAATCATAGATACAATAAAAATTATTAACATCTTTTAATTACATATAATTGTTGAAGTATGTGTAAATACGAAGGTAGCCAGACAGTGGCTCCGAATCTTTCAAACACAGTTCGCAAAAATTGCACAGGAAAGACTTGATTCACAGCTATACAGTACATACAATCATGTATATTCATTATCGTGTGAACACATGGACGCGCATCAAAGTTATGTTGTTAATTTCACCTATGAAGTGCAACGTCTCAGACCGCGATATATGTGAGAAAATACGATAAACGTACGTATTATTAAAAAGATATGGGTCTAACATGCACTGTTGAGAGAAGAGATAAAATATTTAAAAAGGTATTTGTTTATCGTTTTTTAATATGTCTTCCTTATGATTTGAAAGTCTCACATTAGTTGATGTTTAATAAAATAGTATTTCATAATTATTGTAACCATATTATACAACAATTATAATAAATATTATGGTTGATGATACAATTTTTATATAACGATATTCTAAATACATTATCATTATTATTATTATCGTGAAAGATTTAGAACTTTTCAAAACAATAGAAATACAAAAGTTTGTATCAATTTGTTGAAATACTATTTTATTTAACTATAATTTGAAATTTTGTTCAATCGCGGACTGATGTTTCATAAAAGATATCATAGCATTCTCGCAATGACTAAATAAAAGTTCTTTTTCAATGGTGTGAATAATGCTCTACGAATGTCAGGTACAAATGTTATACTAGTAACTTGTTCTCTAGTTAACACTTCCTTCTTCAAATTATGTCTTCATAAATCCGATGCCCATATGTATCCTAATATCATCATAGGAAACATAACTTGCCCATGAGTGTACAATAAACGTTAAACTTATAAGGATAATTGTTTATCTTACATACTTTCAACAGAATCATAAGATAAAGGTACGAAATACCCGGAAAACGAAATAAAGATCAAGCACAGTGACGCGTTGCATGCAAATATGTCAATATAATATTTCTGTACTTCACGATAATCGTATATACATTAAAAATGATCATATTATTCAACCATGTTCTAACACGATTGTTATCGCGACTTCAAAATCAGACTGTAACGTACGATGAAAAATAATTTAATATCAAACAAAAATTCGGCACTTTACGTAAAATACATTCTAATACAATTAATAACTAAAAGCTAATACATTTAAATCACTAAACACGATTATTTAAAAAGGAATAAATCAGTGATACGTATATCGAAACCTATATTAATACTCTTAAGTTCTACTCGATAAATGCTGTCGCTCAAACGGTTTATGAATATTTGAGCAATATTATATAAAATATAGTAAAAGAAAAAACTATCATAAATTCTAGTAAATAAGTCTGTTTTCAAAATCGCGAAAGATTTTCGTTTCATGAATTATTAGAATGCTAAAAAAGAGAAAGAAATGAAATTTATGAACGTCACTGTTTATATTAATCTAACAAAAAGAAACGAAAATTTACTTAAGAGTACTGAACGCGTATATAGGTAGTCAAGTATGTAAGAGTGACATTTATTCAGGATTGTACGTTCGCCAAACGGGTTGGAGTAGTTGGTTGTAGATCCATTGTACGACATACCCAACCAGCGATATCTACATTTTCAGATTCAGCTTTTTTTATCCATTCGTGGTTCTAAGAATAAAAAAGAAGAGCAATTTAGGAAAGACAAAAGAACAATAATTGTTTCATTTAAATAGACAGTCATGTGAAATAAAACACATACCATTAACGTTTTTAAATCTGCTCTTTCGGCAGGATTTTTCTTCAAGCAACGATCCACAAAATCTGTAAAAGCATCACTGAAGATACCAGCAGGCAATTTTGGTGGTGGTTCATTTACAATATAATCCAATAATTCAAATATAGCCATTGGTCTTGGGCTACCTGTATCTATAAAAAATATAAAAAAATACAATGTATAAAACATTCCATATAATAGATATAAAAAAAAAAAGAAAATAGTAAACTAACTGTGTCCAGGTGATTGCGTTGTTGGAGTAGAAGCATTATTTGTAGCAACATTCTCCACAGGTGGTTGACCTGGTGGAGAGCTGAATATCGCAGCTAAAGTTTTTTCATCAGGAGGTGGAATTGGATACATTCCAATTGCCATTTCCACAAGTGATAATCCTAGGGACCAAATATCACTTTGTACAGAGTAATGTGTGCCTTGTAATCTCTCTGGCTAAAAATGCAAATATTCATATCAAACATTTTAAGGTGGAACTACAGAAAAGCTACCTCATCTCCAATTTCAATAATTTTGAGATATGTCACATAAATCAACATTTTGAACAACCTTTTCCTATACATATAACTGATGGTCTTGCTTATTGTCCAAGATATTCACAACAAACTTTTGGTACCATTACATTGAATTCTGCCTATAGGTTGTGAGTCTACAATTCTAAGGTTTTACAATAGCATGAAATAATAACAAGTTAGTTATGAAAATAAAAGACGAATAAACAATTGATATTATTTTACTTAAGCATTGCCGATCTCTTTACGACATCCAATACATTGATGATATTCATTTTTAATTGAGTTATAAATTATAATAGATATATCTTACAGCGTCGCATATGCAGTTGTGCATGAGGCTTTAAGCTCACCCAACTCTTATTTATAAACAGAAGGTAAGATGCCAGCGACTGGCAACCATTACTGACACATACATTGCCATGCAACTATAGGTAGAATTCACGCAATGGTACTGACAGATTTTTACGAAATATCTCGAAAAGTAAGCGAGATTGCCGGTTATACGTATAGGAAAAAGTTGTTCAAAATGTTGAGTTTTACAACGTATGCAAAAATCATTAAAATCAGAGATGAAATGGCTTATCTGCAGTTTCACATATTTTAATATTCCTTATATATGCATGACATTTATTAAAATTAAAAATAATAATGCAATTATAACTACATAAATTCTTACCGACATATAACTTCTCGTTCCAACAAATGAATTAGCCATGGAATCAATTAATTGCCCGGAAACACCAAAATCACAAATTTTTATTTCTCCAGCACTATTTACCAAGATATTGCTTGGTTTTACGTCCCGATGCATAATTGCATGTTTATCTCGCAAATAGCTCAAACCTTTTAAAACCTATGACAGAAAACAAAATTGTAATCAACAAGTAGAACAAGGAGGCCATGAAAATGTCTGCCATTAAAAAAGCTGAATTCTGAAAAAAAAAAGAAAAGAAACAGATTTTGCAGAAGTACAATAGCATTATACTTAATGTGGTGAATTTTATATATTTCGAAATGTTCCATGCAGCAAATAAGGTTCTAAAAAAATCACCCAGTCAAATCAGTAAGAAAAAGCTTACTGATGAAGAAATCAGGGAACTTCAACAGGAATTGACGACACAAGATCATATGATTCCTTTGGAACAGTTATGTAAGAAATTAAATACTAATGTAGTTACTGGTCTAACTAAAGAAGAGGCAACCAAAGTTTTTCTTGAAGTGGGTCCAAATGCTTTGACACCACCAAAAGTAATTCCGGAATATATCAAATTTATAAAGTGTATGTTTCATGGATTCGCTGGTTTGTTGTGGGTCTGTTCATTATTATGCTATATTTTGTATGGAATTAGCATGGCGACAGAAGGTGAGGGTGGTGGCACAGAATGGTTAGGACTTATTATTATGCTAATCTGCCTATTTTCTGGTTTTTGCTCATATATACAAGAGAGCAAAAATATAAAGGTAAACAAATCACTCGTTGTTATACTGCGGATGTCTATGCATTTACAGGAAGTTTAATCATGTTAAAATGCACAGAGTGCATATAACTTAAAAAACATCCAAAGTATGATATTAATGAATCTTTTTCTATAATATCTTACAGGTGATGGAATCTTTTCAAAAAATGGTACCAACTTTTGCTATGGTAATACGGGAAGGTGTTAAAATGCGGATTCCAGCTGAAGACATAGTCCCAGGCGATTTAGTGGAAATTAAAACTGGGGATAAAATACCAGGGGATATCAGGATTATCGAATGTCGAGGACTTCGAGTCGAAAATTCGAGTATCACTGGTGAAAGCGAACCAGTACCTCGTACAGACTATCCTACCGACGAGAATCCCTTAGAATCCTCTAATGTTGCCTTCTTTTCCTCTTTTGCTGTGGATGGCACTGGTGTTGGAATTGTAATGACTACTGGTGACCAAACAATGATAGGTCGTCTTGCTGGACTTACAACATACCTTGAAAAATCCGAAACTCCAATAGCCAAAGAGATCAAACATTTTGTTCAAATAATCATCACTATTGCTGTATTATTTGGGGTATTATTCTTTGGCTTATCATTGTTACTTACTCCCAACATAGTGAAAGCATCCACTTATTTACTTGGCATCATCATAGCCAACGTGCCAGAAGTTTTATTGGTAACTGTTACTACAAGTTTGACATTAACAGCCCAGAAAATGGCTAACAAGAATTGTTTGGTTAAGAATTTAGAAGCAGTGGAGACATTGGGATCCACATCGATTATATGTTCAGATAAGACAGGCACTCTTACACAAAACAGGATGACCGTGTCCAATTTATGGGTTGGCTTTACCAGATATAATTGCCCCCCTGATCAGATGTTAGGTATTGAGAAAACTTTACTAATGGAGAAACCAGCTTTCCAAGTGATACTCAAGAATGCCACGCTTTGTTTACGGGCAGAATTCACCACTGAATCTGTCTTACTGAAACCAATCGAGGAACGAAATGTGATTGGTGATGCTTCTGAAACAGGTATCCTCAAATTCTGCGAGCACATCCACTCAACGGAGCCATTCCGAGATATGTATCCAAAAGTTGCAGAAATTCCTTTTAGCTCTATAAATAAGTATCACATGTCGATACACAGAGACAGCAATGGATATATTATAATCCTGAAAGGTGCTCCAGAGGTGATCTTGGAGAAGTGCACTCACATACTGACCACGGAAGGAGAAACAAAAGAAATGACACCATTAGACCACTCAACATGTCGACAAGCTTGTGAAGAATTAGGCTACCTGGGTGAACGTGTGTTAGCATACTGTGATCTTCATCTGCCCAGTTATACTTATGGTCTAAACTATGAGTTTAACACTGATTCTCCAACTTCATACAATTTTCCTAATGAAGGTTACAGATTCGTTGGATTAATAAGTCTCTTAGATCCACCAAGACCAGCTGTTCCTGAAGCTGTGAGAAAATGTCGCACAGCTGGTATCAAAGTGATCATGGTAACGGGCGATCATCCGGTAACTGCAATGGCTATAGCGAAGAAGGTCGGTATAATAAGTGAAGAACACGAAACTAGGTACGAGCGTAAGTTAATACAGAGCAAATCGTATTCTCAAATAACCAATTCTGACGAACACGCGACTATCATTACCGGTTGCGAATTACGGAATATGGACACTATAGAATTAGATGACCTTATAAAGAAGTACCAAGAGATCGTTTTCGCAAGAACATCTCCGCAACAAAAACTATATATTGTGGAAAGTTGCCAGCGATTGGGTGAAATTGTCGCAGTGACTGGCGATGGTGTAAATGATTCACCAGCATTAAGAAAAGCAGATATTGGCGTGGCTATGGGTATTACTGGTTCTGACGTAGCGAAAAATGCAGCCGATATGATCCTGATGGACGATAACTTTGCATCGATCGTGACTGGTATTGAAGAAGGTAGATTGATATTTGACAATCTTAAGAAATCCATTGTTTACACTTTGACGTCTAGTGTGCCTGAAATGTTGCCAATGTTGAGCAGTATTCTATTCGTCATCCCTTTACCCTTTATTCTTGAGATGATCCTCTGCATAGATATAGGAACGGATTTACTTCCTGCTATAGCATTAGCATATGAAAAAGCCGAATCCGATATCATGTATCGGCCACCGAGGAATCCTCAATATGATCAACTTGTAAACAAACGTTTAATATCTGTAGCCTATGGTCAGATTGGAATGACTCAATCTTTAGCTGCATTTTACACTTTTTTCCTAATTCTTATGTTAAACGGATTTTTACCTGATCGTTTGCTAGGATTAAGATTAGATTGGGAAAATAAGTCAATTAACGACTTGCAAGATTCTTATGGTCAAACTTGGACCTATGATACTAGAATGGATTTATTAAATGAAGCTCGTACCGGATATTTCTTAACTATCGTTATAACACAACTTATAGATTTGATAATGTGTAAAACGAGAGTTAACTCAATTCTACAGCAAGGAATGGATAATTGGTTTTTAAATTTTGCCTTTATTTTCGAAATTATCTTAACTGGTATATTGCTATATGTGCCAGGAACTGAGAAGATATTTAAAACCATGCCATTGAGTTCTTATTGGTACTGGCCATGTCTACCTCTTGGTGCATTTCTTTGGATATATGACGAATTAAGAAGACTATGTATTCGGAAAATTCCTGGTGGAATTATAGAACAGGAAACTTACTACTGAATATTTGCCTAAAGTTCATAACTAATGTTGAAGTATTTCAATTAATGATATCATCATGGTTTTGTTTATGGAATGCTATCAATAAGTATAAAAGCGAAAATTGTATCCTTAAGCAAAATAGGGTAGAATAACGAAGAGTGAGTGTACTTACTGCTGAAGTAATTGTGCTTAATATAGGTTCTGGAATTCTTCCAGCTTTTTTCAGTATTAAATCTAATGAACCACCATCCATATATTCCATACATATACTAATTTCTCCATCACTATAATAGGCAAAATATTTTATATTTAATGTAAATATGTTAATGTGTTGAATATGTTAACTTTGTAGGTAATTACTATATTAGATAAAAACGTCATACCTATAGAAAGCACCATAAAAGCCAACTATGTGTGCAAAATTGCACTCATGCAGAACTTTCAGTTCTCTAATTATTTGTTTCTTAATGGCAGGTTTGACTTCTAAATGTATTAGCTGAAATTATGATCATTATAATACAATAAATTTCAAATTGAAGCAAATAAACACATTGAACGTAGATAAGTCACACCTTTCTTGCCATTATAAGTCCATACTTTTTGTGCCTCACTTTCATGACAACACCGCCATTACCAGCACCAAGTTCTCCAAGCTTTTCAAAATCTTCATCACATAATTCTCCGACCTTTTCTTTTTGACCTAAAAAGCTTTCTAGCCTCTTCTTTTGTTCCTCATCCATTTCTAATTCCTTTAATCTTTCTTGAATAGCATCTATGCTCATCTTTCCCATAACTCCGCTGTAATTGAAATAAATGAAAATTAATATTTGCATATAAATAAATACAATATTTGTCTTTAATAATAAAAATTTTAATGAAAGAATTAATTACTCTGGAATTACTGGCGGCTCAGAATAAATGGGTAACGGTGGTACTGGTGGTGATGGTGACACAACTGGAACTGGTTCTATCGAACCAGGTGGCAGTGTCAAATTTAACTTGTTTTTTGACATTTGGCTTGCAAGGTTGAATAACTATCTTTAACAATTCTTACAAATATTACACTTGTCAATAATGTTATTGTAGATTAAATACAGCTATCTAGTCAATCGAAAATTTATTCGATCGAAAGTTTTCCTAATCGTATCTTTAAATTATAATACATATACGATCATATACGTTCTCATTGTGAATTTCATTCGAAAATTTTGTAAGGAGTAGCCCCAGCTCGAAATGTTGTTAAAGCTGAACTGTCAGTCTCCGATCTGTCAAATTCTTTGTTTAATTAGATTTTTTGGTGAGCAACAAAAAAATGTATATTTTGTTTAGAAAAACTGTTAATTTAACAACAACAATCACGAAATAGCACAAGTATACATATTTTTTACAAATATTGTGCAAATAAGAAGAGGTTATACGAATCTTCCCGGGACAACGACAAACACGTATATTACTCGTTTAAAAAGTTCCTAGAAATAAATTACCTAAAAATTGTAATAATTTGACTTAATACAATAAGACTTCAATTAGAATACAATACTCTCTAATACCATTAATATCAATGTAAACATATAAATAACCATTCATTAATTACAAATTATTATTTAAAATGTGATTAATTTCTACAATCAAGAATTAAATTATTCAAACATGAAATTATATAAAATGTGTAAAACTTTCAAGTATAATTCAAAATAAAATTATATATTGAAATTATGGTCTAATCTAGGCGTACTTGTATCATATTTAATTAAAATAAAGTAAATAGTATTGTTTATGGTTTTTTTACTCGACATATTTTAGGTTGGTAGTACGTGCGTCACAGGAAATGTCTTTCTAGTTTCTAGTTACACGCGTGATGCTTTTTCCTTTAAAATCGTGCTGTTAAAAGGTATGTATGACCTGTATAATAGCAATTTTGGAATCTGCTTACATCTTCGATTTCATTTTTACAAGTTCATTAAAACCCTGAAATCTCTAAAGACGTGATACTAAATAATAATATTGTGGAAAAAGTGTAACAAAAATATTTGGTAAACGATAATTATCGGGGACCAAATATACGTGATGGCAGGGTTAAGTCGCGACAGCTATTGCAAAAGGCCGATGTGAAAAATTATCGTCGACTTCTGTAATTTCAGAACACGATGGGACGTTACTCTCACGAACCAGTAAATGCAAGCAAATCGTGCAAAGCACGTGGATCGAATCTGCGAGTGCATTTCAAAGTAAATAAAACAACAACTATATTTCAAAAAACTTAACCTCACAGCCTAAGTTGTGTTTACAAAATGCTATACTGGAATGGTTTGTTTTATTTAAATTTTCTAGTTGTTTACTCCTATTCTATGTTCTAGAATACGCATGAAACGGCACGTGCTATTAAGAACATGCCCCTGCGAAGGGCGCAGAAATACTTGAAAAACGTAATTGAACACAAGGAGTGTGTACCATTCCGTAGATTTAATGGTGGTGTTGGCAGGTGTGCTCAAGCAAAACAATTCGGTACCACACAAGGTAAATCACAATAAATAATTAATAATTTACTAATTCTCTCTAATACTTAAAATTACTTTTATTATCTTTAAATTCAGGTCGTTGGCCCAAAAAGTCAGCAGAATTTTTACTCCAGCTGTTAAAAAATGCTGAGAGTAATGCTGATGCCAGTGGACTAGATCTTGACCGTCTTGTAATTAATCACATTCAAGTGAATCATGCCCCTTGTTTACGTAGAAGAACATATAGAGCTCATGGTCGTATTAACCGTACGTATTTAGAACATTCATTTAAAATATATGCATTTCACAATTTAATCAGTAGCTCAGTAAAATTTTGTATGTTTCCATAGCTTACATGAGTTCACCGTGTCACATTGAGGTAATTTTGACTGAGAAAGAAGATTTTGTAGTAAAGAGTCCGGAAGAAGAGCCATCAAAAAAGAAGCTCAGTAAGAAAAAACTCGCCAGACAAAAGGAGAAAATGATGAGAGAATAATTTTAAATATTAGCTCGATATTGAATGTATAATGGAAAAAATGAAAATTACATTGGTCTCTAATTTTTTCACTTCATTTTTATCCTTTTTCATTATCATGTATGTACATTTTTCTTATCAGAGGAATAAATAATTTAGGCCAAATTCTATTGAAATTTAATAATATTTCTATAATAATAAAATTTAAGATAAGAATCTAAAAGGATTATGGGTACACTATAGAGGAAAAAGCTCAATTTTCTTAAATTTCTTTACTTTCTTTCATAGTTACATTGTTGTTTTACATTTCAAACATTTTGTAATTGTTACATCTTATAAATATGATGGCTGTGTCAGGAGTATGGACAAGAGATACAAAAGTACATAACAAAAATTTTACAAACACCACATGAATTATCAGCGTAAATGCTGTATCTACATTTCACGTTTAGCGAACAATACGCAAAATTCACACACGATTGGAGTGTCACGATATATCTAATATTTGAACATATAATAGAAATAATATATCTTTGTTTTTCTATAAAGAAAGATACTGTAGGAAATTGTGCATTCGTGTTTCATTTATTCTTGGAAAACGTATCCTCTACTATCTACTACGAATTCTAATTGTTAATACAACTTTGTTTATTGTCATTCGAGATTGATATGTAAAATAGGAATGTGATGCTCAATCGTCACGACATACGTTGTTTACAATGAATCGTTTCATGAGTAAATGCGAACAAATGCATGAACATACAATGTGTCGTTTTGAAATATGGTAAGTTTAGCAATTGGAAGGGTACGTGTATGATTGTACATTGATTTAGTTGGTCTGATGTAACTTTCCACTGGTGTCAAGAAAGTGGTTCCCGTGTTGTGTTTGGTAAGAATAAGCACAATAATCCTCCACCTGTAAGAGAAATATAATTTATATTATTTAGTAAAATTCAATTCATTTATTAATTAAAAGATAAAAATGAAAAAAAGTGCAAATTGTTTCAAAATGTAGAAATCTCAAAAAGATATTTTTTTGTTCAATAAACATATCTACATGTGTAGTAAGCGAGCTTGTCTTAACAAGTAGTCAAAAGTAATTTTCTTCTGTTTTGAGTTTAAAATTGGAAGTGCATTTTTTGGGAACTATCTTAGAAACTATTAGAGATAGAAGAATTATGCCCATGGCATAATATGGATGTATAAATAGATTTTAACAAATTCATTTGCTAAAATGAGTTTAAGCAATATATAAAAGATGATGACATTTTTGCTCATTTTTCTTGTAAAATATGTATCGATTTCCAAGTAACTATTTACATGACGTATACAAATCGATGTAACATAAATTTTAACGTTAATAGCATTTTAATTAGCATTTAAAAAACTTAAAAATATCTACCTATTAGAAGAGCAGCAACAATAAAAGTTGGTGCTGGACAATACATGTCCAGGAGTTGAGCTATTACGATGTTACCAATAATTCCACCGAGACGGGCCGCAACCATGGAAATAGCAATTCCTGTAGCGCGAAGTGGCGTCGGAAAAACTTCGGTTATTAGACAGTCTAAGGCTGCGTTTCCGCAGCTTATCACACCGCTAAAGATTGCCGAAACGATCAGATTATGGTGCTTGTTGTATACGAAATACAGTCCGATTGAACAGAGCCCTGATGAAAATGTACTGAACACTGCAAATAATGTATTTTATTTACATTGCCATTTGCATAAATGCTAAGTAGTTATACGTTATTCTCAGCGTTATCCTTGTAAATAGTAGATTCGTTAAAAAAAATAGAAGAGGACAAAGTATCTTTTACACAAAATACAATTGTCGGAATAAACAAAAAAAACTTTTAAATATTAAATTATTAGTTATACATTACAATAGAGTTCAAAGATTTACTTTAACATCCAAAGATTTCATTTTAGAAGACTATCTACATTTATCGAGTACAATAGTAAAATTCTGTTGCTTTAGACTACTAAATCAGATTAAATCTATTAACAACTACAGAAAATTAAAGTTTTATATCAAAATTGACACTGAACGTGTTGTATATTAAATATATAGTATTAAAAAATCTATCGAGTGTAAAAAATAATAAATGTCTTTCCTCTTCTACCTTTCTCAAAAATCGGTCATCTACGAAAAAAAAAAAACGTTAAAAATACGTTAAAAATTTAATAGCGCGTGATAAAATATTTATGCAAATATTAAACAATGCTTACCTAAAAAGAATTTACGACCAAGACGATCCATTCCTAAAACAGCGACGATATTTGCGGGTATAGCGGATGCAACGGTAATCAACGATTCCATAAAAACGGAAGCGCCAATTTTATCCAAGCAAAAATTCTCGATACTCTGAGAACCTTTTTGAACTACATATTCGGTTACTTGACATATCGAAGCAACTTCATCAGGATGATCACGATGGAATTCGTCGAAACGATTGAATAATTCCGGAAACCACATCATGAGACCGTAATAACCGATGTGAAAAGTGAAATTGATGATGATCGATATTACGGTGAAACGAAGTATCGGTGAGACGAACAGTTGCTTGCTATTGTCTACGATGTCAGCGAGCATTGTTTTATATTTGTTTTTTTCAACGGTATTCTTCTTCGGTTCCGGTTCTTGGAAGTCATCCAAAATTAATTCCTTTACCTAAACACGTATCATAACAATTAAAATTACACTCTTTCGAATTTTCTGAATTTCTATATTCATAGAACATAAGATGGTCTATATCATTACGTATCTAAATATAAATATAAAATTTTTAGTGCTAATTAAAATAACGAATATATAGTATTCACCGTGTAACTATCACGCGGTTTGCCAGTGTTAATGGCATAGATCCCACGGAAAATATCGAGTGCCTCTTCGTATCTTCCGCAGGACAAGAGGTATTTGGGGGATTCAGGGAGCAGCAGGAGTAGCCCCGCGACGATAAACGATGGAGCAGCGCAGATCAGCAGGAAGATTCGCCAAGAATTGTACGTGAACGATGAGCTTACGATACCGATGTCGTTAGGGATGATCGACCATGCTAAACCTGGTGGTAAAAAGGAGCATACATTTATTAAAGCACAAATTTCTTTTTAGACTAAAACAACAATGTTATTTTGTAACAAGAAACGGTAATGACGCGAGTATAGTGCGATATTAATTTAATAATAATTAAATTTAATCAAAAGATTACGTAGATTTACCAGCAACAAAGAGGTTTCCAAGTGTCCAGAATGCAGCCATGAAGGACAGCATGGAGCCTCGTTTTGCTTTCGGTTGAAATTCAGCAAAATATGACCAGATCACAGGTCCGCTGCCGCCAAGTCTAAAAATCAATGAATTCTCATAAAATTTGATATATCCTTTAAAATATCACTATTAAACTATAATATAATACAAAACTTTAGTATTTTTTAATAATCTACGACCCATTTTAACATAGTATTTTAACTCAACTCAAGCGTGTATCGTTAAAGAATATTAAGAGTAAAGTTTCATCATTAGAAGTTACGAATAACGCAAAATAATTTCTCCCCCATATTTCGTTCCGCCCTGTTCTATGCGCTTCTCCGTATGTAGCATATCGAAGTGATCGACGAAATCGTCGGTGAAATCGCTGTTACGAATGTTGGAATTGTAATTTTAATGTACATCAATGAAATTGGCCAGAGTATATATATTAAAAAAATGAACGATGTTAATAATTTAGATGTAAAGTGTAAATGGATCGACTTACGCAGCGCCATTTAAAAAACGGAAGAACATGAAAAGTTCATAGGACTGGCTGAAGCTGGAGGCAACGATGCAAAGGGCATTCGTGAAAGAGATGGCGATGAGAACCTTTCGACGACCTAAGGCATCCGCTACGGAGCCCCAGGCGTAAGCACCCGCCATCATACCAATAAAGATGATCGAGTTGAGCCATCCCTTGGCTTGGGTATCGAGCTTTAGGTCACATTGTGCACTAGGTAGAATGAAGGACATAGAGATTACGTCCATCTCTTCGCTGGTGCTGACGAAGCCGCACACCGTGAGGAGGAAGTAGTGAAATTTGCCATAGTCTGAAAAGAATCAAGTAAATTCGTATATACGTATTGTAATATAGGGAAAGAAAAGAAATAACGAAGTTACCGGTAAGTTCAATGGCCTTCTCAAAGTCTGCTTTAACGATGGATCCTTTCTCTGGGTCTAGGGTCTTGCCCGTCGTTCCAATACCTGTTACAGAACATTGTAATATATTCGATACATTTAGTACATTTAGTACATTTAAGCGATGCACAAGATAATACGGTGTTTTAATTTTTCTTAATAGATAGACAGAATTTCTGTATAACACTTACGGGCAAGTTCGAGATCCTTAGAGCCACAGCCGTTTAGCCGCTCGTCTTTTACATCACACTCTGAAATAAATGAGAAAACAGGTTCGTGTTTAATTTATTCCTATATAACTGTACCACTTAATGATTTCGAAATAAGAATTGCATATTATTTAAATCAGTGCGAAGTATGATAATCATATTTAATATTTATAGTATTTTATTTGAATTCATACATCGCATTACAATACATTCGGGATGTTCTGTTCAAGATAGATCTTTGATCGATCGTATTATTGTTTCTAATAAAGAACGAACAGTTTTTTTCCAGAAGTTGTAGAAGGATTCATTGAACATCTGTGCTGTTTTATAAACACAGCGTTAAACACATGGATATAAGACGTTTACTACTTAATTACGCGAAAACCCATTGTAAAAGTATTGCTTTACGAATCTTAGCAATTTTATGATCCTTTTGGATTACGATTCTTCGGATTTCAACTGTTTTGTACGCAATGTATCGATAACACGATTCAAGCCAGATGAATCGTAAATATCGTCGTCTAATCACTGCGAACGTTTAAAATCTAAACTTAAGTACCAGTAAAAAAATTCGTTACGTTATACTATGTGTATCGCTTTAAAAATTAGATACTTTGAGAAGTAGATTTTGAAAGATACGTACTATGATTGTGCTTTGAATTAAGTTCACTCTCTACCATTCTACGATGTCGGCGCAGTTGGGTGAATTTGGCTTTGTAATAGAATTAGATGAGAAATCTTCGTGCTCGACGATGGGCTTCGTTCGATATTAGATTGATCTTGTTTTTGCGGGCTGCTGGATCTCGGCGAAGTCTTTCTGCTGAATCTGTGCTGATCTGCTGCTGCTCGTCGGCGGGGCTAGGTTCTACGCTCACTTGTGAGCTGAAACGCGATATAAAAACATATAACATAACAACACATTATATAAACAGAAAAAGGGTATGTATTTCGCGTTACTTTTCACTAACAGCACTAAACAGAGATACGAAAGCTAGTGAAAGTAATAAAGCCTTGCTCCGTTAAACAAACGATTGTCTTATTAACGTATACAGGCAAGATAAATGTATAGATCCGTAGCTATCATAAACGATACATTCATAATAAAATTGGTTTTAATAATTTGACATGTACATTTGAAATCCTCGATATCGATCATCGATTATCCTACTATATTTATCCTACTATACTATATATATCCTATATAGGATATATATACCATATATATCCTACTATATTTTACGAAGACTGCAATGTTCGATGGTGAATTAAGAATAGACGAGTCAGAAGGAATTTACTTTTTCCATTCGAAACAATATCGAGGGTTTGAGTAGGGCCAATTCGTAGTTGCAGCGATAATAGTGGGCGTGGGTCGTAATATTCCGAAAGGCAACGATTTGAAATCAGAGGCAACGAAATGATAATCAGGTCTGCACGAAGCATCTTGCAAGAGGGACGTGATTCGCATGTCACGAGGGTACTTAAGTTTCAGTCCTTCTTTAATACCAAGGAAAATGCTACGTATAAATGCGTAATTTACAACAATTGTCGAGGATTTTTCCCTTTCAAAATCTTCGTTCTTTTTAAGTTAAGACACTTCTTCTTTCATCGGCGAAGAACTGAATTTTCAGACGCGAGATGAAACGTCAATTAAAATAAAACGAAAAATTTGTATCATCTATACGGTTACGAAGATTGACCTTGATTCGCAGATGACTGCACTCGTTTAACATATAAACACTATGATCACTTTAATTATTATGTGTTCCCACAATTCTATGCTCGATGCAACTAGCCATCGCATACGTAACAGTCGGTTTTCCGCGCTATCTTTCGACTGAACAAAGTCTCGTAAACTACACACTGAGAATATCGTCATGGCTGAACAGATCAGGCTATGAATAATTTCTTGAATTATCATAACAGCCTCGATACAATCTAACGTGAAAACAAACTCGACTAATACATATTTATCCAAATAAAAGGAATGAACTGAAATGAATTTTTCCTGAAACTGGATACCGGGAAACCGGGTTTCTTGTTTACCCTAACAAGAATATCTTTATTTCTAACGCAACTATTTCAAATCAGTTATTAATTTTTTGCGAAACTTTTTGCTAATGTCGTTTGTGTTTTTACTATTCGTGTGATCAATGTTGGAGTATAAAAGCTCTGGCGACGTTTCTAACGCGGATCGATAAAAACGTGTGTCACATAAATACATTAATCTTCGTTTATTCTTTTACGGAGTGTTCAACGTTGACAAATTTATATTTTATAATCGATAAATTTTATACAATTGCTATTATTTAAAATAAAGGACTGGTTTGAAGTCTCTGACGATTATATTTTTGCTTCAAACTCAATCTATGGGGTGTCTATTGTTTACAACTCGAAAGACAAGCCTCGAACGAAATTTTTCTACATAAATTTTCTCTCTTTTTTTTTTTCTTTGAATTGAATCTATATTTTGGGACACCCTCTATAATTTCAACCGATACATTTTTTATAGTAAGTGATACGACTAGATCAGGGTTGTAAACATTCGATTTCAGAAAAATAATTACGTTTACGAGAAGAGAGAAAGAAATTAATTTGGCCGAGCAAAATGAAAAGAAAAAAAAAATTAAAAAAGAAAGGATCGACCGTGACAGGACTCGAACCTGCAATCTTCGGATCCGAAGTCCGACGCCTTATCCGTTAGGCCACACGGTCGTTGAAGGGTAGTTTTCTGAAATTGAAATTTCAATGCTAAAGAAACTGTCACCCCTATTATCGTTCGATACGAATTAATGTTATCGCGCAAACACTCCAGCTTCTGATATACGATATTATTTGATTAAAATAAACGCTCTACATTGATACTCTAACGCATAAACGATTATAAATCTGCATTTATCGGAATATAGGTAATTTAGCGATGATTTATATAATAATTGTAGAGTAACTTGGCTATTTTGAAAACTTATTTAAATTATATAGAATATTATCGTTATAGTTTATCGTTTGTTTTTCATAATTATAGGATGGAATTTTTATCGTAGTAGATATAAATTAGATCTTGTACCAGGTATGTAAATATGAAACCGGAATTTTTGTATAGAAAGCACACGTTTATTGTATGAAAATGATTAAAAATATTTTATTCGAAGTATTGCCCATCGCTAGCTATACATTTTTCCCACCTGTCTGGCAATTGATGGATGCCACGCTAGAAAAACTGTCGCTCTGTTGAGACAAACCAGTCATCGAGCCATTTTCGTACATTTTCGTAAGAAGCGAAGTGCTGGTCAGAAAGTGCGTGTCCCATCGATGCAAATAAATAGTAATCGGACGGAGCCAAGTCTGGAGAGTAAGCCGCGTGCGAAAGTATTTCCCAACTGAACGCTTCGATCGTTTCCTTGACCGGTTTTGCTGTATGCGATGGTGCATTATCACGAAGCAAAATTGCTTTGTGTTGCCTTTTTTGATATTCTGGTCGTTTTTCACGCAAAGCTCGATTCAAATCGATCATTTGTCGTCGGTAGCGCTCGGTATTAACGGTTTCGCCAGGTTTTAACAGCTCGGTGGTCTTTTTCGGTGGTCTTCCACGTTCTTCGTTCCTAGCGTCAAAATTGCCACTTCTGAATTTTTTAAACCACTCGAAGCACTGTGATTTACCAAGAGCATGCTCACCGTAAGCTTCGACAAGCATTCGATGCGATTCTGCAGCAGTTTTCTTCAAATGGTAACGGAAAATCAATGCTGTCCGCAAATCGTAGTTTCCAGGCACAAAATTTGACATGTTCAACGCTATTACAAACTATGCTGTTGTATGAAACTTGTATCGTTCCGAGTCGAAAATGTTTGTGAGATGTGAAGAAAGACTTTTGGCATCAATGACGCAGTTTAGTGATAACTACATTATCAGCTAGGGCCATCTATAGGCAAATTCCGGTTTCATACTTACAGACCTGATAATCTTGCGGTTAGATTCGCGATTGAATTGAAAAGTTTGGAATTTATAAGTTTGCACGTGGTTATGTTACCTTGGAATTTTATGTAATTGATATCAGACGATAACCAACGCAACGAGATATAGGAAAAATACAAGAATTTCGAGAAAATGTTGAATCGAATACCTTGGCGAATCTCATTACAGACCCTGAAAAGCTCAACGACATAATTGCGAGGGAGGCGTGTCTTCGTCTCGTTCTAGAAAACGACTGAATATTAGCAGACATTGACGGACATCCTGTACCAAATACTCGCTAAATAGACGATATCACGCGCGTCTCTTCGAAACCTTCCGCAGACTTCGTGAATCGCTATCATCCGGAACCCATTTTACATATTAACTTCCTCTTTTGTTTCGTTCTACTTGCGCATTTTCTGCTCGTGAACGTTTATTCCACCGTAATCTGTTAATTTTATAATTTCGATCAGTTGGAAATAAATATTTCATCATTTTAACAAATACGTACGTTTCTTGATATATCTTATAACGTTTTTAATTGTCGCGAGAAAACTGATAAGAGTGTCCCGAATAGAGAAAGGCAAGATTTAAACATCTTTTCAGATGCTTATCGTGATAAGTTGTTTTGCCAGCTATATAAATATAAAGTTTCTATAGGATCAAAATCTTTAGGCTTTTAATCATTCTCGTGACAAAGCGATGCGCACGGTTAAGTTGGGTAGAAAATTAATCACGTTAGTTACTCGTTCGATTGTGAATGCAAATTGCACGATAACTAAACACCTTCGTCTAAAGTATTCCAAGTGTATCTATCCTATACCTAATGGTAACGTTATTATTATACGGATGATTGATATTAATCGGGTTAATGCAAGGTATATATTTAATAATAGCTAAATTTCCGAGTACGTTGTATTATTGCATTTTCTTGTAAAGTTACATCGAAGATTCTATCATAGAATTTCTCTATACTAATTCGCTCAAGTTAAAACAAACGATTGAATTGAAATGAACGTACAAACTACGTACGTGTTGCGTTCTGGTAATTACGATCGTAGTGGTAAAACGTACTTTAAATGCAATACTGAAAGCTGACATTAGGAAATTTAATTGCTCTTCCTTGATAACAAGACGATTTCGCGTATGTAAAGAGGTATACAGGGTGGTTGGTAACTGGTGGTACAAGCGGAAAGGGGGCGATTCTACGCGAAAAAAGAAGTCGAAAATATAGAATAAAAATTTTTCGTTCGAGGCTTTGTCTTCGAGAAAATCGACTTTGAATTTTCGCTCGGTACGCGTGCACTTTATCGCGTCTCGTTATAACGGATCTCACTGTAGATCGTTGTCTCGATTGACGTTTTTTTTTTTATTCTATAAAATTTTATTCTATATTTTTTATTCTATATTTTCGACTTCTTTTTCCGCTTGTACCACCAGTTACCAACCACCCTGTATATCGAATCTTTCGAAAAAAGCTTTTACTTGCGCGAAATGTGTCCCAACAAATTTTCGACGAATGTTTCCTTCGAATCGATTAAATTAAAACGTGGACTGACGCGTGCCTGCTATTTTTCAATAATGCAAGATAAGTATGCTTTTATCTCGAGGAAAGAATTCCTTTAACTCGTGATTCCACGATTGCAGATCTTCACGCGTGAAAACTAACAGTAAAATCTAATATTTAAACATTTTTCTATTTCATTCGTTTCCGGTATTATTTCATTAATTTTATACGTAAATCAACATTTATAAAAATATGAATTTGATTTTAAATTAGCCATCTAATCGTAACTTATATCAACGATATCGTGTGTTTAAAAGGTTTAATAAACAATTAGCGATATCGCATTCAGGTCGTTGTACGACACACTACATCGGTGTAATTAACTACATCGGTTAAACTGTCAATTATCCGTTGTGAAATTAAGTTCAATGATCCGTCGTAATGTAATTGCCATCTACGATGATGCGTGCTGCAGGTGCGATCTGTGCACCACGTGCACTCTTGGCACTAATACAGAAAACCTTTTAAGCAGAGAATCTATAGAGAATCTAGTACGTCGATTATTTATTTCCTTTCTTGGGAATTTAAACCGAGTGAATTTAGATAGAATTAGTTACAGCATTAGTTACAGCGATAGATGTCTTCTATGGCATCGCTGGAATAAATTTAATCAACGCAAACAGCGACCAGAGAATTAAAAATCGAATTCTGTTTTATCCCCTTTGGTATAAGAAATCTTACAATTTTTGAAAGATTTTCTATCGACTTGATCGTCGATTAATTTTGCCAAATATCGTTACTTGCAAACATAAAGAAAATTGACCTTTCGTTGAAAAATTCCAAGATATTTTGTACGTTCAAATTGTATTTATCGGAATTTTTATTAAATTTAGTAAAATATCAAGTATCATAGGTTGATAAAAAATAAAAAAATCGTTCTAGGATTATTTTTTTCCCAAGTTCCAACGAATATATATTAGAAAAGAATTTACTATCTTCCTTTCTCTCTAACTTGTACAATATATTTTCCAGTTAATTACACGTTTTACATCGGTCGAACTCGTCATTATAACGATTGTAACTTTTCGTACGTGACTCATTATCGACATAGAGACCGTTACAGAACATAAAACATAAAACGAAACATAATAGCAGTTTCAGCTGATAACAATATTTATAAATTGTCATCTGTATAAACGTTTGCGCATATAATTTACGATTCGAATTTTTGTAGATATACGTCAATTATGTCTGTTGTGCGATAAATTTTACATGTACAGTATGCCCTGAAAGTTTACTTAGTTGGAATAGTTTATACCAATATCTTTCAGAGTGTGAAAACTTCCTTTCATACAGGAAAACGCTGGTTCTTAGAATATGCAAAAATAATCTTACTCTTATTTGCATTTATTATATAACTCGCCACAGTTCTAATATCACGAGCTCTTCGACGAACTTTTCGACATTTACAATAAAAGCTAAGGTTGCTGATAAAAAGACAATTAAAGAGATCTTAACTCAAATTGTAACTCCGTACAGAAAAAAAAAAAAAAAAAAAGAAGAAACCTCGAAGAAGAAATTTTCACGCGTAGAGCTTTTCTTTCCAGCTTTATCAAATATCAGCTGAGTTACAGAATAGAAAACAACGTTGTTTATCACGAGGATGAATCATAAACTGTGATAATAAGAATGAGTAGCCATTCGTTGACATGTTCAGAAAACGCCGATTTGAATGAAACTGTTTTTTAAATATCTCGTAACCTAAGATGGATACGGAAATGCTGAAAATAGAAACGAAAAGGTCGACAGTTTCAAGAACGCAGTCTCGAATTGGTCAGTGTTCTCGTACCTGCAATGACTATAAACGGCTGCAAAGGCCATAGTCTTTACTATCGTCATCGAACTATGTTCCGAAGCATTTTTTACTATTTAATAAATTCGCAAATAAGCAATTGACATCTGTATTTTTATAATTTCCTGTTATCATTGCGAAAAATATGGTTTCTCGAAAAATCTTCGTCGATAATGAAATAGTAATAACGGCAGGACGGAATGGAAAAATGCGAAGAATTGTGTAATATTACACGTGTGAAACGTGTATTTATAGATTACTTGAGTTGCGAATGATTTTTTAACACTCCTCGCGTTTTTACTGAGATTCCTAGTTATTTAACGTAGATAGAGTGAATTTCTGCGCTACGAGAAACGAGAAAATACGAAAAGTTGCTGTGATTTCAACCAGAAAGCTTATTTTTATTAATTGTAACTTTGATTCCACGTGATTGTTAGTAATTTTCTATTCTCGTTTCCTTCTATAAGACGAAGTAATCTGTGAAACAGTAGGAATACCGTATACGTATATTTTTGTTATTTAAACAAGACATCTTCGTAATATACGACACTTGTACCAATCCCCTA
This sequence comes from Bombus flavifrons, assembly GCF_040668555.2. Taxonomy (NCBI): domain Eukaryota; kingdom Metazoa; phylum Arthropoda; class Insecta; order Hymenoptera; family Apidae; genus Bombus; species Bombus flavifrons. The sequence goes on along the minus strand of NC_138444.1, from coordinate 18,267,655 downwards.
CATTCTACATCGAACGATCTTTCTCGCTGTTACACCTATTGTTTTTCAATCCGGTCACACGAAAACAGTTGCTACACCTTCGTTCTTCTTCCATCATAGAACTACTTCGACCTTGCCGATTTTCCCATAAAAGTGATGGAACTGAAACGATATTGATATCGAATTAACATAAATTAATCCTCTTATATAGGATTCCGTTTCGAGGCTTCCAAGTTACATACTCTTTCGATTCGTCGCTTCTTAATATTACTCTATCGAATTATCGTACCATTTGCTTATAATAACTATTAATTATTAAATAAGAATAATTTACACGCGTCAGTGACTTACGATAATTACAAGTCGAACAAATTTTCTTTTAACGAGTACAAGTTATATCCTTGCACAAAAGTTTTATATTCTAAGGTCTTTTGCACGAAAGTGAATGGAAATTTCAAGAAAAAAGCAAACAACATAACGTGGTGTAAATTGGAAAGTTCGTCGAAACCGCAGAACGAAGAACTATGAATGATAAATAAACAAAAAATTTGATCGCCCAACTGTCGATGTATATCTACGATACATTTCGCTATTTATCACGCCGCTAATAAATACCAAGTTAAATATGTAATCTACTTGTAAACATAGGTAGTTTAAAAACGGTTCGTAACCAAATTACTTAGTTTGACTCGAACGTCGTGCCGATTGAAATAAAGATAAATGGGTAAAGAAACTCGTAAAATAGATAGAGGTCATTGTAGATAGAAAAAATTGGCGAAATTCGCGATCAATGCGAACCTCGAGCGTTCATCTCCGTCACGCGACTGTTAATCGGGGGATCGCGTTTGATTAAAAACGTGGACCGCGATTGCGGATCGAACGGTGCGAAAAGGAAACGAGGTCAAGCTGTTCTCGAAAGCTCTAATCGGCGTGTCAAGCGTGTGGCACTGAAAGTAAAGCGGTTTATAATTATCGTCAGTCTCGCAAGGACATAATAATCAGTCTCGTTGTCGACAAATTTACCGGCGGCAGAGAAGCGATGCCGTCGCTGAAAAGCGGTGTCATCATACTCGTTAAGACTGGTTCACACCACGCTACCACTGCTAACTAATTGGCACGTTTTCGATAAGCGTATCGTTGATTCATGATCGCTCTCAATCAAAAATAAACGCACGATAAATGAATTTCTTGACTCCTTTGCGTTTCTGTTTCGTTGCATGTTTTATAATATCCCTTATCTCGGGGGGATAGACTCGGGGGGATGTAAACCAGCTTGATCGAGTAAGAACAGAAATTTCTGAATCGTTGAATATTTTATGAAGAACGTTGGAGATATCGAAGTAATAATATATTCTTTTTTTTCAGATTTGTATGAAAATGAACGCAATTAAAAAAGTGGAACTCGAGAAAAGATTTATTTTGCACGTGGAATACTTTTAAACTGCGCGTCGTATCAACGCGTTGAATACTTTTAAATCTTTCGTAACCTACTTAGAATCTGATTTAACAAGTTACTGTATTTCACTTGATTTGCGAATGATAAAGTAAGGAGGACGTTTCGGCGAATGAATAAATCACTCACAGCGTAATTTGACATTTAATATCTCGTGTTTTAGCTAATATTCTAATAATTAAATTTTGTCGATCGAAGATCTTCGACGAGACACGCGAGAAACAGTGTTTATCGAAAAATTAGTAATAATTAATTGTCAGAATTGATCTTTGCAATTAAGAACGAAAAAATAAATTACTTACTCCTGGAAGAAGCGTGGAATTTCATGAAATTACGATCCAGGGATCCGTGGTCCGAAACGAAAGGATCAATTAATCGATCGACTGATGTTGCATACCAGTTAGAGGGTGGTCGCATTTAGGAAACGCGGAAATACCGTGAATAGAATGATAAAAGTCAGATGCGTCGAGAAATGACAACTATCACATATGTAAATCCTCAAATTTATCGAAATTATATAACATTTCGTCAAGGTTATCGTTTAATTAGCTGTAATTATCATAGCGAACCACCGGTTTATTAGACAAAGCGATTAAAGTGCGCAAATCGATAAGAACTTCGTGTACTCAAAATTTCGAAAATAATTCTCCGAAACATGCTTATTACTATTAACAAATAAATTGATAAACTATGTTCTCCACGATCATGGACATCGTCCCTCTTTCGAAAAATATTCAAACATCGATTTACGATGAATTTCTAGCTTTAATGTCTAGCTCTACTGTCTACGAATAATGACAAATAATTCTGCAAAATAATTAACTCTGCTACTGTTCCACTTATTCTTCGCGTTTGTAAAAAGTAGCAAAACTTGAACGAAACAAAGTATTTAAACAGTTGTTTTTTTTTATTAAATAGTATCTAATAGTATGAGGAGGAATAACAGAGTTAAAAGTTAGGAATTTTCAAAAATAATCTCTTTACGATAAGTAAAATGCACTTGTTTAAAAGTCTCGAAGAGAAGCTTCGAATCGACGATCTAATAACAAAGAACATGAAAATGCACAAAAATTTGCGACGCACCGATTCGACGAATAAGAACGTGTTTTATCGTGTTACACGCGACTTCTACGTATAATAAAATAATATTCGATCCGCGAGAGACGGTGCGGCGTTTGGTAATGAAGTGACTGTCAGAGAGTATCGAAGAGTAAAAGCAAACTGCCACCTCCTATCACTCGGTTTGCAAACGTTCCCGTTCGTTTCCTAGTCTATCGAATGACATGCTGATGGTGGCCATGAAGGGAGATGCCCCCGTTACTTTGCTCGATTCGCTTCAAAGGATATCAGATCCTTCGATCCTTTCGTTTCGACGTTGTTTCATCGACTCGTTGACGCTCTTGCTATCGCGTTATATCATATTAATTTGTTAAGAAAGAAAATTGAGTTAACTGTTACTTACGCTATACGTAGATCGTTAATTCCTTGGATGTAATAATTTTGTTATTTTCCTATATTTCAATTATAACGAATTACAATCCTTGATCCTATAGGAAATTACATCTCCTGTAAGAGGAAGCGTAAACCGGAAGCCATCTCAAGCCGAAAGACAAGAATCACCAACGATAGTAAATAATATCACGTTTCTCGATATTTTATTTCTATTGAAAATAAATTGCATCATATTTGTACGTGGAAGAATTGAAACTGATCTACTTAACATTTACGTAGCTTTGTTAACTTTTACTTATATTACAAAAGTTTCTGATCGACGGATCAACGTGTTAATAAGTTAAGTTGAATTTTACCAGCCGAACTTTAGAAGATCTTAGTAAGTTAGGATTGCTCGTGAAATTGAAATTTTCATTAAAGTTAACACGAACGATACTTTCCACCGATGATGCCATTAAAACGAAACAACAAATTATCATTAATATTACGGCTAAATAGATATTTAATAGCTAAAACACGTTTATATTGAGATCCTAATTCTTCAGTTGTTCATGAAGATATGAATCGCATAAACATTCACAGTCCAATTATTAAAGATATTTTCGAAGCGAAACAAGCATGTGTTTACATTCTATTTTTTCTGTAAAATTATATTTACAAATATATCTAGGAATTTGCATAAATACCGGCAACTAATTAATTACGATAAGCGTTTCATCGTCCATTGCAGCTCATTTATGTATGCTTGCGCTAAATATATATCTCCGAAGTAACAAACTAATATTATTGGATTAATAGAATCGAAATGAACGTACGTAAGTATATATGTTGAAGATTGATCTAAGTTTAACGAGCTAAACGAAGTTGATGAAGTTTATTATTGAAGCAGCCATGCTTTTAGTTTTTACGCAAGAAAGAGCGCGCTTATTTTTGCAAAATCATTATAACGCGTTCTAACGTTAACGAAAATTCGTCTCTGATGAATTAATCGTTTGTTAGCTTATTAATTAAGGGAGAGATAAAAGGCAAGTGTAACCGATAACAATGGGTGAAAGCGATTTTTCGCCTAAGGTAATATGAAAAATGGAAACAAATATGTCGACCTCGTCGTCACTAGGGCAAGGTTTATTCCGTCTACGCTCCAAGAATCATCGTAATTTCTTACACTATATTTTTTTATGTTCTATAACAAAACGTAGTTTAATCTTTTCCCATTAATATTAATTAATTATACGGACAAAAAGTTGTGAAATTCTTAAGAAATGTGCAGAAATTCAAAGAACTACAGGTAAATTAATCCGAGTTTTAAATTTAAAGGTACCATAATTTTCTGTCATATCCAAATTCTATTATCTATCGGAATCACTTCCTAGAAACGCTAGAATAAATAACTATATCTTAGCGTGTCATTTGTGAAACTCGCACGTCCAAACGATTTTGAATCGAATTTGAGGCGAACGTAATTCCGGTATTGGTGAATAAAATCAAAGATTATTCACCAACTTTACTAAAATACTGCTGTAATTTATTCATAATAGGACGAGCAATTTGTTAAAAAATCTATAATTCTCGGCAGTAACGTCAAAATTAATGAAATATTATTTTAGTTATTATTTTGTCGACGTTGCGACACGTCTTACGGCGAATCAACAATCCATAGAATAAGTTAGAACGCTGTTTAACATTTGTACCAACGCCAAAAACTTTCAAAACCGGTTACGTCCCAAATAGAATAAGATGTTCTAGTCTCAATGTCCACGTTTCGCGATCCTGCATTTTGAATTATTATGTGTTTACATAAAACGCGGTATGTTTACTTCGCAGACGTTCGCCATCTCGATGGCTAACTCCCGGCGTGCGGTTTTAATTTATTGATTGAGATTAAGATTCATTCGACGTGATGTCAGTCGACGTAATTGTTGGTCAATTTTGATCTTGAATAACGTGTTTAGCATACTGAACGAAAGTAGGCTTTTTACTGACATTTTTCAAACAGTTCAATGGCCGACGTTATTTATACGAATGCAGAGTCGTGACAAACTGGTTCGTTTCCATAGCTCGAATTATGGAAATCGGGTAATAAAATAGACGAAACGTAAACATCACTATAAGATCTTTAATTCTTGAAGATTCAATTACATTGATAAGTAACAGGAGCATAGACGATCATGAACAACTGCGTCCTCTGCTTCTATTGAACGTTCTAAGCTCGATCTGGCAAACAAGAAAGAAGACGTTCGTTCCTTCTCGCCATCATCTCTCAAAATAACGCAATAGAATCGAAGAACCTAATTGTGCCATTTGTGCGAAACAGAAAACACAAAGATATTAACAATTTCAAGAGATATTAACAAACGTAAATATCTTCCAACTGTACTCAAACATCGTGATATTGATACATCTTGATCGACCAATTTCGATAAAAATACGTTAAATATAAATATGAATCGACTGCTACAATCGTTTCTTTGCGTTCCATACAAATTTCACATTTAACATTGACATCGATAGGCCACGGTTTTTTCCGCTATTTCGCATTATTATCGCAGAATATTAAGAAAAGTTTCTCTTTGCAATCTTAACGGGCATGTCTGAGCCAAAAATCGACATGAAGTTTTACATTTAACGGTAGTTAAATAGAAGAAAAAAGAATTGTAAAACTTACAGTGTGCGGTTTGCCAAGTCTCGGAGAAGTTGCCCGAATTGGGGAACCGAGAGGCAATGGGAGAGCGCAAACCTTATATAGGGGAGGCCACGAGGCACCAATATTCCCCACTCTTCGTTCGTAGAAGCCACACACAAACGTATCTGCATCCAGAGAGTCAACGACGAGTCGTTGGAAAAAGAGCAAACGAGATCACGAAAACCGACATCCATCTTTTGATGAATAAATTACTTTATATGAGTTTATAGCGAAGTTTCGTTCTGACACACTTCGTGTTGTGCGAGTGTCAGCTTGCGAATGCTCTTTGAGAGAAACATAAAAGCGCATGGCGCTGAAGAAATTCGCGGTACTCGCGACGACGCGACCATCAGTTGCGTAACCTCGTGTAAACGATTCCCGCGAATATCGCCGCGACATCGATAGCAGGAGTCGGTCGTTGGACACCCACGAGAAAGCATTTTTTCCGCTTTAATCGATTGTTTATCGATAACTAACCGATAGTTGGAAAATCGATGATGTATTTATCAGTGGATTAATATCAATATTAATTATTTTATTGTAACGAGGCTCACGGCCGAGTGCGATCTTTCGTTCGACATTGCACGTTACTTGCGGTTTAATAGGTTATCCTGCTAAACATTATATCGTTCGTAAAGTATTTAGTAGATCGATTATCGGTAAGATGGTGGATTTTTCTGCGTTTATGGGGAATTTTGAAACTGCGATATTGCACAAAATACGCGTCATATGCAAGAATATAGAAAGACAGTGGATATTATTGGAAGGTCAATTATTAGTAGACTGCGAATTTTTATACATTCGTGGGAAATTTAGAAGCGAAATATTCCACAAGATACGGTACATTACGATAAATTGTGGAATATATGGAAAATTTCAAGATGCAAAAAAATATGCAAAGAATAGAGCAGTAGCAGAGCGTTGATTCGTCAGAACGGCAATCTTAATCGCACACGTGGCCCAACAGTCGGTTCGAAACGAGGATCAATCGAGACGTTCAATTCCTTTAAATCAGTTCTCTAGTTGTTTCGCATTATCGATTATCGACGTTTGATCGAAATGGGAATTTCGACCAGCAGCTAGTAGAATTCAGTGTTGGTTCGAAATTAAAGCTAATTGTGGTATTGGTTTCAGATTAATTTAGTATTGTCGTATAAATTAATTCGCGAAGCACAGCGAAGGACACGTTTCGAATTCTTCCGCGCCATCTACACGTTGTTCCATGTTGTACGATCATAAATTTAGACAAGAGCATTTAGACAGATTTATTATACTTTTCTGAACTTGCTCTCCTGCCAACGATTTTGCTGGTCATTAGCTAAGAAAAAAATTTCACCTTAAAAAGAATCTCGCCGTTCGAGAAGAGCAAATTTAACGAGTCGCTTAACGAATAAACAAATGATAAATTGAATTAATTCGACAAATGTATCTGGCGAACAATGAAAAGCGCCGTAATACTCGGTCTTATTTTTTTGTTCTTCGTCTTACGCAATATTACTTAATCGCATTACCGACGAAAAAATAAAACAACTCCTCATAAAATCTTTTTACACGATTTCTTAGTTCCTTTTCAGTGTTACTTTAAATCCTGTACGATTTTGATACCGGTATTATGCCATCGAAGCTATATCGAAACCAATATATTATCGAAAATCGAAATAAATATCGGTATTTTTGCGATTTTCCTCTTGTAGAGACGTTACATTAAAATATGTTTTTTTTCTCAATAACTAAGAATCACGACAATATATCGATGCTGGTCGTCTTCCGTAATTATTTATTTACAATATGAAGGAAGTACTTTACGGTATGGCGTGATACAAATTTCCGGAAACGACTCGCCGAAATCACCGACGAGTCTTCACGTTCTTGCCATCGATCTCGAAAACCCTGATCCCCATTCGTTTATATTCCATATCCATCTTATTGCTTAACCTGTCTGCTATCCATTTCTGACATAAAGCGTATAACCTATTTGCCTCGACTAAACTAGCTAAAGTTGACAGCTACCATGTAGTTATTATACATCAGGAAATTACGATAATTAGGAAAATATATTAGGAAACATTTAAGGTTTTCTGTTTTAATTTTTATCGGAAAGTGAACTCAGCCTTCGGTTGTATCGAAAAATAATCTGAAAATAAATATCATACGGAGAGATTGAAAAATAATTTTAACGCAAGTTTGCAAAGGAAATGTTTGACAATTACATTGCTTGATTTTCGAAGAATATATCTCAATTTTTTTGGTAAAGCAAAACATCACGGATGGACGATTGTGCGTTTTCCAGAAGACAAATTGGTGGCTCATAAAATCAATCAACGGTAAGAACAGAGTCGAAATTGAACGAGAATGTATCGCTAATTGCGCAGCAATCGTGTCGTCAATCATGTGGGTTTACCAACTTTAAAAAGATACACGTCAACTCGTGTTGAAAGAAACGTGATAATGGAGACACTGTTTGTAGTAAATCTTACGGCGGCTTAACAAGCGCCAAAGTGGAACCAGCTTTTCGAGACTTATGCACACGAACTACAAACCGTTGCGAGCTCGCCACTAACTTAAAGGCTGATTCAGACACGGCCAGTATCCATCAAATAGCAAGTAAAGCCGAATCTACACTCTTAACTTTCGATGATCATTGCGGATGAAACGAGGATGAAAGCGGTGTAAATTCGCTTTTACATGCTACTTGACTAAACTACTGACCGTGTACGAACTAACCTTTACAGCTTCCAACTTTTACGATCCTATAAAATAGAATCAGATGATATATTCGATATTTATTTCAAACTACTTGATGTTCATTCTGGCTATGGTGTATTAGAGGAATTACAAAGAAAGTTCGATTTTACATGTAATTTCGAATTAAGAAAGAATTTACTAGAAATATAGTTATAGTTCGTTAGTATAGTCGGCCATATTCTATTTCATTGAATCCTACTCTACTGAATTTTAGTCAACCTGTTTAGCCCATATTTACAGAGCCGAGGTCGCCTGAATTTCCATCAACCTGTAATTGTTAGTACGTATCTTGTATCTTCCACCACCTTCGCGATATTGTCGCAAACTTTTACGGATAAATGAAACGTGTCTTGCACTCACAGTCATCGAGATACCAGGCGCGATACACGGACAGAAACATGGTTGCATTGTCTTACAATCTTACTCGGCATTAATATACGCAATGATATATGACTATCATGTAATCGATTGTCTCGCCGCGCAATGATTGTCTCTATTCGTTTCTGTTTCGCTCGTTGCGGTGTCCTTCGCGATGGCAACTTTTCAAGCTCGATGTTCTCGAAAACGAAGCCCCGAACGCAATTTTGGTATCCTTGATTTTCGTCTCATTTCGGGCTAAGGCTTCCCCTGTGCTGCGAATTTAGGTTCTTGATGTACATTGGAGTTAGAAAATATTTAGTACAAGCATATGTATAATTATTTCGCAAAGATCACAGATCTGCTTAAACGGTCGATTATTCATTATATTTTAATGAAGCTCGATAATCGGTAAGACCACGTTTCACACTTATTATATACTCAAGATGGCTATCACGCTTTATATCAATTTTTTATTGAATACATGTTTGCAACAAATACCTTCTAATTTCTATATACATTTTCAGATTAGTTTCAAATTTGATCAATACAATTTCAGATATACCAATATAAATTGTGCCGCATTACATATACAGGGTGGTTGGTAACTGGCGGTACAAGCGGAAAGGGAGTGATTCTACGTGAAAAAAGAAGTCGAAAATATAGAATAAAAATTTTTCGTTCGAGGCTTTGTTTTCGAGAAAATCGACTTTGAATTTTCGCTCGGTACGCGTGCGGTACGTTATAACGGATCTCACTGTAGATCGTTGTCTCGATGGAAAAATTAAAAAAAAAAAAATTTTTATTCGAGGAGAATCACCCCCCTTCCCGCTTGTACCACCAGTTACCAACCACCCTGCATAACATAAATGCTTAACATGAATATAGAATTTTTCTATGGTGAGTGTTCAAATACTGGATCTTTATTGGTTTTGTAAGGAAGAATTAACTTTGTGATTCCGACGAGGCTTCTGATTTAAAAATGGCTCTAATAATACATTAAAACTATTTTATCGAAATATTTGTCGCATAAATATTTATTTCAATAAATGAAAATGTAAGATAAGAAATATCGATCTTGAAATAAAAGTACAAAAGAAGAGAAAGAATTAGGAATATCGGTTAGTAAGAAATAGATTTCATTAGCTACTGGCTGATTAAGAAAACGAAACAATGGCGTCGTGATCGAAACGATACGTAATAAATATTTTCCAGACTATGGTCTTTGGCATTCTAATCAACGATGATGTTATCGAACTTTGTTGAACTTGGGAGACCACATAACGATGTATCGGTAGTATCCAGTCCTATGAAGCCTACGATATTGTCTACATAATAAAATGGCCATTATACTACATACTTTCCAGTTAACACATACATGATACAGTCTCGGCAAACATTTCAGATATTTCCCGAAGATCTTATCATATACATATAATAAAATTGGGATGTAGAATAACGCGTATCAATAAATGATTCTTCCATGTTATCCGCATACTTAAGAAATTTCTCTTAGCGATAGAAACAGAAATAGAAGAATACTTTATTACTAGTTTCTAACACTGAGAATAAAAAATACGAAATTTAAATGTCGTAAATTTAAATCCAACATAAATCATTGTAGTCTGCAATCTATGAGGATACTATGCGCGGGTTAAGAAATCTCTTGGTAATAGAGAAATACGACTGACAATGAACAGAAAATGCGAGTAGGAAATGGGCCAAAGAGCGGAGCAAATTGAACAAATCGTTACAGAATGAAAATCAAATGCAGAGACAGATTTGACGTTGCATCGATCGCCAAAACATACGTGTTAACTTTAAAAATTCCTTTTTTATAAAAGACGAGAAATATGAATTGTGCTTTTTATCTGCGGTGTTCGCATGACTGTGAATTTTATCGCGCACGGATCGCTCTAAATCGACAGAAATAGAATAAAGTAGTAACGTGAAAAACAATCCAACATGGTAAGAAACGCGAACGTGGCCGAATGTATCAACGCGGCAAATGCGTTCAGGTGTACAGTGTACACAGACGCGTGAAAGTAATGCGAATTATGCACACGCACGGTCATATGTGTCCGGCGTTGTGTACACGAGTTGCTCGTAGTGAATCATCGAGCGTACTGACGTCATCAACGTGCTCTGGGGGCAATCAACCGGCAAGCAGCGTAAAAATCTTGCGGATCACGCGTCACGTACTGCACGGTTGCAGCGTGATTGCGTGGGTGGATGTTGCGAGTTGAATGGGAGCTGAATGCGCGTCGTTTCGGCGGAACCCAAGAAATTCGATGCAGTTCGCGTCATACAACGCTCTCTTCTCAATAACCTCTTCTCATATATACGGTGAGCGACAAAAGTATCTCGATACTTATCAACGACGACCACTATACTTTGAGCATTTCGTATATTTTTCCATATTATGCATCCTTGGATCCTCAAACTACGCATAAATACATAAAAATCCGCCATCCACTTATTATACTTCTATTCGTCGTTGAAAGAATGAGGCAAAATAGATTTTAATTTGCAGAATTTAATTAACCAGGTATGTTAATCTTGTTTACTTATGTTCAGTTCAAGAAGATTATCTTTCATTCTGATCGAATGAATTCACAAAGGAGTCTAATTTTCTCGATAAAGCTACTGCGAAAGACACCATTCTAGAATTTCTAGGATCTAGGACTCGAGGGAGGTACACGCTGTAACTCGTTGGCAATGACATCCTGGTTCAAATAGCGATCCATGTGAGAAAATCGGTTTCATTGCGACATTTGCATTTCAAGCTAAAGGTAAACCAATATTTTCGCCTATTACGATGCTATATTAGGTTTACGTGTGTTAAACCACGCGTGTTTGTCATGCATGAACTCTTCGTATGTTTATCTGTCCCGCTTTTGGTTACCCTTGCTTTACCGTGCTTGCATCGTAGAAAACGTATTTTAATATTTTGATCAGCCGTCTAAGTATTTGTCTCGAAAATATATATATGTGAGTATTTTTTAAACAAAGTATTATTTACAAAAAAGTATTATTTTACAAAGTATTATTTACATTTTACGATTGTGATGTTATACAAACATTGGCTGATTTTAAACGAATAAACAGAAGGATACAAAAATATCGCATCAACCATCCTGTCTGAGTTTAATAGAATCGCAGTAGATCGATTGTATACTTCTGATAATAAATCTGTCGATCAACGAGGCCAGAATCAACCAATCGATGGAAATCAGATTGGAAATCCAGTTGTTGCTGTGCTAGATTTCCGCCATACCTACGGTGAGCTATTATGTTTACCTCGTTTTATTACTGTTGCAAGATTTCAATTTGTTCGTCTCACGGATTTATCTCATTTTCCATAAATTTGAATTTCTGACGTTGGACGTATGATTTTTTTTTTTTTGAAAGGATCAACTCTGCGCTACACATACCAAGTATGTATAATAAGCACGTGCTTCTGTCAGTTTTTATTATTATGACCCTCGATTCTGTTTTCATTTATCTATCTGATTTTTCAATATTAAAATTTTTCAAATCGAAGATATATCTTTGAGTAAATAATATAAAGTTCTAGAATTTTGAGAATTTTTGCATCTACTGTAATTGCGAACAGCTGTAACTTTACGCAATTATCATTTAATTATTATAAGACGTTGAATTGTTCAACATCTGTTTTTTGTCGATCTTTTTTAAAGATCTATTCTTCCGGGTGTCGTAATTTTTTTAACGTTGCTTAAGTTTTCAAAGAAAATTGCAATTTGATTGTGCTCATCTTTTCATGTCACCGTGCAAAATATGATAATAATGGGCTGTTATCTGTGTTTACCAAACCGTTTCGAAAACTAGCAAGCAAAACGTACTCCTTTTAAAGAAACCAGATCCGCAATTGTAATTTTGTTTTCTCAACTACAGTTTACTAAAATACTAAATTTGTGCTTTCAAAAAGTGAGATACAGAATTAAGCTACTCGAAAGAAGTCTTAGGAAAATGATAAAATTAAAAGGTTATAAAATCATAAAATTATATTTTCCTGTATCGTTATTAAATTATAATATAATTATAAAATTGTAGGGAAGTTAAGCTGTTCTAAAAAAGAAATTATTCTCTTACATCAACGAAAAGTCAGAATAAAGCACTACGTAATAAATTTTCGAAGGATTCAATCATTTAATAATATTCTGCTTTCTTTATTCTTTCTATAAAATTAACAATTTGCGTCATATTGTGGCATTAATCGTGTACTTCGCAATCTACTGCAAATTGTACTTATGATGAAGAATTTTGAAATTTACGATATAGTCACGATCTTGAATCTTACGTATGTTACCAATACGGTATAGGCATTTTGTAGGTTAGGCAATATTTCAATACTGGATAAACTTCTTTTCCATTGATTTATTGCATCACGTAAATCAAATTTAGAGGTCGGAAAATTACGTCGTTTCGAATGGAAAAGTGTCTAGCACCGAGCTTCAAACCTTAATTATCTAATGCATTACTCAATCGTTAACTCTGACTTGTTAATGTTGTTACATAACGCATATAGCTGGTCTAAATTTCTCATAGGCCTCGTATCTGTATAGGAAAAATTAAACGAAATATTTTCTGATCCTTGTTACTACTAAACGAGATGTGACTATTAAACAAAATGGACGTTGTACATTTTCATAATGATATTTGATTTAGGTAAGTTTACGAAAAACTAAAAACAGTGGTAAACAACATAAACCCTGCTGCTTTCATTGGATCAATGTGTCTTTAAATATTTAATTTTAATATTCAATGTAATTTTACTTTTTGCGTATTCCATGCTTTTTATCAATAAAATATCTCAAGAATAGAAAATATTTAAAGAAATACATACAAATGTGAAGAAAAAGCGAGAACAGCAGACTTAAGTAAAATATTATTCGAATTTTCTGTGTATGAAACGTATCAGAACTTGCTACTTTAAACACCATTGCAACTATCCCGAGTGTTCATACGTGTCACAAATGACCGGTATGATCTATTTCCGCTCGAAATCCACTAGACTTATTATCGAGCACTGTAAGCTGATTTCACCACGAATTCATTTGATCTACTAGCACCCTATTAGACACTTGCAAATACTAGGATGCACACGAAATACTACTACTTACATCAGTTCATTTAATTTACTCGCTCATGAATGGAATGCACTTCACGAAAACGCAGCGAATCTTTACTTAAAGCAATAAGGAAGTTTGAATTAAGTAATGGATTTAAAGAGATCAAGCCAATAACAAAGTTTCACACTGATATATAACCATCGAGCTTTTTTTCTATTTTAATTCGAGTTATACTTCAACCTAATTTTTTGCTGGAAATATAAAATAATCGATTTATATTTTGTTTAAAAAACGTTTAAAAAACGATAATAAAGTTTCAAATTAATACAACCACGATATTGTATCAATTAACTCTAATCTAATTTTATAGAGAAAAAGAATACAAAACATTATCTAAGAAATGTTGAAAAAAGAATATTTAAAGGATATTACTATCTTATAACTAGTAATTCTGTGGTTTTTACTAATCATACATTACCTCGTAATCAATAGCTTAAACATTACAGAGATTAAATATGGATTAAGAAAACTAGATGTTGCGATATGATCCTCGTTTTATCCAACTGAATAAATAGTTCCACGTTAATATTAAAACCTCCTTAGAGAACTATATATTATACTTGAAACATTACTTAATATTACTTAATTTAACTTGTATCATTAATACTAATACAATTATCTAACAAGCTTTATTCAAACGATCTTATACCATAGAACTTCTTCTTATTATTCGTTTATTTATAGTCGTATCAATTACGAGATTTTTAGCGACTACTTTGGGTTGAAGAACGCACATATATCGTTGTATCTAAAAGAAATATCTTGTCACTAGGACCAAAGTCACTGAAAAATCTCTAACAACCACTAAATTGCGGAACGACGGGACGACCACTCAAAAGAAGATCAAACCTAATTTAGTTACTCACCTAATCATAATATCTCGTCTCGAGACGATTTCAAACCGGCAGGAGCTCATTCAGCGTAGAATTCGCGTTACCTTTTGATACAACACTTCCGGTAACACTTTTTTTCCTCTTTCTTTTTATTACGATCCAAGTTATAGGAGTTGGCGAGGCGTCGATAGAGAGATAACTAAATCACTACGAAGGGGTCAGTTCGCGGCGAGTACGTCTGTCAATCTGTTAGTACAACTGCCAACTCAGGGACGTCGCACGGGACCGCGAAATCAGGCGGCCCCTTCCCCCTCCTTTCCTTTGTGCACAGCACTAGAAAAAAGGTATACCTCACGCGAAGGGGGATAATAGACGACCATTGACAGCTTCACGGAAGTAATAAAACTCACGGTTAAGGATAACTAGCTAAGCGCGAACTTGTCGCTGGATAAATAAATTTACGTTGGACCGGAAGAACTTCCTTTGCACCCTCTAAATCGATCACTTTTTAATTTCGATTGTATACTAGGATTTTAGGGAAAAAGTGGCACAAGTAAATTCTTTTTTGAAAAAGAAAAAGTATAGAAAATGATATGAGATTTGTGTTATGTAGATTCGTATTATTTATGTACAAAATCTAATTATGAATTTCTTTAATATGTAACATTTCTATATGTGGCAGCAAATAAAGAGTATAACACGCATCGAAGTGTCGACATATCTCATACGTAATGTTTCTCGATGTCTCCTCCATTAGAATTTAATTTCGTCCATAGATTTTTCAAATAAAAGATTTTATTACTAACACAACTTTTCTTCCAAACTCTTCATTGCATATTATCATTATCTGTAACATAGAAGATTAACAACTCGTAAAGTAACTATTGGCAATTGAAAATAAGAAGTCGTGATTAATTTTTATTAAAATTCAATGTAAGTTACCATATTGAAATATCTTTAGCGTTCTCGTAAGTTATTAAAAGTATTTTCCTAGAATTCTGTAGGAATAATTTGCGTAAACATCACCTTAATTTACATAAACTTAATAATTTTATCGATTTGTTGAGTGTAATATTCGTTTCACACATGGTAATAATAATTACCTTAACTTTTTATAGAACATTGTCTTCTTGATGGAGTCCAATGAAACAAACGAATGAAATTACATCCGAGGATCCAATTAGCGAAACGTTACGCGAAACGATCGTAACGTTGATTCAATTTTCCTAAGCGTATAACTCCTTAATTACTCGAGGCTGCTATATTGTCGTGATTATTCAACGTTGTATGCATACACGACAGAAAAGTAACCATGCGAAAGAAAGAGGTCACCGAACGACTCAACCTATGCACTTGTTCCAATCAGGTTTACAAACATGCACCAATTACTTCAATAGACGCGTATACAATGCATTTTAATGAATTTTTAGTGAATATTTATTGCAACAAAATTTTTACGAAATGATACTATAAAGATATAGAAGTATTTCGTAAACAGTATAAATAAGAAAAAATAAACTTGATTGTTATCTAATAATCTAGTAATAGTATATCTAGTAAATCTAATAATCTAGTAAATAATATATTTAGTGATTAATTGATGTCACAAATTTTATGAAACAGTCATCGATCTCTAACTAACATAGATTTCAAGTAGGACCTATCATTGGAACAGCTTATCTATAGTAATAGAAAAATGTAGAATATACAGATAAAAAATGGAAAATTTATTAATAGGATTTATTAGCATTCATAGTATTCTCATTAGCATTTAATGAAATTAGCAATTAATTAAAATTGCACACTATAATACTAAAAATATGCAATCAATAATTAAAACCTAACTGTTTATTTTAGCCTACGTTTTGTACATTTCTACATTTTTGGCGATGTATGAAGGATACCGAATAAAAATGGCCGAATAAGGTTCCTTATCATAACTAAATATTCAAATTGTATATACTGGCTCCAGCCTGTTTGATTCGGTTTAATATAGCGCTTAAGGTAGCCTTTATTACTTAAATGGTAGCTCACGAGTGCACCACTTGTCTGTGAATAGTGAGATATGGTAGATGTATGTCTGGATTTAAAAAGATTTTTTATCATAATTCCAACAGGAAACCAAATCTTCTCAAAAGGTATTACCACTGTTTGAATTTTGTATTTAGCCAAAATTTGTTAAGTCATACTAATCTATGAGAACGAATTAAAAATAAATAATAAACCAACTATCTGAATAGCTGATTTATGAAATAATTTTGCCATTGTAGTAAAATCCATAGATTATTTAGTTGGCTTAAAATTACTTTCATTCACTTGACACGAGTGATACTCTTCAGACATAATTCCCATCTAGTTATGAAGATTTACAGAAATCTAATAGAAATCTGTCGCTCCCAAAATCTAGTTTAGGGAGATAATTCACGGATCTTAATTAATCCTCGAACAGCGGATGATCTTAGCAACGTGCAAAGAGTTCGTGTCGCCTTCAACGTTTCTGCAAATATAGAATATACATTAAAATAATTGTAACTTAGGAGCGACGTAGGAGTCGCCATCCGCCAGGAGTAGGGTTAATACATATATTCGAAAAGTAGTATATGTGATATAATTTACTGTCATTCATCATTTATATTCAAATATATCAATTTTTGTGAAACTACCCAAAAGACTAAATAACAAATTTATTGACTTAGATTATTTCACGTGGATTGATAGATACGTCAGATTATTCAATGAATATGAATGTTTATTAACAAATTATACAGGATAATGTTAAACATACAATATAATATTGAATAATAAGTTGACCAGATTTTTTGACGCTTACAAAAGTACCGAGTTCCAGATGAATAAACATAACCTTCATTCTCAGCCAATAACGTCGCAAATTCGAGCTTCGACTAATATCGAAACCTCAAAGGGACAACTATCCAAATGATGAGCAACATGCTTTTGGACGTAGAGGTCAAACACGGCTGGTCGTTAGGCCAACTCAGTGATAGTAAAATGTAAAAGGCTGGTTATCTAACACACCCCTGTGCCCTGTTCGAGTTAAATTACTATAGAAGACTTTATCCACTTTAGGCATCGGCCGTCAGGCAATCATCCTATTGCCGTACCATAGTATCATGAATGATGGTAAGAAAAGCTACCGAGAGCCGGTTGCCACGAGTTCCCCTGAAATACTGTGTGCCGCTCACTCACTTGTATTCCCACGGTCCACTTCGCGGCGAGAAAACAAAGTGAAACGATATTTTCAATCGTAGCTGCAGACCACTATCAAGACACGTGGTCCGACTTGACGGATGTCGCGGTAGTTGATATGTTTGTCAGCGACTGGCTGACATTTTAATGGGCCAGAGAAGGATAAAGCACAATTGTTACCAATCTAAGGTAATTCGAGAACGGATGGGTTATCGAGAGAGACAAACGATACGCGTGCAATCTCCTATCGCGAAACAACAAAGAAATGAAACAAGTATAAGAAGCATTTCAGTATGTAGAAGCTTAACCATTCCGAATTATAAACACAAAAAAGTTTTATAATATAATATGGACAAAACATTTTGGTTTATTTAATTCTTTATTAAAATAACGTTATCAGCAAATGCAATAAAAAACTAACGAAAGTCACCCTAAACCATGAGAAGTAATAGAGTGGTTTTCAAAAAGCAATATAGAAATAGTACCCAACAAGGGAAATAATAAACTCGTAATAATATTAGGTTATGTTTGGAAAATTCATAGCGGAAGTTAAGAAGCTCCTCTTCTAAAAACGATTCTTTACGTTGACAAACAGAAAAAGATTGTCTGAATACAACTTCTCGAAAAGTTCGATTAGATTAATAAAAATATTCTATTATAAATGTTCAAATACATTAAAGAATGTAAAATATAACTGCACTGTACGTTATATTTTTGGCCAATTAAATCAGAAGTGCGATTTAAATAGTATTTTATGCGAAGTGCGAGAACGAGATACATTTAAATTTTTCCTAAGGAATTCGTCTCGCGAAACGTTGCCAATCCACAAAGCTTCTTATTGCGTCTCTTGCCACTTTAAGAAGCAACTGTGAGATAATGACCCAATTAGATGTCATTTATACGTGACTCATATTGCCAATTTATCCATGTCCGGCTGCCAAGCATTAATGCCTTACGTGTGTGATTATCCACATTTGGTATAGAAAGGTAAACCGCCTCGAATAACGCATAGACAACGTCGAGCGACACCTGCGAGCTTTGGTTAAGAGCAATCGTTTATCGTACGGCTTACAAGACCTTCCATCAGCAAATATTTGTAATCTCGCAGATAATTACCATTCGCGATGAGAAAGACTGAAATTCATAGATCAAGCTTGATCCTTTAAAGATACATATCTTTAAAAAGAATCTGTGTTTAAGTACTACAGTATAATGTTTGAGTAAATGTTTTTATAGTGTTTAAGTATATAAGGGACACAAAACGGTGGTATTTAATAAGTCGGTAGTTTAACAAATATTTTCTTTTTAAAATAAATTAAATACTCAATAGAAACTGTTTACATAAATTCCATTTATTTGAACGCTATTTGAAGTTTTATTTCGTACGCGATTATTCTGAAATAAAATCCTATCCTAGAAACGAGAAATCATAAATAGTGGGAAGAATCTATAAACTACTTATCCTTTGAATAATTTAGGAAGGAGAATAAACTAGTTGCAGAAAACCAAAGAGGCAAGAAGCAAGGACGAAGACGGAAGTTGGAAAGATCGTTGTTGATAATAACCGTAGATATTTGTAGTATCAAGTTATGTGCAATATCAAGAAGCTTATAAAAAATTGTCGTACTTCAAGTCCTATTTCAAAACCGCCACACTGAGATAAAATTATCGATCGTCCGTTGAGAAATCTATATGTATAAACCAAGCTTCACCGTATTCGCGTCAGGAAGAGAAAAATATAAACCTACTTTTTGCGTTCACTGTACATTGGAGAAGATGGAGCAAATAAGTCTTAAACAACCTTCATCAGAAGCAGTTGAACTTCCGCTATTCATATTACATAAACATATATCATTATTTTATTTAACTTTTAACACATTCCATCCTTTTTAATCTATTTTGCACTAACTATTTTACCTTAAACTTCTTTTCTACATCTTTCATATATCGTGCGAAGAATTAAAAAAAGAAGTCTATATGCTAAGTGACAAGTAAAAGACAAAGAGCGATTAAAGATGGTTTAATATCGAGACAATGTAAAAATAAAGTGATAATCGTCGTTAGAGCGTCTAGCAGCGACTCTAACCACTGAGAGGGGGCGCAAAACTAGCTAGTTGCTGAATGACGTAGTAGCTCTCATTTTCTTGACCACCTAGTATACACATCCGGTCGGCTCGGTACTCTGCAACTTTCCTACTTCATTCATCGACGCATTCTGTGGCCTTTGAAGGTTGCACAGGCAGAAAAGAGCGGGCACGGTCGCGCGCCGCCGATCAGAGTCAGTCGGCGTGCACGCCGCGCCGCGCCGACCAGTTTCAACATAATAATTCCTTCTTAGAAATACACCGTGACTACCACTACATTCTGCACCATCGCGAATACCAATCGTATTCGTTATATGTGAATCGACGCGCCAACACTTTGTGACGATCGTCTTCTTTCCAGACGTTTTTGTCTCTCTTTTTGTCCTATCGAGAAATATCGTCCAAACAATTACGTGGTTATGTAACCGTAGAAATCTTACTACTATGGTAAAAACAAATTTCATACGAAAGTAAAATTATGTTTCTTTTTTTAGATTGGACATAATATTTTTGGTAATATAAGGAAAGATAATCGAGAAATTTCTCAATGATACGATTTAGTACGAGTAGGAAATTTTAAGGTTATGAACCTTAATTGTATAACGATGGAGGGTGAACGTATTTATAATTACTTACTAATAAAGATTCTAATATGACGACGTAGAATCTAGAAAACTTTACAATGACTGTAGAAAGTATTTGGCACACCGTTGTATTTATTGTGAACTTTACATACTAAGTAATTAGATTTAAGTGTATTACAGATTTCATTTTAGCAAGCAAATATAATATTTAAAAAAATATATTTGGGTAGAGATTAATAGAGTTCTAGTTCTTTAAAATTAATAGATAACTTTACTTAAAATTAGCAAATAATTTTAAAACTTATTAACTTCCTTAACATTCATGGATCATTTGAAATAATTCTTTTGAAATATGTTTCTCATTAAAAGAAGTTTCTCTTAAAAAGAAAGCTATCTACTGACAATTCAGTGGAAGACAAACAACATGAATGGTGGACCCATGCGACTGCACAGCAGGAAGTTATAATAACAGGGAGCACGGCATCAATGAAATGGGAAACTACCAATGACTGGAATACTATCGTCATCCCCAACGATCTCTACGTCACCTTTAGGTTAGCAACTGTGACGTGGCTCGCTTTCACCAAGCGCGCCAGCGGCATTGGAATAAGTGTTGCAATTTCTTGAAATCCATATACAATTTTGATTAATATAATCTTATAATACAATATAATCTTATTGCTCGATAAAGTTATATCTTCTGTCATTATCGTTACTCTCAAATTACCATATTTTATATTTCACAAAAATAGTAGCAAATCATTTATTGCATAACACGTTGACTGTCGGGTAATTTTAAATTGAGTACACGCTTCATTTTGTGAGCACTTCCTGGTGCATTAAGTAATTTTATACTGTTATTTCAATATTAAAATTATTACAAATTTTTCACGAGGAAAGAATATATTTGTGACTGTTCTTTTTATTCAAGTATTCTAATTAATTTCGTTAGTGTTGGTCACTATATCTCCCATAACAGGATCGATAAATCTAAAGGTGATCATTGGTAACTTCTATGGCAAATAGTTTGTTAAATGGTAATAGATATCGTTCCTTTGCGTTACTTCTCTATGGAATTTGAATTGCTACAATGATTCAAATGCTGCCAAAAAGAAAAGAATAAATACTATATCAAATTTTCAAGACAATTTACATTGTCACACTTCGTTGTCATGATTGCACCAACCACTGTAGCAACTATAACAATTAACCTTCAATACTTAGTATCAACTATAATAATATACTTGTTATCACGTATGTATACAAAACGAATTCGATAAACGAACAATAAGAAATTAATTCCAAACAAAACCTCACTGTATCGTATATCCGATTATAGTGGCTTAATCTCTGAAGAAACATTCTCCGTGAATAATACAGCGGCGAGAATACGGCTAAGAACGGTGGCCGATACCAGGCGAACTCCGCGTTCCATCGAAAATTCCGTTCGTTCGATTCCCAGGGCGCACACAGGTATTCGCGCTTGTGACCGTGCACGTGCGCGAGAGCACTCTTTCGAGGGGAAGGAGGTTATCGACGGCGCCTCGCTGAGAAGGAGAGTAAAGAGAGAAAGGTGAACAGAGGGTAGGGACGAGAGAGGAAATATAGAAGAGATAGTTGAGTCACTTACACATTTACAATATGTACGCTACATTCAAACGTATATGTACAGTGAGTTTGTATGGAGCAGTGGATAACAGTGTGAACCGCGTGCCGGAATACACCAATGGTCAATGGTGGGGAGAAATCGTGAATGATCCATAGAAGTCTGTACCGTTGTGTGCACCATTCAAGTAACCTGTGTTAGTATACAGAGGGTTACAAAATATGTAGCGCATATTTCAGTCTCTCAGAAGCCATGCTGATAAAATTTTGACCACTATATCAGAGTGAGAAATGTGAAATATCGTTTCTTTGAAATGTGAATATGGCGTGTCAATACCATCCGTTCAATCATGCCCTATCGTTAATTATCAAGCGTGTCAAAGAAAAAGAAATTTATATCACGGATGTCCAATGTTAAGAAAATTTATAACAAAAGTATGAAACTTCATTATTGTGTCAACAATGTACAAGCAAAATAAAAGCAATAAAATTCTTATATATAGAATGTACAGAATCAAACAAGAAATATTTGGACCTTTCGACTTTGAATTAACCTTTTTAGAACAGCGAAATTTTAAAATTGGCATTGTTTTGGACTATTAATAATCAAGTATTTCACGAATTACATATAGTCGAACTCTCCAACTTTCTTATCGTTAGAGAACTTTGAACTATGTAAAATATCAGAATTATTAGCGACTTTGCACGATTATTGTTAGAACTGCAATGGTAATGAAATTTCAAAAATTTCACATAATACACATAACACGTTCGTCAAAATTTTTTATGATAAGAATCTAAACACCTTCGCGAGCTACTGTATTTTGCAACGTCCTATACAACGTGCGATGTATAGATGGAAGGGAATGGACTAGTAGTGGAGTCTGGTGGGAAACGTAAAACTCGGAGTGGGGATAAGCAGACGGAGGAGTGAGGAGCGGTTAAAGGTTCGGCTTCGGAAATGGCCGCGGGAAAGTAGAGAGCGTTACGTCGTCTGGCAGGCCAGCCGAAGTTTTTCGTGTAGAGCGCTCGTTAACCCGGCGCTTCGAGCGTTAGTTCAGCAGCTCACTCTTCAACAGACAACCATGTTTTAAAAACCCGAGAAAGGAGGTTCGATTTTTAAGAATCGCGATTAGTGCTTACGACTAATCTGGTCCCTCTCTGTGGTGAGAGTGGTTCCAACTTCTGACACACACACCGGTGTCTCAAAGAGATCAGAGAGTGCGTGCACGAGGATGGCCGGCGACGACGGTGCACCACCGGACAATGAGATCCTCACGGATGGAGAGGGGCAGGGTGCGTCAGTGCGGGGGGAACCGCATTCCAGAGTGGGCGGCATCCTGGAATGCGATCCCCCCGGTAACAAGAATTCGTCGAGCCAGCGAGTCTCTAACGACAACGACTACGCCGGCGGAAGCGCTGATACTGTGATTCCACAGGATCGTAACGGAGGCGGTGGAACACCGATTGCCGGTGATAACGGCGCTCTGTGCCGATATGCTATCGGCACTGCACATACCGCTATGTCTTTTATCGAAGTTTGTCAGGTAACCACACACATATCGATACTTTCGCTTTAGTTAACTTAGGTATTAAGTCACCGAACTAAACTTTCATTTAACTCGACTCCGTTGTCAATAAGCTATATCCTCGAATTTCCTCTCTTTCGCGCCTGTTTCTTTCTTCTTCTAACTTGCGCGTAGCTCTTGCCGCGTTTTCGGGGAAGGTCAATAAAGTCGGATTTCAAAATTAAACCTCTCGCTCTCTTGTTTATTTTTGTAACGTATTTACTAATAACCGTCTTCTTAATAACTGACTTTAATGATTTTCGTCAAATTGCTGAAATTTAGGATATTTAATTCTATTTCGTATTTTACATTCGCCGTAATAGAGATTAAAAATTCCCAAATTAAATAATCTAATCCTAGATTGTTGACTGCCTGATGATATGTTAAGATTTAATATACGAAAACACTAAACTATTCGATGTTCTAAGTAATGAGAGCGAAGCACCGTTAATCGTCTAGTTACTATTCCGCTTTCTCACACATATGTGTATTTACTTCAAAAAATTGAGTGTGACTAATTTGTTAAAATAACAAAGAAATGATCTCTTTCAGATCCGATTGCAGAACTTTTTTCCGCAGCTGATTTCGTCTTCGCGGTATACTCTCTGCGAAGATTCCATAGAGCGAACAGCAGAGTGTTTAGCCAACGATGTGATACGGTATCTACTGAAAGAAGATATATATCTGATATCTCAAGACCCAGTTTCCCGTAGTATGAGACACAACGTGTATCAAATGTTGAATAAACATAGTATTCTCTTCGCAAGTATGGTAAATCGTCTAAACGTTGTGCCAGATACGGCATACGAAGCGTTCATGGGAGTTGCGGACGAATTGTTCTTACACGGTGGAGTTACATGGGCGAGAATCGTTTGTCTATATGCATTCATGGGTAGACTCGCTCTGTGGGCACGGGATAGACAAATGCACACTCTAAAGAAAAAATTACCTCTTTACGTCTCCAGATTTATTGGTGAGAAAGTTGCACATTTCATCAAAGGATACGGAGGATGGGTAAGTGCTGTGTTTCCAAAATTAGGATACAAATACATAGAAATTGTTGTAGTTTGGACACACAAGTTTTTGTTACATTGACATATGCACATATTGTATTTCCTTAGGAGCAACTGTGTATAGAATACCCTGTGGCAGAAGAAATAAGTGGAGCAATTTGGAGAAGTCTTATAATGACAGGTGCTACACTTGGTTTGGTTGCAACGATCTTAACAGTGACCTCCTGATATACTCTTAGAAATTAATGTATACAGGGTACGTTTCGTGTGAGATCTTCCAGTGTACTTATTTTTTACCAAAATATGTTGAGAAATGATTTCTTGGAAGCTTACATAAGTTTCTATATTGGCACAGAAAGTGAAATCGTGTGATCCAAAAGATATCTTAAAGAATAAGTACAGGATATAAATTAAGTTTCAACCTTGCAGCCTGCACAATTGTCGTATCAATGTCACTCAACTTAGAATCATCCTACATTTTATATAACTCCAACAAATATGTAACATAAGTGAACGATAACGATACAAGTTTCCTATTATATTCATATTTTATAACAACTGCAGCTCGATGGACTAGTTAAATTAGCGAGAAAACAAATTTTATTTAATATTAATCTAGATATTTTATCAAAGTAATTTCATATAATACTCAAAATTGACGTTTTAGGTATTTATACCAAACAAGAATCTCAAAATTCTGTCGAATTTAGGTAGAATCAATCTAAATGTATTTATTTATAATTTATTCTAGGTAGAAAATATATTAATAAATTTCCTTGTCAATCAAAGACCATCATAATAAATGCTTAGAACTTATAAAAAAAGCAGTTAAAATAACAATGCTCACTGAATATACAGCAACATTTTCTTAAACAGCAATGAATATTATACGTGATAGTTTCTAATGATATTGCAAAAATTTTTATACGAGTATTCGGAATAAATATTTCCACAAAACCTCAGTTCTGTTAGTTGTATCAATTATTTTTAAACCTGTAACAAGAAAAATCATTTACAAAATAATGTGATAGGCTTAATATTATATATATATTATACATTATATATATAATATTATATATTATATATATAAGTATATATACATACTTGGTACTATATTTTGCATGAATGAAATATTTAGGTGATATATTTCCAACTTTTTAAATATAAAACTTTAGCAAATGCAAAGGAGGCTAGATAATCAAATCCAAGTAGCTGATTTTTATAACAAATGTTCATTCATTGGATCTAATCGAAGATTTTAATGTCACATTGTACACTTAACGACTATTGACTAATGTATTACTTGATAATACATTCTAAATGTTATTGATGTCATATATAAAATATATCACGAAAAATATAAAACCTTAATACATTTAAAAAGAATGAAAAATAATTATGTATTAAATAAGGTCACTGTTAATTTCAAAAACGATACTCTTAAACATACTTGCTTATATGTATTATAATACTTTGCAGAAACTGATTCGTGTGAAAGTCGTATTATTACCAAAAAAATTCGATTTTAAAAAAGGTATTATCTTAAAAAAGAATTAATGTTTTCGCGATAGAATTATTAAAAATATATTTAGTAGATATTGATATAGTTTTATTTAAAATAGCATACTTATTCAAACGTAAATACAATCTACGTACTACTCAAAATATATTGATTTATTATTTGATACCAGAATGGAAAGATTTCAAACCACAAAAATTTCTAAAATACAGAATAATTAGTAATGAGAGTATCTATAATATGTCCTGTATCCTTTTACCTTCCGTTTAATACGGTACCAGCGTAAAGTATCGATGTGTTTAATCTTTAGATTAAGATAATCTTTTAGATTATTGGAAAATTAAACACATACTTTTACTAATGACATACTTTACTAATAAAATACTTTACGCGATTTCTGTACACATATCACCAGTTATTGAAAACTATTAAAAAATTTGTAAACCGAGTATTTGTTTCTTCGAATAATACCATTACTTTTATGAAATTCTTGTTGCTATCCAAAAATCTCAGCATTGTTTGAATGTATTATGTTTTTCGAGATATGTTTAACAATTCAAATCTAAAACCAACTACTGAAATTTATCGCAGAGGTCTTAATAATAATAATCGAACGATCGATGTATGTATAAATTACACAAAATTTGTTAAATTTCTTTGAATACTTTTTAACGTTTGAATATAAAAAAAGAAATAATTCCTTGATTATAGTTTATAACTTTATGCATTACATGAACATACAATACAAAATCATAAACTTGAGAATAATTTGCTGTGAATATATCTAACAGTTTTTCTTATTTCTACTCAGATCTTGTGACTGTACAGAACACAATTGCTTTTTTTTATTTTCTTTTAATTGTTATATCCTAACGAGGATAATAGTAAGAATCAACAATTCTTTTTAATAAACCTTCAAATGTTTCTACTTTAAGGTTGCTAATATCGATATTACAACTATGTATAAGTATGTATTATGCATTTACGTGTGAATATATAACTATATAACTATACAAACGGAACTCATTTCGTTCCCCACTTATATAACAGTAAGTGACCAACGTACCACAATCATTAACCATCAATTACTTGATTAATGATATATGAAACATATCGTCAGTATTAAGAATATCTCTCACCAAACATGAAATAAATTTTAAAGAAGCAACGATCACATATTAAGTAAAAGGGAAATGTTTAATTTCTTCTTGATTTTAAATAAAAAAATAAACGAAAATATTTGATATTTCCATACCTTTAAAATTGAGTGGTTCGGGTATAAATAATATTCAATTTCCTATTCGGTATATTAATGCTGAATAATGTGAATTATTAATCCCTACGAATGTTGGACCCTGTTTTAATAATTTGCTTGCTTGACTCTAGTAACTTATCATAGCAAGAAAATATTATAATTAACTAATAACTTAAGTATCTTTATTTTTTACTTATGAAACAATTTTCAATCGTTTATTTTTACAAATACAAAAAATATTCGTTTTAAGAGTATAATTTCGTTGAAATTATGTAAACAAAAACAGAGTAAAAGGTAAAGAAATATAATTTTATCTAGAGATTGCACACAATACTGACGACATGATCACTTTAGTTCAGTTTCTCATAAAGATTGGCAGTTATAGCCTGGACGTATTACTGTCCAAAACAGAGCAAAAATGGTAAGACATTTTATGAATCTTATCTGCACCAGTATCCTGTTATATCCAATTATCCCTTTATAAATCGAGTGCACAGGATTGACAATAAAAGACAGATCAAGGTAGTCTAGTTCTATATTAGCCTTTTCATGTACTATTCAAAGCATTCTCGAAAAGTTTTTAACCATAGATCAAATAACACTTTTCCGGAGAATCTTATAGTAGTATGAAAAGGGATACACAATGTATTATACTATGGCATTAAAATATATTAAGCAAATTTTTCGATAATCCTTTTTTTTTCAATACAGCAACACACTTCGATTTCTTTTATATCATCGTTTATCATTCGACATATTTAATATATAAAATTCATTTGAGACTTGAAAATATTATTGCAAGGCATGTTTATGAGGGATTGAAATATGTAACGATAAACAGCACACAGCAAGCGCAAATTAGCATCGTTAATTAATGCGAAAGTATTTTACAATTAGCCTGATGGTAATAGGATTCAATTTTAATAAATTCAAAAATTCATAACGATATATGTGTTGCCACAGATCATAGTACGTTTAAAGTATATGTAACATGTAAATCACTTGATGACATGTTCTATTTTTGTTTTCTGTCAGCTTTCTTGATTTATCACAGCTGGGGCAAAAGAGTCAACAGTGAAATCTTGTCTCGTATGCCCAAAAAACAAAGTTGGTTCAGGTCTCTATTCGACATAGTCCCACCAATCTTTTTCATAACCTTCATGTACATGTTCCAAAAGCACTTTCCTCCGGCTATCGCAATATCTTAAAATAAAAATTAAAATAAATATCTTAAAATAAACACATGTATATATGCTCTATATCTTAAACAATTTAATTCTTAATTTAATAGAATTATATTATAATGATAAAGGAAGGAAAAAATATGTTTACCAATTAATGACCTACCTATATTTGTCTTGAACCTTTTGTTTAATATCAGCAAGATTTTCACTTGTAATGTCTCGTTCGAGATATTCAGAGAGGCGTTCTGTAGTGCCCTCTAGATCCTTTTGGTTGTCTTCAAAAATCACAGATTGGTTATTTTTTCGCACGTAATAAGCAAAAACATAAGTATACATAAGAGTCTGTCTACAGGAACACAAAATGTCTACTGCTTTCTTTAAAAATTGTACCTGAAAATGACTCTTGTATAAAATGCTGCTTCATTAAACTACATTCGATTTAGCTATAAGTTATTTTACCTCAATCCATGACATGTTATGTTGCTGCATTTCTTCCATTTTTTCTTTTACACTTGCATATAGTTTACTTTCAAATTTCAATGACTGCATGTGATTTATATATCTATTACAATAGAATAGATATCTTTGTAATGCAGATCGCGATTTTTCTTGAGCATCTCGTGCTGCTTTAGCTTCTTCCTCATCATAACGGTTACAATTATACCAGCTTGAACCGTGTGGTTCCCATGGTCCAAGACACACCCAACAAAAGTCAGTTTTACAATTTTGATTTTTGCACACCATATGATTACATCCACCATCTTTTTCGATAGTGACGTTACATTTTGGGCATTCTTTTGTGTTTGCTGCAATCCAATTTGACGTTTCAGAATCATCGTCACACTTCTTTATCCATTTGCGCAACAAATGGCATTTTACTGGATCATGCCAATTTTCACCACAATGGAAACAGAATGTATGCCCACATTTACAGGTTACTGGTCTTGCTTCTACATACTGCACTTTTATTGCATTATTACAGTCTGGAGATGGACACCACCTTAATAACCTATTGCACTATAAAAAAAATATTAAATAGTATTGTTGTCACATAATTTTTCAATAAAATGAAAGATTTAAAAATATGTACTTCAACAAAACTATTTGTTATTAAATGTTGATATTTCAATTTCACTTTAGAGTCTTTTATAAGACGCATAACACTGGCATCGTCAACTAAAATGTCACAAGCATGTGCTGCACATGCAATCGTTTGGCCAACTCCTTCTTCCATAATTTTGGTTGTGAGATACTCTCCCCAACAGCCAGTACAAAAGCGATGTCCACATTCGAGTCCAGTCATCATCTAAATTTGTTTTGGATATATTTAATGCATACAAGCATCGATTTCAGATTTTAACACAAATTAGTATTTTGTAGGTATTCATATACATACTGCAGATGGTTGAACAGTAAAACAAATTCCACATTCTTCTGTACCATTTGTTGAAGTTCTTCTGGCCTAAAAATTTTAAATATATTGTTAATGCAATTATACACACATACATATACACACACACATTTGTTTTTGTACATAGTGAATAGTATAGAATTTTATGTACTAGTGAACTTTGAGAAGATTGAGTTCTATTTATTAATGGACCCTTTCTAAATGGATTAACGACTCGTGCTTCTGCAAACAACTTTTCCTGATCACCATCATAAAAACGCTCCATTAATTTTTCCTTATCCCATTTAAAATGATTTAATAAAATACGTGTAGTTGTGGCTGGTATCTATAATCAAACAATAAAATATTTCAACTGTAATAACAAAAATTAAAAGTTTTTTTTATCTTGTGAATAAAACATACTTCTACAACTGTGTTAACTTCCTTAATAGAATCAACCATGTGTTGCACTATTTCCTCTGTTGATAAGACTTCAAATGGATAATCGTCAACATCTGTAGCCCGTTCTCTTAGATTTCCAGCCTCAATTTCCATTGCAAAATCAACATCATCTCCGCTAGACTCATTACCAGAATCAACATCATCGTATGTTTCTTCTTCAGAATCCATTGTGAATCTTCTGATTTATTAAATAATTGAAATACTAATATATCCACTTACTTTATATATTTTGTACCTGTATAAAGAAAGAAACACAATTTATATTATATCCAGTATTTTGACTTTTAAACCAAATCTTGTGAAAGTTCACTTGACTCATTTGTTCCACTACATTGTAATTGAAAACAATTAAACTATCTGGTGTACGTATATGATAGTTAAATAAAAACAGTACACTGACACATTTTTATTTCAATTTGTACTCCAACTTAAATGGCCACGAAATTATGCAAAAAATAATAGTGTGAACACGAATGTATTTGCAACTGGTTTGGTATTACACTTGATGAATTTCGACACAATTTTGGTTCGAAAAACTATCACACCTGCACCCGCGAAATACTATTGTAGCGGAACAAGGTGAAAACAGCTTATGTTCAACACATGACGTCATCGTTCGCTACTTCTCGAATAAAGCAAGAAACTTCGTCATGAGTTTACCTTAACTTACTGTCGATAGTAACTAGCGAAATTTACAGTCACGATACTAAACGATTCTCAAAATAATATGAACAGTTAAGACTTCAAAATATTTTTGCCATCAACGTAAGCAAGAATAAAATCAGCTGCCAAAACATCCGAGTTGAACTCCGGCAGCTGATACACTGAACGCTATTTTCACGGAGTAAGGATGAATGAGCCATCGTGTTGTTAGCCAATCAGAACACTTCTGCATACATACTACCCAATGACATCCTCTGTTTATTGAATTGATATTTTATATTGTTCTTTTCTTACTATTAATTTTTTGCTTTAAAGTCCATTCATTTTACACAATTTTAGATTTTATATTGTGATCAACTGATTTACATAATTACGGATAATTATACCTCGACGCAAAAAAAATTGGTTTAACATAATTTGTTAAACTATATCTTATATTGAAAGAAACATTATGCATATATTAGATTAGGAAAAGAAAACATACTAACACCTTTAGTGTTGAGACTAAATTGAGGCTTAATTGGTAATGTTTATGAAAATATATAAATAAATAAAAATATCTTGTTATTTTATGACGTACAGTATACTCCACTTTTGACATATTACGGAAATTAATGAAAACGATAAACTGAATATATAGATATTATTATATACTTGACGAATATAACAATCACAACAATTTTCCACGAATAGTAGAAAGATAACTAAGGAAAATTCACTTTGATATCGTTCTGAGTGCAAGAAGACTAGTAAGATGAAATTGAAGTTCGATTAAGGATTTTAATGAACACCAGATACACTTTATGCTAAATATATATCGATGTTGAAACACATCACAGATATATTACCATGCACGATAATCTTTTTAGCCATTGCACCGGACAAATCACCAAATCAGTAGGCTAATCGAGTAAAACTATAAATTAATCTAGAATGCACCGCTTGCCATGAAGAAAGAGACGAGCTTATAGCTCGAACACTACTGTCACGTCCATAGCAGTATGTGCGATGACTTTTTTCTTCTATCGAGTCAAATACGTTATTTTTTTTTTGCGCTCGCTTTCGAAAACGTAAGATTTGAGTTGATCGATGGACGACAATAGACACTAAATTTCACGTGATACTATCCGAGGAATTGAGAATCTAAGAGGGACGCGACAACGAAATGTCTCGTCACCAAGTACCGTTTTTACTGACTTTAGTCAACTACCTGAAGTTAGCTTCTTACGCGACGTACAACTGACACACATGGGCGTCTTTACACAAAAATGTTTTGAAAATAATTTTCAAATTATTATTATAATATGACAATAACAATACGTCGACTTTTTTTAGAAAATTAATAATTGTTACAAGTCGCAATTTTATAACCTTTCAGAGTAATAGTTTCTAAATAAGTTACTAATTATAAATAAATTACGAACCTTTTAACTTTCGATCGAGGTTTTAATTCTCCAACTTATTTTATTGAGGTCCAATTCTCTTACTTATTTTTCATAGGGAAATAGATGTCAAGATGTCAATTTTCTTAATAAATTAATGATTACAACCATAAAGTTGCAATTCTTATAATCTGTAGAAGTAATAATATTGTTCCACATTCTATATAAATTATGAATGTTTAAGCTATTTCTTAATACAAACTCCAGTTTTATATAGAAGCATAAAAATATGTTAATTCTTATTTTCCAAATTGAGTATATAAAGGACGATTATATACAATTAATTATATATAATATATGCATATAGGGTGGTCCATACAATTGTTTCAGGTTATAACTCCGTTACCAGTACAGTTATAGAAAAATGTGAAAGGCGAAAGATGAATGGTTCAAAGAATACTACATCCGTAGGATCATGTGCTTTTTAGAAGTGCAATGGTACATGTGTGCAATGAACAAAAGGTATTTTTTAAAAATATCTCGATAACTAATAATTCTTTTATCATTGTACTTCAATACTCTTTTACGTAGAATGTTTTTATGTAAAAAAAGAAGTAACCAATTCCATTAAAAAAAGTAATAGAATTGTTGATTGCACGTGCACCATTACTCTTCTATAACAAATATGACCCTATGGGTATAGTATTCTTTGAACCATTCATCTTTCTCCTTTCACATTTTTCTCTAACTGTGCTAGTGACGAAATTATAACCAGACACAATTGCGTGATATATACCCTGTATATGTGTTATATACATTATACGTGAGGAGTGAGAAATTAGTTTAAACAATCGTTTGAAATTTCGGAATATTACGCCAATGTGTGTACGAACGATAAGTGAAGAAGCAGAAGCTCACGGCGCGGCGTTCTGTCAAGTTACGTTAACCTCATAGTGTAGTAATATTCGGGACAAATGTCGAAGTGAATTGAATAAGAGTTACAGGGTAAAATGAGTTTACCCAGCGTAAGTGATTATTCTTTATTAGAAAAAATCGGTGCGGGGAGTTACGCGACTGTTTACAAAGCCTTTAAGAAGGTACGTATATTTTGAGATTTGATACGTACATATACAAATCATATGATGGCATTGTTGTAACTAGGTTAACAGGCGTCACAATTGCACATGTAATTCATTGTAACATAAAATATGTATAATTTCTATTTCACAGCTTTCCTTTAATATGCATGAATTCATAATAGTAAATTTTCATGTTATTTAGGTTTAGATATATCTGAACTATACGACGGAAAATTAATACTGTGTTAATAAATTATTGCTTTAAGATAAAAAGTTGCTTAACGTTATATGATGTGTTTAGTTATATTTCTAGTGATTTTATTATATAACAGCAAAACTTACTAGATTAATATATGTATTAATATTATTACTTTTTTGTATATACGTATTTGCAATATTTGTGTATTGTATTTCCAATAATGGAGGTTCATGAGATATGCATATATGTATGTCATATAATTCGGTAAATGAATGACTTTAACAGAATTCTGATTCTGACAGTTTTGAATTAATTTGAATTTAATGAAAGATTAATGCATTTTGTACGCACTACGACTATTGTGAATTTTAAGCGTGCTGCATATAATACACTTAAAACTGTGGCATACAGTACGGAGAAACATAGTACACATGTTTTAACTTTTTAATTAATGGTCCTCTTATGAAAAATATCATTGTTTAGTCGTAATTTTAAAATACGAAATATATCTTTGCATACAATAAACAAATTGGTTACAATTATTGACACTTTTTATAATATATTAATGAAAAGTTTAAGTAAGATTTTTATTAAAGGAAGTACGTTTTTATTATCAAAAAAATTAATAAATTAATATTAACTGATTTAAACAAGAATGATAATCCACAGCATTAGTATCGTGTAAATAATTTTAAAAACGTATTACACATATTTCTGATGTTTCCGTCGTCGATCGTTTACGAGATTATACTAACCTTTACACTATTTTTTTCCCCGTCATTGATAAACACAGTAAGAAAATGTAACAGGTCATCCATTCAAATTCAACTTGTTTTAATGTATTTCTATGACTGAACATTGAACTGTGTCGATTGTTAGCGCAGAATTGAGAGGCGGCCAGAAAAAGATGTTTGAAAGTAGCGTTATCTCAAGGCGAGGCTAACCCTATGCTATTGTTGGTCGTTTTATAGGATGGATGCCGAGAGGTAGTCGCAATCAAGTGTGTAGACAAATCATCACTCTCCAAGTCGGCTATCGATAATATCGTCACGGAGATCTATCTCCTAAAAATACTGCGCCACGAGAATATCGTCGAAATGAGGGATTTTTTTTGGGACGAAGGGTTAGTTCGTTGAACATCCAACATTCAGAGTAAAAAAAGACTATGAACGCCATAAAAAATGTCACGTACATATATACATATGTACATGTATATTTATATGTATATGAACATACGTGATATGAAATATACGGAGTTAAGATTTATTTGCAGTTTTATTTCCGAAATGGAGGATAATCAACGAAATACGTCATTAATATTCTATTAATATTGTTTAAAGTATTAATAATTTACTATACTCTAATATATATTATTGTTTAGGATCTTAATTGATGGAGATTAGATTTCCAAGTGGTGGCGACACAGTTCTTTTTTATTACTGGTCATTTTATATTTAAAATTTATTCGAAATCATTATTTAGAATAATTAGGGGATTTACATTTATAAAGACATTAATTTAATTTTTAATTAATGTAAAATCATTAATATCCAAATTATATATACGAAATACTTTTGTAAAGCGTTTTCAAGAGCGGTATAATCCTCTAATTAATCTGAACAACGCAGAAAAGTATATCTATCGTTCAGGATAATACAGGCACATATACATCGTAATGGAATACTGTGATGGTGGCGATCTATCGAGTTTTATAAGGAAGAGGCACAAGTTACCCGAGCAAATTTGTCGTCGATTTTTGCAACAACTTGCACTCGCTCTAAAATATCTACGTAATAATAATGTTTGTCATATGGATTTGAAACCCCAAAATTTATTGCTAATCAGAAGGCCACAATTAACATTAAAAGTTGGAGGTCCGTTCTACATTCCGAATTCTTATTTCTTTTTCTAATTTCATACAATTGAAGTTTCCAGTAATAAGGAGACAGCTCCAATATTCAAATTGTATCTTTTGGAAGAGAAAGAAAGGTATAGGTTTCATGTTTAAAGGTACAAAAGTTTATTACTACGAATATTAATTGATTATGAATTTTCAGCACATTTGGAAAGATATTGTTTGATAAAAAATTTGTAGCGAAATTAAAAAAAATTTAAAGATTATCCAATAATAGAATTTTCCTGATATTAGATTTCATTTACTTAAATAAAGATCAGGAAAATTATTTCTTAAATATAATTCGGAAATTGTGAAACAATTTTGTTAGCTTCATCGAATATACAGGGTGGTTGGTAACTGGTGGTACAAATTTTTTTTAATTTTTTTTTTTAATTTTTCCATCGAGACAACGATCTACAGTGAGATCCGTTTGAACGTGATTAGATAAAGTGCACGCGTACCGAGCGAAAATTCATAGTCGATTTTCTCGAAAACAAAGCCTCAAACGAATAATTTTTTTTCTTTATTTTCGACTTCTTTTTTCGAGGAGAATCACCCCCTTTCCGCTTGTACCACCAGTTACCAATCACCCTGTATAGTAAAATAGATAGACTATTAAAAACGCTAGAAACCTTTTGATTAACCCGACGGATGATTTTCAATTGATTTTTAGTTATATAC
Source organism: Bombus flavifrons (assembly GCF_040668555.2). Classification (NCBI taxonomy): domain Eukaryota; kingdom Metazoa; phylum Arthropoda; class Insecta; order Hymenoptera; family Apidae; genus Bombus; species Bombus flavifrons. Next base: position 18,231,228 of record NC_138444.1, on the reverse strand, counting down.
TCAAATTCCTGTAAAGTGGAGCTGCCTCTTTATATATCAACTTGTTCAATTCGAATTCGACGACATTTAGTCTACGTTCATTTTAGATTTCGGTTTCGCTCGATTTCTTTCGAATTCGCAAACAAAATTTGCGATTTGTGGTTCTCCACTTTACATGGCGCCGGAAATTTTATTGAAGAACAAATATGATGCTCGTGTTGATTTGTGGAGCGTCGGTGTGATCATGTACGAATGCCTTTTTGGCGAAGCTCCGTATTCTAGCAACAGCTTCCAGGAGTTAGCTGAGAAAATCAAGGACTGCCGACCTATTAAGGTGATTACGTTGTTAATCTGTTTTATGTGTACATATAATGAATAATTAGTATTATCGAATAATTAAAATGCACTGCTTCGTTACTGTATTTGTCTCTGTATTCTTATTTGTCTTATATTTTTCGTTACTTTTAATTTCTGAATAAATTATGTGTTTTGGCACAAACTACCTCTTTGCATGCTTAAATTATTTGGTATATTTTGTACTCAAAGAAGTTCCAAGATTAGGCAAATTTTATGAAGAAGATATTAAGGATAGTAAAACTTTGATTATTCGAGCAACGATCAGTTTATTGAGAATTAATAAGCTGCGAAATAACGCATAAATAATGCATAAAAGATACGTAATTGCAACATTATTGCGCAATAACTAGGTTGAGGATTTTTATGCAATTTCATATTTTTAGGAACGTGACTTAAAAAATGAAACATAGATATTATAGAAATTTGTTTTACTCGTTAAGTAGTATAGTGAATACTTTATTCTGTTTATTTCATATATTCTCGTATATTATGCGCATCCTATACATTTGGAGATTTTTAAATTCCTTATAAATGCATAAATATCCGCGGTCTAATAACAATAAATTTGAGAATTTGAAAATCTGAAGATTCGAATATTTGAACATTTGAAAATTGGAAATTAAGTGTTACAGTAACGCAACATTGATTAACAAAGAAACGGTCTCTTATAAGAAATTGTAAAGTGAGGATAAAAATAGGAAACATCGTGAAATTTTCTACTGAAAAGTTTTTGTTCTCATTAAAATATTATGTTATTATATTTGTATAAAACGATTCAAAATAAATAGTCTTTCCTTATGTGAAAAGAAAGTTATTTGATTATTCGAAAATTATAATTGTCCGAACAGTGTGTGATTGTGAATTGAACATGCGAATTGAAGTAAATATGTACATAAGTATAAACTTGTTCTAAGTGCAACGGTGATATGTTATTTCTTAATTGTGTTAAGAAAAATGTTGACTTTGGACGTTTGTATACGTTGAAAGTATGATGAGTTTTTTTAGTATTGTATAATATATTTCTTTTTTGTTACAATGTACTATAATGCATACATGCAGCTAAGAAAAGCAATGATAATCTGATTTAAATCACTTATTATGTAATTACAAGGATAGAGGTAATGCAAATGAATAGCAGTACTGTTTCTAATTTCGAAAGCATAACATCTGGAAAATAAACTCAAGTAATCAATCAATTTTATTTCAAGAGACATCTTTAGTTAATAAAGGCAAGTACCCGAGATTTTAGGTAGACAACTGTTGCAGTCCACTGTTGACGTTTGCTGACATTTGGAAAGAATAATCTGAGTTATTTAAACAACATTCTTTCAATTGAGAATACATAAATAGTCGTAAAGAATTTTCCATGATAAGAATTATGGCTTGAAAACATAAATAAAACGATATATGAAGAGCTTTAAATAAACTATCAAGGGATATTATGCTCTACTAAAAGCAAAAGACCAGAAAACTAAATATCTTTGAAAAAGTGATTTTTACAGTAATGACAACATTAATGAAATTCTTGCTGCTTTTAAAAATTATCTGCATAACTTTTAGTTTACCTTTCAAAATATCAGAAGTATTCAGATATTCTTCTTTAGTATCTTTTATGCAAATATTTACAAATAATTTATATGACGTTTCTGTGTGTTTCTATAAATCTTTTAATTTAATTCAAGAAACATACAATGTACAAGATCTGTACAAAATATACGGAATATTACTAAATATAAAGAGTCTCTTTTATTTCTTTATTGTTTGAAAATTATTTGTTCTTTGTTCTTTTGTTCTTTATTGTTGAAAATTATTTATTCCTGTATTTGTCGATGTGATGAAATCACAGTTACCGAAAGGCTCGCATGTCTCATCGGAGTGCAAGGATTTATTGATGTCCTTGTTGAGGCACAACCCTGACGAGAGGATAACGTTTGATGAATTTTTCGCCCATGATTTCCTGGATTTGGCTCATGCGCCAACAAAGGAAAATTACGACAAGGCGGTAGAGTTAATTCAAAAGGCTGTGAAAATGGATGCGGATAAGAATTCGAAAGAAGCTTTACATTTATATTGTGAAGCTCTTAGATATTTTATTCCTATTGTAACAAGTAAGAAAGAGTAATACAAATGACACAAATTTGACGTTGTTCACTGTTAATTAATTACATTCATATTTTAACTAAATTATAAATTTATTAGGTGAGACTGATTTAAAGAGGAAAGAAAGTTTAAGATCACGCATAAATGATTATATTAAAAGGGCAGAGGTATTGAAAGCATCCTGTATAGATAATAGTAATGATACAGATAAATGTGTTCCTGTGGAGCATAAAGAATATTCTATTCAGAGGATATCATCTTTAAATGAGGCGTCATTTGTGTATCACGAACTACGTTTGTATCAAAATTTTTACAATACGACCTTTTCAATAAAATGTGAAAATAATATAATTTATTCAAATTAATTGTTAATTTATATAGAAAAATTCATAGAATAATATTTCTTCCGTTGCAGAAATTACATTACATTGATTGAGATAGTTTATTATTATTTAATAATTACATTGAATCATAAAATATAAAATACAAAAACAGATAAGATTTTTCATTTATTTTAAATTGAATTTATAATTAGAATGTTTCATATAGATACTATAACACATAAAGTTCGTTAAAATTAAAAATATCTATATGAAGTAGTTGCACGCCATTGTATAATTCTAATTAGGTACGAGGAAGTTTCTAATATTATTAGTTTACAATTGATTCGTTATTCATCGTTACAAAAATGTAATAAAATATTCTTATGAAATTCCAATAAAATAAGAAAAAGCAATATGGCTTTAAAACTATTACACCTGTTGAGATGAAACGGGGTGTGCGCTTTGTTTCAACAGAAAACTTTTTTATCCATCTAGAATAACCTGTAATTGATAGCAACTGCTGATTCAACAATCTGTCTCGTCACCAAGAGATATTATTTTATGATTAGTTTTTAATTAAACGTTAATTTTTTATAATTCCTTACTAGCGAATTTATAAAATTTAGGTGTATCAATAAAGATTTGTTTCTTATTTACTGCAAGATTACGTGTGTATGTGGTATATTTTATTATATTATGGATAATTATCGTGGTTATTTATCGATAGGAACGCTTAGCAAAAGTACAACCAGTATGGCGGATGGGCTTGAAATAGGAGCAATCGCCGAACTGTATCTTGCGGAAGGAAATTATGCGCTTGCGTTAGAAAAATTTCAATCTTGTCTAGGAATATTGGTACCTCTTTTGCGAAAAGAACCTCCAGGTCGAAGAAGAGATTTGTTACATAAACAGGTGATTAATTCTCATAATTAATAGTGAATATGGATGTTTATGCAATTTCATATTTTTCTAAATGCAATTCAAGAAATAGAACTTAGGCAACAAATATATAGAACATACATTAAATGTTCTAGACTCTATCATGGAAAAGGGTTGTTTTCGTTGTGACCCCCTTTAACCTCATTACCACTTTCTGGTATTAATCGGTTTTTCGCGTTAGCTGTTGGAATAAAAAATTGAGGATAAGTGGAACCATGTAAAAGCATTTCTTTTATTTGATGGTCTGTTTTGCGGAGTATAAAATTATGATATAAAATATACCTACATAGCTCGAAAGTGGGACAGCTAAATAGAGGAAAATTTGACTACTCTAATGGCTTACTTACAATAGTGCGTTTTTAACGTTTCAGCCATAAATGCGGCAACTCGAAGTCGGATTAACCGGATGTAGAATCAAAATTTTTATTTATCTAATAATCTCTCCTTCTTTAAAATTATTTAATTTTAATATTTAATTACGCCAACTGGGGCGAAATTTCCATTTGCGTCTACTTTTTAATTAATTCAGTAAATGTTTTTAATCATTTTCAATTTAATTCTACAGAGTCTGGAGTATATTATAAAAATAATGGGAAAAATTGATTAACCTAAAAATTCTTTTTATATAAAACATAGAAGATATCCTAAATTCTAAATTCCATTGAACCCTTTTTATAATATTTATTGCATCTTTTTTTTACATAGTGTGGTCGATCTTTTTATACTTATATTTACACAAATTTGTTTCGTTGGTTTACAATGTTTAAATAGGACAGATTGTTAACAGTGGTAAATTTTTAATTTTTAATTATTGTACTTAGTTTTTTAAATATAAAGTCGTGGAATATTTGTGTACTCTTCTAATTACCAGTTTGCATGGCGACTATTTAAACATGTATTTATTTATTCGAACAAAAATCATTTTCATTTACCTTCCTCCGATATCCTTCGTTGTTAATTGTTTGTATTTAATTTATTTGATCCTTTTATAAATATCAGAATAATTTTCGCTGCAATTAATATAATTTATAAACGTACTTTTGTCATTATTTAGTGAACGTTATATTATAATCATAGAACTGCATGTTAATAACAGTGTTACAAGCAAATTACATGTGGTTATCTTAATTATTATGCCGTTCATATATTATGCATCATCTCTGAGGTTTCACGTATACCAATTCAAATAAATAATTTCCTACGACCATATATAACATCTATTAAATGACAGATGACCATTAATTTAATATCTTATAACATATCAAGATGGGCTATTGTAATTAATTATGGTGTCCGTTTCAGTACCTCTGGTTTCTAATAGATATCTTGTTACATAGATAATTCCTGCAATTTACAACTATTAAAAAATATGCATACATACATATGTATTGAAACTCTTTCTTTATATTGCAAATTTACCATACCATTTTTCACGTTATTTTCTGGAATAACTAACGATTTTAACGATCGAACGATTTCAATATTGTGAGACAAATAATTTGATATAACGTCGTAATTAAATTTTATGATTACCCGCAACATTTATTGCGCGCTTTCAGTAATTACGTTTATGAATATGTATACATATATGTGTAATGCACAATTCTTTTTTTCATTTTATAATGTTATGCTAATTGACAGGTACAATACTGGATGAAAGGAGCCGAAAGTACCAAAGGGCTTTTAGCTACTAAAGATATCGAGGAGTCCGCACAACATGCCTCTGATACGTACGAACAATGCATAATGCAGTAATTCAAAATTTCCATTTAATATAAAGTATTATTTGTACTGGTAGCACGTTCTGAAATCTTTTCCGAGACAAATATGAATACTTACTTTGTCACTTGTATTATAATGTATCTATATATATGTCGGAGATGAAAGAACATCAGGATTTCCTGGCCTGAATGTTGGGAAAACCCCCAATACCCTAATCCAGACTTTTATTATAGCTACACTTAAGTAATACAAATGAGAAATAGTTCTAATGTTTCAATCTGGTTTTATGACTATGGGTTCGGGCTCGAAGTGACATAGCGGGTCATTAGACGTAGCCACGGTCACAGGTGGGACGTATACCTGACAAAGGTATGGAATGATTATATGGCCCTCATTAAGAACAAAGATTGACCCGAGAAGTGGGGACAGGAGTCTATAAGGGCAGTTTCATTTGGATCAGAATTAGTTACGCAGATAGTTAGTTAGTTAGTCGTTGGGCGCATTGATGATTGAGTTATTGAGACAATTATCCGCATCATGTATTACGTTGGTAATCGTCATCCCGTGGACCGTGGATTTGTTATCGAACCTGAACTCGTTGTCACCATCATCTCGACCATCCTATCGCTGCTCCGACTCATAGCCTCTTGTAGTGTCCACATTCGTACCAATCAACATTAGCTACATCCGCGATGGTAAAGTAAGTAAAGGATCATCGAACGCCCCGAAAGTCCACCCAGACTCCGACATATATATAGAATGTTTCCATTTATTTATGGAAAAAAATAAATAATTTTATATTTCATTTTTCATTGCAAATGGTATTCCTCGGTAATATGTTACCCGTAACGTCATACAGCACGTAAAAGCAGCAATATGTCATTGCTTCTTTATTTATTAAAACCTCCTCTAAAACGGCGCACGAAAAGATAGTGCATAGAGTAACTAGTTTTCCATTAAGATAAGAAAGAGCAGTGAAAGGGAAACATATACTTAATTAATTTTCAATTTTAATAAATTAATTCTCGTATACATACTTATTTTTTATAACAATATATGTGCACATATGTGTGTGACATTTTGTTTATTTATTTCATTCTACCAAATTACATAAATTCACTTAGAGCGTTGCAAACCTATTTACATTTATTTTCGGAACACCAATATTTAAGACACACACAATTTCTGTTTTATTTATGAGTTATCTATATTGTACGTAGTTTCAACTGAAGTAAAATTACATAAACTGTTATACTATCTTTGTTATACTTTGCTTACATTACTTTTAATGTGAAGTATGCATACTTAGACTTGATGTCACCTTAACTCGTCCTTGACATTTTGAAGAAAACATAATTTTGAAATTTACTTACAAATAATGATAAAATTGATCAACTATAGTTTTCGTCAAATATTCACAATGATACCTTTTGTTTAATATCCAATTTTCAAAAAACAGATGATTTATTTCTATAAGATTACTTGTCACAAATATATATATATATACCAAAAAAATGCTAAAACTATTGTATTACTTGGCAAAATTGGAAAAGCACATTTGAGAGTATTACCTTTTTGCGATTCAACAATAATAATAATAATACTGTACATTCGCACAAACATACAAATTTTCCTCCATTTTCAATTTATGAAATTGACTAATGTGACTTTCGGACGACTCGTACAATAAATGATAACAAGCACAAAAAAGAAAAAAGTATCGTAAAATATAATTAAATATTTTAAAGGAAAAAAATTTCGAAAGAAAAAATTTGAAAGCGGAAAAGGAGGGCGCGCACATCATGGCGCGTCGCCCTTACAACTTCCGGTGAAGCCACGTGATCTAGCTAACGGTCGCTGTTGCCCCGAGGCGTCATGGAAAATTCCTATTCCCGAGCAACAACCCTCTCCCCTTCCCTATGTACATACCCCCTGCTCTCCCCCACCCTTTTGCAGTCCCCACTATGTCGTTGTCAGGTACTTATGTACATCCCCCACTCTTTTGCAAAATTCTCTTCCCCCACCACTTACCCAATGGTACCGGATGTGCGGCAACGTCGCAACCGTTAAGTACATAAGGACGAATGGGAGGGGGACGAAGGGGGGTATGAGAAAGAACTGGCAACGTGTACCACATTCAAATCTGGACGGAACCCGGTCGGCCTCTCGGTTCACCTCCGCACAAAACAGCAGAAAACGCGGGCCGCGAGAGAATTGCGTGTACGTGTATAACGAACGAGGCAACCGACTAAACTGTTTAAGATTCTTCTCGTTTTCCTTCCTCGTGCTTATCGGTCGTGTCTCTATGTCTATCTCTCCTCCATTGTCAAGTACAACAACCACAAAATAGATTCGCAACTCACAGAGGCGCATTTCGCGGCGCCCTCGTGTGACGACCCATTCGCTTTCCCCGCTGTAACTGTGGTATATTATATTTCGCGCGCGCGCACACACAGTTTCATGTAAATGTCACGGGAACGTAAGGGTAGCGTATTCGTGTGGCGGAAGTGTTGTTTTGTTCTGTGGAATTATGTGCATGGACATTCAGGTTAACGAGAAGAAGAAGAAGATGAACGACAGGAGCGTCGACGAAGACGTACAAATCGTCGAAGCCCGAATCAACAGAGGTAAGCTTTGAGGTTATGGGTGGCGGCGGTGGTCGCGGTGGCGGCGACAACAGACTCGCGCGTATCGTTTCCCCCTCTCTTTCTCCTGATATTCCCCATCTCTTTTTCTCTTCCTATACATCTGTATTCCTTTCTCGTTTAGATTCTCATCTTCTATCCTTTTTTACTTTTCTTGGTACTCCTGTGTACTCCTCGCTTGATTTTCTACCACATCCAACCTCGGTACCCTCTCGCTCTGTTATACGGGTTGTAGCAGCGCCCAGTGCCTAGAAGGTACACGTCGTGTTTTCTGTTTTCTATGAGCTGCGCCTCGTGCAGACCCGGCGAAACGTGGTTCCCCGATGCGACTACCTGTCAACATCTGCATCTCACGTGTTGACAATATACCGTTGCAACAACGACACATTGAATCTAAATACACGTCTTGTTCTCTTAAAATCTGACGTATACTTTTTACCTTCTATTGCATTCCTTTTCTTGTTCCATACAACGCAACGATTGAAACTATTTCATTTTTCTTTCTCTTTTAAAGATTTTTCTTCGGTCATTTATAAATATTACATGTACCATAGTTACCCTGTTTGGGCACATGTAAATTCACAGTTATATAAAACATCTAATGTCTATTAATTTCAATATAATACTAAGGTTCGTTTATGTGCACGTGGATACATGTTTGTTGTAAATTGACTTTTAAAACACATACCAGCGTAATCCTAATTGAGTTTGAATATCAGCGTGTATTATTGTATTTGAATGACATACATACAGACATCGATTGCAAATGCTAGGAAAGAACTCATTAAGATTGTTTATGTTTAACGATTATTGTATTTACGTTATGTGATTGTACATATAAAAGTAAAGAATACACGTAGGAAACATTATTGATGACATATGTACGGTGCTCAGTGTTTGCAAAAATATGTCTATATCCTGTTAAATATACATACATTGTATTGATTATTACTATTTAATATTTACACGAACGATAAATCGTTAATAACAAGACTTATTTGCAATACGTTTCGGTGTATGTTCAATAAAAGGATGTTAATTCACATTTCATTTTATCCGCGTGTGCTTGCAGAAGATGACGTCACGGTTTATTTAAAGTAAACGGTAAGATGATCCTGGCAATATCGTAGATATTTTTTTGGGAAGAAGTGTGTAATGAATACTTAAATTACAGAACCGTATAACTTCCATAAACAAAAAATATTACGAGAAGCTTAAAGCGTGTCATCTTTTATTAAAAACTTTTTTATATTAATGAAAAATTATGTGTAGATATATCCTTTTATGAAAATTTAATTACGGTCAGATAATAACAAGTCTACATTTATTCATAGATTGCTTATTTTTTGAGCTTTGTATGCATCGCGAATAAATTAAGGTTAGGATGATAAAATAACATACTATTATATTGTATGACATACATTATGTACATGGTTATTTTATTATATAAAAATAATATATAGCCTGTTTTGTATCAGTACAATGAAAAAGTAAGTTTAGTCATTCATTATTGAAAACGCTCATAAGAATTTTTGCTTCCTGTTTTACAACTATTTTCCTATAAGTAACTATAATCTTTTTAGTGATTTATGGTTAGGTTTACCGTGCCATAAATATTACATATAAATATGACATAATGTATATTATTACCAGTATCGATGTATAATTCCGTTATTATTAAGTAAAGAAATAACTGAAATAAAAAGATGGAAAAGCAAAGAAAATTAATCAACCGTAGATAAAAAAAGATGTGGAAATTGTCTTTGAGATTATTATAGATTATGTCCTTTTTATATGTGAAGTATTCCAAAAGTTTTTTGGCGCCACAAAGCGTGATGAAAAATAAACATTATTGATGTCAGTTAATAGTTGCAAGATAGATCTATCTATCACTGAAAACATTTTTTCAATAATGCTTTTTTATTAGTTTTTGTAAATGATACATATAAACTTCCATTTACACTCTTGCAATTGAACTACTGTCATTAGTGAAATTTTACAAATTATCAATATTAATAAATGTCCTTGCATAATAGTAACAAATTTCACAATTAAATTAAGAAAAAATCGCGTTACATGATTATCCTATTTGATAAAAAATTGTGAAATCGTAAAGGAGACGTTTATAACCAACAACATATGAATTCACTACTATCATTAGTTCGTAAATTATTATGCGAGAGGATTTTATTCTTTCAAAGTAATTTCGTTCATCTTTATTCCGTAATTTTGAGTACTTTAGCAAAATATATTTTTTTAATAAAAATTTAATATGTATACGAAAAGTTTTATATATATATATTCTGAGTAATGGAATAATCAAATTTTTAAAATGCAAAAAGCACTATTGTATATTACAGTGAAAACAAATAATAATTTATTTAAAGTTACGATTTATTTAGATCTAGTGAAGTTGTAATAGTTTAGTATGGAATAAGATTATTAAGAATTTTCTTTATTATAATTGGTAAAATTATAGATGATAAAACGCTTATACATATTACATACTCTAGTGTCCGTTCTAGTTGATTTACATTTGTGCGCCTCGTGTAACATGGAGCTGATCTCACTCCTCCGACCGTCCGCCCGTTTGCTTCGCCGGCACATATATGCAAAGGCAGCTATATACACTGTACATACGAGAGCGAGAGCTGGGAGGGAAATATGTGCAGACGCAGTATATAATGTATCCGCCTCTATGTACTACATAAGAGCTAAAGAATGATGTAACAAAGAGGCAGTTTCACGAAGTTTGCCGAGCATTCCCGAAGCGGCGCGACTTCGTGCAAGTCGCATGCGTGCTTGTGTACCATGAAAACGCACACCACGATGCTTGTCAGCTGCTGCAAGTGCACGCCGCCATATGCAATTCTACTGAGTTGCGCAAAAAATTACATTTAGAAAAATGATAGAGCATATTTAGATGGTCCTCTTTCATTATTATGAATATGCCGAATATTCGTTCTCCCCACTCTTCGAATCATCCTTGTTTTTCTCGTCACAGAACACTAAAGCGATGGTAACCTCGTCCCATACGTCTTATCACGATTAAGGCTATCGTATTTAATTGTGTCTCTCTATACTATATTTCATCGCGTTATGTAATGTTTGCTCTTTTGATTTCATAATTGAACGAAATGAATGATATACGTTGATATTAGGAAGAAGAAGGAAATTGTAAGAGAAAGATTGTGAACGTTAGAAAGAAAGGACAATGTAGTTATGGCAAAGAGAATGGACAGATCGGTACAGGGCACATCCTGTTCAACGCCATATTGTTCTTCAGTAATCTCTTCCCCCTCCATTTCCACTGCCTCCCCTCCCCGCGAACTGTGCCTTCACTTGGCATAGCAACAGCAGCAATAGAGGGCTGCTATAAATAGATTGTTATGACCTTCCAGTGTTGCCAAAACGACTGGCCCAGCGTATGCCATAGAAGAAATCGGGCCAATCAAGGCCGCGACGGCCATTTTGTAATGGCAACGTTGCACGGTCATATAGATTAACATCTTTGTTATTCCTGTTATACATATAATTATTTATAGAAAAACACAATCGAAATAAAAGAGTAACAAACACATAAATATTTTAATTACAACGTATATAGTTACGATTTTTTAAATATTCTTTGTTTTAGTTCTAGTTGCTTAATCTATGCACGAAAGCTAGCGATTTTTTATTTTGTATCTTAATAAAGACGTATCTTTATTCGTAAACATGCTCATACGATGCTGATAAATACAACTTTGTACATCTTTTTGTTTTTATATGTTTCTTTAAGTATCGATCAAGCGACGTTGCTTTTCCCCGCATACATCTATGTATTAGTATGTACGACTGAAAAGTGAAAAAAGGGAGACCGAGTGGGCGTGCCTGCAGCGAGAACCGGCAACGTTGCAGCCGTAAATCATGATTAAAATAATAAGTATAATACATATGTAGTATATAGGAGGCTGTCGAGTATATGTATGTAAGGCTGCGCAGAGGCACAAACAGCGACGTATGTCTGGCAACGTTCTGCGCAGCTTCAGTTCCCCCACCTTTGTTATTTAACCCCCACCATCACGCAGAATCCCACGGGTAAGTTCCAGGAATGGCGGTGGGGGTGAAACGCGGGCGTTAGAGGAGGGAAGGGCACCTGAAACCACGACTATATACCGCCGCGTGCGTTTACCAATCTTGGCACTTTGCCTGAAAGAGCATATCGACCGTGCAACGTTGTCACATCGTCTGCGCGATCTTACGCGCTGGCCCTGGCCACTCTTTGAGCGGTATGTACCTAGCTGCTGCAGCCGATCCCTGACACACGATGCGAAATCCGATTGAGGATATGGTTCACCTATTTATAAGATTCAGTGACGTATCTAGCATAAAATTTCATAATTTCCTGAATCCCTTGAAATAAGTGAAGTGAAAAGTACGACCAAGTGATAATGATACTACACTGGAGATCAAAAGCAATTGAAAATGTTGATCACGATTTCGATGATTTCTGAAAGTTATGCAGAAAAGAATTTTGAATTAATGAAATATATATGGATTTATAGATAAAGTTTAATTATATACTACGTGATATTGCTATGGTTATAATGAAAATAAGAATAAAAGAAAGAAAAGAAGAAAATAAGAAATATGACCTATTTGTTTGTAAACATCTAAGAATTCCAATTTTGCTGTATGTATATTTCATTATAACCGTTGTGCAGTTTTACATATTATATTGTACTGTAATATATATTTGTTATATGTATTATTGCCGAAATTTAATTGAAATCTCAATTTATAAAACGCGATAATATAGAGGGAACAATAAATATTTCTTAGTTGGAAGTATGAGTGATGAATGTAACACGTGACAAGCATGCGTATTAACACAGCGTATAAAGATTTTTTTTATTTTATTTTCCAATTTCCGGTATTTAAATACTTATTTACTACGAAATTTGAAAACTGAAATGATCTTGCGCATTTTATTTATGCTTTTTATTTATATAGCACAAAATTATACCTTATGTGTAAATTGTATGATCACGATTTAAAAAACCGTAAATACTGGAATAATTTCTACCACCTTCGAAATTTTATTATCTTTGGGAGAGAAAGTTGAGTACATCCTTCACTTGTCACTGATCGGCTTCGACTAAAGACTGCTGCCAGGCAACGGTCTTATATAGCTCTCGTATCGAACACCAAAGTATAGTAATTAGTATAAACAGAACCTACCTTCTATATTATAAAGCATTCATTTCTTGTAAGTTAATGGACATTTCTTCGTAACGAATGAATTATTATTAGAATTACACTGTAATTTAAGGATTTTGTTGCAATATTATTAATTTTTAAGTTATTTATATTTACCGTTATGTTTATTTAAATTATCGGCGCATGCGCAACATGTATGTATTTTATGTCTGGAAATAAAATTCAACATAATTAATAATATTGAGTGCGACGGATAGATGGCGACAGTTATTGGGAAGACTACCGATCCCCTTTTACCCAGAGCAATAGAAATCTTTATATACTGTACACAATTTTAATTCAAATTGTCAATTAATTAAATACAAAATGTAGACAAATTATATTATAATAGGTTAATATTCTGAATTGTATTTTTGTTTTAAGAACCTTTTTAAAGAAATTATTGTCATTTGTTTTTTAAGTAATACATATACTTTCAAGTATGTTATATATTTTTGTATATATTTTTTCAAGTAATGTACATATACAACTCAGTGTTTTATCGAATACTCGATAACATTCATTGTATTTTGTACTTCCACATTTCGCGCAGTAAAATGCAATACGGATTTACGAAGTTGTCGTTTAAAAATACCGCAGTGATATAAAATTGGGGTATCTGAAAGAATTATCGATGGACATTAGGGAGTGCAACAGTAACGTCAGATTCCTAAAAATGGAAAGTTAAAGCCAACGGGTGGTGATACGTCGCGGAGGACGATACTGGCACATACCTAACGGAGTACAGTCAGCGTGGAAAACTAAGCGTGCCTCTCTAGTCCGTAAGGATTGGCGGTCGGCTAGACCGCGGAATGCCTAGTGTCCCGTGCAACTGCAGGCAGACAGCTCGATGCTACGGTATGGCCTACTGGGCGGCCTGAAATCGCAGTTTTACAGAGGCGAAGTCCGCGTAAAATGGCGCTACCCTCGATCGAGAGCTCCTTAATCAACGGCAAAGCTTCGCCGGGGTCCAGAGGTACGCCCGTGTTACGAACAGCATGTACATAGTCAGTGTGAACGATACCACCGTCTACGTACGTTTATCTACCCTCGAAATGTATCCCTCGAGAGTCGAGTCGGAAACTCTTTCGCGCCACCTGCTATAATAATTGCAATCGACAGAGGCAAAGTGAAAACGTCGTCGAGGGAAAGCGTGAAAACTTCGAAGCCGAGAGAGTCGAAACAGAGGAGGAGGATAGAACTTTTCCTCTGTCTGAGCCTGTTTCTCGTCTCGTCGTGTAACATGGTCGTGTGTCGTCCCATCGACAGTGCACATCAGTAGACGCACCGCGTATAACCTCTTCGCTGGTTTACAACTCATCCAACCGATATGTGATTTCGACTCGGCTAGAAAGCATCGTTGATCGTCAAGGATGAGGAACGATATTACAGACATGCATACGGTGAACGCTGATAGCAGCACGGACGCCATATGGCTCGAGAAAAGGAGTCCGTTGCAGACGGCACCCGATCAAGTGTCACTCAGTACGTTTTCAAATGCATCTTTCCATCATTAATGAAAGATGCGTTGTGTCTTTGTAAATCCTAGTGTGGTGAATTTTTCTCATATCTTAATGTACACGTGCGCGTACTCTTGATTAGCCCCTTGTTTTCGTTTGATAATCGATGTCGGTTGAAAAGAGCGCGAGAGTATTTTTTCCATCGATTTCAAAGAAAAGGAACGTTTTAATTTTTTACAGAACGTAATTTATGGTTGTTTTATTTAAATGTCGATGTAAATGACAGGGGATTCAAATCGATTAAACAATGAATAATCAATTAACACATGTCACGTGTACAGTGTACAGTGTTTTGAAGTGTCTGACGTTTTACAAAACTGCGAGTGCGCAACTACAGTTTCGAATTTGTGAATTCTCGGAAAATATGGTTCCTAATCCGACATTAGACAATTTTGCAGTCCTGTGTACATTACAAATCTTAGATATGTGTATATATCACGCAAATTGCCGGTACCAATCTTGTGTTGTGTTATTATATTCATCTTTTGCAATTTAGTTAAATTGTAATGTTTAATTGAAAATGAACTATTACGAAAATGTTTCTATGCTTATTTTCTTTGTCTATGTTTTGTATGAAAGGAAAAACAATTAAAATTTGTATGAGAAAAATGGATAGTTGTCATTCATATTCATAAACTTAAATTAAATATCGATGATTACAGTGCAAAAATAACTTCGATTGGATAGTGCGTGTCTTGCGCGTAGGTCTTGAACACGTGTATGTTTTCGTACAAATTAACAGCGCCAAATTTCGTATAATACGAAATATTTCTTTATGTAGAAACGAACTTTATAAATCTTGTTTAAGATGGATAAAATTGACAATTTAGTGGGTTATTATTTTTGTGGGAGTTCGTTTCGCAGAATAATCAAAGATAATTGCTTGAATTCATTTGTGGCATACGATAAATGTATTTTCCCGCGCTCTTCTCCATCGATCGTCGTCTGTAATTTTTATACACAATCATCTAAAACAATAAAAAATAATTAATTTTCTCATTATTTTGATTTCTATAGATTTTGTTAATATGTTTTAATTTTGTTGAGAAATAAATAGAATTCATAATGGTTATTTGTTGTTATTTAACTCACTAAAACTTGATAATATACTGACATTATGTATTTCAGTTATAGTCTAGTATTTATAACGAATATAAGTTATTGTAATAATTAAGTGGGCTTTGTTATTGTAAATAATGTGTTAAAGAAAAGAATTATACATATAAGATTAAAATATAATTTTAATTAATTCTCGATTGGTATTGTTCAGTAATTTGGATTAAGCTGTTTAATTTTAAAGTATTTCATTTTAGTTTGTATTCTATAAGCATTTTTCGTGATGAAAATTATTAATAAATGTAGAATACACATACAAATTAAATATTGGGATTAAGTAATCTAACTTAGACTACTATGGTTACCTATGGGTACCACTTAAGCGTTAAATAACAAACAATTTAAGCAAAATAATTTTATCTAGAGTTCAATATTCCTTAAAAACTTTATACCACATAAATGTATATATCATATTCTCTATTTTGTAATTATCAAAAATAATAGGAGTATATTATATATTTTCCAGCTTTTGATAAAGTCGTAGTTAAGCAAGAACTTCCCGATGAGGCGGAGATCCGAGAACTGGCTGCCAAAATGGTGGAAGCAAACAAGGCGAAAATGGTCACAGGAGTACCAGGGGCGCCACCACAACAAAGGCCCCCACAATGTCTCCTTCCGCAATCAAATCTTCCTGGTATCCTGGGATACTTGAACAAACGACCAGCGGATTCAACTGTCGTATCAACGAAACCTCCTACGACGGAAGGCAAAGTACCGCCTGACGATGAAAGCCAAAGAGGCCGATTCGGATGGACCAGTTTCGACGATTGTCACATACCTTATATATTTCGCTCTGGCGAAAAGTATTGTGCTGTACGAATTTTAGAATCTAAGTTGCTGAACAAGTACCTGAGTTACCTGCACTCGGATATCTACAGTTGTACGTGTATAAGGAGTTACTATATAACGGAAGCGGAGAGTAAGTTGTTCACCGATATAAACGTTAAACACTGCGAGAATCAGTTTGGAAGAGATCCATTCACGTGTAAAGACTTAGTGGTTCGACTTTCGGACGCAAAGGAGTTTTATACGTTTTTGGACGTGTGTTACACGAAATTAACGGCCGGGACGAATCCAAACGTGTCAAATGGGCAGAAGGCTGATAAATGTGGATTCATTCGGATAAATAAGGAATCCGTTGTTCCTTACACGGTAAAGGACGGCCTTCAATACGTCCCTCTCTTTTACTTCGAGGGCGAGACCGAGAATCTCAAGTTGAAAGCGGAAAAGCTCGAGGGTTGGGACTTATCGTATTTAAAGTTTTGTTGCAAAGTACAGGGTATTCGTAACGAACTGTTTGCCAGTGAAACATGTTCAGTGATTAGTTTGAATGACATTAAAAGTTATTTCCCGCCCGGCACGGGGTTCGAAGATTATTGGCCGACGAAAGTGATGGACTCTCAGTTGTTAGTGAATAGCAAAGGTGGTGGTAGCGGTGGCGGCTGGACCAAACAACCCACACCGCCAGCGACCAAACCAGTTCCCGTGCAAAATAGTGCGAATAAAGCGACTGTTAACGCACGTGCTACCCCTATGCATAACATGCTACCACGTGGATCTGTCGCAAACACATCGCAAGTGCAGCAACGAGTCAGCCAACCTAGACCCGTTGCGACCACTCATCCAGCACATTCTTCGCCAACAGCACTATCCTCAGGCAGGTCGAATATCGTCACACAACCGATGTTGAACACGGTGCAAAGTGTTAATGGCTGGACAGGCCTCGTCGGTGGTCAACCCACCTTTCAAACGGCGGCGCTTGTTTCTCAACCTAGTTCTATTGTACGAATGCCTTCGTCCCTAAACATGCACAATGTAAGTCGCTCTCTACAATATTTCCGCTTTTATATAATTCAATAAAAAGTGTCGAGTTGTTTAAAAATATATTTATATTATTTTATATTTTTGTTGTAATATTATTAAAATTTTATTAAAGTTAGAATATGTAAGAATATTTTTTAAATACATCATTATAATTAGCTATTTTTCCTATTTCTTTTTGAAAAGGTTGAAAACCCAGTAAGGGTCAATGTTGTGTTAGTATAATATATATATATATATATTATATATTATACATTATAAATATCAAAATATAATTATATATATATATATAAATAAATTATATTTTAACAAACAAAGACAAATTGAAATAATATACTAATGAGTTTTTCATTGATAATGGTTCAAGATTTTTTATTATAGCAAATATCTACAGCACCAAAAAATTATTCACAACAATCTAGTAGGAGTAGAGGGGGTGGAGGTAGTGCAGCAGCTCAGTACCCTGGAGTTTATCCAGTTACAACTATGCAGAATGTTGTTCAGGCCCAACCACCCCCTCTTGTCAGAGCAACAGTTCACTCCAATCAACCTAATCTTGGGTAAGCAATAAAAAGTTTTCTTAAAAGTCTTCTTTATTCTTCTTTGTTTCTTAATATACAATATCTATGTATATGTTTTTTTAAAATGAAGCTTTAGAATATTCAGAGCAACTTTTCATTTTTAATATTAAGCATTCTCTCTTCTTACACAGCATTATCAATATTTTATGCTTGCTTCCAATTTAGTGATTGAAAACAGTAAATTATATATTAGATGTGAGTTTTTATTGTTAAAAAGCACGTTATGGAATATTTTGCTCAAATCTATTTAAATAACAAATCATATACACATGTTAAATATTGTTTCCCTTTTGACAATTAATTACAATTTGTCTTTCTTGATGTGTTGCTCAAATCCAAGGTGAAATTAATCATTAATTCAATACGACTTCATTCATGTAGTAGTTACATTAGTGTAAAAATGTTTATTATATTTATTACTCACACTGTATATAGTTTATCAATGCATATTAAAAGTTCATAATAGCTTTATTTGAAAAGTGATCTTAATATGATGTATACTAGAATAAAATGAGCATGCAGTGTCGAATTTTAGGGAACTACTTATTTATTTGAAGTATATAATTATACTATTTGCAAAAATGTTATTATTTATTATCTGGAAAACCTGCACTATAGCTTTTTGCATTTGTACATACAACGTATGATTTTTTTGTATAGTTATCCAACCTATGGGAAGGATGACTGGTGAGTCCCTGTAAAATGTACTATAGTCATGATTACTACACAAAAGTAAGATAGCATGCACAAGAACATTATAATTAACAAATTTTTGATTTATATAAATCTGCAATAACTATATATTGCCTGTGTTGCCTCTTCAAACAGTACTTATATTCTTTCTAATGTTTTTATTTCTTTTATTTACTATACACATATATCTACTTTATATTTCCTAGATATACTTTTATTTTCGTTTTTTTGTAAATCATATTATTATCGACCTTTTTTCATAGAAATGCTATTAAATGAGATATTGATATATGTGAAAAATGTGAATAATTTGTATTTATTATTATTATTATTATTATTATTTATATACATATATGACTGATTTCTACATTTTCTTTGTTTATTATTTTAAATAATGAACTATGTTAATTTTTTATTTTAGTTATTTATTTGTTGTTTAAAATATTAGTTAATGAAATATTGAAATTTGTATAATACATAAAATACTCTTGATGCTATTATACATTTAAGCATAAATATAGTAAATCAATATATACATTTTGTAGGGAATCTGATTACAATGATTAATATCTCATGTACATATTTCTCTATTTATATTCTTTTAAACTAGTATACACTTTTAAGTTTCCCAAACTATTCAACAATGTGTAGATTTTCTGTACAATATTGTATCTTACATAAACATTTTGTAACTTTATTAAGTACTGTAGTTCGTGTAAATTACATAATTATAGTTGATCATATATATTTCCTAATTTGTATGTTCCTTAAG
This sequence comes from Bombus flavifrons, assembly GCF_040668555.2. NCBI lineage: Eukaryota > Metazoa > Arthropoda > Insecta > Hymenoptera > Apidae > Bombus > Bombus flavifrons. The sequence continues at coordinate 18,211,419 of NC_138444.1, read as the reverse complement.
ATTTATCATAGAATGTTTCCATTTTAGGGTTACATCAACATATACTACGCCTACTTTAGGTGTACCAAATGCTGTTACAGCAAGCACATACCCTCAAATGCTAGGTTTAAGCGAACAAGTACAAGCTCTGATGCCGTCACCTACTCAGGTATCTACGCTACTACACCCACAAAGGCATACACCATCCGTACATAACACATCTCATGCGAAATATCCACCACCATTAATACCAGTTAATGGTAGTAATAATAGTTCCAGGTATGACATTGTTTACTTTATTATATTATCATATTATTATATTTAAATTTTTAATAGGAACTAAACTACTTTAATGGGAATAAATAAATACTTTATTATTGTATTGAAGTATTTATTTCTAGGGATTCAAGAGGCAGAAAGCCATTGATCCCAATATCAGAAACACATATATCAACCTGTCAAGTTCAACCTTATCAAATTCAGAAAGCGCTTGTAGAAGACAAAATGGTACCTTGTATTAATTTCAAGCCATATATATATTCTGAATTACTGATGACGCTTCCTGACTTCGTCGCTCAGTATTTTCCTATCTGTGACATTAATAGCTGTCGGCAAGTCCTAACAGATGTCTTGCATATAGACTTATATCAAGGAAATAGGTAAAAAAGTACTATTTTTTGCATATGTCTGTACACAATGCTCTTAACTTTGTCAATAGTAAGAATTTTGCAAGTATATCCCTTTTTATTTACCTTAAAATATTTTATAGGAATGTACATTTACTTCACATTATGACTGATGTAAATAACTTTTAATTTAAGATACTTTCTTTTAAAGGCTACAAATGAAAATGTTAATGGAAGCAGGGAAGTGTTCATCTTTAAACGAAGAACTACCATTAATACAAGTAAAAAGTATAATGAAATACATGCCTCAATTGAAATATATGTTTAATAGAGGTGGTGATATGGTAATGCCTGCACCTGCACATTCTTCTGAGGAACACCCTGCCAAAAAACGTCAACGCACCAGCTAGGACTGGCTACAGCCTTACTGGCCTACTTATGATTACTATCATTCGGCATTTTAAAAAAAGCCGTTTCCTTTACTCTAATGTAACAAATCAGCATTATTATATGCCCTGAAAAAACGTAAACCAGATTATTCTGTATTGACGTCATGTGCCAGAAAGAGTGCACGCAAATGAAGATTACCTTTTATAATACAAGGAATCTGTGACATACTGTGAGCTACTTCTTTCTCCAAAGTGTATCTATCGACGAAAGAATACTTGTAAATAAAACTGAGATGTATAAAACTAGTGTTGCACAGTTGGCAGTTTAGATATGCTTTTATATATTAAGATTATTAATACTTTTCTTTAAGATTTTTCGTTTACAACTGGAAGTTGTCGAACGAACAATATAAATACTGTGACTATCACACACACACAAGACCATTCCTTTCTTCTTTGTTTGTCCTCATTTTATTTTTCTACCTCTACTATAAAGTATCTTACGTATAGTATTTCTTTATAAATAAAATGAAAGTTTTAATATTAATGTGATTCGGAGAAAGAAAGTGCCGCCATGCGATAATTCATTAACAGATGCGAAATGCAAGAAGGTGGTTGTTTGAACTTGCTTATATTGCACGTTGAACGGATATCAAAAAGATTTGGCATTTGTATATTTAAAGAGACGGAGGTAATGCTTCTTCAAGTTCCTAGTTATTACTAATATGTATCATGATAATTGCTAAAAAATAATTTAAAACTGTTACTAATTCACAACAATGGTTTAACATAAATTGTGACATAAGTTTAGTGAATCTTACTAGAGAAAAAGTATTCTAAGTTTTGAATCTTGGAAAACTCTATTTTCTAAAGTTCACTTATCAGAGACACCGTACACAGTGATGCAAATAATTTTGTTCAAGTATTGTCTGTGTAAATATCTAAGTCAATAAAAAGAAATGCAATGTAGAATATCATTAAAAATATGACACATATTAACAGTTGGTGAGATATCTACTACCAGTGTTTGTGAAGGCTTCATAACTATTTCAAATGTGAATACAATCATTTAAAGGATGTAATTGGCTTCTTTTATTTTTTATAAAATGAACAAAATAATTATTAATTATGTAGAAAGTTATGTAAAAAAAATACAAATTTATATTACGTAAAGCATAAATTGTCTTATTTTTTGTATTAGCAAATTTCATGATTATTATTTATTAAAACATATTTCATAAAGTGAACATAAATTATTAATATATATATGTATATATATTAATTAAATTAATTAAATACTATATATATACATATATATATTAATAATTATATATATAATATATTTTATATATGTATATGTATATAAAACATTTATTTATATGAGAACAAGTATCGCAGAAAAAAAGTTTAAAAAACTTACAAATTGTTAAAAGTATAAAGCCACCTGAGATGGTCTTCCGCTTTAAAAATAATGTAGGTACGGAAGTAAAATTATTTGAAATAATTATGTAATATAATTTCCGTTTACGTGCATGTTTTTTAATTCGTTTAATTAAATGGAAGGTAACTAGGAAAAACAAATTTAAGTGTAAGTACGCTATTTCTGCTGATCCTGACTTTGAAAAAAAGAGGCTTAAATTAATATTATTGACTGATTAACTTTCACATTCGCTTTTACTATTACATGAAACAGAAAAAGCTATGTATATGCAAAGAAAGAAACATGTGTATATATATGTATATGTATGAAAATAATTCTAGTGATAAATTAATGTTGACCATTATGGATTTTCATATAATAAAAAAGGCTTAGGCATCCTGTTACGGTGGAAATGGTATATTTTGTTATTTATAAATTACACTTAGTCATATCACGACTTCAAAGATTCTATTGCCATTAAAAAGACTATGTACCACGGACTGGTGTCTACTCTTTTCTAATGTTAACGAGAAAGATGATAAAAAAAATAACCCAAGAAATTCATACACGAAAAGCATTCAGTGAAAAACGTCTGTACAATATGTAAAATAATATATTTATTATTTACGTTTTATAACATGTCGGGTTTTGATTTTTGTACCTTCGTAAAAAAAAAACTTATTGTTAGAAAGAGAAAAGGAAATATAATTGCAATTAGTATCATTTTAGCTCGTTTTAATTTTAAGCGCGTGCATCATGGATACTTTATTTAATAAATTAAGTACAATATGAACAATGTTTCTTGTACTAATATGTTTGTGTTATATTGAGCGCTGTTATAAATAAATGTTAATTATTTCTTATGTATGTATATACCTATGTGAGAACAAAAATATTATCACAAAAAGATGTATGCCACTGAAGAGAATACGAATACAAACTAGTAAATAAATATCTAAGTTGGAAGAATTTCTTGAATTATTTTAATAATTGCTTCATGTTGTCCCATGAAGTACATAAAATGTATGCACTATATTCTGAAATTAAAAGAAAAAGAAGGAAGAAATTTGTAGGCCCAGTCGAAAAATTAGAACTTAATTATTTTTAGTATGTTAGATTAGAGCATTTATTTGTTAACATGTTAACATGCGTGTATTATACTTTATCACACTATCATCTGTACATATAGATCATAAGAACTAGACATACTAGACATTTCAAATAAATTCATGATATAATTAACGAGTGTTGGTTATTTATGTTAAAATTAAATACATTATATTGACTAAAAGGAAGATTTACATTTGAGTCAATCAGAAGTTGCATTGATCTACTCCATAAAATGAAAAACAGAAGAAGGTAACGATGTTACAAATACTATTTTTTAAACTTATTTTGGAATTTAGTATCGTTTATGTCATTTTCTTTGCAATGAATGAACTTACGCAAATAAATTATTTGTTTCTTGAAAATTGAATGTTAATCATGTATTCATGTAATGAAATTGTGGAATTGATAAAAAGTGAAGTTGATTATTTTAACTTCTGATTTATTGGTATTTATTAATATAGCATAATCGGTAGAGTTTATTAATACAGTATTTCAGTGTTTAGATTGATCGGTAGAGTTTATTAATATAATATTTAAGTTTTAGATCGAGATTAATTAGCAACCGAATTTTTAATATTTTAAGTACGTATAATATATTTTAAGTAATCTCAAGTACAAATACAATATTATTTTCGGAGCTCTACAACTAATAAGATACTTAATCATTGGTTTTTAAATATAAAAAATATGTGATTATATCTTTATAAATTTTTAGATTTATTTTGAACTTTATTAATATATTTCTGATAGTCGTGTTCATTACCATCCTAACGAAATTTCAATAAATAATATATTGATAATACATTTTCATAAACGTACGAATACTTTCGTGAGCAATTGTATATTATCCGGATTTCGTTTTAAATGCCACAACACGTTGAGCGGCACTCAGCTGTACCGGAAAGACGTCATGAGTGTTTGAATGTTTCAGTGCTGCCATCTGTGACGAAAGAGGACGAAATTGTACGAGACTAGCCGAATTGGTCAGTTGCGGTCGCCATTTTGTCGGGCAGTCATCGGGTACGTCGTGTTTCTTTCGGGTTGCTGTACTTTTTGGAACAAGCACCGCCGAAAAATTTGGGGTCCGGCACATTCGTTCGCTCCCCCAAATGGCTTGTTTGAACACCCTTAAGCAGGAGATTAAAACTCTTGAGTCCGTCTTCCCTAAGAGCCATGAGAGATTTCAGATAATGTCTGCGAGTGTGGACGAACTCAGCTGCAGGTTCGTCGGTAAAAATGGGAAGAAATACGAAATACACGCCAATATTACAGTAAGTGTACCAAGCATGGATGCGATTTGAGACAGTAAATCGATTCGGAACAATCGACAGTATTTTCATTTTTATATGGATAGCGTGTTAAGTTTCGTCGCTGTCTGCGACCGATCGGACAAAGAAACAATAACAGTCGTGTTGTTATTTGAGGCTTTTGACAAGAGCCATGCTCGGGAGCACGTATACCGTGTCTATCATGTACGCATTGTCCTCTCCATAGTTTCTTATTGTTCTGTACGTTTTGTTGTAGTTACGATCGATCCTTTCTCACCTCAATCAGCTAGTTTCCGTGGAGATTTTCAGACGAATTAATATTGCGCTAGAGGTCAATGTATGTCACAAATAGAGGGTAAGCCCCTCGTAATGGTATCTGTTCTCTCTGTCCATTTTTGTGTTTGCAATTTGCAACAAACAAGTCATTCATTTAGAATCGGTGCCATTTAGACAGTTATATCACGATTACCAAACTACTTACTAATTTTGTGTACGCCAGATAATATTTATAGATAAATTAGATAACAATGAGCATATCCATGTATGTACGTTCCTCTTACCATCGTTGCCATCATCGTTCACTTTTTTATTATGAAATTACTTTCAATTTTCATTTGACTACTCCGAAATTATGATAGTTAACATATCAATGCTAAAAGTAAATAATTGTTTATTCTTTACTATATAGCTGTTTATGTTATTTAGAGTCGAGTTCATTAATTTGTAGCGATTAATTTTAGATTCGGATCCATGCAGAAAGTTTATTATCAGCCTGTGTAAACAATAAGTCATCGCGTATAATCGCGTGTGTTTAAAAAAAATTTGCACTCTATGTTTCTTTTGTTATGGAGCTCCGAATGCAATTCGAAATTTATAATAGTTGTCTTTTCTTTCATTAAAGGTCGATTGTGAATAAAATTATTTAGCGTTTTAACAATTCGAGCGTATTCAAACCTATCTTCTCATCTTGCGTGTATCAAAACAAATGTTGGACTTAAAAATTTGATTCAAATAGATATTAGTGAAATGCATTATTGTTCTTGTTTTATCTATTCGTTTGTTACAAAATTGACAATTTTTGTTCATTTGTTTCATTGAGAAAATATGGTCTGGTATTGCTAATTAATAATATGTGATTTCTGTTACGCACATGCATGGACGTGCACCGACGCTGAGCTAACTGCAATTGCCGATAAATCCATATTTAAATATCCTGTATACGACCGCGATAAACATTCGCCGTGTATTATAGTTGATTTTTAATGTAATCTTTTATTTCACGAATTATCGTCGGACACAACTATTTTACAATTTAAGAATTTTCATGTCCATTATCTTTTTTACTACAGTTTTTTTTTTAGAATCTTAAAATATTTTCTATTTTATGAATCAGCTTTAAACACCCAATTAAGTAACTAATTTTTATCAGTAATTTTTATATGCATAACAATTGGTAAATATATTTTTTAATTTGTTAAAGGATTTTATTATTGTACACATACTTTAAAGTAGTAGTAGTTCATTTTATATTTAGACAATTTTCTGTCTTAGTTGAAATAACAAATGAACTACGTTGAGGAAAATTATAACATTTTTTGAATAAAGTAGTTAATTGCAATATTGAAAACTATCAAGTTTATGGAAATATGTTATATAAATATTCATTATTGTTATTCAATATTATGAAAGTAATATATCATTACATATATTACATATTATAAAAATTAAATTATGATTATCGCGGTTTTGCTCTATAAAGTGATTATATGAACTCTAATGAATGTCATAGGAAACCTATCCTTCTACACCACCAGTTTGGTTTGCGGAATCAGAGGAAACAAGTGTTACAAATGCGGTACAAATTTTAAGTACTACTACAGGCCGTGACAACCATGTCATTAATCAAGTTGGGATTCTCTTGAAAGAATTATGTAGACTCCACTCATTACCCGAACCACCAGATGTTGAACGGTTAAGGACAGCTTTGGATCCATTACGTTTAGGAGGATCGAACGAAGCTGCGGCACAAAGGATGGAAGCTGAAGATGTAGAAGATATTGATGATGATGAAGAAAGCGATGCGGAGGAAGACCTACATTTAGATATGGACGAAGGGGATGCCAATGCAAAGAGTAAGGTAAATAAAGTAACATTAAATAAAATAATTGTTTTAATATGTAGATTATACTTGCACTGGTTTATACTGATATGAATTGAATTTTTAAGGGTGAAGAAATAGAATTGGAACATCTTGCAACGTTAGAAAGGTTGAGACAAAATCAAAGACAAGATTACTTAAAAGGATCTGTCTGTGGCAGTGTGCAAGCCACAGACAGACTTATGAAAGAATTGCGCGACATTTATCGGAGTGACAGTTTCAAAAAAGGTAGTTTCACATGTTTTTCATTCTATAGTTGTATTAAGACAGCTTAATAATCATATTATAAAAGGAAAGTGCAGATTTATTGACATATTCAAATATTTACTTAAATTTGTTGTAGGAATGTACAGCATAGAATTAGTAAATGACAGTTTGTATGAATGGAATGTCAGGCTGATGTGTGTTGATCCTGATTCACCTTTACACAGCGATCTCATACTTCTAAAAGAAAAGGAAGGCAAAGACAGTATTCTCCTTAACATGCTTTTTAAGGTATGTCATTAACTTGCAAGTGTTTTTATTGTATGAATTTTGTGTAAATCAAAATTATTGATTCTAGTTGTGTTTTAGATAATAAGTAATACATCATCACTTTTAAGAATCTGTTTATTATATCTTGATGTTTTAATTACGTATGATATCAATGTAGTTTGGTAAATACTTTGGAAATTTTGTTAATTCGCATGATATCGATATTTAGGTTATTGATTTTGTAAAATTAAGAAAAAATTCTTTATTCTTGTGATTGCAGGAAACTTACCCATTCGAACCCCCATTTGTCAGAGTTGTGCATCCCATGATCTCTGGTGGTTACGTCCTTATAGGAGGTGCAATTTGCATGGAGCTCTTAACGAAACAAGGTTGGAGTTCAGCCTATACAGTGGAAGCAGTCATCATGCAGATTTCAGCAACGCTAGTGAAGGGAAAAGCACGCATACAATTTCAAGGACCAGGTAGTGCTAGCAAAGTGTGTGGTCAAGGTCAATATAGTCTAGCCCGTGCACAACAGTCATTCAAGTCTCTTGTACAAATACATGAAAAAAATGGTAAGACGGTCATTTTATTTCTCATTTCATCGTGTATGTTAAATTTTTGCAATACGAAAAATATTTGATGAGAAGATGATGAGTTTAATGTCTAGTGTTATTTAGACGATGAATTTTTCATTATCGTTATTATATAATATGTTTTTTAATGCGCGTTTCTTTAACAATATTGACTTAAATAATTTGGGAAGGATAATTTTAGAAACATATGCTGCTTCTTTTTTTCCTTTCCTTTTTTTTTTTAATATGACGTCGATATTTATACGTTATATTACTATTTGCATTCCTAACTTGAGGTTCAACGATGCAATCCTATAAGATTCTGTTATGTTAGTAAGTCTTTGTATCACGTGGCTCTTAATCTTTTACTTTTGACGTATGTTTTTCCATCTCTTTCTGAAATACTTGTTTCTGAAATATCTATATACATGGTATTATGTTGTTATATATTCTTATAGGTTGGTTTACCCCTCCAAAAGAGGATGGCTAATGAACATGAATCACGGAGAAAGAAAAGTTTGACGCGTGCTTACAGCTGAGACTTTAATTCGGTGTGTGCCCAACAAATAATTGTTACGATAATGATTTGATACACAAAACACAACATTAACTAGGTGGTAACTTAAGATACTGAATTAATCTAATGCATAATTCCATTTATAGCTGAAAAGGCTGCCGCGCAAACAGTGAAGTGTTTGATTATGTATGCATAGATTTTTCAGTAATTAGTGATTAAATCGCCAATCGCATTTGTGAATGTGAGATGTAATCATTTTTATCTGGAATTGATTCTTACGTTTGGAATTACTAAGGATCATAATTATTCCAAATAACATTAATCTTAGTTCTCTTTTGGTGAGTACACATGTTGTACGTACGTACGAAACAGTGTAAACATTCTCTGTGAAAATGCGTTTGCGCAATCCGTGCTTCCTTTCTTTCAACAGAGGGAACACGACGATTATCAACTTAGATAGTTATATTGACAATTTTTCTAAGTGTTTTTTTATCATTGTGAGCTTTCATTCGTTCCATTCTATCTTATTGTATCTTAATTTTTTCATCGTGCAATTCATAAGTAAGTTTGTTTGGACATATACATTTGTTAAAAGTAGACAGTAAACGAATCTGATATGAGAATAGCGATGTTTCTGGGGGTAAAGCGAATTTTGCTATTACCTTTTGTATTTACTCGATGCTTTCATTCATTGATCAACATGATTCGATAATGTGAACGAGCACACAACTAAATCATCACAGTTCTAGAGTATTTCGAGATAGTACATGATTTTAAGAAAATTAACATCACATACAATGAGGCTTTAGAGGTTATAGTATTACTTGTAATTCTACATACTATGCAAAAGATGAAAATATCTTATTCACGAATGATTTAATTTGACAGACCAATGAAATTATATATTTTCTTTTATCAAGTAGAAACTTTTTACATTTTTATTTTGTTAGATATTAAAATAATAAACGTATATATTTCTAATACTTTACGTTGTCCGCTTTCTAATTATTCATATTTAATCTTTAACTAAACTTTATTTGAGGTTACATTCTGCAAAATATTTTATAATTTACGTTTTAATTGTCAAACATTCTTATAAATAAAGAAATCGTATAGCAATACTAGGTAGTATGTATTTCCTTAACATAATTGACTACTACACAGTTAAGGGTTGTATAGATGTACAGATACACGTTCGTGCGTTAATTTCTCGAAACTTTAATGTTCTTCGAAGTCCATATTATTTTTTCTTAAATCTAAAACTAAAAATATGCAAAACAATGTAGTAGGATTCACCATTTGGTTGTGTGCTTCGTTTGTTAAGCTACTTTTGTTATATCGTTTACAAAGCGGTTGATGTGTGCTTGAGATTGATATGAAGGTTTGGTCTGTATGTTGGGCGTACGCTCAAGCGAATTTTTAGTGGTATTCTATATACATATATATACACATAAATATATATCGTGACAATTTATTTGCAATCGAAGCTCTATTTACACGACGTATCGAACGTGAAATTACGCGAGTAATTGTCGAAATTTCTTTGTGCCACAGTAGAGTTTACACTGGCCAGTTAAAGGAAACGATAAGGCATAACAAGCGAACACGCGTACATTAAAGGCACCATTAGGATCGCGAAAAACGAATTACCGCTTCTTAAGAAAAAAAAAAATTATATACACATGTATTATTGCACATGTATTTGAAATTTATGAGGCTATGCTATCCTCGTGCGTTTTTCTTCGTGAAAACATTTTCTTCTAACTGAACGGGTATCGTTCCCCTGTCTATAAAAGAAACAAACAATTATGGACTTCCGGTTCTTTTTTCACGATGACTTCATCCCTAGTTAACGATAGTAGTCGATAAAAATTATTATCCTTATATGGCAAAGACCGATGGCCAAACTATTGCGTATACGTTTATTAACAAGCGAATTTCTACATTTTTAAAAACGATTGCTTTTCATATACTCGATATATCTTGATTCCACTCCCAGAACGTCTATGCGAAATGTTTCGTACATACATACATACGTACATGAAACGCGACGTACATTTTACAAGGATACATACACATACAGACACACATGCACGCACACACGCACGCACGCACGCACGCACGCACGCACATGAGCGCGCGCGCAAACACACACACACACAACACACTACACACTACACACGTCATATTATACAGAGACATACATTTACATGCGTGCATATTATGCATTCATAACACATGCTCCGATTCGTGTATATAAATATACATATTCCGTTCCTTGTGTTTCATCTTCGTACGTTGTACATATGCAAATTTGTATCAATTAGTCGACGAAACACGTTCGAACGGCGATTCGTTTGATCACTGCGCTGTTGTGTCTGTAAATTGGAAAAAAAATATGGATTTGATAGGTACGTGAATTTCAACGAATAATATAATATTTTCATCGTGTAATTTAAATAATTGTAACTAATTTTTTTGAATGTTCGACACACCGAATTGCACGGGAAAATATAATATGTATCTCTTGTTTATGTCTGTGAGGTTGTTCAACAAACAACGGTACGAAGATGAAGCGGTACATATGTTATTGGCAATAACGCATGTACGATGCATCCGTAAATATAATTATTGGAATAATCGAGCGAAGTAGCATGGGTCAATAGTTTCTTTTTCGTGGTGTAATTAAAGGAAAAAGAAGAAAAAAGTAAAGCAAAAAGAAAATAAGAAATCGTTTGTGAAATTCGTGCGAGCAGTTTCGTAATAAAATCTAGATTCTTAAGTATAGGTGTACAATCGATGAGCTCATTGTCAGTGGGTATCAATGATTTGTACAGCCGCACCTGACTGACACTGAGTGATGGTTGTTTGACGTCGTTAACCGTTATGTTCTTTGTCAAAAGAAGAAAAAAAAAGCAAAAAAGAAGAAAAATAACTTTTCATTTCTCTCGCGTTTGTTAAGTTTTTCTTTCCTTTTAAGAATTTGCGGAGCGTATATTGTAAGCAGCCACGTGGCCTGTATATTTTTGCTACAAATATCGTTGGTAGTACCCGTTTTTAAAAATTAAACGTTCTTACGTTTCTTCTTATTATTATAAAAGTAATTACTATTATCTCTCTCTTTTTTCTTCAATATAACTCATTCGAAGTTCTTAGAGAAACTAAAAGAGCTGATGAAATATTGACGTAATAAGATCGATTAAAAGCGAATTATATTTAATGGTTTATATCAATTATCCGTAAATCCATGCTCATTTTTCTTAGCTGTTAAACGAGACGAGCTCCTTCGCAGATGCAGAAGTAATGAGAATTTTTGTAAAAAAAAAAGCACGCGAAGCGTGTATTTTTCATTTGATCGTTATTAATATTCGATGAAATACACGAATACGAATTCGAATATACACGAATTTGCAAATCGAAGTCCTGGCTCTTTTGTTATTTGTTATAATTTATTAAAAAGATATCTTACGAACGATGGAGTTTGCTAACGATAGAAAGATATCAAGCAAAATTTCTCCTTACTTTTGCATCGAAATTATAATATAATTTACAAAAAGGAAATATACTGTGTTTCTTTGATCAAAGTAGATCGAATTTCCCTTTGGTTGTAATTACAAAGAAAACGGAGAAGAGCGCGTTAAACAAAAGCGTAGTAAGTAAAAGTAAATAATTTTTTACGGATTCGCTTCTTAAATAACGAGAGTAGTTTGTATACCTGCGATATGCTTGAACGAAACTTTGAATTTTTCACGATGATTTCACAATGAACTGTCGATTTGAAGACTGGTTAAAAAAAAATGAAAACACTTCTTGCGTTCCTTTCTTCACTCTTAAGATTTGTGCGTTATCACGACGTGTTCTATTCTCTAATTGCTATGGGCGAGTAACCGAACGCTAAACGATCGGCCTGTATCGTAATGAAAGCTCTATTTTTTATGTATTTGATTTCGTGTAAAATATAGGACGATACTGGTGTTTCCGGTTAAACAGATCGGAAGAAAGATTTGCGAATATAAATGTGCCTAGTTTTCGAATGTATTTGTGGCAAAAATAGTGAATTTGTTATTAGAGGGTCTCAAGTTCTCCCTTGCTTTCCTTACACCGTGCTTTTCTACAAATTTTTCTAAAAAGTAGCTTTCTTAATCCATTAAAGGCCAACATTCCATTTGCAATTTATTTGCGGTCGGTTTACTTGTATTTGAATTCTGTCTTTTAACATTATGATTATAAAAAGGATTTGTAAGCATTTATGTAATATTTTTTTGGTCGCTATTTCTTTTTCCATTTAGATCCTACAACTTTATAAAATTCAAATTTAATTATTCGTGGCGCTATAAGGAATTTTGCATTGAACACCGGCGTTGCTAAAATGCGTAGTGTTCCTATATATATATTTAGCCTGACAAAGGACAAATCAACGTTGCAAGTTACTTTCTCCAATCTTGCACATTGTTTCACTGCTCGGTTCTCGATGGGTTAATTCTTTTACTCGTCTTTTTTCCCCATTAGGGACGGGGAGCAGACTATCATTTTCAGCCAAATTTCTTTTTAGCCAAACAGTGTCTTTTTACAAAAAATGACAAAGATAGGATACGTAGAATAAATGAAGAAAAAAGACAAAAAACAATTATTACACACGACTTTCCCTATCCACTGTATCTGCCTATTCAATTAACGAGTTAATCGACGAATAAAACAAAGTGAAGTCGGCTCGCTGGTCGCTTCATCGTCGATCTATGATCTTAAGGTGGTCTTACGCGTCTTAGGAAGAAAGAAAAGTAAAGATTAGCCGTCACGTAATGTATATCTCGTTAAGTGAATATTTCGATATTTCTAGCATAAACGAAGATTATACTTTGTCTCTTTCTCTCTCCTCCTCCTACTCCATACACATGCACACCTACACATAGAGCTACAAGACACAGAAAATAAAGAATTTCAATAATAAAGGCAACAAAAGATGGCTCTTTTGATGCCAGTTAATTTTCTTCATTCCCCCTTTATTTCTTCAACGATGAAATAATACGTATAATAATAATAATAATAATAAATACGATTCTTTTATACGATCTATCGTAAATTCTGCTTCTGTAATTTTATTTTATTAATAGCACTTTTTGGTGAAAGATACACGGAGAAAATTTTCTTTATTGATTTTTGCTGTAATTCCTTCGATAACGTTTTGTCGGAAAAGATATATTCATGATTTTTGATAATTCCAATTGTATTTCGATCGATAACGCTTATATCGCAAAGCAGCTTAGACGATATTCATATTTAAACGCGTAAATGTCCCGGATTTGTCGTATCGAATCGAGCGAACGAAAACAGTTGCAAATTTACCACGAACAATGGAACGACCACTCGATTGATCAACGCGCAAGTACGATGTCGTAATAATTGGGAGGCTTGGAGGGACCGCGGAGGGCTTCCGCTGACCTTCCGGATGACGCGGGTGCTCGCAGGACATGGAATACCTGCAGAAAATCGGAAGAGAGGCGGCGAACACGTGTCACCACTGCGGTGAGGGCAAGGACACGGCCCAGCACACGTTGCAATTTTGTCCGGCGTGGGAGGCCCCACGTCGTATTCTACGCCCAGCGATTGGCGAGAAATTAGACCCCTCGTCAGTCGTGAAAGCGATGCTGAGGGCGCAACAAGAGTTGCTCGCAGTCCGTTCATATTGCGAAGACGTAATGCTCGTGAAGGAACGAACAGAACGGGAGAGGGTGAGAGCGTCACCCTTGCAGGGTTCCTCGCAAGGACGACCCTGCGCCACCCAAGGAATGCTCCCTCGGACAGGAGAAGACGCAGGAGTGCTCCGGCAGTAATTCGAAAGAGGTGCCGGGGCATCTCAGCCGAGCATCAGACGGTCCATCGTGGGGTTTAAGTCGGTAAAGTCTGACACTATTCCGCCGCTTGCCAGAAGAGGGGGCGGTGTCGATGAGGATTTCCCCAGGTATAAAAAAAAGGTACATTGTCGTAATGGAGGTACTAAACGACGAAGAAATTTTGCAGAGTTATTTTATTCATCGCTGGATGAGAATTTTAAAAGGCATAAAAATATTTGCGTATGATCATTGATCATCGATCATTCTAAGAGAATTATACTTTCGTTATTTTTAAAAGTATCGATTTAAGCATCTTTTTGCATTACGGAAATGAAACGAAGAGGCTTTGTAAATTTTTATTTGTTTATGCGAAAGTTGCCTCAAAAGATCGTACGCGTTGTGACCAACGATAAGGTCACTTGAAACTTTAACGTTGGAACTTGGAATCTTCTAAACTGTAGGTGAATAGAATACAAATTTGGGAAATCATGTCAAAACATCCGCTGTTTCTACTTTCCTCGAGTTTCTTTTATGGAATCGTATTGAAACTGCGATAGGCGAAACTTTGGATATTTGGAATATATTTCGCTTTTTATTGATTGGAAGAACCTTCGAAATAATGTCACGAACGAAGCTATTTTTCAATAATAAAAATTCCGTTCTGTATTATTTTAAAAATAAATGAACGATAAAGGATACGAACAAAAGACGAACGTATTGAAATGCATAATTTTCTCTTGTTTTAGCAAATCAAGGGATACTTGTTCGTGGGAGAGGCGTATCTTTCGAGTTCCTTACGACACGGTTAAGAAACAAATTCGTTCTTTGTTTAAATCACAGTTCGCAATGGGGACAAAATGACAATTTAACGTTTAATCTCAAGAAACGAGGATAAATTCTACAAACAAGCTGCTAATTAGAAAAGGTACAAATTAAATTGGTGTTCTGACGTTGGAGTATTTGCCTGCTACATATTTACTCAGCTTGTATTTCTTAATGACATGCTTGCAAATGATAAAAGTACTTTTTAAACTTTGAAAACTCGTCACCGGCGGGTCTGCTCGTTTATTCTCTTCGTATCGCTATTTCTTACGATTTTAATACGATTTATAAAAGAAGTTTCGTGTCTTATTTCATACGGATCGTACGTTGAATTAAATTTTTTAATATTTCGGTGAAACAAATTCCGTCTATAGAATTTACGCGACTTATTACAATAACTCAGTAACATTTTTTTAATTTTAAAAATTAAATCTTAAATTATGAATTATCCATATACGTGTATCTATATAAATTAGATCTTTTTGAAATGAAAATATTTCACCATTTTACTTGCTATCTCTTTCACTTCGATTCTACAGGGTGGTTGGTAACTGGTGGTACAAGCGGAAAGGGGGTGATTCTACGCGAAAAAAGAAGTCGAAAATATAGAATAAACATTTAAAAAAATTTTTTTTCTTTTTCTTTTTTTAAATTTTTCCATCGAGACAACGATCTACAGTGAGATCCGTTTTAACGAGATGCGATAAAGTGCACGCGTACCCAGCGAAAATTCAAAGTCGATTTTCTAGAAAACAAAGCCTCGAACGAAAAATTTTTATTCTATATTTTCGACTTCTTTTTTCGCGTAGAATCAAGCCCTTTCCGCTTGTACCACCAGTTACCAACCACCCTGTATAATTCTACCGTAGAAATGAACTTTCGATTCATAAAAATCTATTTTGTGTGCCCAATTGTTATAGCGGTCTTCTATAAAGTATCTATTATTCTAATACACTTTGTTTCGCTATCTCGACGAAGCCTTTTATAATTGTCTTATTTCTAGACACTTTTATGAAACGTATGACGTACTTGACTTACTCTTTTCGACAATTTCGCGTTTACTTTTACGCGTTGCCTTATCGTTGATCGATCAAATGATTCGAATCATTAGAGATTGAAAAATGAAATTCAATGGATCAAGTGGAAGCAATTATCGTTGCGATTTAATTAACCGTTACAGGGGATCTCGCTGAGGATTTTTTGTTTCGCCGACACAAGAAAAACATTGGTTTTGTGCGAAAGGACGCGCGGTGCGCACGAGTGAAAAAACCAGCGAATCGTTGGCCGGACACGAAGTAGTAAAGAGAGGAAAAAGTCGGCCAGTAGAGAAGTCGTATAACGATCGTATCGCGTTAGGAGGTTGTTACCGCGAGTGGCGTCCACGCGCGAAGATCTTCTTTCCAGTATTGCTAATGAGATGCCGCATTTGTGTTACCTCGAACGGCTCCTTAAATCCAACGACCTCCAGCCGCTATTATTGTTTTATCAAATCCATTAATTATTCGTTACCTCGTAGCGATTAAATAGAACGGTATACAGGAAAATTGGTTGGGTGTTAGAAACGTATTGGGTTGGCAACTAAGTGATCGCGGATTTTGTCATTAGGTGGTATTGACAAAATCCGCAATCACTTAGTTGCCAAGTCAATACTTTTATTCTGAACGTAGAAAATGTGGGAAATTTGATTAAAACGTTACGTTACGATTAATCTGCGTTTTCTTTTCTGTATTCGTAGAAGGATTTGGGAAGAGAAGCTGGACGCAGAAGGAAATCTATTTTCTCTGATTACTCAGCGTATATATCCTGCATAAAAAGTCGTCTGGGGAAACGAACCGCTTTTCTTCGTAACTTGGAGAAAAATGACGTCTACCGTGGTACGAGTCGTAGATATTTTTTATGCTATGCTTCGCAATGACGTTCTAGAAAAAGGGTTTCAAAGGGTCCGAGGAGATTCAGCCGTCTCATATTTATGCATAAACATAGCTACACTCGCGTATCTTTTATCCGAGTATCGATTATATTATTAACTCGCGATAAGGGGTCCGCTCGTTGATAAAAATATTTTCATAGCGACTCGGTGTTTAAAAATATCTCGTCTTCTTAAAATATACTCGCCAGTGTCTCCAAAGCAGCCCGGTAGGGAAACCGGACTACCTGGCACGGCGGCTCCGGCGACGAGGCGCGGTGTGACGTGGCCGCACATCGCTCCATTAGGGGACGTATTGAGCGCGGGGGGGGGCCCGGTGTATCGCTTACACCGGTTCCCGGGCCCCTCTCGATCGCAGCCGGGACGGTCATCGTGGAGGTTTTAGTCGGTTGGAGTCCGGCACTACCACGCCGCTTTTCCCCAGAAGCGACCTGGTGTCCGTGCGGATTTCCTCCACGTTAATAAAAAAAAAAAGTTAGCGAGTCGTTGGGCGAATTGCTGATTGAGTTATCGAGAAAGTTATCCGAATCGTGTATTACGTTGGTACTCGTCATCCCGTGGATCGTGGATTCGTTATCGAACCTGAATTCGTTGTCACCATCATCTCGATCATCCTATCGACGCTATTACTCATAGCCTCTTGTAGTGTCCACATTTGTACCAATAAACATTAGCTACATCCGCGATGGTAAAGTAGATAAGTAAAGGTTCATCGAACGCCCCAAAATTTCAGCCTTGCTCCGACATATTTAACAGAATAGCCAGTGAACTAAAAGACAGTTGTATTCAGAGTATCGAGTGGAATAAATAAGGTGAACTAAACCTCGCTCTTTTCATTTCTTATAATCCTCCACCTTGGACGCCACACTGGTCGCTAGTTAGTTGAGAGTCTCAACAAAAAGAGCAGCTTTGAAATTAACTTGGCCACTCACATTTTCTTGCTAAACAATCGGTGACCGTTGATTTTGTCGTAACAAGAGTGGACAAGACAATCGCGTCGCGTAGCTTTCTTCTTGCGAATGTGACATCGACATCGACATCGTCAAGTTTTCCGGTGAATCGATTCGACGTTTAACGGTTCAGCGTTGCAGTCTCGTCGCACGAAAGTCAGGCCAAACTTGTCCCTTATTGCTTCCGCAGCGATGGTCAAATCCGGTGGCGAGTAACTCGGTAAATTGTCAGACTTGTCGGCTACGTGGCGAATGAATTTGTAACAACGGCTATCGGCCACTGTTAGGGACGTGTTTCGACGCAATCAGTCGGTCCGGTTGTCTCGAACGTGCAGCTTTCCGCGCAAAGATACACACGCGCGATCCTTGTCTTTACCATTAGCTCTGTCACGTCTATTTTCCACGTAATCCTACTTTTATACGATTTCCGTGTTATGGGTTAATTTTCCAAAGGAACTTATTTTTTTTACAGTTAAAAGATTTCGTAAGTCTAATACGGAGAAGAAGATAAAAAGTTATATAAAATACTTGCACTAATTTTCTCCTTAAATTGGCCGACTAAATAAGATTGCGAAGCGAAGTATCGTAAATATGGCAAGGAGCAAATGATCGACGAAGATGGTGCAACGTCGAAGAAGAATCGTTCGTTAACGTCTTAAGGGGACAAAGTAAATCTTAAAAATTGTATGGCGAGAAACGATGGATCGATGATATTTCATTAATTTGGTACGATAGCTCGAAACGAAAGGCAATCTTCTTTTGAAATTGGATCGTCTCTCTGCAACTCGTGCTACGTAGTTTCTGTCGTTAACGAATAAAAAATGTTGAGGTTGACTGATAGAGGAACGAGTGGTGAATTTGTAATAGAAAAATATATTGAAATAAGTATAGGTATAAGTATAGTGTAGTATCGTAAATATAATAATTAGTTTATTAATAATAAATGGATTAAACAGAAAACAATGGTTATTTAACATGAACTAATCGTAACAACGTATTATAATTAATTAACAACTCTCGTCAACACAGATTCAACTCTCTCTCAACAACGCTAACAACACTATCTCGATAACGCGATCCGCACTCTCTGGCTTCTCAACTCATACTGCCGTTAAGTCGTTTATGTCCCTTAGCAACCCTTTGTCTTTTGTCTTAGTCTCGTATTTTTCGTTTAAGCTCCATCATGCACATGCTTAGCAACCGCTTGTTTGTAATTCGCACGACAACCCCCCCTCCCCCCCAGACCCCTCGTCCACGATACTACAATAGTGTACGTTGATCCAGATCCTCACTCTTACAATGTTGCGATACAATGGAAAAAGAGCTATGATGGAGGGCACGTTCATAATTATATTTATAGCAAAAAGGCATTACCAAAAAGTTAATCTTGTAGCTGTAGCTGAAGGCTACAAGAAACAGCAACAGAAATCTACTTATAGCTCTTTTGTTTCTAGACCTTGTAATCCGAAACAAAATTTATATCCAAGGGCACAATAACACGGACCTCTGCTTATTTCGAATTTTTTCTTTCACTAAATTCTAATCTCTTCGTAATTCTATTCTCTGCAGATCACGGATATACAAAAAAAAAAAGGTGTAGAATTTTTCTCGAAGTAATTACTTCAACAAAAAATATCTTTTCTCACGAACTAAGAGAAATTTATTATTACGTCGGAGATGTAGGGACAACGGGCCTTTCTTTTGGAATTTTGGGAACATTCCCAATGCGTTGGTCTAAACTATTTATTATAGCTGTACTTAAATAATAGAACTTTGAAGTAGTAGTTGTGACACGATCTGATTATGTTTGCCCGAGATTCGTGACAGTGGGCTTGGGCTCGAGTGACACGACTGGTCGCCGAACGTAGCCACGGTCACGGGATGAACGTTTTTACTTAACAGTAGAAGTACCAATATCGAGGGACGCACGCTGTATTAACAAACAAGCCCCGGGGCAGGAGCAATGACGGCTGTACGCGGGTCTGCGTAGTAACGGTGCCTAGAATTTTCTTGATAACCCCGGTCAATACGCAATTGACACGTGTGATCGTGTCAGTCTTTTATTCTTATGATCACTTTGGAGAGTTTACACGCAACGTCTGGTCAGTCAATCAGAAAGATACCGTACGTCACAGCTAACGTCACTTTGAGTTTCAAAACATATCCAATTGCACGAAGAGTTATCCCGTTGACCGTGGATTCGTTTGAACCTAAGAACATTGTCTTTACTTTAAGAGTGTCTAACAATCACGTTTAATTGTTAAATCCTGTTAAATCAATACTTGTACGTATCGTTGTAAATATAAACCTCATTGAACAACTACGATGGCTTGTCCCAATGAAGATACGCAACGCGCCCCTAAAACTAGCGCCAACCCGACAAACCCTACAATTATTAATTTAAAATACTCGTCTCTTTCGATTTCCTCGATAATATTTCCTCGAACGTATCATTGGTAAGACCTATCTATCCGACGTTTGTTAGCTCGTCGCGTAAATGATCTTTTCACCGTTATTCACTCGGTTTCGTTCATTTGGCCGCCACTAGTATCGCCGTATTACAGATTAACTGGGTCGACGAAAGATTTTCAATAATCCAATATACCGATGTAATTTTACCTTATATACGCTGTATCCTTGTCCATGCATTTCGTATTACTATATATATGATACTATAGGCACACGAATATTGCCGAGGCATCGATGCATAGCGTTCCCACACAACAATAGTTTACGAATAAAGTTTGTTGGCACTGCATCGCCAATGAGAATTAAGAGAATTCGTTTCGATCAATTTTGGCTTTACGGCGTGTTGCGTTAAACTATAGCGAAACGCGCACACCGGTTGGTTCTACGTTCTATACTTTTGCTTTTATATAAATCTGTCGCGTGACAGCTTCGCAGTATTTTTCGAAAAACGTTTCGAAACGAATAGAATATCGATTAGTTCGTACGAGTCGATGTTATAGGACAAAATTGATAGTACGTGTCTGTGCGTACGGTTTTGTTTTATTATAAAATTGCAACATTAAAAAATCCATAGAACAAAGACGTATCGATCGATGTTAGAGTTAACATCATGGGATTCGTTGACATTGGACTGCCGATACTGGTAACTTGTAACCAGTGATTTCCAAAACGATATCGGTAATAACAATTGGTTCGATTGCGCAAGACAGCGTCGATACGGCGAATAATTGCTGAATTCGAATGGAACGAGAGTCGATTCGCGGCTAATCGTACACTACTTTTTCAAGTGTTGCTCGTTTCGCGGAACGAGGCTTGAGAAACGTTGATGTACACGTGTGTACGGTTGTATACCGTACACGTAGGTGGATACGGGTGTGCAGTGGCTAGGGAAATATCAACAGGTGCAGTCAGTTGGTTGTTTCGCTTAATCGGTTTCTATTCTGTGACGGAGACTTCTAAGCTCCACCCTTTCGGTAATACGCGAGTCTCCAGGGAATCGAGTCGATACGATTCCATTGTCTTAAGGCGGATGGAATTATCCGATCGTTTTTCCAAATCGTCCGCTACGCGATTACTACCGATCGAATTTACGAAAATAATTCTCTTCTTGAGAAATCTACAGTCAGCAAAATTTCCTATTTCTAGCATTTAAACAACTACGAAAGTTGATTCGCAAGCAATCTTGTAAATGATATCTGGTGGAAAGACGTATTTCATGGAAATTCAAATCGTTTCTCCAAATACGCGATTTTGGGATTACGATAAGTTGCCTAAATTACGCTTTGTTTTCGGTTTGCTTAAATTGCACTTTTCTCGAGATGTACGTTCTCTCCTTAAAAAACATCGTTTTTAGCAATTTTTAACCTCGTAACACGGATGTACGTATTTTTCAATTCTCAGGATTCTTACTGTAGGATTTTTTATCGATCGATAGATCTATTTATCTGGTTATTTAACGTGAACTAAGTACAGTAATGTGCTATAACTCGGACGACTAAGTATTTAATTCACGACTCTCGTCAACACGGTTTCGACGCTCTCTTTCACGCGGACCATCCTCCTCGACAACGCTGATGTCGCGTAATCTTGTGGCTTAGATTATAAAAAAAAGGAGGTTGTGCCGTAGCACAACTCTTAACTTTCTTTTATCAAACTTTATTATAAATTTAACGATCACAATAATGTTACAGAGGTAGAATAACATACCGAATCAGAGAAAGCCTGAACAAGAATCGCCTGAGCTTGCTCGAGTCTCGGCCTATATGGTATATGTTTCGCTTTGGGGATGTCGAGGAGCTCGGTGTAGGTTATGACGATAAGGTGGTGACGCGTGCAAAAGAGTCCGAAGATCGGGCAGCAAGTCTTATCTCTGATGTAGATTAAGATGTGGTCGATGTCACACTGACGACACTCTGACTTCTCAACTAACTATCGCCTGTTAATTCGTCTTTCTCCCTCAAGCATCCCTTTGTCTTTTCTCATGGCTCCACCACGTACGTGTTCCGCAACCGTTCGTGGCCATGGTCAGGTAGGGCTTTTTTCCGCGTAATTAATCGACCGAAGGACCGACGACACGTTGATGAGCCTGTCAGCACTTGGGCTTTCTCGCGACATTGTTTATGGTTCACCCGATATTTCTTAGACCATTTGTCCACGATACTACAAATACTTATACGTCATTTTATTTCTCGTCCGGTCATCCCAATTCGCAAAAGAATTGCATCGACGAATATTTAAATTTACGAACACCCAATTTCGCGTCTCAACCCATCGCTCGGCATATCGATTTTCGTATAATTCTTACAAATGCACGACGCGAGATCGACACGTGACATCGCGCATATCGTATCGCAGACGTATTTCGGAAGCGTTGGACAAGTCGGTCTATCGTATTGTCCATCTGATCCTTCCGTTTTGCTTTCCTTCCTGCGTTCGGCGCTGTAATCCAGTCGACCGTCAATCATTATCAGCACGCACAGACAGAGAAGCGTTATGCGGTCAGTGTGTGTACGAAAAACTGTACAATCATGGCACGAGAGCAAGGGGATTGAGGTAATTAACGTGTACGCTTGTTTGATAAAGAAACGAATGGATGAATTGGTAATAGCAGAATATATCGAAATAGGTATAAGTACAGAGATAGCGTATGCCAATTTGATCGTCGCTCACTCAATGCTACAATACCAAAAGAATATCATAGGGAGTTGATATCATAGGGATGTTAGCAGAAAAAGTTACGCTTCTTGCGTAGCTCTAGCTGAAAATTACAAGAAACAGCAATAACAATCCAGTCCTTGTAACCCAAAACAACGTAAGTATTCAAGGGCACAATAATATGGATCTCTCCCAGTTTTGAATTTTGTCCATTTCAACTTGAAACTTTTTCTACGGCCATGGGCCGCTACAAGACTATTGTACGTGGCGAAATAAGTCGAAGATATAAAATACAACGCTTCGCTTCCGAAAATATAAATCGAGTTTGGAAATGTATTAGGTTGTCCGAAAGGTTTCTTTCGGTTTATAAGAAAATAATAGACGCACAATATTTTTGGTTTTACATTAGTTTATTGAACTATGCACGAACGTAATAATAGAAATAGAACGGAATGGACCACACTTAATTCGATAAAATAATATAAAACAGAAATTGTTGTTCGTCTATTATAAAACGAAAGAAACTTTTCGGACAACCTAATACATATGTATACGACGAAAGTTTAAGAAGCGAAGGACGATCCGCTTCGAAGGATGCCGATGAATCGAAAATAGAAATGACAGTTGGTCAGCTATGACAGAGTCACGTTATTAAGGTATAAATAGGGAGCGAAGCAAAGGGATAGAAAGGAAGGAAAGTAGAAAAGGGCGAATGGCGCGTAGAAAGAGGTTGGCATCGGCGTAAGTTGTTTGGCATTCGTTTGGCGTGCAATGCCGACCTCGTTCCAAGATTGAATCCCGCAAAACTGGCTGCACCACGGCGTTATAATTAATTTATAATACCTCTAATTACGTGGCCATGTCGGATGCGGCTGCCCCGACGTTTAATTTGTTCGCTAATTAAACAGGATACGCGCGCGCCTTGCAAGGCAGCAAACGCGGCTGTCTCGTTTCTCTGCTTTTCTCCGTTTCTCTTCAACCTTCGTCGTTCGCCGTTTCCAACGACCTACCAAACCTTCCATCCTCGTGCACGGGTTACGCGCTTACGAACGATGAACACACGACCACTCGTTGCGGTCGCGGTTCAACACGCGGATGCATCGCTCTGTCGCTTCTAGATTCGACGCTGCGTGCTTATCGACCATCATTTTAATCTTCGCACTTTATCATTTTCTCCTCGAAGGTTACGTTCTCTTCACCGATCGAATGGACGATCGAATATTTCATCTCGATCAATGCTTAGAATGGTGAGCTACAGTTCCTTCGCTATAGGAGGGAAATCGCCCTGCAGATAATTAGCGGAAGGCATTGGTAATGTAGCATCGTGGACATATTGTCTAAGAAATATCGGGTGAACCATAAACAATGTCGCGAGAAAGCCCCAGTGCTGACAGGTTCATCAACGTGTCGTCGGTCCTTCGGTCGATTAATTACGCGGAAAAAAGCCCTACCTGACCATGGCCACGAACGGTTGCGGAACACGTACGTGGTGGAGCCATGAGAGAAGACAAAGGGATGCTTGAGGGAGAAAGACGAATTAACAGGCGATAGTTAGTTGAGAAGTCAGAGTGTCGTCAGTGTGACATCGACCACATCTTAATCTACATCAGAGATAAGACTTGCTGCCCGATCTTCGGACTCTTTTGCACGCGTCACCACCTTATCGTCATAACCTACACCGAGCTCCTCGACATCCCCAAAGCGAAACATATACCATATAGGCCGAGACTCGAGCAAGCTCAGGCGGTTCTTGTTCAGGCTTTCTCTGATTCGGTATGTTATTCTACCTCTGTAACATTATTGTAATCGTTAAATTTATAATAAAGTTTGATAAAAGAAAGTTAAGAGTTGTGCTACGGCACAACCTCCTTTTTGTTATAATCTAAGTCACAAGTTTACGCGACATCAGCGTTGTCGATGAGGATGGTCCGCGTGAAAGAGAGCGTTGGAACCGTATTGACGAGAGTTGTCAATTGACTATTTAGTTGTTTCAGTTATAGCATATTATCGTATTTAGTTCACGTTAAATAACCGTCGTTTCCTGTTTAATCCATTTTAAATAAATAAATAGAATGCTACAATTGTGTTCTCCGGATGTTTTTTCTATGCGTAACACGTTTCCGCGACGATATCGATTAATTACGATACGAATTTGATCGATAGAATTACGTCTAAATAGAATCGGGAATAATTTTCCAATTCCATAGTAAGTCGTAAATCATGCATTACACGGTCAAATAAAAATAGACGCGGAGGAAACCGTTTCATTTAGCTTGTCTTTCTCTTTGATGGTTCGCTTTCACGCTGAAGTTTAATTTCCTATGGGAGTTCATGGCCACTCCGCAGGTACACTATCTATTATCCTGGTCCTCTTGGTTCGCTCTTATTCTGATAAGTATCCGTTTCGTATTTCCATCCTAAATATTACGTCGTTGCTTTACCACGGCGTTTTTTAAACGTGTACTTTGCTCTCTCTCAGCAAATTATTGAAATATTTCTAACTCGATGGTTTCTCGTTACTTGGAACTTTCAGGTAAAATCGTTAGTTTCTTTATCGCACTGCGTATATTGTTCTAAGTTTTGTCGAATTAATAAGGAAGTAGAAACTCGTTCGTGAAACAAAGTTTCGCGTGATTTTAAATGTACATTTATATAAAGCTTTTAATAAAATTCTACATTACATCAGCGATCCGAAAATCCCAGTAAGATCGAATGGATTGGTCGTGAAGATACGTCGGGTTATTCGAAAAAAGTCGAATCCTTTAGAAAAGTTGGATAGCTACTCGGAGCCGTTATGAAAAATGGAGCGCTCCATTCGATATAATAATATATTTTGAGCCGGTCACTTTTGATTCTTTTCCATCAATTTTAACCCATCGCGTACGTACGAACGCGCACGTTAATCGTACATTTACCGTTCGTACAATGCTCGACGAGCATATAAAACGAGATGGAAAAATCGGAGAAAAGTCAACGAACATAAAAATATTAATTACTTCTTTGTTTTCGAATTACAGTGTTTATAAATGATTAGTTTTACTAGATAACGGCGGAGCCAAAGAATAGATTCATTTAAAGCAAAGCTGTTATCCAGTGTGTTGCGTGTACGGTGGCAAGTTTGGAAGAAAGTATGATCAAAGTACTATCGAAGTAATCTGCGATTGCACGTCCCATATTACTTGGAAAGCTCTTCCGTGCAGCTTCCAAAAACTTTGCGGACGAACGTTTGAAGTTCGGATTGGAGTTTCAAGTGAACTCGGGGTTCATCCCAATCGCTTATCGATGAAACACAGGTTCGAGTTCTAACTCGGAGATGTGGCGACATGTAGGAAATGTTCATCGGTTAGAGAAAATATCGGCGAATTGATTTTTCGCTGGTGAAAACTCAGGTTCTTTAAACGTTGCTGATTTCTATCGACGATTTCTATCGAATGAAAGGGATACCGATAAAAAGAACGCGTATCTACTTCATTTGTAACTTGTTAGCCGGTTTGTACACGTAATTTATTTATTCTACACGATCAATCACTCTATTATTAATTTTAGTCGAAACACATTTGAAATTCTAGTTTCGAACGTTTGTTACGCTACAAATAATGACTATAATTTGCATAAATCTCATCAACCAGTTACGTGGTTTCATGTCACGTGTAAATAGCTCTCTGAACTCTTACTAATTTCAAATAACTCAATTATTATCAAAGTTTATTTATTTTATTATGCAAAGCGAGTAATATATATATTCTTTTTTCCTTTAGGGGATTTTCAACTTTTTATCGAAGTTCGATTCGTCAAGCACTCCTTTTACCTCGATTTTGGAAAATCCACCATCTTTCACGAAATGCTTCACGGAGTAATTCAAGAATTTTATATTCAGTTCGTCGGTTTCTGTTTACCTTAATCTTCCAGGTAGCTTACCTAGAAAGGAGTTGCATGAAAAATTTCGTTCGCGCTCCTTGTCCGATCCTTTGTTACTCTATATTTTATATTATTATATTTATCGTTAATGATCGTTTCTCAAGAACTGTTGGAATTTTTCTTTTGTAATGGAGAGAGTATCTTCGTGCGAGAAATGATTCGTCAAAGAACATAGTTGTGCTTGGAGACAGTCGTTTCAATGCAAAAGTTAATTATGAAATTGTATCTTGAAGAAAAAATTTGTTCCGAAGTGGACGGAATTGTTGACGGAACTTGTTTCACCGTGCAAGAGATTATAAACAATTATAGGTACAAAGGAACAGTTCGTAATAAACGTGGACGTGGAAGAAAAAAATTATTATTGGAACGGAGTAGAATATTTAATTTCTTCCTCATAAAACACAATATTAAACAAATTGATATTTTCTTTCCTTTATTAAATCGTGTAATTTCGAATTAACTTCTTGCTGAACAAACGTATCGTTTTCTACGTAGAATCGATAGAACGATATCATCCTTTCTACCATTATTATCTCTTATTTGTACACTTGGCAGATATTTAAGATATTGAAAGTTTTTCGCTTACTTCGAACGATCGCTCGATATCGCCACGTCGTTTCTTCTCTTTGCAGAATCACCGTTTACTCATTATTACCTTTAAATTTAGAAACTGAGAGTATTAGTCTTCTATTAATCGTTACTCGATTTCTATCCTAGTGGTTCGTCTTACGATGCGAAATAATTTTATCCGAAAACGAAAACGTATGTTACGAATTATTGTCAAGAATCGTCGAAATTTTATCAATGGTGTTTAATTGATTATACGAGGAAAACCCGTAATTACGACCTATCGCTTTTATAAGTACCGTGGAACTTATTTTTAGACTGATATTAATTATAAAAAATAAATGCAATGTCCGGTTGAACGAATATCGATTATAGTAATGGTAAATAGAGAAATATAGTATAGATAGACAAAGAACGTGGAAAAGCGATTAACATATCGTGCTTTGAGCTTCAATAGATTATTTTGCAGTCTCGTTGTTTATGGAAATTGTAATTTTCGTTGTATAAATTCTTTCGAGCGCAAGTATTTTGCACTTCAATGTCTTTATAATGCAATATATGTATACTTTACATAATTACCACGTCATTTATACATTTTTAAGAAATTTCGTTCAAGATACTTTTTTGAGGCTGGTATGCCGATATATTTGTTAGTCGAAGCAGTTGTTTTTCTGTTATACATGCATCGCAGTATTTTAATTATATCGGCTTAATTTGCGACACTGCAAGACGTATAATTCTCTGTGAACAACTGACGATTAATAATTTTCGCTTCACATAACATTTATTGTTACATATTATAATAGGATCGACGTAATTCATCTCGGTTTGCGGAAAGAGCAAGCAAACATTGAAACTCCAATGAATACCGAGTTCCTCTAGAACCAGAAACTTCTAAGTTTGACGAGGATAAAATTTCTATTGTCATTTTAGCGGATTTGAAATAAAAATGGATAAATATTTCATTGACTCGTGCATCTATGTCTTTTAGACAATATCGTCTTTCTGCGATAAAAATAATAAATTTCATAAACACGTTTGTTTCGAATATCATCATTAGTAGCGTTCAGAATCAAAACTAGAATAAAATACAAAATTATAAAGCATTACTAGTATTCGGAATCAAAATTAGAATTAGACACGAGATTATAAAGTATCGGTATTGTTTGCGATCAAAACTAAAATCAGATATAAAGTTATGAACGAAACGATACAGTTTTATATCTTTACTTATTTATCTTTATACCGAGTGATTTTCGTATTAATTACAACGTTAATAGCGATAGTAAATAAAATATAGAATAGTATCCTATAATGGTAAAAAAAGTATAAATTTCTATACTTTCATAACGTGTATATATATTATTTATCTCTGTGCTTTGCTTTACGAGATTACTTTATTTCTACGGATTGCTCTTACATTATAAATAGACAATTAATTAGTAATTTAGAACAGTAATTTTGAACAGAAATTACATACTCTTACTTCTTTCTTATCAATCGTGGAATTTAAATCTTGCGGGAATTCGTATTCAAAATTGCGAGGAAAATGATTGGCGCCAATCGTTAGTTCCATCCTATACCAAGCGCGGCGCTGAAGTCAGTCTGCTCACCGGAGAGAAGCGTCACATTTCGCGCGCGTTGCGATGCTGTCATATTTTTGCGGTTTTTTAGTGTAAAGTATTCTTTTCGTACGTTCATTGTGCCTTCGGTGGTTTATAAGAGGATCCATCTTCAACATGTATCACGATATCATCGGTAAATCATTTATTTATCTTTTAATTTAGTGTCCCATGTCAGCTTGGATATCAGACGCAATAAAGTTTCGTAGCTCTTACAATTTGAAAAATGGTGTGCTGTAATTGCAACGATAATAAATTACAACTGGCAGTTACGTCAAAGATTCATAAGTGTCTGTCAGTTTGTTAATAATAATGAGGTAATAAGCTACATCAACGTGTTTGTTAATTTGTCAAATGGCAAATGTATATAAAAGTTTTGAAATATTTTCTATAGTAATACAAACGCATGTTCATTTTTCAATACGTGTTACCACCACTCCGTGTATACGTTTATATATTCGTATATACGATTTTTAAACTAAGTTAACCTCAATCACTAAGATGTTCGTTTACGAGAAAGAATTTATTTTAATTGTGATCATAGTTTCTGTAATTTAATCTGAAATTTGTAATTAGAGGTTAATAATTGTTACAGGCATATTGTTTCGTGTTACAAATTGAGAAGCTCGAAGGACAATAGTGCAAGTGACGAATAATTTGAGAGAATTATTGGTAAGTTACATTTTAATAGCAATCAGTATGCTTATAGATGTTAATTTTCTAACCCTATGTCGAGCTAAACTTGAAAAAATATATATTTTCAGCAAATGTCACTATTTAGATTTTCATGTTACTCGATATAATCATAACGATCGCGTGTCTCGTTACAGCGTTAACGAAATTGGGAAACATTTCAATACGATATGAATATAAAAGTTTTTTATGGTACCTGTTCAAATACTTTCGCGAATAGACGCACAAAAATTACTGTGTAGCAAATTTTCTGTTATCAGATCGTAGGTTGACGTATCATTACTTCGTTAAAAGAATTGCGCATTTCCACGTACTTTCGTGATTCGATATATGTTAATTATTTCATCTTCATCTTCTACTAAAGGATAATTTACAGAATTTTCATTATTAACAATTTTTTTTATTTATTTTATATTTGAACGAGCCTTAATAGAGTACCCTTTGATATACAAAATAACGAAAGTAAAGGGAAGATTAATATTAACATATATATAGAGATAGAAGCATAAAAATAAATTAAAGTAAAATTGCTAAAATTTGTAAAACAATACATTTACGATGCATTTTCATGTACGTTCGTGAGTCGATGTATGCTAATACAATACTACAGTCAATCATACAACCCCCTTACGATAATTCTGCGTCGATGAACAGGACACGTAACATCAATGGAAAGATCGATGAGCAACGGGACGCGTGATCGACGAATCGTTGTTGGGTTGAACATCAAACTGCATCGGGTACCACTGTCTACAGGTATACGTATAGCTCTCAGGGATCATCGCGACGAGGAGACGCTCGCTGGCGTACGTTGGTATTGGTTGGTATCGGTGCGACACAGGGGCCAAGGGTTCTAAGGGGGTTGATGCGTCGGCGTGTTGCGCCGTAGCTTTTGCCGCGGCGCCCGGCAGTCCGTAGGCGAAGTCCTAACGAGTAGCCGGCGAGCGAGCCGTTTCTCCAAAAAACTTCCCCTCAATTACATTGCGCTGAGATTTCCGTGTCCATCTTTCGAATTTTCGGCTCCTCGACCCGCGTGCCTTCTTTACTCGTCGCGTTTTCGCCGTTCGTTTTATGCTTCCCTCGTAAACTCGCCGTAGGCTGTTTCGTTCAAACTGTTTGATCCTTGATAAGTTTGGATAAGTTCGAAGTAAGAGATCGAACAAGTTAATCGATAGTGAGATTAACTTTCTATTTTACGAAATACGTACGATCGATTTATGGGTCGAGGAAGGTATTCACGAAGTGCGAACAGTGTTTGTATCGACGAATATGGAAAATTTTGATGATATGTGACGAGATTCTGTCGATCGTGCGACAAAAAGTAAATGACCCGATTTTCGACCGACAAGTCGTAAGACGGATGTACCTTGGTGGAATGTATCAGTGAGGAACGATAGGTGTTGTGATTTGGAAGAGTGTACAAAATTGACGATTCGTGATTCTCGAGACTAGTGATCGAATCAAACTCCTCGAAAGGATCTCGTATGCGTGTAAGTTGAATCGAAGTTCGAAACGTAATTAAAATTCTGTAAGAAGTAAAAAGAAAGAACGTAATTGTATTTAATTATGTCATCGAATGATTCTTTCGAAAGAACGTGAAACGTTCTCACAAATTGTTTCTGAGATATTTCAAACTCGTTTCATTTGCCCAGGACTTTCGTTAAATCAAAAAATTAAGAAATTCCCAGTCGATTTGATTTTCTTCGCGGTCATTCGTGTGATCTCCTGTTGGATTTTAATTGTCCACGATTAAAACACTCGCGATACTTGAATGAGAATGATACTTTTAAGGGTAGAAATACAGTGACTGATTAAAGTATTTGAATTATCACAGAAAACTTTTTATGAATACATTGTGTGTGTTGTGCGAGACAGTCTTGAAATTCCATTAACGCCGTAGAATTGCAACAATTACATTTGACAAGGAATTACATTTCCTATTTACATAGAAACTAAGTAAGTGTTCGCTTTCGTTATACATTCAAAAATGACAATTTTCGGTAGAAAGTTTGTAACAAAAGATACATCAAAATATTGCTATATAATTTATTTGAATAAAATTTTACAAAGTTTCGTATTCGTACGCGTAACACGTTCATCGAAATTTGCTACGTTAAGAGTTCGAATACTTTCGTGAGTCATTGTACGTGTAAACCAAAATTCTCGAAATCTCCACCCACACCGTTATATGAATCATCGTGGATGGTTTAGCGAGACGATTCGAAGATGACGAGCTCGATAATGGACGTCGATTATAAACCTTGGTCCGTGGAAAACTGGGCCACATCCAGTCCAGATTTCCGTTATCTTCTGATTCGTGGATCGTGCACGAGTAAAATAGAAAGGCAATATAGTGGATGAAAAAAAGCGCGTCGGGAAGAATGGGGTAACCGAGGGAAAATAAAGGAGCGAAGGGTGGCAGGAGGTTGTACGGAGAAAGAGAGCGAACCCGGAAAACCGGGAAACACCGAACAATACCAATTGCGACAAATTACACGTTGCTTTACTTGGTAACGCCGGCCCGCGATTAAAAGGGAACACAGAACGACGTGGCATCGAATACTACGAACCGTGATTCACCCCATTTTCTTTCTCTATCTTCTTTTCTTCTATTTTACTTTCTATCTTTTTCATTTTCTTTGTTTCCCCGTTCTTGTTTTCTTCGTTCGTCATTTTTGATCAATCGAACGAAGGGGAAATTGCCGCACCACCGAAAGTTATTGAGGTTTCCCTATGAAAATTTAATCAGCGCGTTTTTTCAAAGCTCGTTCGTTTCCCTTTTTGTTTTTACTCCTTTTCTTTTATCGCGTTCTCCGTTGTTTTCGTTTTCTTTCTTTCGTGGTTGTTCGATTTGTTCCACTTTCGATCTATGCAACAAAGGGGAAATTGTCATTCGACTAAAAGTTATCGAGATTCTCCTATAGAAATTCAATTAACGCACTGTTTAGCGTAGGTACCGATCATTGTATTTCCTCTTCCGCTATGTTTCCTTGTACTTTTTCTCTTTTCTTTGTATGTTTCTTCGTTACTTGTTTCTTCGTTTGTGATTTTTGATTTCCGTTCAATGAAAGAGAAACTGCGCCAGCCGACTAAGCATTATTGGATTTTTCGTATGGAGGTTTAATTAACGCGTGGTTTACACTTTATATATTGGCTTCGCCGTTTTGATGGCCGAAGCAAATTAGATTGGTACGGAATCAAACGAAGTTGAGATACCTGATTCGAATGGTGTGCTTTGACTACAGGACATTTTTGTATCTAGACGATCCACGTGTCTTTGATTTGTCGAGAAGAATCGAGAAGAAGAAAGTTTTGCTTAAAATTAACGTCTCGCTTGTCCATATGGTAATATCTATCGAATATTGCTTTCTGTTAAATCTTTATTATTATTTCCTTCACAGGATTACAATGTCCCGCTTTCATACACATATCGCATACGATGCTCAATACAGTGTAACAAAATATTGCTTTCTGTTTGACAACGAATATCGTTAAAATTTTCATCGAACTGTTAATCCGAGGATTTAGAGATTCGATGGAGTATCACTTTCTACTAATTGTGAGAACGAACTTTGCGCTTCGTACTGAAACAGTCCAGCATTACACAGTTATATTTTAACGGGCTCCGTTACGAGAGATTCGCTTGAAATATCGCAGCTGTTTGCATCGGAAGAATGTCTTCGCTTTCGAAACAAAATGCCGAGACTTTGTTACTTCCGGAATATTCTTATTTAATTCTGCTGTGTTGTTTGTGTATTTTTTTAACGATTACAGAGTATCAAATGTTTCAACAAAATGTGAAAAAATTCTTACTAGCGTGCACGATTTCTCTCGCAATGTTACGTTAGACATTGTATACATCCTTTTCACTTGCTAAAATAAGAGCACGATTGAAATATAAAAATTTGAAATATAAATAAATCGAAGTTTCTTTACCGGAGATCACTTTCCATTATGGAAAGCTCTCGCTAAGCGAAAGCGAGAAAAATCGGATTTCATATTTACTTTCCTTCGTATTTTTCTATTTTCCATTTCTGTTGATAGGAACATTTCGAACACCTGTGATTGCAACGCATACTAATTTTTTTTCCATTGGTTCTTACTTCCAAACACGAGGTATCGTTTTTATCGGAATACTTCGGTGGAAATGTGATTTATTCTACTATACAACTGTCGACCGTCAATTTTAATTCAACTATATTTCAACGATATTTGATTTCGTGTTTTCGTTCTTTCAACATCCTATTTTACGTTGAACCCTTACGTTAAGATACAATTTTTTAACAAGAAATTATTTTTCGAAATTGTATTGGAATACCTCCTATCTGTTACTCCTTTCTTCTATTCATTTGCATTAATTTTGGTGAATTTTAACTGTACGTAGAAATGATAAGGAATATCAATGATTTCTGGTCGATATCGGTGGCAATCGGTTTAATCCCAGTGTATTCGATCCATTCGCAACGCGATATCGTTTCCAGCGTTACGGAGATCGTGTCGACACGTGTGCCGCACGCGTTTAGCCGTACTTGTAATCCGACAACGAAACTGGCGTTTCGCGAAATTTATATGATCCGCGGAAGATTTCTCCTAATCTCTCGGTGTTTCGGGCTTGTTTCGATATACACGCTATTTTCGTCGCGTGTATAATGTACAGTATGTGGTGTAGCATGGAGGGCCAAATGAATCGATGCTTCCTGCTTGAACAGCTTCGATGGCTCAATAATTGAAAGTGCAAGCATAGAAAGATATTTATTTCATTTCTCCATTTGTTGCATGGAATACATAGCCTGCAATGCCGTGTTTTCACAGTTCGATTTATTATATAAATTTGACGAAAATAAAGATAAAGATGATGGTTGTAAATTAGGTGAAATATTGGGTTAAACTTTACTTTAACGGTTGAGAAGTAGAGAAATTGATTGGAACGCAAAGAAACATCTTTGAATCGTTTCGCTGAATTTTTCAGTCGTATTCTGTCCGATATAGTTGACACGATGGTTTACAGTTTCTCTATGGTCACGATCAAATAATTTAATAATTGAAAATATAAAAATACGTAAATTTATTTTTTTCTCCATTTATCGATTCTATTGTATATTTAATATTACTTCTAAATAGCATTTTCTATATGATTAAGATTTATAATTTATTCAATTATTAATTTTCCTTTAAAAACTTTGACATTTAGTTCCATTAAATTCTCCAAAATTTTCTCAGTTATAATCTAAATTGTATAAGTCTTTTGCTGTCTTACTAATATTCCTAAATTCCAAGAAATTTGATAAGACTTTAATCACGTTCTTAGAAATATTCTTCGAGCAGATCGGATTACTGGTAATTGTATCTCAATAATTGTAGGCAATTGTGTATATATATGTGCAACATTTATTTAGTATAATCCGTACTAATTCTATCGAATTAGTATCTAAGACAGACTTGCTTGTTATATATACAATATATGGCTTATTCATATATTCCAAGAATTGTGTAAAGATTTAATGGGACTCAGGGAAATACGATGAAGCGCGATCAGTCGCTTCCTATCCTGCATATACGCGCATATATGTACATAGGATATGCATATCTATGTTTCAGGCATTTCTGGTTCCACGATTGTTCTTTCCATTCTCGTCACATTGGACTCGATTTATTCATACAACAGACGTGTAATCATTTTTCTGTTTTGCATTATTCTTATTCATATTTTCCTTCGATATTCCACTACCTCGCCTACCTCCTAAATAGCTTTTCTTTTTCCCTCGATATCAACCTAT
Organism: Bombus flavifrons; assembly: GCF_040668555.2. Lineage (NCBI taxonomy): Eukaryota > Metazoa > Arthropoda > Insecta > Hymenoptera > Apidae > Bombus > Bombus flavifrons. The sequence goes on along the minus strand of NC_138444.1, from coordinate 18,175,672 downwards.
GAAAATTTCAAAGAATTAATTTTATTTTATTTCATTCATCTTGTACGTTCTCACCACAAAACTTATTTTCCTATCCTATAATTATAATCTTGCTCAGAGAATCAATATATTGGGTTGGCAACTAAGTGGTTGCGGATTTTGTCAATACCACCTAATGACAAAATCCGCAATCACTTAGTTGCCAACTCAATACATTACATACACACACATGACATACGTACGAAAATTGATGTTAATTTATACTCTCATAAAGGATATAACCTAACATACACGAAGATGGTACCCCGCTGGGGGTAGCCACCCACATGATAAACAGCTAAAAAATTCTACCAAATGTCCAAATTGGACAAATTGTGAATGTGAAATATTAAATAAAAAAAAAATTTATACTTTAATTACCGAAACATGAAAAATGTAACGTTATCGTATTTTTCTCCGTGGTCTTCGATTTTATTCGCACGTCTCCCGAATATATCGACTATTTTCAAATTTTCTATTTTTTCCCGTTGAAAACGCGATAAATCCTGTTGTACAGTTTCTACCTTTCTCATTTCCTTCTTCCTTTTTTTTTTACTAATTTACAAGATGGTTACTATTCGTTGATGTTTCTCATCGTTGATAATAACATGAGCGATAGTACGCGATAGTTATGAAATTTCTTAACCGTGTATTACATATGCGAAATTGCAAGTTACAAGTCGCCGGCGACGGGTGTGTTAACAAATCCAATCGCAGCCGGCGCGATAATTCGCGATCGAGTTAAGCGTAACCAAGTGCTACAGAACGTGATGTTTCCAGGTGTCGTCATCGCGTCATCGTGCTGGCCTTAACGAGGCGCAGTTAGCGTCGGCATCGTTAGGGAGCGTGGAACGCGAGTGGACTGGTGCTTCCAAATCCTCGAAATTATCGCCGCGATTCCTAGCACCCTTGGTGTATAGTGAGAACAGTGGTTCGTCGTTCGTGTCCACCTCCTCTCGATAATTCGTCCTCGCATCTCGAAGAAGGGAGGCACGTAAACGATCGTGGGTACGCGAACGTGCTTCCTTAAAGTGAACCTTACGCGCGGATATGCGCCGTTAATGAAAGAATCTGGCGTGATTGCTCGCGGAGACGATCGGAGCGTCCATTCGTGGCTAGAAGCCGCGAGAATAGCGAACCAAGCTAACGAAAAAGAGGCAAGGAGAAAGGAGGGAAGAAGAAATCGAGCAGAGAAGGGTAAGTGCATCGACGACAATAACAGAGTAGAAGGTAATTATTCAAAACAGGATACGATGAAAATACGACGAGGAATATATTACGAAGCTCGTGATTCTGAGTAACGTTTTCCTATGAATATAACCGTCGTTCGGTTTTAGTTTTCAAGATACAGAGCGATTCACGTTCGATGTTACATGCTATATGTAACGGTATTGGAGATAAATTGGTTTACACGTTGAAAGGTATAAATCGGTGAAAAACTATACCTCTGTTCAGAATAATTACCCGCTAGGATAAAGGAACGTAGATCTATGCTTTGGGTACATTTGTTAGCGGTTCCTCCGCGATTCGATAATACTGATTTACATATTTGCCGATAATGCCGCGTATTTCGACGTACCGCGTTAGAGGTGTAATCACGCGTGTAATTCTTGTCCGTACGTGCAGCCAGCGACGCTTATAACGGTAAGGTATTACCGGAAATCCGTCTTAAATCTCTTGTAATTAAATCTTGAATGCAGCGAGCATCATCGCGCCACACAGACCGGTATCGATGTTTCAGATAACGCGTCCGTTAGTTTGCTTTTCTCGGGATAACAGGCCGGCTTTGTCGAAGCCTAAAATGTGCCTTCAGTTTTGAACATTGTGTACATTATCGGCGCCATTCGCTATTATTAAGCGGCGATGAATTATCCTTGTCGGATTAATAGAAGTTTATATGCAAATTTAATAGACTCGGTTCTTTTTATATTTTTTTCCGAACGCGTTTTCTAATTTTCTCGATGAAAATAATCGTAACGTGAAAATACCGTATTACAGATATTTCCGTCAATTTTGTTTGTAAAGCGTGAGTCACTTTCAACGGGGAATTAAATTTCGCGTAACCGTATAATTTTATTAGAATCGTATACACATCGGTAGGTGTAGACAGATATAGGAAGTAAAATCTGTTCGTCCGAAGCTTGAAGTTTGGAATAAAAATCCATTTGCACATTGCTGCAGAACAGATTAATTAATGAATATTCGATTTTATTTAGAAATAGCTAATAGCGTGCTGTGTATCGATACCTAGGAAATACTAATGATATTAGCAATATAGCAAATGGACAGATTGTGTACTCTGTGGCCGTACAATTGGCTGTGTACAGCCAATTGTTTTTCTCGCTACAATTCGAGGTCTTTGTGACCAGAAATACACAACGTTCGGATGAATACAATTGAAACTGTTTATTTCGAACGGTTCCTACGATATTTCGGATAATTGCTTTCCTCGTAACATATTACACGCGCCTTTATTTCTCTTCCAGATTAATGGAGTCTGTCGTGGAGGATATCGTCGTTTCATTTTCTTTCTATCGCTATATTCAGATAAATATACCGCGTTTCGCTATATTTTAATAACGCGGCTGTATTCGAAAGTACAGTTTACGAAAATCATGTGTTCGAGAATTAACTGTACCCTGTCGAGTTGTTTATAATTTCGTGACACGTAGGTGGATAATTTCAAAATATTTGATCAGATCGAGGAAAATGACTCGTTCAAGGGTGAACTCGTAGCTTGGTATAGCCTTCTGAATGCATTAGCGCGAGAAAACGAGTACGTGTGTCGATGTGTACACGCGAACGGTTAGGAAAGCGGCTTAGCCTCTTCTAAGAAATGCCATAGCTGGTAAGGTGGAAATGGGTCAAGGAGTTTCTGCATAAGAAAGCTAATTCCACTGCTGTCGCCGGGCACGCCTCGTAAAAACATCCCACTTTTCAATGATAAATTATCCTTCACTGTAAATTTATTCTTTGGCGTTCTTCGATCGGCTAATTTTTTTTTTCCCAAACTAGTTTACCGATTACGCACAGTTTACAGTGCACAGGTGCGACGTGTAATTCATGTTGTCGATGAAGTAGCGCGATTAACATAAATGGGTCCCATTTACGACTACGGTCATTTATTTTGGGCCCGATCGCAAACAAAAACACGCACGATGGAGGTTCGTTCGATGGAGATTTATGGCTCGTGAGTCACGTATTGTTATCCTAATGCGAAAACGTACACTGGCTCGCAATTGATTTACCGAATATCGCTGCCAGCATTTCGGTCAACGGGGCTGTACACACTCTGACGGTGTGCTGGTACACGATCGTAGTGTTTCTTAGCTCCAGACAAATCACTATAACGTGGAGTGCGATGGACCGTGTTTCCTTAGTACTCGATGTGGCAGCATTTAGTTTACGCAGTCGGAAATTTACTAGCTGATAATTGCTATTATTGGCACGAATCTCGGGTAATTGACGGAGGAAAAGCAAAGTAAACGTTAAATATTTTTAATTTATATAGGAATATTATATTATTAGTTTGTAGGTAACAGTATGATTTATACAATATCGTTTGCACTCGCACGAAATCGAATATAATATCCCGTTTCACGTATTCGTTGCTCGCTACTTCTACGACGCAACAACTCAACGTTGTTCACACGACAACGATAAATTCAACTCTGACTTTCTCAACTCTCGTTACGATGTTTTCCATGCTCGCTTTTTTCCTAAACATACCTTGGTAACGCTCGCGACACTCTTTGACAACGTCAACGTATCTTGACAACGCTAATAAACAATTACCCCTCGCGCCACGTCCTTCCCTGATGTCACACCATCCCACATTTATGATATAATTATTTAGACGTTGTATAGTGTAGTATCGTGGACAGATTGCCTAAGAAATATCGGGTGAAGCATAAACAATGTCGCGAGAAAGCCTAAGTGCCGACAGACCAAAAGGGTCTGGAAACTTCAACGAGCCCATCAATGTATGGTCGGTCTTTCGGTCGAATAGTTACGCGGAAAAATGGCCTTACGCGATCATAATCGCGGACGGTTGCGGAACACGTGCGTGGTGGGTCTATGAGAAAAGACAAAGGGATTAAGACGAATAATCCTTAAGGGAGAAAGACGAATTAACAGGCAGTCGTTAGTTGAGAAGTCAGAGTGTTGTCAGCGTTGTGGAGGAGGATGGTCCGCGTGAAAGAGAGCGTTGGAGCGGTTGTAACGAGAGTAGTGAGTGACGAATGATGACTGCGTGTATATAGACTGACGGAGCATCATACTTGATTTTGTGTTGACGTGAACGATATTGAGACAAATCGTACCGTTACCAAACCTACTAGCACTATATTTTTCCCACCATAGTATACACGTTAATTAGGAATAGGAATAGGATTAATCTATTCTTCTATTAATTTTGAATTGTAAGAATTATATATGTCGGAGATGAAAGGACATCGGGGCTTCCCTTTTGGAATGTTGGGAAGAACTCCAATACCATAGTCCAGACTTTTACTATAGCTACGCTTAAGTAACAAAACTAAGAAATAGTTTTAATGTTCTAATCCGATTTTACGACGATGGGCTTGGGCTCGAAGTGACGTAACGGGTCACTGAACGTAGCCACGGTCACGGAAGGGACGTGTACCTTTCTTTTTTTTTTGTACGTGGAGAAATCCTCATGGACACTCCGCTGTTCTAATAATCGCGTAACAGCAGAGTAATGTCGGACTCCTAGCGACTAAAACTCCACGATGACCGTCCTACGCGTATGACAGGAGTGCTCCAGGAACCTTTTATGAATTAATTTCTGTTGCATCCCCTACCCCCGTCCTTTTGTTCGGGCCAGTTCTAATAAGGGAGGTACGTGTACCAAACAGAGGTATGGAATAATTATATAGCTCTCCTTAAAACAAAGATTGGACCGAGAGGTGGGGAGAAGAATATATAAGGGCAGTTCCACTTGAACTGCAAGTTAGTTCATTCAGATAAGTTTTACTTGTACGTTGAGTCATACGTGTATCACATCGCATTCGTCATCCCGTTGGCCGTGGATTCGTTATCGAACCTGAATTCATCGTCATCGACATCTCGACCATCCGATTGTCACGTAAACTTGAGAGTTGGATAATGAAATAGAATAGCTGAGTCGTAACACAACTATTAATTTTGTTTCGGTTAAACTTTATTACGAATTCAGCAATCACAATGGAATACACACTGAATTAACATAAATCACAATTCACTCCAACCATGTTATGTAAAACTTAGTTACAATGATACGTTAAGTACGCGACTGTTATAAGGGTAGAGACCGGTAAAGATACGTTGACTATTCTAAGAATACAGAATAAGTGAAGTTTTACCGACGATACCGTGTCTGAGGAAGGCTAGGGGTGAGTGTGTCTAAGGACACGCGACTATCGGATTTGTCGATGACAATTTTGGTTAGGGAAGCGAGGGCAGTAGACGCCGTTTCCGATTGGATAATAAGAAGGTTAGTGGGCCAGGAAGGGTTTTAGCCGCCCTCGTGAAAAAGTTGCTAACGGAACACACCAGACGCGAGGAAAGACTAACTTTCCGTGTTAACCCATAGTAAACGATAAACGTAAAAGGAAACCTAAGACAAGAGATACTCGCTTGGTCCGAAGGACCTTAACTATGAAAATTCCAAGACATCTGAGCGCCATCCTGCCCGCGATGTGTGACCTGGTCTCTGATGTGAATTGACGTTACACGATCGCCGCTATTACTTGTATCCTCTTGTAATAACCACATTTGTGCCAATAAATAGCTATAACCGCGATGGCAAATTCGAGCGAAGGTTCGTCAAACGCCCAAAATTCCAACCTTAACCCGACATATATAATTATCACATACACAATTTTTATAGTGACGGAACAAAGTGAATGCAGCGTTATATTTGTCATCTGTGATCGCACAGTTGGCGATAAGTTTGCAACGCTACGTAATTTTCGGAGCAGCTTACTTGGCTGACGGCTGTGTTTTACGTCTCGAGGATATCGCTGCCATCGTAGATAACGCATAGCAATTGTGTATTCTCTAAGTAGACCAAGTAGACTAAAATTATATGTATAGCGCTACAACACGATAGATGCACTTTGGTAGAAGTAGTAGGTTTGTGTATAAGCGAAAGCAGTTGCAAGGTGCGCAGGAAAGGGACCGAATACTTAATGCCACCGCTGTCGTTTCGAACAATTCGCGATAAGGTTACTTTGAGAGCTCTATAGCCATTGATTTTCTCCAGAAACTTTGTCTAATACGGCTAGAATGTTAGAGCATTTCGACGGTAAGCGTTTTGAGGCATTAGGTCTAGTATCGCTATTGTTTCCGACGTTATCCTGTTGCTGCGCACGGTTTCTAAAGGCTTTCATGGACGACGCATTCCTGAATATTGCATCGCTGTTTCGAATTTCAAATCGTGATAAATAAAGAACATTCTATGTTTTTACGACCAGAACGACTTGAAGTAAAAAACTTCCAACGTTTTCTCATTTGTACTCGATAAGCGCTAAATTCATGGAACGTGAAACGTTCAACGATCGAATCGTTACGCGAATGCGGAAATTATTAATTATTTTGAGTGTTGTTTAATAAGATATTCCATAGAACGTAAAATTGATACTTATATTCAAATTATATTCAATCGATGAATGGATTTCACAGCTACATTATCTTACGTTTAACGTATCAACTATCGTACGAATAATAGATTTACTTGACGTTTCATAAAAATTCATTGCACGATTATGATTTCATACCGATAGCCCTACTAATACTTTTTCTTGGCAAAAGTAAGTCCAAATAGTTTGTACGATCGAACTAATGTCGTTAGTGGAATTTTACGAGTTGAAAATTGTTAGTATTAAAAAATTCTCTCACAAAATAACGCGACATGCTTGCTGACAAATAAAGCGCAAATTTACGAGTAAATTTGACAAATTACCACAAAGCATGTATATTTATAAATTCATATTTTTATGAATTGTTACAATAGGTGCTTGCCGCTACACAATAGCAATTTATACATTCTGCGAATTCATATTTTAAGTGACAAGAAACAGACGGATAAAAAAGCAACGATTTCTATTAATATGGAATGTGTTATTTACATTCGCCTATTGTCTGACTTTCTGACACGTCAAACTGTTACTGTGTAACTGTTGTACGATGTTCGCGAGCAACATTCCAGAAGATTTAAGAGTGCCATAACAAAGCGATGAATCTACAAACAAGAAAACGCAATACCGTCCGCAAACTCTTTGAACATTTGACTAGGTTCCTTCTATCCCATTACACCAACATCGACAAAAAGACACGAGAACTTCCTTCGCCTTACACAAGGATCCTTCTACACCTACTCGACACCTAACTCGTAACTCGACGAATCTCAGATTCCTCTGTTTTTATTCCTTCGTTTGACTTCCCTCGTGGAAGAATAGGGGGAAAGGAGAGAAAAGGACCGAACTTTCTTTTGGGACGTGCCAAATTTCTGATATATTCTATAACGTACGGAAAGCTTTAAAGAATAGCATTTAACACTACAACTACCTATAGTTAACACGAAGCTATTTCTATCAAGACCAGTGAAAACGACTGGTCTTTAAAAAATACGTAATAATAGAATATTTTTATATTCATTGATTTATTACTTTCTTACAAAAGGAATTCCATGTTATGTAGTACATTTTTGGTATTATTAATCCATCTGGGACCATGATCCCTAAACGAGGGTCGACTCATTTATAAAACTGTAGAATCAGTCATTTTCACTGCTGTGGTATCTCTAGCGTTAGCATCTAGACATTTAGTTCAGTAAAATTTCATATCGTCTAACTAACAGATATGTAGCAGTGTTATACAAAAATTGAACGAAGTGGTAGGCTAAATCAGAGCACATTACAGGAATACGAACCATTTATTCGTTTCGGTTAATTTAAGGTATTGATCACATTATTTAGAGAATATTAGAGTAGACATCATTATCGTAGGATGCAGAATTCAGGGCTCTGGCACCTTCGCTTGACTCGACTGTCTCGAAATCATCCACGCTGCAACCCTCGTGACCGACCTCCTTAGTGTCCAATTCCATGATCGTCTGTGTCGCATGTTACAACCACAGGTTACCGATATCGAAGTTCATTAAACAAGGGTCATCTGTGTCGCGTTTCACCAACAGGGAATCTCGATATGGAATTTCCTGACTATCAAAGTTACTATAACCGAAAACTGACACGAAACAATTGAATGTAACTTCTCTTTACGCCAACAATTAATTTTTTTTTTTTTTTTATCGTAAAATATTCGATTTCAAACGATAAGCTTCGAAATGGTCGAAAGAATACAGTTTTTGAAATGTACTATTTTTTTTTTTTAGTAGAGGATGTTATTTTTTAATACTGGAACTGCCAAGCTTTGTTTTCGCAAAAAACATGAACGCGTACATACCATTAGCGAAATTAATGTTTAATTTTACCGAGATAGAAATATAGTTACACGCACTCGTTCTAGCGTTCAATTACTAACAGGTCTTTCGTAAATCTCCAGCAATAATCTTCGACTGTCACACACCATCGAATTAGCACTAGAACTACCGATAGTTAACACGAAGCTATTTCTACCAAAACCAGTGAAAATGACTGGTCTTTAAAAAATACGTAATTTCTTTCTTACAAAAGGAATTCCATGTTGTGTAGTACATTTTTGGTATTATTAACCCATCTGGGACCATGATCCCTAAACGAGGGTCGACTCATTTATAAAATTGTAGAATCAGTCATTTTCACTGCTGTGGTATTGCTAGTATCAGCATCTAGAGATCTAGCGATCGATCCGGAATTTTCCCGACAACTGATATCGTCACATCGAATGATATGCGGTAAAAATTTGAAAACGCGTGGCAAGTTGTAGAAAACGAGGAAACTGGTTAATCGGGGTTCGATAAACGGATCGCAGGACCTTTTACACTTTGACAATTACCAGTCATTTCGACTGTTATTGGCATAAGTAGCCTTGATACAAAATTATTTTGAGATCGAATACATAAAAAACAAAATAAAATTCATTATATTATTCTTTTAGTTATCGTTGCGAAAGTCATTACATCATTGCGGAAAAAATATAACACGAAGTAGAAATTGTAAAATAAAATTGTAAAACCAGTCGATGCGACTGGTGTGGTAGTTCTAGTGTTAAAAGTGTTAGTTTTACGATGCAGAAAGCATTACTTTCAACGTTTATCATACGAGTAAGCTGTACAATTTGTATAAATTTTGTATAATGGCACCCACGCTTTAAAATTCGCCTTGAAATTTTTGTATTCTACTCGTCAGAAACTGAAACGTACGTTACGAAACAAGTAAGAAATTCGGTGTTGCTTAAAAGTTGGACCAAAAAGTGAAATCGAAGGGAAGAAAAAAAAAAGAAAAGGAAGAATCAAGGAACGGCAACGGCTGAGAAAATGCTTTCAATCCGAGAGAAAAATCCACGAGATTCTTATCTTGGACGCAATCTTCCAACACAGCCTCTGTTATGCGATCTAACTTCTTGACTTTCTTATGCCATTCAGCAACAAGTAAAGGTCCTATGAATATCTATGGAATTTCCGTGCTTTTCATTCTGAATCATCGGTTACGCGAAGTTCATACGACGACTAAATTTACTTAAAAAATAAAATCGTTTATCGTATACGATGATAGAAGATAAATGAAAAGCTTAGAACGCGATAAACGTGAAATATCTGCATAAGTCAAAATTAACATATCGTGGTAATCTTATTATATCATTCTTGGTGCGAGAAAATGAAAATTAATTAATTGAATTATTTTGATTTATTAAATCAACTGAATTATTCGAAGGTTGATATCACAGCGAGATCTTGAAGTTGCTCGATACTTCACGGCTACTCGCGTTCAGACGTAATTTTCTCATGACTTTCGGTAAGAGGCTGTCTAATTAAACGCCTCTAGAACGTTTATAGGTTTACGATGGAAAGAATGGAAGAAAAGAACTTACGTAAAGTGGCGAGACGCGATTCATCGCTTTGAAGATACGACTGTCACCGAGCTCGAGACAACTAACGAGATAAAACATTTATAAGAGGAGTTTTCGGTTCGTCGTGTCTTGTTAAGAGACCATCAATTTATGACTATTGGACGTTCCATGCGCTTAACGCGATCGAGTATTCCTCTAAATCATCGCGCTTCGCGGTCCTACGCTACCGTATCACGTTATACGTATACGTATCATAAGCGTCGACCTAAGCTACGACTTCTATCCTCTGCTACAGCATTTTAATATTTGGCCAGACAGCCGAAGAATCGTTTCCTCGGCGTCGACATTTCACCTCGTATAATATGAAAATTCGTTTGAAATTTACTTTTATCCGATTCTGACTAACTTCGATCCTACCTGTGAAAACGAAAAATTCGAACGTTTCATCTTGGCGAGCGGATTCCTGCAAACACGCGCCCTTTTCTCGTTATTCTTTTGTTACAATTGAAGTTGTAATTCGATTTACTACTTATTATTTATTATTGTTTAGTCCGTGCCTTTCGGCTTTGGACGAACTTTCGGTTTTACATCTTTTACATCCAATTCCCTTTTTACGTGTCTACCTCCCCTCTTTTCCACTCTATTCTATTGCACTACCTGCTTATTCTACCTCTAAAAACTAAGCATTAGGAACTGTAAATTATCAATTAATGACTAAACACTACTGCCACTTTGGTCCTTAGCCTCCTTGTTGTGTCTCCTCCTTGTCGTTTGCCCTTCTCTTCTCTATTATTGCTTTCAGTTCTGTTAAACCTTCTCCAGTCTCGTTCAGCGTTTTTCCTATGTCTTTTGGTCCTCCCGTTATTACACATTCTTCTATTACATGTCTTAGGTTTTCTTCTTTCCTTCTGCATAGTCTGCATCTTTTTCCCCCTCTTCTTTCCAGTATTCCATTGCTTTGGTCACGTTTCCGCATCTGAATCTTGCCAGTATTCTTCTGTCCTTCCACTTCATCCTCCCTTCTAAGTACTTTGGTAATTTCTCTTTGGCTATGTTTCTGTATTCTATTTACTATATACATGGCTATTATATACTATACAGGGTGGTTGGTAACTGGTGGTACAAGCGGAAAGGGGGTGAGTCCACGCGAAAAAAGAAGTCGAAAATATAGAATAAAAATTTTTCGTTCGAGGCTTTGTTTTCGAGAAAATCGACTTTGAATTTACGCTCGGTACGCGTGCGGTACGTTATAACGGATCTCACTGTAGGTCGTTGTCTCGATGGAAAAATTAAAAAAAAGAAATTTTTATTCTATATTTTCGACTTCTTTTTTCGCGTAGAATCACCCCCTTTCCGCTTGTACCACCAGTTACCAACCATCCTGTATATAAATATAACGCCAGAAATAGGTAACAGTAAATTTCAAGGTAAAACGAAAATGACGTTTCTTACGTCATTTTTCTCTACTTTTCGATTTACGAAGTTGATTGCTGTCGCACGGCCAACGTTATCGTTATTCCACGAAATGGTGGAACAGAGCTGTTATGGGAAGATAGGAAGACGAAATGCTCGCACGATATATTTCGGAATGGGCAAGACGAGTGATTAATTAAGATTTGCGAGAGCAAGATCGGAACGACACGCGATTGTGCGCAAGAACGCCGGCGTTACACTGATTGGAATTTAGTGTAGACTAGCAGAGGGCCTGGTAACGCTGCCGTTTCTCCAATTAAGCTGGCCGAATGTAAATCAGACTAAGGGAAATTCCGTGGCCTGTCGGCAGGATTCTCGCTCGCGGAAGGAACACGGTCACCGTGAATTCGTTCTCGAGAAAATTGTTAACCCAGGAGAAGATCCTCCACGACTAAGATAACAAGTCGGAAAGTTCGAACGTGAAACTTTCGTTGCCATAAATTCGCGGCCGATCGCGCGCCATTATCACTTACACGACCTCTCGCCAAAAGAATCGAGCAAACGATGGAACCGATAAACAGGAAATTAACGCTCAGACTTTCCAAAAATATGGTATTTTCGTCAAATGAATTTTAACTGTAACGGTAGAAATTAGACGGATAATAATAGTAAACACGTGGAAGATTTAAATACGTTGCACTTTGATGTTTCTTCTATCCGTATCTTAACGTTGATTCTTTTACTTTTGTTGAGGTTATTCGACGTGTAAACAGAGAAAACTCGTGGATAAATTGTAAGGCAGAAAATATATTTAAATAGAAGTGTAATTATAAATGAGAATACAATTTGAGCTGGTCCAGATCCGCACGCTAGCTGTGTTACCTAATAACTGAAAAACCCCGAAGCCAACTAAAACTAAGAAGACCAGATGTAGAATTTTCTTATAAGTGGTGACCACTTCAACAACTTTGACGAGATATCGCTGCAAACGATCGTGTAGTAGTCTTTGGAATGTAGCAAACGTTTACGTCGTTCGATCCTAGAGCATTTTGCTTTCGTATAATAGTTATTTCTTGCCTTGGAACGTGTAAGGATCTTACGCGCGCACACACACACATTTATATCACGCGTATCAAATCTTGTTTGATTACCGAGCTTTGTTTTCTTACGTGACATTAACGAAGAGGAGACCCGGGGAAAGGCTTCCATTTCTATCTTCTCGTCATAGATTCAAAGTAGGTTTCCGTCTGTGAATTTCTTGAACAAGACGCGCCACTTTAATTCAAGCGATCTTCATTAATTCAAACGACGCATCGTTCGTCCTCCTTTTCGTCTCTCCTCTCAGTTTACTGTATCCACGGTTCTTCTCACGTCCTTCCGCATAATCCATTTTTTATTAGCCACCATACTTTAGGAAAGCCGGCACGTTATTTTTATCGGGTCGTTGGTATCTTGGCTGTCTCCCTTGTGGGTCGATCGCGTCCCGCAGATCGCACCTACTTACGCTCATTAGTGTCAGAAAATTCAATCAACTTTTCCTCCGATATAATCGACGATACATAGCCTTGCGATGTTGCTATTTATACGCTTATTTACTCGTACGTTTTTATGTCTGTGAAGCGATGGAAAAGCAGAAAGAAAGTTGAAATAGGTTTTTAGACCGTTAACACGCTGATACAGTGGTCGTCGGTGATCCACGTAATTAAACGTTTTACAACGATTCAAATAAGATAAGTTTCATCAACTAACAAATTTGCAACGATGCGAACGATTAAACGTAAGTGACGTTGTCAGAGAACAAGTACGCGAATACGATGTAATAGTTTGGAAAAATGAAATGTGGCGTAGTACATTTCAATCGATTTCCAAGGCAAAATACATAAAATTAACGTGCTAGTTAAGGTGTCAATGATCGAACAAAGGGATAACGCGTAAACCTTGCTCCACTGTAACTTTGTTAACCAAACGTGAACGAAGTAAATTGTTATTTTCTCAAGGCAGACAAATGCCAGAGACGCAAAAAGATGTTCTATAATCCGATAGAAAGTAGCGATGTATGGAAACTGTATTAAACGCCCTTAAATCATCGTCGGATCATCCCGTACCTATACGCGTCTCTTTCAAGCAGCCAAAGTGGTTTATTGTTTCACGAAAATGGTTTAAACGATCGTAGATGCATCCATATACACATAACGAAGCGTTTACGATCGTTTTAATCGCTCTGAAATCGTATTACGGTGAATGCAGTTTAATCGGTACGAGTGATTCTCACTCCTCTGATTTTCTCATTCGCGTAGCTTTTTTCCCCATCGTCCAAAAAGTTTCGTCGAATTTGGTGAACGCGATCCAGTGACGATTCGTTTTAATCACACGATACAAGCGGGTTGAACGATTGCTTTGATACGAGGACACGAAAGTATAATTACCAAGGTCTGCAATACGAATTTCACGTTGAACTGTTGACGTGTCAGTAGGCAAATTGTGTGCTTTGAAATGTCAAATGTCACGGGCAAGCGTTGAATAATTGATAAATTATTATATGGTTTCCGGCAGTGGCAGGGGGTTAAATTCGCTTCCTAAAGAAGCGAATAACATTTTTCTACTTGTTTGCACATTGCAAATCGCTGCGTATGTTAATATCAAAGTTAATCGACTATGAATATTCGAAAAGTTGTTGCGCTCGTGCTTGCAGCACATCTGTTGTTTTCGTGACATTTAGTTATTAAAAAAATATTTTTCTATAGGCTCGCGCTCAAATTTTATGTACATTGATTGGTCACAGTATCCGAATAGAAAAATGCCATAGAAGAGTTTAACGAATGCGTTGTGTGTACTATAAACAAAGTTACTTTTCGCATGATTGATATTTATAGATATTCGATAGATCGATGTTTGTCACATAATTAAATAATAACTTTCAATACGGAGTTGCTCGATCGGTGAAAATTACGAGCCGGAGGAATTTTTCATTGAAAATAACGGAAGATTTGATAGAAAAAACGCGTTTATAAACGGTTGTTTATAAAAGATATATTAATACAGTAATACGTAATTTATTATCAACCATTGAATGAAATTTCTAATAGATTCTTACGTGTGTAGGGCAGGGCCGGTTCAAAAATTTCGCGGGTCCTGAATACACATTGAAATCCTACACTTAAATTTTACAACGAGGAATTATTTATTTACAAATGCTGTCACATATTATATATCCTTTATAAGCAGTTTTTTAAACAAATCCAAGTAATATTTTTTCGCATGCAGAATTCGCTTTCAAGGGGCAAAAAATTCAATGAAAGTAGAAAATCTGTAATCGTGTATGACTTTTGCGAAAAACTATTGATGTAGTTTAATTTCTCTTTAAAAGTACATTTCTCTGAATGCGCCTGGATTTCTTTTTTATCTAAAGTAGTTTCCCGGATATGAGGACTTTACGGAGTTACACTGAATTTTCATGATTCTTCTCACTCCTTTAAACTGAATCATCGCTTAAAAAAAATGTCTTGCATTTATTAATCGTATCATCATTCTGTAAAAAGTTAATCAAAATCGATGTTTTTTAATTAGGTAATTTTCGTAGACCGCGTGGCGAACGTGCTGGAACGTGCTGGTGTAGTTTATAGTATACGTGCAAGGCTATAGTATAGCAGTATATCTATTAGGTCGTCCGAAAAGTTTCTTTCGTTTTATAAGGAAATAATGAACGCACAACATTTTCCGTTTTATATTATTTTATCGAATTACCTATGATCCATTTTGTTCTATCAAAATAGAAATCACAACGTTCGATAGATTAGGTTTCATGTTTCTACAAGGATGCGTCGTTGTAAAAGACGTGTCTGTAAAAGAAACACACTTTTCGAACAACCTAATATATTGAAATATTGTCGCGCGTCGTATGTACGTACTTTCGTGAAATCGTTTAGTCCCTTGGGCAATTATGTTGTTCGCGAGAAATCAGATACAATGAGATGCGCCTATCGGTATGCTCTTTCCAATGAGGGAACTTCTTTCTCTCCGGTATTTGCATATCTAAAATATTAATCACGGTTCTCCGATGAAACGCCTAAAGCTGCGAAATTTTGCATACATATAGAAATTTCTCGGTATGGCCCTATTAAAGTTTGGCAAGCCGAGATATAAGAGGAAAGTCATTAAGATAACTAATTAAATATTTTACAGCGAAAGTAGCAACTTGCCTTGTAAATTTTGTAGAACGGGGAGAGTTCTCTGGCTCGCGAGGAAATGCATGTTACGAGACGGAACCATAAATTTCAAACTATTCAAGATCCCGCCATGTAGTTGGATAAAGTAGCGTGTCGGAACCTTTTCCGCTTTCGGTAAAATTGACACGAACACGTGTTTCAACCATTTATCTCTGATCAATCATCCTATTGTTCGAGATACATGCTGTATTTTATCGTTTTTAACGTTCGATCGATTCTCCTTGTTAGAGATATTATATTCTCGTTGTCGATTTTATTTTAAATAATCCAGGTCCATCTATTTACATATTCACCGCTACTGGCGTATATGCCGCGCCGCTAACAATTATTTAATAGTTTTTAATTTCAACTAAACGCTATTGACGCCGCTATCGCGACAGAGATGGATATAAAGATATTTCTGGCGGAAAAAATGTGTACTTTTCTTCTTTCGACAGCGAATATGCGTTAACATTCTTTTTTCTCTCTGAATCTAAAATTTTACGAGATCCGAAGAAATATTAGGTTGTCCGGAAAGTTTATTTCGTTTTATGAGGAAATAATAGACGCACAACGTTTTCTGTTTTATATTATTTTGTCGAATTACGTACGATCGATTTTGTTCCCTTGAGATAAACACAGAGTTGATTTCACGTTTACATAAAGGTGCACTGTTGTAAAAAACACGTTTGCGAAAGGATACTTTCCTGACAACCTAATATTTTGCTCTCTTTTTATCATTATCCTTTTATTATTATTATTATTCCGATAAATTCCTTAAATCTCGACAGACCAATAGAAACAAACAGAAAAGCGACTCGGTACATATTCTTGAACAACGCAAATGTAATTCTTACGAATTATTTAGCTATGTAGGTCCTAATGAGTATACGCGATATTTCCTGCTGTTCTCGATTGAATTTTAATCCGAAGCAACCGGTAAAAACGCTATTAGAAAGAGGTAGAAAATGGGTGCGGAATTGTAGCGAGCTAATTGCGTGCAGGCCGAGGGATAATAAACAACGGAGAGTAGGTTCGTTGAATTACTTTTCGCAGTCGGTTTTGCCAGTTTTCCACCACGATTTTGGTATCCTTTTCGCGTGTCACGGTACGCAGATAGTCCGTGTTCGTTTAACTCGCCAGTGTTTACCGCATTGGGAGATTATATCATGGTTTATAGTGCACTGCAGCGAATGTTTAATGGAGTGATACAATAGCCAGGATATACGCCGTAGGTGTGTGTTACATGTGTATACGCGTACGTATATGTATTTAACCTATCCCTTGTCTCGCAGATTCTCCCTGACCCGCGCTTTTTCTTATTTCTTTCGCTTGTTCGTTTTTCTCCCTTCTCGATCGATCTTCTTTACTTTTTCCTTTCCAATTTTTTCCACTAATGCCCGATTTTTATTTTCCTCCGACTCCCTTTCTCGCTTTCCTCTTCTCCGTATAAAGTTTCTTCGTTACATTTTTTCCTCTCCTCGTTGGCCAACTGTTTTCCTTTTTGTTAATTTTGGCTTGTTAATTTTCGTTCTCAACGCATTTTTCACCACTTCTTGTCTCTCTCGTACTTGATTTTACGCATAAAAGCAACATCGTATTTTGCAACGTTGTTAAGTAATTAAGCGACAAATGAGTCTGAACAGCACGAAAAAAATACACGAAAATTTCACTCTTGTAGACTTTATGATTTCCATGTCACTTGGTCTGTACGTGTGTACAGTTGGAAAGTGGAAGAGTAGGTGACGATTTCATAAAATGTTGGGAAGAATCGATTTTACTTAATCTCGCGATCGTATAGAAAAGCAATCTTAATAACACAGAATCGATCACTGTTCGAGTTGATTTTCCCTAATAAAAAAATGAGCAAAAATACATGTTGTTATTTCCGTATTCAGAGGTAGGATTACAATAGCTATTGTTTTATTCTTTGGATAAACCTATCACACCGTTCTGAGCCGAAAAACCTTTATTGCACTTTCTTACATGAACTAGGGATACAAACAAAAGAATATCTTCTAGTTACTATTTATTGTAACTAGCGCATCTGCATATGGATGGATCTGCATTTTCAACAATACATCTCTGTTACCAACAATTGGCAAACAAAAAGTTAGTTATTTCTCACGATCGAAGAAACGTTCAATTCCGAAAGGACTAACTACGTATAACATCGATTTGCTTTTCTATTTTGGTTTTGGAATTGGCTGGACAGTTTGACGAAGGGAAAATCTCCTTGTTCTGGCAAAAGTTTTCCTCGTTAGCGGATAATATCTACTTTGACGAATATGCGACTACGCGACTAGGGGGCTACGTCTCAAAGCTCGTCACGTCATGGAAATTGAGTCGCACCTAATGATATCGATGTTAAACTAGGCGTTTACGCTGTTTCAGTGAAGTCTTTGACGCTGTTGAAAGTGTAGATTAGCTTTATTCTGAACGCATCTACTTGGAATCGCGTTTGAAACGACTGAATTGCGCTTCAGGTAATTAGTGCTCGCGTTACCATAGACGCTAATTTATTGGATGGCAATACATTCTCGAACGATAGTGCAAAGTAACATCCATAATTATCGAAATTAAGAGAGTAGCTAAAATGTCGATTTTAATTAAACCGCTATAAAATTCTAGTTCCTCTCTTAAATACCGTTGACTTATATTTTTTCTATTTAGATATCTAAACGTAAAGCGTTAGAAAGTACCATTTTGTCATCTTAACGACAGCTTCATGCAGGAATTACGCGTTAAATATCGTTGTATCGTTGTAAGTAGCGTTGTATCTTTCTTGATACGTAGCTAAAATTCATAGAAACTGCCAAGAAACTGATCTCGGGAAAATCGCCTAAACGCGTTTCTCGATACAACGTGCAACGAATTAATCGTTTTGTATTAGGTTGTCCGAAAAGTTTCTTTCGTTTTGTAAGGAAATAATACACGCACAATGTTTTTTTGTTTTATATTAGTTTATCGAATTATGCACGAACGTAATAATAGAAATAGAACGGAATGGATCACACCTGATTCGATGAAATAATATAAAACAGAAATTGTTGTTCGTCTATTGTGAAACGAAAGAAATTTTTCGGACAACCAAATAGGAGCGTGATATCGACTGTATTATTAAAACATTTAATTCGTCGTTCTGAAAGTCTTTCGTTAGGTAAATGATACATTTACACTGTACATGTGAATGTGTGTGTGTAAGGTTTGAGTTGAGACAAAAGGCGGTTGGAAGCCGTTAGAAGAATCTAGAGGAGTCGGTCGACAACGAGCGTGCGTGTAAGAAGGTTATCGAGGTCTTCACAGTGTAATATATATGTATAGCTGTTGTGTGTGAAATAAAGTAAACTATTTGTATTTCCGAATCCTCTCTATACCTTAACATCTTTGTTCAGAGTTGAATGATAAATTATCACACACGCTATGTAACAGGTTATCAGGAGGAAGAAATCACGAGGATTCTAGCGGTTATCGCCTGGCCAGTTAATCGTAAGATCCTATTCGTTTTCAACCTCGGCGAAGATAGCTTTCGCCAGATCGTATTTTAAGTTTCTCCGTTTTGGGTTTGTTCGTTTTTCGATCGTAACAAGCTCGATCGATAGATCGAACCGATACACTAGCATTTCTCATTTCCATTCCGTCTTTCCAATTATTTTCTTTCATTAAGACTCTGACGTTCCTCTCCTTGAAACGTTCGCTTTTTCCTCGCTGCCCTTTCAGGAAGCATCCTTTAACGCGTCGCAATTTACTTTTCATTCCTTTTTCCTTAGACGTTTCTCCGCCATGCCAATAATTGTATGCCATTTCTTTCCAGTGATGGAAATTGGATGAAAAAAGCGTTAAAAAATGCAACGAATATTATACTTGGTATTATACGATTGGACCGTGGCCAAGATTCAACGATAGCTGAGCGAACGTGATTTTAGTTTTATTTTCGATCAAGCAGACTTTTGTTAGCGCTCGTACGACGCTGGTGTAGCACCAACAGTCATCGTAGCGTTGATGTGGAAGCACGTCGCTGCTATTAGAAGCAAAGGTTCGTCAAACTGTAATGTTTTCGAAAATCAATATTTACTCGTTACGTTGCAAATTGGCGATATTTCATAGTCGTTTGAATCGTTGAAAAGTTACGTAACAGCGACGCAAAGGAATCGTAAACGGTCCATTACCATTCTTTAGCATTGTAAACAATTTCAATTATGCTGTACGCAATAAACGTTCAAACTTGAAATAACAGTAACAGGTAATCGTCGAGCGGGAGAGGAGGTTCTGACGAGAAAGTCAAAGGAAGAAAGGATCTGCCGGCACTCTTTTCTCCCTCGAAGAGAAAATGTTTCGTGTCGTTGGAGTCTCGCGGAAAGAATAGAATCGGCGTGTAGCGTTTTATCCGCGTTTTATACGCGTCTTGTTCCGGGCTCTTGTGACTTTGCGGAATAAAAATTTCAGCTTGGCAACGAGCAGCCCTTTTCGGCTCTCCTTTGAAGAGAAAAACTTCACAGTTCGGTATTACCCAGCCACTGGGATAAATGAGAGACTCGTGTACGGTTCCGTATAGTGGTTCTCTCGGACTCGTCTTATAATCTTCGCCTTTCCTAGCGTGCTTTTTCGTCCACGACATCGTCCGCCCGGAATTTTCCTCTCCGCGCGATGTCTCCTCACTTTGTTTTTTCATACAATTTGTAAACCTCTCGAATGTAGGTGGAAATTGCGTCCGTATACGTGGATACGTGTTGCTGTAAATTAAGCGTCTCTGTTATGATCGCATAGGGAGGAAAGAATCGCAATCGGAGCTGACGAAGCTTGCGTTGCAGTTTTCTCCCTAACCCAAACATTTCAAGTATCAGAGATTGTGTCCAACGCATTGATCAGGCTACCAATGAAATTGCCTGCTAGAAATTGAATGACGCGCGTCCCGCGATTTATACCCACGCAGTATTATTCGCCGGCGTTGGATCATCTGCAGAAACTGACGTACGACAAAGTTATTCACCTGACTTAAACTTTCACATCTTCAGATTCGAGTTTCAACTTTTCGTGGAATAATCAAACTTGCGGAGGATTGAGAAAGCATCGCGTGCTTCGGGCTCGGTATGTGAAAATATCGAAAACGAGAAAATGATTCGAATGGCGCTGTTGCGAATTCTCGACTAAAGATCAACCGGTCAGGTCGAACCGATCGGTCGATATCGCGTACCTCGAACGAATTAACGCTCAAGGTGGAGGAGGTTTGATAGATCGAGTGTTAGAGTAATCTGGCACTGTATCTGCACTTGTTGTATAAAAGTAACGTCGATGTTATGAACACGACGGTGGTAAGATCTTGTTGGGAGTGAAGTGTTTCACCCGCACGGTCTGACGATGAACCGTCCTCCTACGTTGCTGATTCTCCCTACCAGCCGTTGGGTTTCGTCCGTCCATCGTGCCTTCCTGGCTGGGCTTTTTCTGGAGTTTTTTATCTGACCTCGAATTCATTAGGGTTACAGCTCGGGGAGGACATGTAATTCGGAATTTCCTAAAGAAGGGATAGAGCTCATCCGAGTTATAAACGGACGACCACTCAAAATTCCGAACACAGAGAAAGTATCGAGCGCTTATCGAGTATCAAGATATTATTATTATTTTTACCTTTTCTATGTTTATTTTTTATTAATATTCCGACGTTTTTATCTTATGCCGATTTAAATAGAAAGAATCGTCGTTCAATCGTCGATCTCTACTACTCTTATTCTTTCCAGCGACACGTATCGATTTCTTCTCCTCTACGAAAGACTCGTAAGCTCGTAGCAATCTGGAAATCCGGTAGATCCGGCAATACTCGGTTAACATAATGCTTGCGTGGAGCACGCCTCCAACGTAGATCGTTGTTCGGTAACAGTTTCGGAAAGCTTTTCGATGAGCACACGCGAGCTCGTCGTCAAAGCCATACGATTCCGACATAGTACAATTAGGACCGCTGACTCGACGCGCAACGGAGATAGAAAGACGATAGAAATAAAGACGAGGAGGTAGACGAGATAGCATCGTGACGAAAGTTTAAAGCGCGAGTTTAAGCTGCAAAGATCATGCTCTCTCGGTGCTAACGTAACTTTCGCGCATTGTCGAGGATTCGCGAGCTACGTCGAACTGATTCCTCGTTCGTGTTTGCTTCAGCGAGATCGCGACGCGGAATAAATTGATTCGGCACGCACCAGCTGTGGTATACTAACGAGGAAATTGTAAAAGTATGGCTACGTTACGCGATCGTGGAATATTTACGGCCGACCATAAATAAAGTAACAAATGTGACGTGAAAGCATTTAACGTCGTGCAATATATTGGCTTGGCGACTAAGTGATTGCGGATATTGTCATTAGATTGTATTGAAAAAATCCGCAATCGCTTAGTTGTCAATCCAATAGTATATGTATAAGCCACAGAGGAAAACGTTGATTAAGAATTTGATCGAAAGCTGGGAAATTTCGGCAACCAACTGGCCAACTCCATTTATCGAAATGATGAATGTATTTCGATAATAGTTGCGCGTTGCGGTATCGGACAGGACAAAGTTTGCAGAGTAAATCGACTTGACGAATCTGCGGGCCGAACTAAGCGCTACCAAGGCGAAACTCTGTTAAGAGGTATTTGGTGAATCGAAGAAGATCTCAGCTTTTAGTTACAAAGCGTACAGTAAATCACACTTTATAGCAATTTTGAGTAGCGTAGAACAGGATACTGACAGAGATGTCACGGTTAAAAACATTTTTTCATTAAAATACCGTAGATGGTATCGGAACTAACACGAGCTCAATCATTCGACTGACCGACTGTCACAATTGTCTAAATAAATTTTATGTATCCGACTTGCGTCCATTTATATTTATATGTCGGTGATGGAAGGACATCGGGGCTTCCCTTTAGGAATATTGGGGAAAACTCCAATACCCCAGTCCAGACTTTTACTATAGCTACGCTTAAGTAACAAACTAAGAAATAGTTGTAATGTTCTAATCCGATTTTACGACGATGGGCTTGGGCTCGAAGTGACATAACGGGTCCACTGAACGTAGCCACGGTCACGGGAGGGACGTGTACCTAACAGAGGTATGGAATAATTATATAGCTCTCCTTAAAAACAAAGATCGACCCGAGAGGTGGAGAGAGGACTATATGAGGGCAGTTCCACTTGGACTGCGATTGAGTCTATAGAGTCTATTCAGAGGAGTACTACTTGCACGTTGAGTGACATCGGGATCGTGTATCACATCGCATTCGTCGTCCCGTTGGCCGTGGATTCGTTATCGAACCTGAATTCATTGTCATCGACATCTCGACCATCCGATCGCCGCTATTACTTGTAGCCTCTTGTAATAATCACATTTGTGCCAATAAATATCAGCTGTAACCACGATGGCAAATTCGAGCGAAGGTTCGTCAAACGCCCAAAATTCCAACATTAACCCGACATATATTTATATTTATCAACACAGAACGATATACATAAAATGATCTTGAATTTACTCAGGTTACTAAGTATATACTATGTATCTCATTATACACTGTACATCTCATATACTAAGTCATTAACAATGTCGATTATGCAGCTGGAATTTCTAATTGCTATCTGCAATAAATATTTCGTAGGTGCGGTATACGCGTTTATTTATACATTTTCGTGTATTCATTTCACAATCGCTATAGCGTTAATGAAATCGCAAAATATATAACACACGCACAATATACCGGCACGATTTCTGTAAACGTTGCAGTAGTTTCACGAGTCACTGTGCATGAACTGGAACGACCCGATACTTAGGAATTTCCTCGAAAAAGAAGCCAGTTATATAAAGTTTGAAATATAGCCTCGATCAGTTTCTCGACTAGTCATAAAATGACCGGACTTACGGAAACACGATGCTCCAAATAAAAGGCTAGGCCAGCCTGTACTTAAAACACAATTACCTCGACTAGTTAATGGATCGTTTAACACTTGCCTACTTTACCAGGTCTTGCCCGTGGAACGTTTAATGTAACGAGCGGGAACATGAAACAAATTGGAACGTAATCCTTTTTTCAAGTACGCTTTATTCTCTCTCTCTCTCTTTCTTTCTTTCTTTCTATCTGTTGCCACAAACCTCTTTGCCGCGTGGCCCTGGTGAATTTTCCAACGATCGACTCGGCGCATCTCGTGCACGTACAACCGGCTTTTCTCGGTGAAACGAACCACGTATAACAGAAAATCATGGTCCACATTCCATTAAACTTCGTGACAAAGATTAAAATATACGATTGTTCGTGGACTATCGCGGCGAATACACGTGGAAACATACGAATTCGCGTATCGAACCTCGTCACAACACGGGTTAACGTTTAATGTCTCTTAAATCTTTCACCAGACCCATATATTTTTCAACTGGATAAGGTCAAACGTCTGCACACGCAGGTCTCGTTCGTATTTTTTCCGTTTTTTTTCTTTTTTTTATCGTTTCTATCATCGTTTTTGTTTTGACAATGCAAAAAGGTTGGATCGTTCGAAAAATGTTAGTAACGAGATTTAAAGAAAATAAAAAGGAAGTATATTTTCATTGTATCAAATGGTATATACACCGTTTTTCTTCTTTCATAGTCTCTTGCCACGAACGACAGTCGAAAAATCGTGCGACATTCCAATTAAGAGCGTGATTTATCGAATATCGTCGAAAAGAAGTATCTTTAGACCTTTCTTCTTTATTTATTAATCACGAATAACATTTAGCTAAATTCGGTGTTTCATTGTCTAGCAGAATTTCGTAATTTTAATAAATAATCCTCCTTCAATTACGTCATTCTCATTCAATTTATACACTGGTACACAGATAGATATTGTCAATTTTAAAGCATTGTCGAATTCCAAAAATATGATAATTCTGAATTATTAATGACGATAGCCGATATTAGATATTAATAACAGCGAATGGTATTATAAAACATATTTTTTAATTTCGTTTATTCCAACAGTTATGCATCATCGTTTCCCTTTTCCTTATTACGATGTTTCCCTTTTTCGCAATTTTATAGGTCTTCCCGGAAGCGTTCGTTTTCCTTATCGTAGCTGTTTCTCGTTTATAACGCCGTGATTCAAATGTAGCGCTTTCGAGGATCGAAGATTAATGGCTTACGAACCGGATCTTCAGCCTTCCTATTCGACTGAGTAAATAATCCTTCCGTGAAAGTAGCTATTGTTTCTTGTGGTTGGAACGCGACGTTTATTTGACTCGGGTAGTCAGGAAAACAAATATTTTGGATTTGCTCGGTCAATTTGAGGTTTTGCACGATACCGTCAAAGTAAATTTCTTATATCGCAAGATTCTGCCACGACGATTTCGTGGAATAGGAATTCTTCTCACTACGAGTATTCATTTGTTACTGTAATTCGTTTTTATGTACTTTTATAACGTTCATTCGCAATCTACAAATTGCATTTTTATCGTTCATATGCGGAACAAATGATCAACAACGAACGTTTTACCATCGTAGATATTTAAAATCCGGCAACGGTTGGCTCAATAATTTATCTGACAATTAATTGCACGCGATATAAATAAATCTAAACTTAACTCTATAAATAGATTCAGCTTAAAATACAAACTATCCATTAATCCATAACTATCAATTATCCATCGTCCATTAAATCAAAACTTATCCATCATCGATAACGGTATGGAATATCCGAAATACAAACTTAAAAGTTCAAAGTAATACGATATTAACATAGAATCGTACTGACAAAACATCGATCAACGAATTTGATAATTTTTGAGTCACAAAATGTGTATATATATATATGTGTGTGTGTGTATATATACATTCACACACAATATACGTTGCTGGAAATATCGCAGCGTCGTGGGACAAGCCACGCACTGAGCTAAGGCCGTGAGAATGGTTTGCTATTTTAGAGTATTCCTAGGTGGTTCCTAGTCTCTAGATACAAACTGTTGGTGGTTCTAGCGCTTCTCAGCCTATGTAGCTTGATATGGGTCTCAAGACTCTGGAATAATTGGCCACGTTTGCGTCGTCACGAGTACATTCTGTTTTCAGAGGAATCTGCGTTGGACAATTTTCGAAGATTTTTCGATACGTTCGTCGTTAACTTCGTTTTAGATCAATGCATCATGTTCTTTAGAAACGTAGAAACGTAGAACGTTTGCGTAACATACGTATTCTCATACGTGAACTCCCTCGAAGGTTGATACAGCATCTTTATAGCACTGAGATATCTCGTTTATGTACGTTGAAATCTCAGCCTCGTAGCCTCGGTTTCCATCGAAATAAAACTTATTAATCTCTCCTCTCTCGAGTGTTATCTTTCACACGACGAATATTAAAATCTTTCCTGAATCTTCAGAGGAATCTGCGTTGGACAATTTTTGAAGATTTTTCGATACGTTCGTCGTTAACTTCGTTTTCGATCAAAGGATCGTGTTCCTTAGAAACGTAGAAAGTTTGCGTAACATACGTATTCTCATACGTGAACTCAGTCGAAGGTTGATACAGCATCTTTATAGCACCGAGATATCTCGTTTATGTACGTTGAAATCTCAGCCTCGTAGCCTCGGTTTCCATCGAAATAAAACTTATTAATCTCTCCTCTCTCGAGTGTTATCTTTCACACGATGAATATTAAAATCTCTTCTGAATCTTGCTCAAGTTAGAAGGATACGTTTTCTTTGAAATAGCACTTGCAGAACTTTTTGCCACTATTACTACTTGATTTTAATCGGGCAGACGTGAATCGCAGGTGGAAATCGATTATTCAAATTACACGCTCAATTTGAATGTTAAAACGGAGAAACGAGTTACAGTGGACAGAGAGAATGCACAAAAAGTAGAAATGGACTGGACGTTATCGGATCTTTTTATTCCGTGATAACTGACCGATACTGAATAGCTAAAAACCATTGAATTATATTTCAATTTCTCCAGCATAACTGTCGCTCTGCCACAGTTTTTCCGATTCTTCGTGTTTCGTCTGAAACGCGTAATTTTTTTTTTTATATTACAAAACCCCCCTAAAAGTCAGAAGATTGGAAGGAGATTTTCGAACTTTGTGTATGTCCCGTATTCGATAACTCGCAATTTTATTATAAATATCAAGTGGATGAAATTTATATAAATTACATTTGAATCATTACAAATTCTGTTTAAAATGGGTCGCACGAGGTAATAGAATCACGAGAAAATTTAGTACTAGCTGAAATTTATTAAGCGTTTTACATGAAATTAAATAAAGTAAATTAATTATAATATTACGTCAAACTAAATCTTTCGCCAATAACCGGCAAATTTTTAAAAAGTTTATAAACGTAACGAGACGTTTCCAATGAAATGTTTAATATATTTCAAATTACGCGATGTTTCAGAACGAATGTTTTTATTATTTTTCTTACCGCTAAAGTATTACAACATCGGAAGTTACGTGCTTTTTCGATATTTCAGACGAAGCAAGGAATCGCAATGGAAATTGTATTCGAGTCTGCAGCGTGTTTCAAAATTAGAAAGCGATTATTTCCAGTTTAATAAACATCTGTGTGTCTAGGCGAACTACCGTTTTATAGCCGTAAAAATACACATTCTGGGCGACTGCCAGCGAAAAACCAACTATGTATACGAACAGATTGTTTTCATCCGATTTCAATAAAGTTTTTAGCAAGAAACTGCACGAATTTAAATGCGGCAACGAAATATCGTAGTACGATCTCCATATCGAGAAATATACAATTGTTTGTCGAGAACTTTGGTTGGCTCGACGACGGATTCCTAAAACTTGCTTTGCTTGCCGAAGCTTTCTTTTAAAATCTACAAATTAAACTCATACGGAGGTGGGGGGGGGGCGATGGTTCGTAGGTTTATTAATTAAAAGAATATTAATTACTTTCATCAATTTAATTGATTTATTATAGCTATCTAAACAGTTCTGAATCATCTTGTACACGATCTAACAATGTTCCAGATTAATCCGGATTAATAATATTTTTATTTTGATACTTTGCCCTAATACGGAGAAAGATCTTCGGAAGATAACGTTTATTGCTACGCGTAACACGGTTCATAATTAAGCGATTATTCGATGGCTTTCGAAAAATGATCGCTGCCCTGCTTGGCAATATCTCGATGTCCCAGAATATTTACGAGTTTTGTTCGTGGTTGTGACATTTTCGTCCGTTAAGCATCGCTTTCGAGCAACAGAAAGCCTGTTTTTTTTTCCAGCTAATTCGTCAGCGACCGTGGCGATACGACATGAAACATCGAATTCGCACGAATAATGGAACGCTCGGCGATGAATTTTTCATGAGATCGTCTCGGATGCGAATTAAAAACGATCAAACGATATGATCTCTGTTTAAACGTTAATGGTAGCGGTTCGAACGGGCAAATTTCCACGAGGTCGGCGGTAGAAAGTGACTTGGTCGCTGTTACTTGTCCAAGGACGAAACGAAGAACGAAAGGATTAATCTTTCAGGGATAAAAAGACAAAAGGGAGAAAGGGTGACACGTTGGAGGGATGATGGACTGTTCGGAGACAAAAGGGCCGGCAAAGAACCGGCACTCCACAGTCCGTTCTTGTTTTTGTTGTTCCGATCGAATGGAGAAACTTGCGAGCTCGATCTAATCCCATTTGTTTGCCGAACTATCGAACGTTCCTTGGAATTAGTATAATGCGAGATTATGGACGATCGGAATCGGCCGCTCAATTTCCGGGTTCGTGCAAATAATTTATGAAATCCCCGGTGGAAAAAAAGCAGGGAACGCAGGGAGATGAATATCATTTGCTCTGGCAAATGCGGCACTCGATAAGATCTTTGTTTTTCGGGCGGCGAGGGTGGAATCGAAATGATCGGTGCTTTTTCAAGAGATCGCTTGGTAGTCCGGTTATAATGGGTCGAGTTATCGGTGTTGGATATTGCGAAACTTCCGCTTACAGGCGTCGTTCTTTGGAAAGTGCTTTAAATAAGAATCGATTGGAATTTCAGGCAATTTTTTGCACGTTGAAGGATACGGTTTTGCGTCTTTGTTCTTGTTCCAACTTTTTCCTTGTACGAAATGTTACGTATCTTAGATGGAAGAAGGTACAAGCTTTCTCCGGGAGTGTAGGGATTTAACTAATATTAGTCCTTAAGCTGAACAAATTTTTTACGAAATAATATATGTAAACTCTCTAAGAGTTCAAATGCGGATAAACAAAAGGGGACTTTCTGTTTTACGGACAGCACGACGGAGAGCAGCTTTCTTTGTTTTACAGAGAGCCATTTTGAGAGACACGCATTTCCCAAACGAACGGACAGAGATCAACATCGGAGATAGACAAGATCACGGAAGAAAGAGTAATTATTTAAAACATTGAAGATTGACGGAAAAAGATCGGTAGCTCAGGACGTTGAAAATCGATTCTCGATTTTCAGGTAGACATTGCACAGAACTTGCTATTTATTGTTTACTGTTATTAATTGGTTGTTGTTTATTTAATTATTACTGTTATCAATTGTTGTTAATTATTAATTGTTGTTTACTCCTGTATTTCATTTAAGTATTTTCACAGTAAACTCGATTTTCAGAATCCCTGAATTATCCTAGAATTGAACCTTATATACATGTATAGAACAGTTTGCAACAAAAATATTTACTACTTCTGTGACAAAAGATCGATAAACGTAGGTACATTGGAAAGATGGCAGATATTATCTTTACATTGAACGTTCTCGTATTGCGTAGAATACATTTGGAGATCGAAGAAAACCTTTCTTTTGCTATTTATTGGACATTTAGGTCGACGCGCATATTTCATCGAGGAAACTGCAAGTTTTTTTTTACTTGTTCCGATGAAACTTCGAAGGCGTTACTATGTCGCGACTAGATTTACAGTCCTTTTTACAGCGTTTAAATCTTCCGAATGTTCCCCTAGCGGAAGTTTCTCCAATTTCGTGAACAGGTGTCAGTCGCGAGAAATAATCTACGAATGATAGATCGAATGTAAACTCAATTTCTATTGTTTTTATCGAGAAGTCAGTTTCTTGATAATATACGATATCAGAGAATAAAATTGAATCCATCCGATGAATTCTTTGAAACGCAACGCGGTTTCATTTAAGACATTTTTTCGATAGAACCAATAAGCGACGAGTTATCGTATTGGCAACTAAGTGATTGGGAAATTTGTCATTAACCACTTCTAAGAAAACTCTACATCTGGTCTTTTTAGTTTTCTCAAGCACCGAAGCCATCGACAGCGTATACCATGTATGTAAATATGAAACCGGATTTTTTGTATAGAAAATACACGTTTATTGTATGAAAATGATTAAAAATATTTTATTCGAAGTATTGCCCATCGCTAGCTATACATTTTTCCCACCTGTCTGGCAATTGGTGGATGCCACGCCAAAACAACTGTCGCTCTTTTGAGGCAAACCAGTCATCGAGCCATTTTCGTACATTTTCGTAAGAAGCGAAGTGCTGGTCAGAAAGTGCGTGTCCCATCGATGCGAATAAATAGTAATCGGACGGAGCCAAGTCTGGCGAGTAAGCCGCGTGCGAAAGTATTTCCCAACTGAACGCTTCGATCGTTTCCTTGACCGGTTTTGCTGTATGCGCTGGTGCATTATCACGAAGCAAAATTGCTTTGTGTTGCCTTTTTTGATATTCTGGTCGTTTTTCACGCAAAGCTCGATTCAAATCGATCATTTGTCGTCGGTAGCGCTCGGTATTAACGGTTTCGCCAGGTTTTAACAGCTCGGTGGTCTTTTTCGGTGGTCTTCCACGTTCTTCGTTCCTCGCGTCAAAATTGCCACTTCTGAATTTTTTAAACCACTCAGAGCACTGTGATTTACCAAGAGCATGCTCACCGTAAGTTTCGACAAGCATTCGATGCGATTCTGCAGCAGTTTTCTTCAAATGGTAACGGAAAATCAATGTTGTCCGCAAATCGTAGTTTCCAGGCACAAAATTTGACATGTTCAACGCTATTACAAACTATGCTGTTGTATGAAACTTGTATCGTTCCGAGTCGAAAATGTTTGTGAGATGTCAACAAAGATTTTTGGCATCAATGACGCAGTTTAGTGATAACTACATTATCAGCTAGGGCCATCTATAGGCAAATTCCGGTTTCATATTTACATACCTGGTAGACAAAAGACTGCGACGAAGACAGACCATGAACAGTAGACAGGCGACGTTGCCTTTGGGGGTTTTCAGTTGTAGGGTAACACAGCTAGCGTGCGGATCTGGGCCAGCTCAAATTGTATCCTTACTTATAATTACACTTCTGTATTAAACTACAGGGTGGTTGGTAACTGGTTGTACAAGCGGAAAGGGGGTGATTCTACGCGAAAAAAGGAGTGGAAAATATAGAATAAAAATTTTTTTTTTAATTTTTCCATCGAGACAACGATCTACAGTGAGATCCGTTATAACGAGACGCGATAAAGTGCACGCGTACCGAGCGAAAATTCAAAGTTGATTTTCTCGAAAACAAAGCCTCGAACGAAAAATTTTTATTCTATATTTTCGATTTTTTTTTTTTCGCGTAGAATCACCCCCTTTGCGCTTGTACCACCAGTTACCAACCACCCTGTATATTTGCTACCTTAGAATTTATCCACGAGTTTCTCTGTTTATACATCAAATAACCTCGACAATTTAGTTGCCAACTCGATATTTTAAAGACTATTTTAGATAATTCTTATTGACTCACCCTTTATGTAGTTTCCAAGTAAGATTACCACCGGGTATGTACGTGGAAAGTAGCCTTGCGCGCAAACACGAACAGAAGAAAGTTCCTGCAACGTTGAATAAAATATGACGAAGAAGAAATATGCTTGAATTTCGCGTTCTTGTTCGCGCATAATGTTTACCAGAGAACGAGCACAGTTTTAATAAACCGGTAACTGGTTGCTGCTCGGGGAATTAGAACGTTCACGCTGGATATTAACGCAAAACCCTCTAATCGGGAATTTCCGCGATACCGGCATTTCATAATAGAATATTATGAATGTTCTAGCGATCGTGTCGCGTATATTTAACGAGAGGTACAGGCATATGGCGGAATTAACCTGGTCGATGTTGGCAAACTCACACAACACACTTGAAAACGCCATTAATTACACTGCATTGTTTTCGTTAAATCCCTGTACTCCGACGGTAGTGAAAGTAATATTTTTCCCTGTCGGGATTAAGGTTCGTCATAGGTTGTTATACTATTGGTTTGGCAATTAAGTGATTGCGGATTTTCTCAATACCACCTAATGACAAGATCCGCGATCGCTTAGTTGCCAACCGAATACGATCGAGCGACACAACGATAAAGCTAATATTCGGTAAGCGGATATCATTGGAAGTTTAAATATATGATATCACGTTTGTTTAAAATAAAATCGTCGTTAAGGAACGATAAGCTGTAGATTTGTCCGAGACCGAGGTAACAGTTTATTACATTTTGTCCGACACTAAAACAATCATCTACTTGAACGAATATCTCTTGAAATGTGATAAACTGTTTGGAAAATTTTGCACAGAAGCAATAAGCTTTTAGAAATTATTTTATGGTAATATCTCGTGCATATTTCATCGTGAAAGTCGCTGTTCGATTCAACCGCTTTAAAAACACGAATTATCATATTTCATGGAGAAATGCAATAGCTTAAAAATTCTGTAAAATCATTCTCCCATTACTATTCTTCTACGTCACTGAGTAAACGGATCTTAACTTTCGCGCGAGATTAATTTGACGTTTGTATAAAAAGATGCGAACGAATCTTTTGTAAAATCATTTCAATATTTTTTAGTTTCCAATGGTCAACGGCTGCCGTTTTTATCCCCTTACTATCATCGACTATTTCCTTTTTCGAAGCCAGAGGGGCTATTGACCCGCTGAAAAATTGATCCGGAGGCTGAATAGCACGCACTCCAGTTTCTCGATTTTAGCTTTTCCGTGCTCGAAGCTTTTGGCGACCCAACGTTAACCGGATTTCACGCGTCCCTTGGTTGCGTTAATGTAAATGGATTAACTCGTTTCTGTCGTGAGGTCGTCGTCGCTTTTCAGAGGACGATTAAAGGATCCCTTAGGGTAAAAGCGACCAAGTTGAAAGATCATTCGTATCAAGAACACGGTAGTTTGGCGCATGTTAGGAATTTTTGGTAACAAGATACAAAATATCGCTTCACCCATCGTTCAACCGCTATTCCTCGTTATCATATTAAAGGACGCTATTAGCTTGTCCATTTCTGTGGTAAATTCTTTTACAAGCAATAATCCTCTTCTATGACACGGCGCAGCCATCCACTGCCTGTCGTACCTAAACTCTCTCGTTTTATACAATGAAACTTTCGATAGCTACGCGAGTCGTTGATGCAACATCTGAAATGCGTTTTATCTCTTTCTCAATAAATTATATTTGGTATATCGTTGATCGATCGCACGATGAATTTATCCGAAATTTTCTCGATAGAGCTTCGATCAGGGAATCGCGATAGTCGTCGAATAATCATAAATTCGTTGTGGGATTTCTACGAATCCCATCTAGGTCGTCCGAAAACTTTCTTTCGTTTTATAAGAAAATAATGGATGCGCAACGTTTTTCGTTGTATATTGTTTTATCGAATTACGTATGATCCATTTTGCTCTGTGGAAATAAAGATCACAACGTTCGACGGATTAGGTTTCACGTTTGTATAAAGACACGTCGTTGTAAAAGACGCTTTTCCGACAACCTAATACACAGATCGTTATATCATACAAGTACAGCATTCTAATTCGATTCATCGTTTGCTTGATAATCTCTGTGTTTGACTATCGCGTTGCATGAAAATCAACGAGTCTTGTAACTCTTACGAGTAGAAATGTAGCTGATAATTCCGAAATTCTTAACGCGTGGAAATGCGGAGAAGAAGCAGAAGAAGGCGGAGGAACGAGGTCGAATGACAAAAGTGCGAGAATCGAGCGAGTAGCTCGGGGCGTTTCAAAGATAATTTGCATTATTCGCGTGGAAAGTTTCACTGTGCAGCGTTAATGGGTCTTTGGGTCCCGAGATTCGGCGGTGTTCCATTTTATTTGTCTTCCTCTTCTTCTTCTTCCTACATCTTCGTCTCCGTCTTCTTTTTCTCCTCGTCTTTCGTTTCGTTTGTCCGCGAAACGAAACTGGCTTTAAGAAAACGCGACGCTGGCCAACCGGCTTTGTTTCCTTGCGTTCTCGAAACGAAAGCCGGACAATAGCTTCTCCTTGAAATCTCTGGTTCCAACGGACAAATGCCAGACGATCGGCCAGAGATAGCAAGCTCGTTGTTTAGCAGCATTAATGGGATTAACGTTTTTGTTAGTGCAGTTTCGTAATCGAGGTTTGAAGTGGGTTAACGGGGTGCAGTACACAAGAGTCAGGTCTTTTTATCCGATGTTAGGTAATTTGGCGATGGATACAAAAAGAGAAATTTCTGCAGCCTTCTTTGTTCAGCGAAGTCGTTAGTTTTATCGAAGTATCTTGGTACATCGAAATATCGGTAAAGGACTGATCCTGTGTATGTGTGTGTGACTGATCTTCGTGAATTATCAAGAAAAGAAATAAACGTTAGGGATTTATTAATACATTCTACGTCGAGGAAGCTAAAAACTTCTTTTATCAAGCTAATTTCAGTCCTCTCGAAGATTTTCTGCATTTTCCTTTTAATCGTTAGACTAGGTTTTTGGAGACGAACGAACGAAGTTACAGATCGCTGCTTTATAAAAGTAAAATATAAGACGATAACGGGAGAAAGAAATTCAGTGTCTGCGCATGTTCAACGACGTTAGTTAGTTCTTTGCTTTTCAAGTACATCGATGTTCTATATTATCGAGAAATGTAATAATATCGAGAAATTAATAACGTTGAGACATTTTTACGATTTCATTCCTTGATACATATCTTTATATGAAAATTCATGCTGCAGTGCATGATAGTTTATTTACTGGGAACAAAATTTGCGTAATTTTATTTCTCCAAGAAACGAACAGTTCCAACGTTACTCGCGTGCAAAGATAAATCATCTGGAACAAATAACGTTAAATGACGTAGTTAGTTTCCTGACGGGAGATTTTTCGCGCAGATAAAAGTACAACGGACGCGCACCGATGAAAATAGCTAGATATAGCTTGTCGTTTAATAATACTAATGGGATTTTTATCTGTAATTGGATTAGAGTCGTAAGGAAATTCGGAGTGTACGGTGCGTCATTAGAATATCGGTATTAGCTTTTCGTACGCCATAATTGGGTCACAGCTTGCGCGCTTTTCTATATGATTATTTTCAAACTTCCACAATTCTGAGAAAAAAGTTGGGAACTTTTTTGATTTAACGTCGTCATCCAGACAATTCGCGTCTAATTTATTAACTTTTGCAACTTTTTCGTATTAAAGACCGCTTCGTCGTTGCTCTTTTTTGTTCGATAGAAATCTTCCGCATCCAGCGAACTTTTAAAATGCAATTTTTGAAAACTATGTTTTCCAAGCTTCCGCCGCGCTTTGTTCGAAGTTCGAAACAGCTTGTTTGGAATAGAATCGTCGTCGGGAAACAGCAGAAACAAGGTTCGTTTGACTCTAAAATGACAATGTGTACCTACTTAAACCAGAGATTTTAGTTTAGGTCTATCTGAGTCTAAGAGTCTTGCATCAGGGCGTTCTGTTCACGCCGATGTCATACGTTGTTCTCACTTTCAACTAACGACTATCTGCTTAAACCAGACTATAGATTGTTCCCTCTTCTTTGCCTGTGTCCTGATCTTTATTATTTTGATAAACTTTGGAGAAAATGGGCAATACGACTACTACAAATAGCCATTGTTCTGTAATTAGTTGTGTGGCGGCACTCGACAACAAATACCGTCACTCGACGCTAACTTCTACCGGACCACGGTAACGCAGTGGTTAGTGCAACCAATATGTATTAAAAATCACCCAATATGTATTAAAAATTGTATCTTGGTAAATAAACTAAAAAAAAAAGCAGTGGTTAGTGCCTTAGGTTACGAACGTTTTCGGGACCCGGGTTCGAATCCCGGCGCCCGTAGTCCTATTTTTCTTCCACGCATCTAAATTAGAAGAAAAATAGCGGTACCCCAGCAGCGACATCTACAGCCAGCATCTACGAGTATCACGGACAACAACTACACCTCAGTTGTAAAAGCGTGCGTTGTGAATTTCTCGAAGAATCCTATGCCTTCCTTTTATGGAAACCTTCGACGAGTGAAACAAATCTCTGCATAGGTTTGTAGCGGTTCATGGCCGTAGAGAAAGTTCCAGGGTTGAAGCACATGTGTTAGTCAAATGGACGTCGAAACGACGGCCGAGAACAGGACGTCGTAAAAGAATAAATCCTGGGACTTACTAAAAAACCATGGACCGTCGACCTTGCGGATTTTTCCATCCCCACCTCGGAAGAAAACTTTCTCGTCCGAGGACTTCGGCACCCTATAAAAAGGGAAACGAGGGAAAGCTCGACATAGTCCGTCATAGTTGTTCCACAGTCGACCATAGTCCGTCATAGTTGATATTCGATAGCAGTTCACGGTAGCAGCTGGTAGTCGCACGGTTAGTCAGTCAGACAGATAGTCCTAGTTCGTTCGTACCGAGTTTGTATCAGATTTGTATCACTTGTGTATCGTCGTCGTTCGAGCTCGACGTGCATCCGTTACGATTTAAAACGACGCGCATTCGACATCGAAATGAACATTGTTGAAGTTATGTCAAAGTTATACACTTCAGGTTTCATTCTTTGAAATCAAATCATAAAGATAGAAATTTACACAAACGTTGGCAGTGTACCAATCTACTTACGACACGACCAATTCTTACGCTTCTGCTCCATCGAGAAACCATGCTCGCGCTTGATATTGCGTTTTTCTCCTGACGATCGAAGAGTCTGATTGTAAGCAGTTAAACCGGGTGCACGAAACGATGCATCCGCAAAGCTTTTAGGTTTTCGATCGCGGAACTGGCAAGCAAGGAGCGACCTTAATCACAGGGAAGTACGTTTCCCAATAATGAAATATCGAGGGCGAAGGAGCAAATTGTCAACGGGGAGAGCTTCCCTGATAATGAAATATCAGGCAAGGGAATCGGAGGAGCAAAAGCGCAGGAAAGAGGGAGAAATAAGGAGAGAAGGACGCGGCCAGAGTGGCGCAATTCGGTTTCTTCTTCTACTCCCGTTGGCACCGTATTCATTCGAGTTCGTTAACTACGACAAGCAGCCGAATCGAGCGTCGCTTAGCAGGAAAACTTGCTTCCGCCTGGACTAACAGCAATTAGGGCAACCGGCTAATTACGTCGTTAACGAATGGGCCGATCGGCAACGACCAAAAGAGGACGGGACAAAACGCTGCGCAAAGAGATCAATGAAACATACATAGCCGTACAAAAGTATCCGAACACCTGTGGACATCCTTTGAAAATATACCGCGTGTCTTATACGAGATATTTCGAAATTATATTAACGCTATTACGAGACTCGCTGGCGCGATCGTATCGGTCGAGCTTCAAATGCATCTGAATGTATACACTCTCATCTACCGTAAGTACGATTTCGTGTTAAATATAATCGAGGATAAAATATAAACCGTAGTTGAAGATTTTTAAGGATATGGAAATTCGAAGGAATAGAAGTCTGATAAAGTGTTAAATATAATCGAGGATAAAATATAAACCGTAGTTGAAGATTTTTAAGGATATGGAAACTCGAAGGAATAGAAGTCTGATTTAATTATCGTTATATTATTATAGCACTGAAGATCGTCGAGAGTATAGCGACTTGAAGGAAACAAGAATCAAGTAGGCGATAGGAAATGATCGAAATGACGATTTTTTTCCTAGTTGGACTCGAAGCGAATAACGCGAAGGATCGTAGCATAGTGGCAATTTTCACGAGTTAATGAATTCTAATTAGAAGTTTTCAATCGCAAATGTTAGACGGGTCGTCGAGTAGGTTAACAGCCACTGTTCGGCTATTTTACTCTCTCGTACGTGCAACAAAGGAGCGCTGCACTGTCTCGTTGGTCATCTATTTGTCCGCTTTTCTCTTGTTTTTTAGACAGCACGTGCAGAGTCAACGTCGGAGCGTTGTTCTCTCATCGTTCCGCTTTCAATTATCGTGCCGCGGTCGTAACCAAATTATTCTTCAATTTCAGCTACGCTTCGCACAAATAACAGCTACGTATTCGAGGGAGAAACTTTTTTCCACACGAAATATAAAGCGAAACGGACCTTGTATCTCTTAATTATGAAATAATGTTGCTAATCGTAGCCTCTTTTTTCTTTTTGTTTAGTTATTTCACCATTTTTTCTCTCGTAAATTCTTCTGTTACTTGGAGGACACTCGACAGCCTTTCGTTGAAAAATTTCGTTGAATATACGGTAGAATAACGGGTAAACCGTTTTGAAAGCAAGATAAAACAAGGTACTGTAGAGTACCGTGATAAAGCATCCTCTTACAATATTTTTTATCTCGGGGCTTCGTTCAGCTCGAGGCGGATAATTTTCAGAGATACGTTTATGAACTTCCATAAGATTATCTTTTGCGAGCGAGTCAATAAGAATCATCATCCGACCTAATTCCTTGTTTATTTCGTTATTTTAGCAAAAATCGTTTCACGTTTGTCGAGTCTTGCAAGTTATAAACGTTTCGCTCTTCTTATAGCTTATACTCTCCGAAATATCGTAGTATCGTGAACCAGAGGCCTAAGAGATATCGGGTGAACCATAAACGATGTCGCGAGAAAGCCCAAGTGCCGACAGGCCCAACCATCGTTCCCTCGATCGAATAGTTTCGCGGAAAAGGCCTGCGTGACCCTGGCCACGATCTGTCGCGGAACACGCGCGTGGTGGAGCTAAGACAAAAGACAAAAGGATGCTAAGGGAGAAAGACGAATTAACCCTTTCGCCACGTATGTCGCCTATAGGCGGCATCCGCGCGACGACCTGTGTGGACGGGCGCCGTCTATAGACGACGTCCGCGCGATGACCTGTGTGTACGAGCGTCGCCTATAGACAACGTCCGCGGGATACCACTTAACCATGAGCCCCGCGCAACATATGAACGCTTTCCGTTGCAGTGCTCCGTTCAGTAACGCTATTCCGGCGGCACGGTGGCCCGTACAGCGGTGTCACTCCGACGGAGCACACTGCCGTAGCGGAAGGGTTAATAGTCAGCGTTAGTCGAGAAGTCAGAGAGTGTGAATCGAAAAATTAGGGAGATAGCGTTGCTAGTGTGACGACGACCATACCCAAATCCACGTCATTTCGTATTACCTGACAGTGAACCGTTAGGCTTTGACCTGACCTTTGCACATGGCCCAACATTACACTTTCCCCATTACGTAGGGCGATCAGGATCCTCTCCATGCCCCTCAACACCTACAACAACGACATATAAACCAACAACCTACCAACACGCAACATATAAGAACTGCAAGCGTTCGACCACGAGACTAGTCTTGTGTACAGTTTGGCCGTGATTTGAACAACTATTTTAACTTCATTAACATTTAACATTTTCGTGAATAAAAGCCTACAAAATTATAAAAGCACAGTCAAGTTAAGTTATTGCTCAGTTACTCCTTTTTTTATCATTAATTTTACGTGACACTAGCGTTGTCGAGAGAGTGCGGTCCGCGTGAGAGGGAGTGTCACGTAGCAGACTGAAGAAATCACGAAACCGATAGATCGCCGGTGATCTTGTCACGTAAAATAAAAAAGAGGAAATCTCAAATAAAAAGAAAAATAAAATATAAAAAAATAACTTGGTTTTTACGCTAATTACGATTTTCTTCTGAACTCTAGCCGTGACTTTCCAAGACTGAAGCTCTTGCAATTTGACTTTCGATCGGATCTGTTTCTTTTTTCTTTGTCACCCCTCAATATCCCCACTATCCACGCGTTTGTTAGGCGTCCGCGACCGTTGCCACGCACGCCTTCTTCTTCGTAGTTCCAACATTTCACGAATAAAGTGAAGAAATTGAACTTTGTATATGATAATAGAATTTATTATGCAAATTCAACAGAGTGACGGTTCAAAGTGTTACAACGGAATGATTCAAAGTGTCACATGAGACTGGGGCGAGCGCCTATTTTGTAGGATTTTTATACCGAGGTTTTAGTCCCTCTGGAGGGGTTGTCGTCTGGTGTATCTCAGAGGCGCCTATTCCGTTACTATTTGGTTATTGTTTCGATGCTTGTGGTATGCAGGATGTCTAGCCTATCCTGTTACTGTTTCTGAGCGGGTGGCCTTCTTGAGCGTGTGACAAGAGCGATGGAACTGTCACGTAAACTTGAGGGTTGCATGATAAAATAAAATAGCTGATTAATTTTGTTTTTATTAAACTTTATTACGAATTCAGCAATCACAATGGAATACACACTGAATTAACATAAATCACAATTCACTCCAACCACGTTATGCAAAACCTAGTTACACCGATACGTTAAGTACACGATTGTCATAAGGGTAGAGACCGGTGAAGATATGTTGGCTGTTCTAAGGATACAGAATAAGCGAAGTCTTACCGACGATACCGTGTCTGAGGAAAGCTAGGGGTGAGTGTGTCTAAGGACACGCGACTATCGGATTTGTCGATGATAATTTTGGTTAGGGAAGCGAGGGCAGTAGACGCCGTTTCCGATTGGATAATAAGAAGGTTGGTGGACCAGGAAGGGTTTCAGCCTCCCTCGTGAAAAAGTTGCTAACGGAACATACCAGACGCGAGGAAAACTAACTTTCCGTGTTAACTCGTAGTAAACGATAAACGTAAAAGGAAATCTAAGGCAAGAGATACTCGCTTGATCCGAAGGACCTTAACTATGAAAATTCCAAGACCCCTGGAGGGTACTTAAGACTATCGAGGGTACGCGCCAAGGATGTGCAGACATCTGGGCGCCATCCTGCCCGCAGTGTGTGGCCTGGTCTCTGATGTGAATTGACGTTACAGAACCGTGGTGACGAGAGTTGCAAATTAACTACTTAGTTGTCTTAATTATAGTACGTTAGTTCACATTAAACAACCATCGTTTCCTGTTTAACCAACACCTGTTTAAATTAAATCAACTAATTGTAGTAAGATCTTACGATATTATTTTCTAGTCAGATATAATCCAGTCAAATAACTGATTCATTGTGAAACTTCTATCTCAAAAGGAACAAAGTTCTTCGAGAGCAACTGAAACGTAGTTAATATTCAACAACTAGAACTAAAATTTCCCATACAGATCTACTCGAGTATTTTGTATTTCCTGTTTCTTCCTCGCACTTCTACAATTTGGTTATTCGGTCTGGAGTTACATTCGCGATATGATTTACGATTTAAAATTTGTGATAGCACGGATATGCATGTAGGCGTAGCGCGAAACACGTACGAGGAAGGATGTCAGCTTGTTACAGCTAATTGCCAATCACGCCGTATTTGCATAGGAAGAAGGAAGGAACGGTCGAGGATGTGAAACACGCGCAAAGGGAAACGAGCCAAATAGTAATAATACGCGTACGTCGCTGTTACAATGAATTTCCATCACGCACCTGTGCTTTTCTTCTTCCAAGAAACTGTCAGTTGCAAAGTCACTGTCAACAATACAGAGCACCGACTCGATTGTTCTACATTTTCTACCTAAAGTCTCAACCAGCTTTAATTCTTCCATGAAATATTACGGTTATTCCATATCTTTTTGTTTTCTAGTCTATCCATTTTGTGGAACGTCTTTAATTTCGTGGATGACTCGCTTCACACGCGTAATTAACGTCCAGTGAATATTTAATTGTTTTCATCGGACACCGAATGTACTCGTAAGTTGATAGCAAAAATAATTTAACATATACACGACATAGGTAACGACAATTTTACAAAGTTCTGGATGGTTGCAACTGAATGTGTCGATGCTTGTTGATCGACGACTGACAAGAATGTGATTTTTTCGTGGCTTCCAGCCATCCGTGCGCCTGTGATGTCTTTATGGAAAGGTTGCGGTATTTCTCCAGGTCGTAGAATTCGACAACTTCTACCGCTACCTGCGTTTTCCAATTTCCCTTCGGGAATTCCGAGTTTACGGCGCTTCCAGGCTATCGAGTGCGAAATAAATTAGAACTCCAAAGAGTGTGCTGCCTCCTGTCCGTTTAACACGTTGACCGCCACGACACCCGTATTCGGATGTCAGCAAAGTTTCTGGTCAGGCCGCGTAACCCATATTCGGGTGTCGCTTATTTGACTACTCGCGAAGGATAGTCGTAGGTATTTGAAAAGATATTCCATAATAATAAACTGTTAATTAATAATTAATTGTAATAATAGTTGAATCGTTATAAAATAAAAATACGAAAATGGTTTATTAAAAAAATTATTTAGAATGTAAAATTTTAAAGCATTCTATACATAGCTGAGGTTGGCCGGGACAATTTGGACAATAAGTTGTTGTTTTCTTCAAATTCTTTTGTGCCTTTGTTCGGTCCATTCGACGTCTTTTACTCGCATAACATAGTTTGCACGCGCGTCTAATACGTCTTCCGGAATCGTTTTTCCGAACGGCGATATTATACCGACTCCGTCGAAGACAAGGATTTTTTGTATTTTCAGACAACCTTAATAATTTTTCAACTAATAATTGTCTAAATATTCTAATATTTATATTTTCTCTTGTTGCAATTTTGTAAACCGTCAAAGCGTTTACAACAGAAATTCCCAGAAAGAATCGAATGCCAAGTTTTCTGTACCATTTGATTCCTTTTCTAATTGTGGTGGCATAAGAAACCATTTGCTCGGAATAATCTATATCACGCTTTCCTTCGTTATATTCAACAACAGTCAGTGGTTTTAACGTTGCGAACAAACGAAACGAAAGATGATTCTTGAGACCACCGCCTGAGCGATTCGCATTACTAAAATATCGATGGGAGCACCTAGCAGAGAACGCTTGGTACTGCTGTACGCGTGGCCCGACGGAGATTTCTTTGAATACACGCGTGGCAGTCAACGTGTTAAAAGATTAAGATTCCAACTCAAAAATAAATTTCTTTACGCTCGTGCTGCAAGCTTTACCAGCGAAGATCTCGCGTAGCTCTTTCGTTCGTTCGGTCCGCGAGTGTTCCAAATGGGGCAAATATGGCAACTTTGACATTATTTCACTATTATGGAGTAAATGAAGCAATTCGTTCATTTACTCCATAATAAAAGTCTGTACGACTTCGTTCTCCTGCGACAGGGGTTGTAAAGTTTGTGATCTATGTTTGATAAAAACATGTTTAAAGTATGACTGATGCGAAAAACTTGGAAACATCAGAAGTAAACCAAACAATTATCAACAGTGATGAACCAAAGATTGTAATATTTCTGATTCCAGTTTTTATGTCTTAATAAAAATTTAATAACAGGGAGCCCTATTTTACGGGAAAGAGATAGAAATGAAACCGTTTATAGTACGATTTGTTGAATTTCTGAATATCTTCCTATTTATATGTACGCCGCTGTATATCATCGATGAGATAGAGGAACGAGGCAAAGTAGAATCTGGTGCAAAAAATAATATGGAAATGCGAAGGCTAGAAAAGGAACAAGTCCCAGATTTATTCGTAGCCACGACGAAGAAGAAACAATTCTACGTGTTTTCCGAGGCAAGTGTAAATCGAGGCTCGCTTTTCATTTCGGCCGACGTTGAAAAATTTATCATACGATTCAGCAGTCTCGGATTTTTACCTTTTGCACGATCGGTTTCGATAAACGATCAAGTTTTATTTATAGAGCACAAAGTTACAAACGTCTGGTCTATCTCGACCTACATATCCTCCTTTTTCGATTTTTGAACGGCTGCAATTTTCCCGTGTTCTACAAAAAGAAATTTCATTCGAAATTGTCAAGAGCTTCGACTTTCGCGTACGAATGTTCGTTTCTTCCTTTTCTCTTATCTCTCGTGCGAAACGTGCAGGCAGAAAAGCTCGACGTCGTTTTAACTGGTGAAACCTGAAAAGAAAGGAAGAAACGACGAAAGAAAAGGTCGCTAATATCAAAAGCTCGCGTCTGATTGGCGCAAAGGGAAATTCTGAATTCATTTTCCGAGTACCGCGCTTGTTCCTTGACGAGGCTTCCAGGTCGTTTTAGCAATTGCTCCGCAGTTTAATTCAATCGATGCCTTCGCGAACCCGTGTACCTGCTAATTACGGGTAATTAAATAAGTCTCAGAGCGAGCGTCTTTTACGTTGGTCGCTGGAGCTTTTTCAGCAGCGCACTCTTTCTCGCGTATTATCCGATTAGTTATTATTGTCCGTTAATTAAAAAGTTTAATCACAGCTCTGGTATGGCTATGTACGTAGTGGTAATCTCCTGAAGTAACGTTCACACTTGCTGTATTAGAACGTTTTTTTCATTTTTTATAAGACGCGATAATTCCTTTAAACGATCGAGCTTTCGATCGCATTCGAGCAACGTAACCAGGCAAAATCGTGCAAACTGTTTGCAAGGGCTACAAGAACTCGTCGACTCGTACCTACGCTGTCACAAATATCGAGACGCTTGCTAATATCTGGTACGAATTGAATGTCTTAAATACGCGGCTTACGATGCAAAATACCGAAGAAGGAAAAAATCTGTCGAGGTTTTTCAATAAATGTAAGTGTTAGGTCGTCCGAAAAGTGTCTTTCTTTTACAAACGTGTCTTTTACAACTGTTGAAAATGACAACGTGAGTTCTCGCTCGCTATCTATATACTGACGGCTAATTACAAAAAGGAGTAACTAGAAGATATTACTAGACACGGTCGATAGACCAGATCGATAGTTTTAAGACTTCCTTTTTCGCTCATTCGTTCGTGTCCCTTCCACGTGTGTGCAATAAAGGTTTTTCGGTTCCGAGAAGTGTGGTGTTTTTCATCCTAATAATAAAGTAATAACTAACGCGATCCGACCTCTAAATATAGATATAACAATAACAACGATGCATCTTTATACGAACGTGAAACCTAATCTGTCAAATGTCGTGGTCTTTGTCTTGATAGGACAAAATGGATCATACGTAATTGAGTAAAATAATAGAAGAGAAGAAACGTTGCACATCTAGTATTTCCTTGTAAAACGAAAGGAACTTTTGGGACAACCTGATAGTAACAAATCTGTCAAGGTTTTCCAATAAACGTAAGTAGTAACATTTACCTATGGCCAGACCTTCGAAGCGATTCTTCACGGCAAGGTTTTGCAACA
The DNA here is from genome assembly GCF_040668555.2 of Bombus flavifrons. Lineage (NCBI taxonomy): Eukaryota > Metazoa > Arthropoda > Insecta > Hymenoptera > Apidae > Bombus > Bombus flavifrons. The sequence continues at coordinate 18,130,824 of NC_138444.1, read as the reverse complement.
AATTTACAATCTACCAAAGAGCAAGCTGAAAACATCGTCACGTTCCGAGGTTCCTCGGCCGTCGTTCGTTCCCTTTGGCGAACAGCAGCAATTTTTCCGTAGTTCAATATGGAACAGCGACAGCTTCGAACTACAAGATTCCCGTCTAGCGTCTAGAACGTATTAAACGCCGAGTTAGACGAGGTGCCATCGATTTTCCTCGTCGATGTATTTTTCACCGCGGAATTTGGAATTCGCTTAGCGTCGGTTCACGCCACGGCCAAAGGTAATATCTAAGAAATTTCCGACATTTTCATCGACATTCTCGCGAGAGAAAAGCCAAGGATGGAGAACGTTTCTGCGTGTACGTATTGGAATGCGTAGGTATAGCCGCGTGGCGTGGAAGGGTCGTGGCGTGTCAGAGGGCTCGAGCAACAGGGAACAAAGTGGAGGATGCTGGCGGAAAAAGAATTTAGGTCAATGAGAAACTTGCGCCGCATCACCGCTTCAACCGTTGAAACTCCCTTGCTTTTAGATCGCGGATTGTGGTTCGTGGAAATTGCCCTGGCAAGGCATTTCGGCGAAGGTAATCGACACTTTCGCGATACTCCAATGCCTTTCTCTTTCTTCTCTCTATCCCAGTATCGTTTCTTCCTCTCCTTCGGCTACTAGTCGTTATAAAAATTCTATCTATCGCTTTCTTTTTTTCTATTTATTTCTATTTCTTTTCTCTGCATATTTTAAAGACCCTTTAGACTCGCAATACGTGCGCCACTTTGAAGATCTATGCGTGAAACGCACGTAATTACGTGCACGTTTTGGCCGATTTCTATTATTAACAGCAGCTGACTCTTATCAATAATATACGTATCAATGACAGACCAACGATTAAAAGCGATACTTGCAATTAGTGTCTCGTCGTGTCGTGATATTTCGCGATAACTTTAACGAAGGATAAAAAAAGTTGTCGTAATTTTGTGACTAATTTATATTCGGCGAGGAATCGTTAAGCGTAGAGATATTTTTGAGCGGTAGTGTGCATGTAAAGTGGTTGGAAATACGTATAGAAAATGTAAGACAAAGATAGGAAAATGGTGTTCGCATAACGAAGCGTAACAAATCGATGTTAGCCTTGTGGATAAGGAAGGGAACGAAGTATTTTAGGTTTTATTTAAAAGAGGAAAGAAACGAAGTGATAACGAAGTTCCAAGGCCGAGGATCGCAAGAAGGAAAGATTACCGGCGGTCCTTATCTCCGTAAATGGATGAAAAAATTCTTGAAGCGAAGCTAATGAACGTTGAAAGTTTCCGAGAGAGAATGGAACATTCCAAAGATGAAGTTTATAGCGAACATTACTTGGAACCAAAGTCCACCAAATTCTCTCAAAACTGAAAGAACGAGGAAAACGGATAAAGGGAGTTTGTCAAAGATATCGACGATACTATTATCTCAGTAACTAATCGGAAAATTTAATAACACTTGTATGGCTCTATCTTTCTGTTTTATTTTATTTTTTGATAAAACAATCGATGCATTCAGTTGGAAATTCATAGAGAGAGTTTTCGAAAATTGAGCTGTACGCGTATTTACTTTAATTTACGCGAGTACGTACGCGCCAAGTTAATAACAGTAGACTTACCAAATCCACATAAAACATTTGCAGTTACGTGCCTGCAATCAGTTTTGTTTCGACGATATATCATTGGCAAAAATTCGAATAGTATTAAATTTTACGCTACCGAGCATTGTAAGTTTAATTAAACTTTATAATACCTACAATTTTTCTGTAAAACCAAAGATTAATAAATTCTATTCGCTTATTACAAAATCTATTATTTCGGACAAACGTCGCTGTATTTAATACAAAAAGTAAGAATCGTAACACTATAGCGATCACAAGTTTACTACAGATCTATCGATCTATGGTTAAATTCCCTTTTCAGCTTTTCTCTTTCCCGCTTTTCACCAAATCGAATAATCGATCAAAGATCAACGAATAAGCGAGTAGTAGCGAGGGAAAGCTTCTGATCCTCTGAGAGCCACTTTCGACGCTAACGTAGCTTCGCAACGTATCAGCTGGTACCAGTTGCCCGCAGTCAAACGATTTTCGCGTGTATCGCCAAATTTCTAATTTCCCTTTCGTCTGGTAGCTATCGTTCAAATAGACGACAAATCCACTCCGCGAGAATGTAGAACGAATTGTATTTTAGTTAAAAGAGTCGTCCGAATCCTGCGAGCTTGATAAACCGTATCATGTTCGGTAATAGAATACGATACTTTGAAATCGATTGGGCACAGTGGAGTATAAATGCAACGATATTGCTTTGTAAATGCTACGCGACGAAAATAAAGCTGAAACTATGGTTCCTGAAGCCAGCAATGCATGAAATTTAATTGTAACGAAACATTAGCGTAATTTCATCGATGCAACTGAAACGAAAGAGCTATGGAATTATCGTACGTTCTTCTTCGTTGCATCGTGATTCAGTTATTTCAATCTTAATCAGTGGGATCCTTACACGGAGGGTAATATCGAAAAACGAAATGTAAGGTGCTTTCAATTCGACCTTTTACCGCTGTCGATGTAACTCGTAAGTGAAAAATAAATCGCTATAGACTATTAAAAATTGCTAAAAAACTAAAAACGCATGGAGTAACACCGACGACATTGGAATCGGTAAAGACAATATATGTGAGAATTACTATTGAAATATAATTACATACAACGCAATGCAAAATGAGGTAGTTGAAATTCAAAGATTCAGCCGCTCTTCTCGATGGCTTCTCGTAGGCTCGCGAATGTCTTTAAAACCTTTCTTTCTCCTTTTGGACCTCCTGCTGCTGTATGCACTCCCTTGCCGTCTGGTGGGTGAGGTGTATGGTGTAATAGGTACTGAAGTGCACTCAAGTATGTTCAACCAATAACATTTATTAAGCTTGATAACACTAAACAACAATTAACAGTTAACAACAGTTGATACTTAACGACGATCAACAACAGCGACGATTGACCGAGCTCTCGAAAATAGCCGACTCGGTTTCTTTCACCCTTCGCACTTCGCGGCTCGCGGTAGAATGTCCGTTTTTTTCTCAGATCGAACTGATTCTTCCCTTTGTTGCCCATCGACATCCCCACTGGCGTGTGTTTATTAGATGTGTCGCCGCGGCTGGCACGAGTATGCTCTTCCGAGAAATTCGGCGGAAGGAGCGTGAAGATGTCGATGACAGATTGAGCATCGGTTTTGAAGTGTGCCGGTCGTGACAGTATTATTTGCGAAAAGGCAAGAACGCATCGCAAACACACAAGAAGTTACGTGCCGTATGCGAGGATGAAGCCTCGAAAGAAAGGCAGTAGGTTAATTGCTCGTTGAGCCAGCTTGATAAATAATTACGTCTGTATACATAGGAAATATAAAGGTAGCACGATCCAATATCGAGTACGTTCTAAGTCCCGAACGTAGGTTTCGAATTCAAAAGCATTGAAATCATGGTAGCTGGTATCGGAGTTCCTAAGGTCACGAAATCAGATATTTGACACGGTAAGGAGAATGGAAATCGATATTTGACACCTTGAAACTATACGCTAGTAGGACCTAATATACCTTAAGACCCTTGAGCCATCACAACCAATATACGGCATAATGAGGAGGAATTTGGTATTTGATATCTCGAATTGATTGAGCACCATGTGTACTAACAGCGAGTTACGAAACACGCGTTTAGAAACGCTAATTGTGAGATCTATTTAGTAATAAATCAAATTGTAATTATTCGCTCTAGACGAGGATCCTAGAAATTGCTTAGAAATTTGTACAATTATTGGGTTGGCAACTAAGTGAGATTGCGGATTTTGTCATTAGGTGGTATTGACAAAATACAATTTAGTAAGACTCGATACTAAATAAGTTCAAACGATTGATTTCAATCGGATCTTATACCTACGATGAGTATACCAATACAATATATATGTCGAGTTATCATTAGGTTTAGGGACGTGTAACGAATCTTCATTCGGACTAGCCATCGTTATTGTACAATAGAGATTATATTTACTGGTATAAATATGATTTTCACAGAGTTTGACAAATAACCGTGGTGATTAGACACTCGAAATGTTAATGACAATGTTCTTAGATTCAATAACGAATCTACGGTCAACGGGGTAACTCTTTGTTAAACGTAGAATATATTTCGAAGCGCAAAGTAACGTTTGCCGTGACGCTCGGTATAATACTGCGCCTAAAGACGATGCGAAAACTCTCCAAGGCGATCGCAAGAATAAAGGACTGATGGAAATTTTCCTTTCCTTACGATCGCGTTCTTTCGTTGCATATTGGCCGGGGATACCAACAAAATTCCAACCGCCGTTGCTAGGCAGACCCGCGCAGAGCTGACATTGCTCCTGCCCGGGGTTTGATTGTTAATACAACGCGTGTCCCATAATATTGGCACTTCTCTGTTGGATAAAAACGTCCATCCCGTGACCGTGGCTACGTTCGGCGACCAGTCGTGTCACCTCGAGCTCAAGCCCACTGTCACGAATCTCGGGCAAACATAATCGGATTGAATCATAACAACTATCTCTAAGTTTTATTATTTAAGTACAGTTATAACAAATAGTCAGGACTAAAGTATTAGGGATCTTCCCAAAAATTGCAAAAGAAAGGCCCAGATGTCCTTTCATCTCCGATATATATACAGGGTGGTTGGTAACTGGTGGTACAAGCGGAAAGGGGGTGATTCTACGCGAAAAAAGAAGTCGAAAATATAGAATAAATATTTTCTTTTATTTTTTTTTTTTTAATTTTTCCATCGAGACAACGATCTACAGTGAGATCCGTTATAACGTACCGCACGCGTACCGACCGACAATTCAAAGTCGATTTTCTCGAAAACAAAGCTTCAAACGAAAAATTTTTACTCTATATTTTCGACTTCTTTTTTCGCGTAGAATCACCCCCTTTCTGCTTGTACCACCAGTTACCGACCACCCTGTATATTTCGAAAGGATTTCGTTGTTTCTCAGTTTCAACTTCAGTTTGAAATTTATTCCCCGTGTTGTTTCCTATCTTGGTTACTTGTGTTTCAAGTTCCCATGTTATTTTTTATTTCCTAATGATTTTCAAACGTCACCACTTGTTCCAGTGGCTGTTAATTGGTTATTTGCAAAATGATTGTCTTCGCGTTATACATTCAAATTTCAAGCTAAAATCAGTCCGAAACGGAAATATGCAGCTGTCGAATATTAATTTTTCAAGTGTTCTCTGCAAGCGTAGTTCATTATAATTTCATGACTTCCATATTGTATTGTTCATTTCGTTTGTACGAGAGATGAGCAGTTTAAATTTGTTAGAATAACACTTTGAATTCAAATTGATTTTCATTCCTGCACAAAGAAATTTGTTTTCGTATCGGTTCATTCGTAGATTACATCAATATTTGTGTTCGTAACAAAACACGGCTGTTTATTTATAATTTCGAAAATTTTCCTACATTATATTAATTTGTCGATTCATGGTATCGGTCGATTAACAAATCGTCAATTATATTTTTACGATTTGACAATCTGGGAATTTTATGATATCGCAAAGCACATCGGAGTTTTAGAATGTTAGAATTTTCAGAATAATTATTTCATTTGCAACTTGCGAAACTTGTAAAATTCGTAAAAATTCGTTAAGATAGTCACGCAAGATGGTTATAAAATTTCTCTAATAACCTAAATTTAGTTGTGTAAAACAAGTAATCTACACGCCCCAAATTATGTCTCATTAGTCATAATTCAAACATTTTCTTCTTCTTCTAAATTGCAACAAACATATTCACGTATTCGGTTGTCCGGAAAGTGTCTTTCTTTTACAGACACGTCTTTTACAACGACGTCTCTTTATACAAACACGAAACCTATTCCGTCGAGCGTTGTAATCTCTATTTTGATAGAACAAAATTACGATCATACGTAATTCGACAAAATAATGTAAAACGAAAAATGCTATGCATCCGTTATTTCCTTATAAAACGAAAGAAACTTTTCGGACGACCTAATATTACGTAAAGAGGAAACATTGCTGTATAAAATATGCTTGTAGCATGGTATCATTCAAGGAATCGCTTTAACAATGCGCAAGAATCACTTAATACGTCGCTGAGATCGACTTTGCTCGTAAATATAATTACATAAAAGAACTGTTACCATTATACCGATATGGCGTTCGTGTTGTAGCAACGATCCGTGCCAATTGTTCGGCCGAGAGAAGCAATAAAGTCCGGCCGTCAAATTTAATCGTCGGCCATACGTTTCCGAGGAAACAGCAACAATTGCCAAGCTAGCCGCTATTATATCTCGGTTGGCAGCCTCTTTGCGCGAACGAAATCGCGTTGCGTACGAGCTAATAACGTGTCAACGGAAAAGAAGACAATCGTGGAAACGTAAAAACGATCATTATCGACGTAAACGAAGATTGTCGGGCGGTTGACTATGTCGACCTTTCTCGAATCACGTGCTATAACGTTTCTCATTTAGCGGACGCTAGATTGGAAAGTAAAACTTGAAATTATGCAAATACCTTGTAACAGCGAAAACGAATTCGCTTCTACATTTGCAGATCAAGCAGAGACGGTCAGTACGATTTCCGACGGATTCTTGGGTTTTGAAATTTTAAATTACATCGTCGACGATGCGATCGATCAAGATACGATAAATTAAAAAGGGAAATATAGAAATACAAAGAATTCGCTAAGTACAGAAACGGTGATTTGTAATTAAACTTTTGTAGTGGAAACGCAATCCATGCTTTGTCTCGACACATTCTGGAATTATTTTTAAATTATGTTATCGCTAAACGAAATTTATTATGCAACAAGGGAATATCGTTACAACTCGTTCGTCGTTAATGTATATTATGTTTGCGGTAAAAAAAGGAAATTATCCTTCGAAAATTGGACAATTGCGTTCTCGAAACGAGGGAAAACACGAGTTCACGCTCGATCGAGGGAAGCTTAAGCACGAGTAAGCCTGTTAGTTGTTACATCTCGTTGAATAATAAACCCTCCTTTGCATAATAAACTTCACCCAGATTTTCACGCGCCTCGATCGTATTACGGCCTTCTTTGAGTCTTATAAAGTGTGAGTCCATAACGTTGGGGCGAGCCCATTAAATTTACATAAAAATTCGACGTCGCGCGAGATCTAGGCGACGACCAGGGACAAAAAGATCATGGGAAACCGAGTTTATCCTACCGCCCTGCTCTTGTACCGTCGTATTACCACTGATGTTGGATTATCTTTAATCCGAAGCTGAACCTACGTTAAACGACTGTTAACTTTTTCGCCATTCGAAACCAGAAACTGTGCTACTCTCTGTAGAAACGCGAATACTTTCATTGCGAGATACGATACCTGTAGATAAATTTCTGTGCCTTCGAAATAAGTTGACGCTCGTTTGCAACGTGTTTGGAAGTCTCTTTTTTCCGAAGAATTTTCCATATTGTTGTAATATTTCGGGGAACCTCGATACTCGCGTAACTCGAAACTACGCCGTTTCATTTTGGGACAGCAGCTTATGAAATTTTAATGCTTGCCAAACGTTATTCGTGCCGTAGTAACGTTATTACGTCGCAAAATTACGATAATATTCGAAAGTACTTTTTTCTCTAAATTCGCGTCTTCGTATAACGTAGGAGCGCGTTATACTTGGAAAATAACAATTTACGAAATTTTCAAGTTCGTTAAAAATGATTATAGCTACAGCGATGTTACGATATTACAAAGTTATAGTAATATTACTAGAAATTTAGCTGTGAGAATTCACATCGTAATTGATAGATCATGACTGGGAAACAGCGATCCATATAGAGCTATATTCGACTTCATGAATTTATATGGAATTCTGTTGTATTATCGCAGGCTCGGATACGTTACCGACTGTAAACGCGTGTGAAATTGCAGGTTGCGAATCACGTAGGTATAACGTTGCTGCATCTAGCATCCTCTCGTGACGTGACACGATTTTCTGAGGGGCAAGTGTAATTGCACTACGTGTCCTTACGTATGGCAACGCGATATCGACTTCCCACATCCATGTGTTTACGAAAATTTACCCGGCAAATACGCTACCAGTTAGTTCCTATTAACCGTTTAATACCCAGTATAATGTCTTCAATTTTTATTTGAGAATCGCGAAACATAGCCGAGCTTCTGAAAAGTTTCTTCGTTTCGTAACTACCTAACGTTCATTTACGATTAACGTTCGACGCTTTAAAAACAGTCCGCTCTTTATATTTGACGAATGAAAGGAACCATCGTTTGTATATTTGCAACGAACAACGAAAATATTTCGTTTCGCAAGTTGCGTCTGGCAACCGTAGAATGTTTGAAATATATCGAAGTCCACGTGTAGTGGATAGGCAAATTAACAAATAACCGAGCACCATATTGCTGATTGGGAAGTCGAGAATTTTTTTATTAAATTCTTTGACCGACAACGGCATACCCTGCGATTTTTATAATCATCGAGAATAGTTGGATGGCAATGCATGGATGGAATACGCAATGGTCGGAAAAATGTTTGAAACGGGCAGGAAGAGTAGAGATAAAATTCTGAACACGGATAATAACAAAATGAAACGAATTAAACACATTAAGATTCAACGTATTCGCTTTGATCTTCTTCTTCTATTTTTTTTTTCACAAATTACATATTCTCTTTATTAGGAATTAATCGAAGAATTTCAGCGATAGTTTCCGTTTTAACACGTTGCTTTTCGAGTTGCTTGTCCGTATGGAACACGGAGAAAGAGAAGACGCACCGTGTGCGTCCGTAGCGTTATTCAGAGGATAATTTCGCTTTACGTTCGATAGCCATTCGAATAAATTTATAGACACGTAAGTGTAGACACGCTAAGCGATAACTAAGCACGCTTGTTACCTAGTTGCGATCCTGCCACGGGATCCACTGAATTTTAATGTTTCACATGCGCGATAGAAATTTAATCTGCATCCTTTAAACTGAGAGCGCCAAAGCCCCGCGATGAGAACGATCGTCGATAAAAACGATATTGCATTGTGGTTTGAATAAATATACCCACTTCAGCGGCCACTTTGAAACGTACCAATTGACCACAATACGTTGCGCGTAACTAGAAACGAAGAGAATGCGACGATCGAATGGATCCTGGGTTCGCAACGCTGTGCGATGATCGCACTGCATGGATTACATTGTCTTACGAAGAGTATATTTTCTGCCTCTCATAACGGAGCAATTTGAGAATTTATTTAATTTTTAGTTTGATTCTATTTCATTTTTAAATTAAACTCCTTCGAGCACTTTAAAAATATCAAATTTTTAGAGGACGCAATTTCGAAGCCAGGAGCTCGTTCCTTCTTTTAACTATTTCATGTTGAAATAATCCTTTTTAGATACGATCTTCTACTATATCTTATCTGGATTAGATTTGCTAGAGATTATCGAGCGATTTAAACAAAGGGAAGGCGGACAAAGTTGCGGTTCATTTAAAGGAGCGTCGACTGAGAAAAGATTGGGAAATACCGAAACTGAGATTGGAAAGTGCGTTTCAAAAGCCACACTGATCAACCGTCCATAGATTAGAAAGCGAATAAGAGTGGAATTTGTCGAATAGAATTTTGTACGAATTTCCTAGAAATCTAAAAATTTGTATCATTGTAAAATCTAGAAATTTGTATCATCTTCTTGTAATAAGCAAGCTTATGGGATTAAAGAATTTAGTTTTTGGAAACTTGGATACCAATCGTATGTCCAGATAATGAAATTGACGAGGAAACGCGGAGCTGATATCAGTTTGGTTTCTGGGAGGCTCAAATATCAGGACGGAAGGTACGTTGCGAAAATCGATAGTCACAGAGACGTTCTGTCGCCTCTCATCGAACATCGAACCTACTTCATTTTGCCGACGATCGACAGACCTTGTAAAGCACGTGGTGTGAAACTAACGCGATTGCGTGGGACGCGCTGGAAGGGATCGATGTCTAAGCCGAGGATCAAACGAGCCTGGCGTTCGATGTCGTTATCGCCGAGAGCTCTTCCGCATTACCCAATTTTCGTCTCTCTTATCGTCGCGTCGCGCCGCACCGCCTCGCATTAACACGATATCCTCTTTGTCGTTCTCCGATCAAAAATTTATATTTACAGATACATCCGGCCATTAGCGACGCTGAATGAACTTGCTAAAGGAACAAGCACGATCTGTCTAGGAGAAACGAAAAGAAAACGAACGTAGACCCGTCGACAGCCTCGAAGAATCGCTCTAATCGTGCTTGGTCTGATAGATGTGTACGTAATATGTGTAATTCAGTGGTAATTCGATGGACGCAACGTATGCGTCAGTAGTAGCGGACGTGTCAGTCAGACATTGTATTACCGCAGTTAATGTACGCAATGCCAGATTGCATTTAATATCATGTTCGTGATCGGCAATTGAAATTCAGTGAAAGTTAAAGATTTCAAAAGAGTATATATATATATGTACATAAGAATAGCATTCGGTTATTTAAATTTTATTACATCGATCAGAACGGCATCGCGATGGATTTTGAACAAAAATTCCCAGAGATACGTTTGATTAATATTTTTATCGAAATTAAAATCTTTCCAAACAAATGAAAAAACCTGCAGTTATTTAAATTCTATCTGTAGTGGATTGTATCGTTATTAAAGAAATCCAAAAACGTACCCTTAAAATATACTTTAGAACGTACAGAATGGAAAATCGTTTTCGATGTTATTTCAGCGATTGTATAATACGAGCACGACGTTAATTATCTACGCAATTCGTTTAATTTTCGTCATTGTGTTTGATCGCTTAAAATGAAATTTTGGTTAAAATCCGAATGTAATAGAATATGACGCCAGATTAGGTTATAACTTAATCGCACGTATTCATTAGCTTTGACTATTTCAAGCTTCCTGTTGAGCGAAAAGATTGACGTATTGACGTGTGCTAAAGACGGGCTATTAGCAATATGTAGTTTGCGTTATCGATTCTATTAACGGTGAATGATCTCTGCTGCTCGAATAATTAATCCGCAAGACGTACTTTGAATATATAAATTACTCCTTCTTTCTGTATTCCTCGTTTCCCAAACAGGAATATAGAAATTATCTCTATACTTTGGAAATATTAATAATGATATTGTTAGGGAAGTGATACATTTACACTGTACATGAGAGTGTGTGTGTAAGGGTCAGAGGGCGTCCAGGTCTTAGTTGAGACAAAACACTGTCGTTAAGAAGCATCTGGAAGAGTCGGTTGGCGACAAGCGTGCGTGCAAGACGTTCTTCAGAGTGGAATATAGATGTATAGCTGTTGTGTGTGAAATAAAGTCAGTTATTTGTATTTCCAAATCCTCTGATTTCCTTAACAGATATATAATAAATTATTCACATAATATTAAATAAATATAAATGGTGGAAAGCGATCTAATAGAACAGCGAACACATAATTCGACGAGAATACTAAATCTATAAAAATATACAAATACAGGGTCATTGGTAACTGGTGGTACAAGCGGAAAGGGGGTGATTCTACGCGAAAAGAGAAGTCGAAAATATAGAATAAATATTTTCTTTTATTTTTTTTTTCTTAATTTTTCCATCGAGACAACGATCTACAGTGAGATCCGTTATAACGAGACGTATAACGATAAAGTGCACGCGTACCGAGTGAAAATTCAAAGTCGATTTTCTCGAAAATAAAGCCTCGAACGAAAAATTTTTATTTTATATTTTCGACTTCTTTTTTCGCGTAGAATCACCCCCTTTCCGCTTGTATCACCAGTTACCAATGACCCTGTATATCGTCGCGAAGACATTTATCCGAGCTGGCCGAAGATATTAATTAATCGTGAGAAGGTTTCCCCTGAGACTTGCCTGCAATAATCTTAATAGGAGTCGTAAATTTTCTACAATATCGTGGATATCTATTGTACGTAACGGTATAATTCTATTTATTACGTTTAAGTAGGTATAGTTCGCTCCTGAGTACAGGCTATGGTTTAGAAATTGTAATACGATTTCGTTTTCCAAAATTAAGTCGTGTGATAATCAAATAATTAAGATTATAATAAATATCGATATTTTCGGCCGATATCGAGAATTCGATTTAATTAGGCATTAATTATTATTCGAACTCTCGTTATTCGCCCATTCCGACGATGATTAATAGGATTATACGACATTTATTAGTGCATTTATAACGGGTATGCGCGTAATTAATTTATTTTTGAAATTGAGAGAAATAAATTCGGGAAACTCGTTTGTCCGCGTTAACGTCGCGTAATCAATAATCTATTACTATGTGATAACATTAAAGGAAACGATAATAATACGAAGCAGATATCGATACTAATCATTTTTTTTTCCTATAAAAGACAATTTAAAAAAGGATGTCGATCAAACGTTACAAGCGCTAAATTTTTAAGACAAAACCGTCTTTTTCTAAGAGATTATGAAAATTGAATAAATAATTTTAATTGAATCGTCGCTAACTTATTATATAGTGGTTGTTGCGGCTGTAAACGTTCAATTTCAAAAGATACCGCTATGTAATTATGTTTTTAATGAAAATCGCGATTTAAGAAATATCGCGATGTAAAATATTTGTATTATATTCTTATAATTGTATCTGTATTAACGATACTATCGTGCGAAATTGTATCAGTGAAAAAGTTAAAAGTCCTTAATTCAGTGTTTACTACTTTCTATCGTATTTCTTCTCAAGATAATACTACAAATATTTCACGCAATATCGTGTTTATTACACGCTCTTTATCCCAAGAAACAAAGATTAAAATTAAACCGAGACTGCCTTTATACAAACGCGACAGTGATTTCTTCTCTCTTATCGAGACTTCTTTTTTTCTTTGGAAAAATTTTCACGAAGAAAACTTCCCAGCAAAGCGACTATCTTCGTCGTTTGATAATCAGCCTCTAAAAAGTCAAAGAACGGATTTTCAAACAAATTTCAAGCGGCAACAAACGATATTCTACTTTAATCTCCATAGAAATAACGATGATAATTACTCAAGGAGCTGCCTTTTTTTATTTACCCTCGTTTCAAGAAGAACCTCTTCATTCTTGGCCATCTCGTGGTTTCCAGGTTGTTTGTAGTGCGATATTAATCCTGAGGGATTTTCGATGGAAAACAAAGCAAACGGGGGAAAACCACGGAAAAGACTCGTTCTTTTTACATAATAAATGCATCGTTTTGTTTCCCTTATTCCAAGCTTTCGAGTTCCCCGTCATCCTAGATTCGTTCTTCCACCCTCTTTTCCAACTTTTTCTCTCTTTCTCCTTCTCTTGTCCTCGTCGTATTGCTCACGGTTGAAGGGAAGAGGGGAAAGCTGATAGCAGCGTGACGTTATGGAAGTTATCTGTAAAATAGGAATTTACGAGGGAAAAGTAGGCGAGGAGGAATAGAAAGGGATCGACAAAAATGTCGACTCACAGAAAAAAGGTACACAACGTTACACTTTGATTATCGGCATTTGCTTTCTCATTTTAATTTCCTTCTTTTTTAATCATTTTTTATCGTTTTCTATTTGTTCCTTTGTGGAAGAAATTTCTTCTCTGCTGGGAGAAAAACTTCGCTCCGTTTCTATTAGGTCAGGTTTCCTAGTGATTTCTCTGGATGGGTGTGTAAGTCATTGTCATGCAAATGGGAAGATTGTACGCGTATCGTGCGTACAATCATGAAACACGATCATGAAATGTTACATGAAACGCAGTTCATTAAACTATGTTATTCTAACTATGAATATTCCCTCTACTATTTGAATCGAACGATGACGCGAGGAATGTGGCGTTTTTGCAGCGAGAAAAAGAGAAAATATATCGAGAGAATATAGAAAGTACCATCGGTAGACAGAACCACCGTAATAATAATACAAGTACGTTGTCTAAGAAAAATTTCATCTTATGTAAATTACGAAACATAGATCGGAAGATGTAATTGAGAATTTTGAACGATGGAGAACAGGTTGGATCTAAAATTCAATGACATCCTGATTTCAGTTAATTAATTCGATATATTGATTTATTAGGATGATGCGTAGCGTTGCATTATCTCGTATTCAATAAAGTAGTCGATTGGTTTTCGATCAAAGCACTAATTAACGTTCCGTTGCTAGAGGTTGGAATTTCCCTCTCATGTTTCACGTGTAAACGAGCATTACCGTGATTCATCATCGCGAACGCAGCTTCGATCCAGAATTGTTTTCGATGCTTTCGAATGGAATTTCGATACTTATTTCTTCTTCGCGATTTTACGCCAATATCCCGGCTAATGAACGCAGTTCCGCTTACAGGAATAATTGTCATTTAAATAAATCATCGTTATTGGATCTGTGAGTTTTAAATTAACGCGCCATTGCAATATCGATATAAGTTATCGATTTAATTTCAATATTGCCCGTTGAACGAGTAGGTTTAATCGAACACGAACCTGTAATATCCAAGTGAAATCAAATGTCGTAGATTCCTTTCTTTTTATAGATTTTCAAATGTAAGTATAGTCGCAAGACTATATTATTAATGCTAACCATTATTTACGCTTATATAATATTACTATGAATAATATCGTTATTATCGAAGTATCTGTACGCGATAAATATTGGCTATATAAGAAAGCCAATTTATCGACAACAGCAGTCACATTGCTACAAGAACATATCACAAAAATAGAAAAGTGGCTGCAAGTTAAACAAATTAAAGCAAACCCCGATAAATGCAACCATATTACGTTCACACTGCGAAAACAGATACCACCAAACATCTTGCTGAACGACACGCACATAATACAAACAAGGCAAATCAAATACCTAGGACTCCACATAGATACGCGACTCACATGGAAACAGCATGTCAAATCAATAACAGACAAAATACAGACAGCAAGCAGACAAATGCATCGGCTAACAAGTGGAAAATCCAAATTAAGCATAGAAAATAAATTAAAAATATACATAACGATCATAAAACCAATCTGGACGTACGGAATATCACTATGGGGAACAGCAGCAATGAGCCATATAAGCAAAATAGAGACAGTGCAAGCTAAAATTCTTAGAACGATAGTAAACGCCCCATGGTACGTTAGAAACGGGGATATACGGAAGGACCTGGGAATACCAACGGTCAAAGAGGAAATTAGAAGACACGCAGGAAAATATAAAGAAAGAATAGGAACACAGCCAAATCAGGTAGTTGTGGAAACGATCAACACCTCAAACATGGATAGAAGACTGAAAAGGAAACACCCAGCAGACCTCACAAAGGACACAACCTAGCAAACACTGGGGGTAGCCACCCATATGATAATCAAACAGCTAAAAAATTCTACCAAATGTCCAAATTGGACAAATTGTGAATGTGAAATATTAAATAAAAAAAAAAAAATTTATCGACAGTCATATGATACATGTTTCGTTTTCTTTTTCTTCGATGCGTTATGAATTTAATTTAGACAGTGAAACGTAATAAATATACGTAATAAGATATAATAGAGTGTAGTATTTCTGAGCTCGATGAACGCTTAAAAAAGGATAGAACCGCAGATAGGACAAAGCAAAGCATGTGCAACGTTGCTTGAAAGTTCCGCCAGGTTATACAGAATCCAACTTTAAATCTAGTTTCATGATTTACTGCATTTACCTTTACTTCCAAGCGACAGAGTATAAAACTAAGTTAACAGTCTCGCTTCATCAATTTTAATTTCACAGTCTCCCTTTTGCACCTAACACTGGTTCTTCGATCGCCGGCTACAATAAAGGAATAAAAATGATAGCACGAAATAATTGCCTCCTTACACTCGTGATTCTCATGGAAACGTTACAACGTTGTCCATTACGTTCATTAGATTTTACAAGAGCTTTAAAGCTACGTCTTTTTCTTTTCACTTGAACGAAAATACAGTGTAAAATCTTCGTTGAATTATTGGGAAATAAAATTTTAAATGTCTTCGTTTGAAGTCGAGGAGATAACGCTTTATGTTCATCCTTTTCATAGAAATTTCTCAAAGTTGTCGCAGTTACTTCGCTTTTCGTCACTTTTGAACAAGTAGAGTAAACCGAAAAGATATTAAAACTGTACAATTTTTCCTTATCTTGTAATTTCGTAAAGAAAGACATTGAAAGACACAAGAAGACAATTAATTTTCGACAGAAATCAGAAAGAAAAATGAAAAATCTAGCATTACAAACACGATTAATCTCCGTAGAAAGTAAAGAGGAGAAAAAATACCACTAGAAACACATGTAATTTTCGTAAAAAAGAAGAAAACATCAAATCAACCGTCTCAATCGTTTGCTTTTTACGAATCGAGTGATTAAGCTTTCTTCGCGCTGATTAAAAGTCTCGAGGACTTTCGATGATAAAAGAAGGTGCATCGTTCTTTCTTTACGCGCAATACAAGTTGGTTTAGGATGCGACAGAAGCGTTTAAGCATCGTGAAATTTAAGAGAGACACGGAGCAGTACTTAGCACGGACAAGATGGTCGTTTTATCGGGTCTGTGTAACGTCGAAATCCAACGGTACGTCGAACACAGTTCCCATTCGGCAACTATCGTTCTAAGGCGAATTTACACGTTCACCGAAGTCTAAATTCTTTACCATCGACCTTTGCTACTCTTTCGTTGTTCCTTCTTCCTTCTTCTTTCCTTTTTTCTTCTTTGCTTGCTGCTCTCGCTTATGAGTGGCCATATATCGCGGACAGTGGCCCTGGGAAAAGCTTATATTGATGAATCAACGTCGCGCGGAAAGGTACGGAAAAGGGGAGACAGTATTTGATTTACCGCACCATAAATATCTCTAATCTGTAGCAGAGCCGGTGCATCCTTCCGACTCTCTTTCTTCGGTTAGCTCGCTCTGTCTGCAGGAAAACGGGAAGTTTATCTTCGTCCCACTCGAGTCCACGCCGCTTTTCTTCCGTTCTCCATTTCTCATCCGATTAGATGAAAAAAAAGAAAGAAACACTAAATTACGAATCGGTGAACGGTGAATTGAGACAATCCGAAATTTGTTTCTCCGATCGTTGGAGAAATGTGTCCTGCAGAGGGGCATTGACGAGATTGAGACATCGCCTTGGAGAAATTATGACGTCGGTGAATAGATGGTTTCTCGTGACAGCGTATATTCACCGAGACTCGATGCACGTTCACGGTTTGACAATGCTGTCCTACTTAAGTTACAGAGTGTTCCGTTTCTTCCCAAGAATCGGTCAGCTCACCCGCGCCAAATAGATTTGATCCGATTTTCCGAGTTTCTTGGTCACGTTGCGTTTACGGAAGTCGCGATGAAACTCATAATTAGCAAATAAATTTGCAGAACTGTCTGGGACTCGTTTTTCACGATTAAGACACGCGTGTGATAAGATTTGGCACAGTCCAAGTCAACTATCGACACCCGAGAGATTTCAGAGGCCACATTCGCGCATCTGTTTGACTTTATAGGTGTTGGGGGCAATCAAAGCCCACCGTGTGTCGTTACTTTTCCGATCTTCGGCCTGCAAGGTCCTAGCCTCTGAGATTCGGTTAGGCGCGAGTTCGTGGAAAACCGGCTGCGTTCTGGACAATCGGCGAACGTAAGGCATTTGTTTCGGTTTATTTCTACCTGACTCGGTCAAGGATATAATTTATTCTTAAACACCGACATTCACACACCGCTATTCACTGCCTGATGGCACGAGTTCACACGATCGTAGGGATAAAAGTAAGCGTTCGGTTTAATTCAGCATATTCTCCCGATTTGTTCCGTCTGCTTGTTTACGCCTATTCTACTCGAAAAGACAACGCGCGAATCTGAATATTGGGTTGGCAAGTAAGTGATCGCGGATTTTTACATTACCACCTAATGACAAAATCCGCAATCACTCAGTCGCCGACCCGATAAATGTAAATAATAAAAAGCATCGAAAATTGAAAAGCGATTCGCTGGATTCAATTACTCGGAATCTAACGTGGTGACGACGAACGACGTCCTAAAGACGTCCAAGATGGCTACCGACGAAGAAATAATCGATGAGTGAGGAGGAGGATTGCAGGGACGAAGGCCGGGTCAGGGTTTCGGGTCTTAATGTTAATAAACGAGATCTCGTTGCGAAATTCAAGTTTCGTAATTACGCGACAATTACCGTTCGTGTATCAAGGCTGTGCTCACGGGTAGATTCTCGTTCGGTTTAGCTAGATAGAAACTGCTTCAGTGCACCGAGGATTAATTTCCTCGTAAGAATAACTGGAGTGCACGCGCGGAAATCTCTGAGAATGTTCCGGGCTAGTTACGAGGCCCTGTGAAAACCGCGTTGTCTCCATCCGTCTGAAGGCTACATTTGCGGTGAACGGTGATATTATTATACCACGCTTTGTCAAAGTGTGTGCCGAAATTCTCGTGGAATTAAGTTTCCTACGATTTCTTTACACGAGACGGAAGATTGCGGACAGATTCAGACTCTCGTGTAAACGAATAGCGTAGAATTTAATACGCACGTACAGATTTAATATACGAACGAGACAAGAACGATGGTATTTAGAAATTGGCATGTTTATCGAAACACGCAAGCGTTGTTTAAATAAACGAATGGACGCAACATGTGCGTCAGTGGAATAGCTGTTCATCTTCGGACAATGCGAAAGGTAATGGAGCCATAGCGTGCCTCAGTAGAACGTCAAGTAGAACGGGTATTGACGTTCAGACATCAAGAAATTTCGTTGTGATTTAATGTTTAAATAAATATCGTATCAATTACGCTTTCAAGTTCTGTAAATTATATATTAATCGATATTTTAATGAATATAGAAAAATTACATTACGAGGAATATAGCAGAGATGAAAAAACTTTATACACAGTTTCACAGTTACTCAATATCCAATTACATTATTATAATGAAGCAGCTGTTTCTATACACCAAATTTATCTTAATAAATATACTGTTATTCTGGATAATTATCGTTACGTTGAACTTGTTAATGATATAATAATAGATTAATTTACATGATATTAATTTGAAAAGCAAGGTCTATTCCGAAATATCGATTCTGTGTCGAACACATACACAAATTCACCAGAATAATTATGATTTATGATTATGATCTTTGTTTCGTATTTCCATTTAAATAGAATAGCGTGTTGAATGTTCGCTTCGATATTCAAACTCGAATACACTTGAACTTTTTCCGACGAAATTCATTACACGACCTAACGATTTTTTCAACGAATTTCTTCGACTTTGCTCTTGCTTATTTATCGCGGAAGACGAACCTTCTCCACCTGGCGTCTATCGTATCGGCGTAATATTTGAATGCCGAAAGCCTCGTAAAGTATCGCTACTTCAAACAGGTGATTGACGTTCGACGTTTGCGATGATCGGGGAAGGCTCGAGTCGTCGAAGAGAACGAAAAGATAACCGTACTATCGACAATGGAGGGTAACTCGGTATATATTGGGATATGTAGGTTAATTCAGTGGACGATACGCACAAGAGTTACGCAGAGGACTTACGCAGAAAACGGACCGGTTGATCGAGTCGCGACGGGATGATATACATTGGAGTTTTACGGCACGCGAACCGTACGCGTTGGTATACATATATCAGGATCAAGGGAGAGAGTTTCCTTTTCCGGGTGGATGCGTTTAAGCCGATGGTTTCGTTCGTTTTTCCCGCCTCTTTCCATTCCCTCTCCCTCTCCAGCCATGAAGAGCAAATGATATTCAAAGTCTTACGAGAGTGCTACAGTCCTGTGTTTCAACGACGTTTCTAAAGGACCTTATGCATCATTCCGCTACTTGGATTTGCGTGAAAAATGTCTATCGCCAAAGAGATTGACTAAGCTTCGCGTCGTCTATTTCGTCCGATATCGCGTTCGTCTTTTCTTTAAGCACGGTCATTTATATTTCTATAAGGTAATTTTCTATTTTTCAATAGGAATTTTGCAGCGTTTTGTAACGTCAAATATTTAGGGTCGGTAACTAACTTATCAGTCGTGGAAATCCCGTGCTTTTGCCTTTTACGTTCGAGCATGATTTTGTTTATTTTGCCGAAGAGATAGCTTCTTGCCTTTCAATAGGAATTCCGGGGTATTTTGTACGATTGAGAGTTTAAGATCAAAATGTTTTGGGTAATTATCTTATTATCTGTGGACATTTTCCGATTAACGTTGAATTTAATCACTCGGCTGCTTGTAACTGTTTCTAGCACGATAGACTCCCATTTCGTTTAACCGAACTGTACTTAAATTAACTGCACGCAGCATGCCAGAGCTTGGAAACAAATGTACAAGCGTGCAGAACTGCGCGAGATCTCCATAGGACAGTGGATCGATTCGCTTTTTTCGCAAATAGCAATCACAGCGCGAGTTTACACTATGTGGGACACGCGGTCGCATCAGTCGGCGGACGATAGCCAATTTATATTTTCGCTCGGTAAACAGTTAAGTTTCCGCGGCGCCGGTCTCCGATATTTTCCTTTCGAGGTTTTAATACCGACAAACAAACAACGGTGTGCGCTTGCACGCGCGGATAGTGGCGGACGATATTACACAGGGTGTCCCAGCAATCACGACACGATCTTTGTACCGGTGATTCTACCTGAAAGAATAGATGGAAGAAATAGAAGGAGACTTGTTTACGCGACGTTTTGTTTTCGAGGAAATAGATTTTCATATACGTCGAGTATACTCGAACTGGTAGTATAATTCCGGACTGGACAGGGGCGAATAACCGGAAGAAAGCTTGTCGTATTCGCGGGAGAAATCGGAAACGTAGAATACGATTTCTTCGTTTCTGGAAAAATTCGGTCAGTTTTTAATTAAACACGCGCAAACTCTATCTTCCTGAGTTTTGCACGTTTTTACTCGTCGTTTACTTATACCTAACCGGTGATTAGCCAAGTTCACTTGCGACAAACAAGCTTTCAAGTTCGATTTTGAAGACCGAAGGCGAGACGCCGCATGAAAAGATTCTGTTGAGAATTGTGGATCTTTGAAGCCGAAATAATGTTATAGGAACGCTAAATTTATACTTGGCATTAATATTAGAATAGTAATAAAAGTGAAAAATTATTTTACGTATTTATGAGCAAAGGACAACGTATGAGTTTAGTGGAATATCGTATATGTCTGTGAAATACAATTGTATACAACTGTAGTCGCTAATAATCCTCAGAGGTGGATTAAATGAATATGTTGAAAATTGTGGATCTTTGAAGCCGAAATAATGTTATAGGAACACTAAATTTACACTAAGGATTCATATTAAAATAGTAATATATTTATTTTATGGACGATTTCTTATATATTCATCGATACACACTCGCGCGCGTCTCAGCACTTTCTTCTATACCCGACTGTTAACCGACTGAATAGTTTACATTCATCTGTTTTCGAGACGCCGCGCACACACATACTTCCACACACTGATACCCACGTACAAGTATCTCTACTACGCATTTAAGCCAGTCCAGCACAGAAAATTATACATATCTGGACAGATTCTATTTCGTATTTTAGATTTCTATATTTTCACGTAGAATCACCGTCTTGCTGATTGTACCGTGATTATCGGAACACCCTTTGTAAAAGCGTCTTTTCATGGCTGGTAAATAATCTTGATTCGATGACGTCGAGCTTAAAAGATGTCTGAAAGGTTGCGCCACGTCGTGAACCATGTTACTGGGACAACACGGTAAAGTAAACGCGCTAAAGACGAAGCGTTCCTGCAGTTTCTTGTTGATTCGTTCGTTTGTTGGACGATATATCGGATGCTGAATTCGTGCCGGACCGTATCGACTTGGCTCTCGTTGAAAAAGACCGATTGCACGAGACGCTCGTTAGTTACTGTCTCCGGCAAGTAGAAAATTACAAATCGTCGTTCAGCCGAGACGCCACGATGACTAATCGTTCCTTTCTATCACGGGACTCGTTCCTGATCTACGCCTGTGAATACAGTGTAGTCGATTCAGGAGCAGTCGGTTTTAGATTTGTCTTGGGTAATCGAGGAACAACAGGGTGCTACGCCAGGAGATTGCTGCGAGCTTGCAGAAACACCATCCATTAGATTTCTTAGGTCCACTTTCGTGTATACGCTATCACTGTCCTTCTTTCTCTCTGACATAAGAAAGCAAGAAATCTTGATCGATTTACCGATTAAACAAAGGAACGATTAAAAATTAATTACCCGCATCGTGTCGAAGTATTCTTTAATGCGCGATCATCAACGATAGGATCATCGAGATCTTTTTATCTTAAAGTTAGAAATTGCGCTTCGTACGTTGTGATCAAATTCTGGAGGAAATTTTCAAAGAAACGATCGATTTTCATCAACCATCGCTGGGACGAAAAAATAAGAATTCGGAGGAAATACAACGCAGCGTGTAACGTGATAAAAATATCGAAGCAATCCAGGGTTTCTTCAGATTTCTTCGAAAGCTGAAAACAGGCAAGGAATGAGGCTCGGAAGGGTTCTACACCTCGTAGCAAATCTACGTTTCCATCTGTTTATCCGCGATAAAAGGCAATTTCCTGAGGTTTGGCACAGCACGAGGCGAAAGGGGCCAGGAGAAATCGTTTGATTTGATTATTCGTATCCAAGGTTGGCCAATTTCCGGGTTAAACGATCCGGAGAAATTGCCTTTATAGCCTACTCTGTAAACGATGTGTTGTTCTTTCCGACGAATCGCGCGAACGAAATCTTCCTTGTTACCATCCTCTTAATTTCGCGGAAATAAGGAAAAAATCTTGACCATAGATGCGGTCGAAACGTATAAACGACGCGACGATAAAACAAACAGTGGTATCGTCGTCTCCGTGGCTTTATGCGAGGCTTAAGGTCAATCTCGTAGGGTTCGTCGTTCTCGTGACCCCTCGTTCGGATCTACTTTGTTTCGCCAAAATATCGTAGTATCGTACGATGTACACGTATATTCTAGCCGTACAAACCGTAAATCGAATTTTTACATTTCAATGTTGCTCAAATTTTAGCAGTTAACGAAGATTTCCAAGATATTGGGTTGGCAACTAAGTGATTGCGGATTTTATCATTAGGTGGTATACACAAAATCCGCAATCACTTTGTTGCCAATATAATATTTCATGCAAAATTGAAACGCGTACGCGCTATCTTTTACGAAATAAACATACGTATATGTAGTATCGTGGTCGGGGGGCGGAGGGGTGTCGGACGAATTACAAAGAAGCGGTCGCGGAACATGTGCGTGGTGGGGCTAAGACGAAAGACACGAGGCTAAGACGAAAGACAAGAGGTTGCTAAGAAACGATAAACGAATTAACGGTGATTGTGAGTTGAGAAGTCAGAGAGTGCGAATTGCGTTGAGTGTTGCTAGCGTTGTCAAGACAGAGTTGAATCCGTGGTGACGAGAGTTGCAAATTAATTATCTAGCTGTCTTAATTATAATACGTTATTGTGATTAGTTCACGTTAAACAACCATCGTTTCCTGTTTAATTCATTTATCGTAAATAAACTACTTGTAGTATAAGATCCTACATGTATAACTAATAAAATAGCAAAATCGGATGTAAGGGGTGAAAGTGGAGAATCGAGGTACGTACGTATACTATGCATAAAGGAGAGGCAAGTATAAGGGAACATCTTTCCAGAAGCGATATCGAGGGGTTAATGTACTCGTATTCCATCCTGAAATTATGATGGCGATCGCCAGTGCGATTCATAAATCAAACAAAGATCGTAACTTTTGGATGAGCTACTTTAGCGTTTTTCGATACGATATGGGTATGGGATAGTTATGGCCACGTTTTCGCCAACAGTGGAATATAGTTCGAAAATTTCTTCTGCCGTAACTGAGATCGTAGCCAATCTGGCAGCTAAGCAGAAGAATTCTGCGAAATGGATTCGTGCGAGATTTAAAGGATATTCGAAGCGCTTGCCAGACGAAATTTATTTTCTGTTGTCGGTGCATACATTTATTTCTACCTTGAGAACCACTATTATGTTATTACTAATTTACTGTAGCGAATTTTTATATCGATCGAATTTATATTAATCGTGTATATTTTACAACGTTACTCGATTCAATTTCTTATTTTCTGTTATAATGTTTCTCTGTCGTAAGATCGTGATTAGGAAATACGAGTCTTACCATTTATCGTATCTTTAGAGCAAGATTCGATATCGATATAGTACGTATATCTCTAGAGTATTTCAATTTCTTCTCAGAGTGTTCTTTCTTTAGTATCTAATAAAAGAATCTATTGGGTTGGCAACTAAATGATTGCGGATTTTGTCAATACTACCTAATGACAAAATTCGCAATCACTTAGTTGCCATGCCAATATATACTGCAAATTGTATATCTCGAATATTCTGAAAATTTCACGCGTGTAACAATATCGCCGCGAATTTCGACGAAACAAACTCGATAACAAAATTACGTGTTAGATCAAGAATAAAATTGCCGCAGGGTTGAACATTCGATATTTATACATATAACAACGTCGAATGAAACCGTGGCATCTATCTGGCATCGTGCGTTTCTCGATGCTGTTGACGTCATGAATGTATTTTCGTAGGCATTGTCGCAGTCGTGTGGCTGTCAGTCGACGTTGGTAAAACGGGTGCTTGCGAAAGTATTCGCAGCAGCTGGTGCTGAAAATGCGGCTCTGCTTAATCGGTTCTTCCATTACAGATGCGGCGAACCGCGCGCAAGAAGTGGCGCGAACCGCGAGCGTCAAATCGTATTACCTCGAAGGAAATGCGGCCGAGACAGCTACGCGAAATTCTTGCTATCGAGCCTATAGGTAGAGCTTTCCAGAAACCGGAAACTTGACGACGGGTATCGTATTCGGCTTGAATTAACGCGTGTATTAATTAACTCTACATATTTGCGTCTTGCTACCTATGTATATTTGAGTCTAGAAATTTTCGTACGCGCTTTCGACTATTTTTCAGCTCAGAATCGCGAAGTAAAGACGCGTGTAAAGCAAGGGAACGAATGCTCGTTCTCTCCTCGCATCAGGAAAATTGTATTAGGTTGTCCGAAAAGTTTCTTTCGTTTTGTAAGGAGATAATACACGCACGATGTTTTTTTGTTTTATATCAGTTTATCGAATTATGCACGAACATAATAATAGAAATAGAACGAAATGGATCATACCTAATTCGATAAAATAATATAAAACAGAAATTGTTGTTCATCTACTATCACCTTATGAAACGAAAGGAACTTTTTGGACAACCTAATAGCATAAATGAGCGTTATTATAATTTCTTCGTCAGAGACCCTTGTCACGAGTCCAAGCGAAGATTCAATTGGGACAACTATCGAGTATTCTCGATGCTCGGTCTAATCTCTACGAACGTCCGCTCGCTCTTGTCACGAAGGAGCTCTTTTGGTGTGAATGTCTTTACAGATTGCTCGATGACCGTTTACACTGAACGAGCACGAGCGAATGCTCGCTCTATGTTGCTGCTCGTTTGATCTAAACGTACCTTAAAGTAGATGCAGCTCGACACGACGAACGAAGTATTCGAAGAACGACGTAGCTACTCTCGTAAGAATCTGTGCGTTCGATTGTACCGATGTATTCGTCGGAGGACGCGTACTGTGAAACGATAGTTTTAATGGCGATACGTCGTCGTCGAGGTTGAACGAGAAACAACGACACGAACGCGTTGAACAACGTGGCCGGTGTACGGCTGCACAAGTGCACATGTGCAGGGCGTACACACGTTTATTGGCTCTGCTTGTTTAGACAGGAAGTACGTGGTTACATATCCGTGGACGACTCCTAGACGACCGTGTTTGTCTTTCTACACAAAGGGAAGCTGGAAATTCGGCGAAGGCCAAACACTGTTTGTTCCCGTACGCTCGCATTATCGTTGCTGGTAATTGATACATCTGTACCTGTTTGATGGATAAAAATTGAAAAATGAAACTTTTCCGATTGAAATCCTTCTCCAGCTTGTGAAAGATATCGTTTCTCGTTAACGTCGGAAGATTCCTAAACCAATTTCGCCGAGAACAAATATATTTATTCGATAAATTAATAATCTATTAGTAGACTGTGGATTCCTATACATTTATAGACGACTTGAAATTTGAATATTTAATAGAAGCAAACAAATTCTTCCATTTCCTAGTTGCATTCGCAAAAGTATAAATTCGAACGTAAAACATCGAACGTGAAACGATTAAGTTTCGTTTATTGGTTATAAATATCGAAAGAAAAAAATGCATTGTTCTGGTTATATTCCTGGCAAATATTTCAACGTTCGGTTCGTAATTACTAGAGAGATCGTGTTTGGCACTTGTATCGCTGGTAGTACAGCTATGCCCGTAGGAAGCCAGTATACCAAGTGAAAAAATGTATCGACCACTGTAATACGAATAGACAGAAACGACACAACGGGATGATTCGAAGGCAAAATAAAACAAAACTTGTTGAATATGTAGTTACGGCTGATTGAAATTTCGACGAAAGACTAACACGTCGATCGGTAAACACCGGTGACGGATGAGCAACATCGCAAGAATCAATGGTAACCGGTAACGACAAGGATAGCAAGGAAAGGGCGAGAACTGATCGCTCAACATGCCGTGAAAGAGAGGATAGATGTAGCTACGAACACAGAACTGCAGCTCGAACTCCAGTAATGGAAGCCGCAGACACGAATTCCACGATTTGCAACCGACCAGCCATTGGAATGCTCTCTGGATCAAGAGACAGATAGGTATATGAGCAAACTCTGGATACCTGGCCACTCTGGCTTCATTGTGGATATACAAGCGCGATTTACTTGCTCCGACGTTAGTGCATCCGCGCGTAAACCTGCTCGAGCACCAAAGGGACTCTACGATCATGCGTGTCATCGAGCCAATTCTCTCTCTATCTTTGAATCTTTCAAATTTTTCGTCCTTCTTCGCATATATCATTGTACCGTTACTACACCCTGTTTATAGCAACTATCGTTTCTTATTTTCTGTATCAAATATACGCGATATCGTTCGTCGACGTGGTTTCTTGTACTATTGGGTTGGTAACTAAATGATTGCGGATTTTGTCATTAGGTGGTAATGGAAAAATCCGCGATCACTTAGTTACCAATCCAATGCATCTAGGTTGTCTGACTACGGGACTGCCTGTACTACTAGCACGCTTTACAGAAGTAATTTAAAATTTATTTTACATTAATTGCCCCGTTTTTAACTTCTTCTTTTGGGTTTAATATCGCGTACCTTGTCTTTCTGCTTGTTATTCCTCGATGCTGGAAGAACTTAAAAGATAAAGTCCAAGAAAACCGAAGCTATTTTTCGAGTTGTCTACTCTCTCGAAGGAAAAATTCGTTTTTACGATATAATCACAAATAGTTCCGTTCGGAACACCTTGCCGCGTCTGGAACGTTTCATCTCAACCACACGTCCCGGTCTAAATGTTATATTCATCTTCCATACCGTTCTGTTCGGAGTTCTTTTACGTCGACTATCCGATAGGTACGTTACATCACGGGGTGTCAATTTCAAATTCTTCGAACGCTACATCACGCGAATACACAAGTAACCGAAAAAGAATTTACGTTCGAAGACAGAATAAACTCTCTTCCTTTGGTTTATCGTTTCTTTCCTTCGATGGTACTACGTTTCGTAGATCTGCATATTTCTGAACAAGATATTTATCACGTTGTGCTCGTTGCAATTGTTATAGGTCATTCGGTGCTATACAGCCAACATTGATTCAACGCTCGACGTTGATCTACCGCCAGCTGAAAATACAAGACGTAAAATCGTGCATTTCGAACGTTCGAACAAAAATTCTATTCGATCGCATTACTCTCCACGATGAGCCGTGGTTCGGTAATTACGTCCTCGTATGGACAATGATTTTTGCAAATATTCGGCTTTACGACATCGGGTCGACGAGACGAGGTGGTGTCTCGACCATTTGCCCCAATTTTCTTTCCAAGTAACACTTTCTCTCCGCGTTCGATGGAATATCGTTTCAAGGTATATTCGTTTCACGATCGAAGGATCGTAGCGTGTGTCGATACTTATCTCGTTGCGCGTATTTTCCGATCAACCGAGCGGCAGCGCAATAACGACGTACAATGAAGTCGACAGAAGCGAGATCGTACGTAGTTGTTATTCGCTAGAGGATGAAGCGAAACGCGACGCTGTCGTTACGCGAATACGTAGGTCCCAAGGTAACCTATCTACGTCATTGATCCGATAGAAACCTCGACCATGCTACTTTAAAGCGTCTATTATCACGGGCCGCGTTAATATTTCACGAATTGTCGAATAAGACGATGCAGCATATTTTGGTTAAAATAAAGTACGATTGTACGGTCGTTGTCGATCGTTTTATAGTACACACAGGTTGCAGATATTTCAAAGGAAGGCGATATAAAGTTCAACGCAAGAAGCACGTTAGACGCTTGAATCTTATGGAACAGCGTATTTTTATGAATATAATATGAATTCGCGTCTCGGTAATATATCAAAGTTAAAGAAGTGCAATGAAAAAGATATCTCGATGGATCTTTGTAGTTTATTACGAAACGAAAATAAGATAAAAATAGTACGAACTAACTTCTCAAATTGCTATTGACTTACTGCTTCAAACATGTATAAGATAGAAGACGGGGAAGCCAGGTTGAAATCTTCATGAGATACAGTTACGTTTCAACGTTGGTAAGATGGAACGTTCCGTGCTCTTTAGCAATAGGTACTCCTCGACCTCATCAACGATAGTTACATTCCGCCCTTCATAAGCTGCAGTTACATATTCGCTTTCAGCATTTACGTTTCGCTCCGTCTTTCGAATTAAATATACAGGGTGGTTGGTAACTGGTGGTACAAGCGGAAAGGGGGTGATTCTACGCGAAAAAAGAAGTCGAAAATATAGAATAAACATTTTTCGTTCGAAGCTTTGTTTTCGAGAAAATCGACTTTGAATTTTCGCTCGGTACGCGTGCACTTTATCGGGTCTCGTTATAACGGATCTCACTGTAGATCGTTGTCTCGATGGAAAAATTAAAAAAAAAATTTTCTACTCTATATTTTCGACTTCTTTTTTCGCGTAGAATCACCCCCTTTCCGTTTGTACCACCAGTTACCAACCACCCTGTATATCACATTATAACCGGTGAATCTTTTCGTCGCTTCGCAATTCCTTGCGTCGTTTTAACGCGTCTTGCGATAAAATTGCGAAGAAGCGTCAACCATGGCCATCTGCACGTGAAAACAGGAAGATTGCGACAAAATCCTCGTTAAAGAGACATATACCACGATCATTGGTGGAACGTTCAGCTGTGCGTTTCTTTACGATAATTGGAATCGCGAAACTGTTCTAACAGATACTGGGAACGCTCGTCAACGAAGGCAGTTTATCGCCAGCGTTCACTGAAAATTCAAATCGGCTTTCCGGTAAGCCCGTAAATCGCGGAAACCGTGCCGTCTTATTATTCAAATCATTATTTACACCGAGGAATCTGGCGCAGTTGGCATTACGGCTGGCACGGCAAGTGACTCATAAAACCAGGATATAATAGTCGGATCGGGAGAAATCCGGATCGTCGAGCAACACGATTTGCTCGTCGAAGCTTGCAAGTTTGCCAGTCAAAACTGCGAGCATAGGCTGAGCTAACACGCCGATAAACATTTACAACGACGGAACGGTGCATCGCGGTGTACACCCGATGCCTAACTATTGTTCGAGAATAATATCTGTACGTATTGGAATTAGACAGTGTGTGTGTGTGAGAGAGAGAGAGACATTCGGTCTTCGTTTTATAAGAATCAGTCGGTATTCGTAATAGCAATACTCGTTAACTAATTAGTCTAGAGACCGGTAACTTTCAATACGCAACGGAAGCTCAAGTTTGCGCACAGGATGAAGCCGTTCCACTGGAATTAATTCCATGTAACTTGCCGTGTTGTAATATAATTTACCGCCGCTGCATTGCACGAACCGTGGGACAAAGGATAGGACTGGCGAACATCGGCAGATGGCGAGCTTCGTATCCGTTGTTTACGGATCGATCAAACTTATTTTGTCAATACCGATGCATTTGTATAGAGACAGAAACGTAACGCGAGTCACTATGTATCCGCAGTTAGCTTCGATCGTTCTAGTTTGCGATACGGATTCATCGCGCTTAATTATCGGTACCGACGACTTGTCTCCGAGCACAGCGATAACAAAGCAGGCGAAATTTTACAAATTACAAATCATTTGACATTAATAACCTACAATTTGCGACTAGTCGAGGCATTAACGTTATTAGTCGATAAATTATTATCCAATTCGTCGTTCCTATCGTTCGGTAATTCAATTTTCCCGAATTAACCCTTATAATCAACACGAAACCAATAACTATGTACAAAGTGTAAAATATCACGTTCCTGATCGAGTTGTCATCCACGCGGATTGCACGATGGATCGGCGATTCACGCGTTCGCCTGTATCGGCTCTGCATACTATACGCACTGAGAGAAACCGTGGTAGAACAAGAAAGCCGAGATAATCGTAGGATTTCGATATTTTCGCCGCAGAAGCACTCGGTAATCATCACGCGGCAGCAATATGGGCGACATAACTGAAACGGTAATTGTTATAGCGATCGTTAACACATCGACGTTGAAAATGGGCCGAACGCATGCGCGAACGAAAATAGCGAGGCTGAATGTGTTCGGTTAATCGCGATGGTCTGCCGGAGGATTAACAATTCCATTGGCGTTAAGAGCGACGCGCAACCCTTCCAGTTACCTCGGCTGCTGCCGATTCAATGGGGTGGTTAATGAATTTAAGCTATCTTCGTACCCACCTCCATCTGCACGACGCGCCAAGCTCAGCCAAAGCTAGCCAAGATATACGCGGATCCTTCTATACGCATTTAAAGCTAGAATTCACGCGCTTCAGTTCATTCGCTCTAGTTCTACGTTTTATCTCGTGTGCGTTGCGTCGCGACTTCTGAATTTGAAAGCTCAACTTGTAAATCTATTTCTAAGTTTCCGAGTACACGCAGTCTCGCGAAAGTCGTCGAACGCTTGTAGACGTTAGATTGCTTCTTTCGTTTCATAAGGCGATAATAGATGAACAATAATTTCTGTTTTATATTATTTTATCGAATTAGGTGTGATCTATTTCGTTCTATTTCTATTATTATGTTCGTGCATAATTCAATAAAGTAATATTGTTACGCCTCGAGGCTTACTATAGGCCGTGTTCCTAACCGCCTTTCTTGGTACTGCAGCGTGGTGGGGTCGTCTCCAAGAGAAGACAAAGGAAAAAATCAAAGGGCAATCAGTGTCATACGAGCAGTCAAACCGAATACGTCGAAAGGTTCGGAGAAATAAAATCAAGGTCGCTTAGTCAAACGAATACGTCGAGAAATGCTATAAAGTCGAGTCGAATTATAATAATAAACTAGTTGTATCATCGTTAAATCATTTGTAACGTGTTAACTATAATTTTAAATATTGTTCAAAAGAAGCTTATATTAACCCTGTATATTCAGTGTTACAATCGTTCGAACTACTTCTGTTATCCTAATCGAAACAAAGGAACGACTCGTTTCCTCGCGATCGCGTCTCTTCGCGAACGATCGTAACAAATATAAAACAAAAACATTGTGCGTCTATTATTTCCTTATAAAACGAAAGAAACTTTTCGGACAACCTAATACGTCGTGCGTGTTACAGCATATTTTGAAATTTCATTGGCGCTGTTACGAGACTCGCCCGTCGTAATTATATCGGTGAAACTTTAAACAAATCTATAAAGGATCGCGAGATATCGTGCCATATTTAATATTTATTATTTGTTTAAGATTCCAGTCAAATTAGCCTTCGCCGATAATTACGATTGCGTACAAAATTACCATAAGAGATATTTGGATCGGTTCTCTCGCTATCGATTGTACGATTAATTCTGAATTATTCAGCGTACAAAATTGATACGTTGAATTCGTAATTTTGAGTGGCTCTACGAGATCGATTCGTAATTCTAAATCACTTGGTAGGCTTCCAGTCTATTTCAATGGAACCGTACTCGAAGTAGATCGGTCGTAGATGAAAATGTTGGAAAGTAGAGTCGTCGGTCTGTTAACTGGGATTCGTTAACGCGTAACAGGGCGTAACGTATGTTTTGCATTTGATGAAAATGTGTTCACCGGTGGAATAGACTTCGTCTCTCGTGGCGTAGCGCTAACCTCTCGTGTGTCGGCCGACTGGGACGAAAATCAGAATTTATCACGCGTCGTTCGCGAACATGGCCATCCGCTAATCCGTTTTCTCCGCTTATTATCCACCATTAAGACCGCCAGACAAAGCAGACCGTAGCGGGATTCTTGTCTGGAAAATTCTATTCTGCAAACTCTTCTCAACTGGCAAGCTCTTGGCAGAACCACGGATTTTAATTTGTTTTTGTGAAAATCTTCTCCAAAGAATGTGTTTCTCTCGTGTCTTTCCTTGTGTTTCTTATTTTTAGGTAGCGTTGCGTTCCTTTCGCGTCTTTTTTATCTATTCCATTTGGAAATACCGTTGCTTTCTTTCCTCCGCTACCTTTTTTCGCCTTTTGTATCTTCTAATCGAGAATAATAGAAATTTAGTCTTTGAGATAACGAGATTATCGTATATGTATCAACATATTTCGATTTAAGTTGGAATCGTATAATTTTTTTTTTATTTCGATGAATTTTACAATCAATTCTCATCGAGAATTATAAGCAAATTTTTCTGCCGTGGTACTATGTCGTGTTTAATAAGCGTTTATCGTGTGCTTGATTCTAGTTGAATCTAGTGCTTAAATCTAAAGCGTAATGTCTTTTTAGCTTGCGGATCTGATCCGACGTGTCAAGTAATTGAGTAATTAGTGGGTTTTGGTGGTTATTAATTCTTACGTTATATCTATTACTGAATTTGAATACTTCCTCTTTGACCGTGGGTATCTTGAGGTCGCGATGTATTGCTTCGTTGGTGACATACCAAGGTGCAGAGTTTTCGATTAAAATCGTTGAGGAATTTCTGTGTTGGAATTACTCGCCGTTCCCCATAGTTGGATTCTATAGGTCCAAACAGGTTTTAATATGGCCTTATATAGCATTATTATTTTACTCTGCGCGCTTAAGTTGGAACGTCTGCAAATGAGCCAGTGGAATTTTTTTTCATTTTGATTGAAGTAACACAAACAAGGCAAGTCAAATACCTAGGACTCCACCTAGATACACGATTTACATGGAAACAACATATTAAATCAATAATATACAAAATACAGACAGCAAGGAGACAAATGCAATGGTTAACAAGCCGAAAATCCAAACTAAGCGTAGAAAACAAATTAAAAATATACAAAACGATCATAAAACCAGTCTGGACGTACGCAATACCACTATGGGGAACAGCAGCAATGAGCCATATAAGCAAAATAGATATAATCCAAGCTAAAATCCTCAGAACGATAGTAAACGCACCATGGTATGTCAGAAACGAAGATATACGGAAAGACCTTGGAATACCAACGGTCAAGGAGGAGATTAGCAGATACGCAAGAAGGTACAGAGAAAGAATAGCAACGCACCCGAACTGGCTGGCAGAGGAAACGATCAACGCATCAAACATAGAAAGAAGACTAAAAAGGAAACACCCAACAGATCTCACAAAGGACACAACCTAACAAACACGAAGGTGGTACCCCGCTGGGGGTAACCACCCACATGTTATATTATTACAACACCAAGATATAACATTTTACCAAATGTCCTACTGGACAAATTGTAAAATTTAAATAAATAAATAGAAAAAAAAATTTTGATCGAAGTTGTTTGGACTTATCTACGATATGTTGTTTCCATGTCTTTCTTCTGTCCAGAATCATGCCCAAATACCTGACTGACTCTTTGTTTGGGATTGGAATATTATTTATGGTCACCTGTGGGTTTGTTTTCGCAGCGTGAAGGTTATACGATTGGACAGAATCGTAGAATATCGACGAAAGAATAAATAGAATGCTCGTTTGAACGAATGCGCCTATCTCAGTCGCACTTTCATACTTTCAATAGAATCCGTCGAGTTTTACGATACACACGCACGTACGTTCGATTTAAAACGAACCAGGATATGATAAGCGTAGCAAAGTGTTTGAGAAAACAGACACGATTTTACTCGTCGCGAAGGCGAATTCTATTTTTACTTGATTTTCAATTCGCTGGAGAATAAACAGCTAGCCGGTAGATTAAAACATTTCCTGAAATTTCGCTGTTCCCTGCTATCATTAACGAACGTTTGTCAACCGAACGTATTTATCAGCCAAATCGACGTAAACTTTTTCCAGACAATACTTCATTTTTACACGCGTTTCGGGAAATTTCGATACGACCACGCGCAAGCTTCGATCGGCGAAAAAAATGTCTCGCTATGGAGTTGAAAATTCGACGAGCGCGTGGGGACATCATCAACGAGGTTACGTGACCAGTGAAATTAATTGCATCGCGTTCAAACGACCGAACAGAGACAAAAATAGAACAGAATATATGGATTTAAATATATATGTTGAAACTACGTTCTAAAAGTGGAATAGTCTACGATCTGTGATCGTTCGCTTCGATCGACGTTCGATCTTTAACTTGTCTATGGAAAACGATATAATTAAAAATAACGTAGACAGCAGAACGAAGGAGGGAACTAATTAAAGTCCGTCTGGAAGCTAAATTAAAAGTAACGAAGCTCGGAGTTTATAAAGACAATCGATAATGCTAACGGGAGTGCTTAATAAAAGTAGTGTAATATTTTCGCTTAAATCAATTCTGTCGGAATAAATTCTTGCGTTTTCGCGAGAAAGACCGAAAAAAAATAAGTTTGGAAGCTTAAAAGAGGCTTTGTATTTTACGTTTTAATCTTTCAATTAAAGGCACCTACGCGAAATGTACGGCTTACATAAATTTCAAACGAGAACGTTGAGGCAAAGGTTGGTGGGTTTCGATAAATTTTACATATTTTCATTCAAATATCGACTCATGAAGTAACTTAATTTATTGCACAAGCGTGCGGATTAACTACATCCAACAAGAAGCTCCACGGAATATCGTGTTTCTCTCGCAGCTGCGTTGTAAAGGTTTTAAGGAAGCTTTAAACTTCAAACGCGTTGTAGTTGGTGGTCGAATCGCGTTGCCTGTAAATCCAGCGGACAGAATTCAATCAGAGATTTCTCCATTAAATGTACGCAAACTCGCGAAAGAATTTGGACATTCGTAGAAACATTTTATGAATATGTCGCGTGTGTTATAGGAAACGTTTGGAAATTTCATTTGATTGATATGTCTGTAGTATCTAAATAGTCCAGAGCAAGGACAAGAAAGGATGTTCTATTTGAAGTGAAGTTTAGTTTTATTTTAACAAGCAATACCCAATGCAAAGACTGACTACAATATCTTCGTACGTCTTATTCTCACACTCGGCTCACAACTTCTGTCTTCCCGGGTCAAAAATGCTGACCCTCGACCCTCGCACCCTTCTCCCACTCCTTTACTCATTTAGCTTTGACGTGATCAAGGCATACACTCTTACTTACCTGTCTGGACTTACGGAATCCAACTATGGGGAACAGCAAGTAATTCCAACATCGAAATACTTCAACGCTTCCAATCGAAAACGCTAAGATCCGTTATAAATGCACCCTGGTATGTCACCAACGAACTGATACATCGCGACCTCAAGATACCCACAGTCAAAGAGGAAATAGCAAAATATAGCGACAGATATAGCAAAAGAGTCAAGAAACATCGAAACCCCCTAATTACTGGATTACTTGATACGTCGGACCGGATCCGCAGGCTGAAGAGACACTACCCGTTAGACCTAAACGCTAGATTTAATTAGATATTTATATTAAGTAATATTTACTTATTTATAATACTTACTTATAAATTATACTTATCTATAATAAGTATTAACTTATTATAAATAATTAGCCATGTCACTGCGCCACGCCGGAAAAAATTACTGAAAATTCTCAATGCGAAAATTGATTGCAAATTTTAATAAATAAAAAAAAAAACTCTTACTCTCTCTCTCTCTCTCTTTCTCTCTTCCCCAGCACTCTTACGATTCTTAGTTTATACCTTAAATTTACAACTTATACTATCCAGAGAAAACTCGAACTTAAATATATGATAGACCAAGCGTATACCCGCCTCCCCTTTTTTTTTGATATTACATGTCAGATTTAATATATACAAAGATATTTTCTGTAGTAAGTGTTTAAGTACTTTTGCGAGGCAGCGTACATTTGTTCTAAAATTACATCGATATCGTTTGATAATTGGTGGAGAAAATCGAACAAGTATCGTAGATTTTTGTCGATTTCTTCAGCGGAATTCGATGGAATAAGATTGAATAGAAAAGGACGATATCGCGTGTGTTATAAAATCTGATCTTTCGTATCGTCGTTCTAGTACTTTCGTTTGTTGTATTAGGTTGTCCGAAAAGTTTCTTTCGTTTCGTAAGCTGATAATAGATGAACAACAATTTCTGTTTTATATTATTTTATCGAATTAGGTATGATCCATTTCGTTCTATATTTATTATTATATTCGTGCACAAAACAACAAACTAATATAAAACAAAAAACATCGTGCGTCTATTATTTCCTTATAAAACGAAAGAAACTTTTCGGACAACCTAATAGATCAAAACGTAATGGAGGAAACGGAAAAGAAATACGAAAGACGCTTGTATCTGTACGAAACTATAGTGGCTTTTATGCTTGAGCAAATTCTCAGTTGCGTTATCATTTTGTTGGAACAAATTCGTAGTTTCTGAATTAGCTGTACACACGATTACGTTAGTACTAACGCTCTGTTGCCTCATAATGGTAATCGTGATTAACGTAGCTCATAGGAAATGCAAAGGAACCAACGATTCGTGAATAAACGTTTTTAACGATACACATATTCGAAACTACCGAACTGCAGATTTGTTTTATGATACGCGGATAGAGTTCCGTTAGAGTTTCTCAAATTGCTCTTGTAATTAAATGGTGTACCCTGCGATTAAAATAAAATAAGAATAAAAATAAGTTAAAAGAGAAAATCTTGTAAATCGTATTCAATTGAATCGTATAAAATTTCTGTTATTTTGCTGTTGTTCTATCGATGTCCGATGTTCTTTCGAAAAACGTAAAACATCATTGCCATTTCTTACGTATCGAATTGCGGTGCAATGAAAATTAGAAAGCGACGAAAGAATTAAGAGAACGACGCTTATAGGAATTCGTTTGCGAAGAATTATATTTTTCTTGAACGTAGCGACGATAGTAACAGCGGTAATACTCTTTGTGTCTGACGTACGCGGTACAATATCCCTGCAACTATTTACCTCTAACTTAATCTAATTCATTCCGTCCTAATTCTACGTTCTAACTGTGATAAAATCTCGCGAGACTAGAACTTAATTGCATTAGTACCCTTGCGCAACCGAATGTCTTCATTTTGTTTCTCCGCTTCTTGTTTCAATTAAAATATTAATTTTCCAACATGGAAGTACATTAATACAATATTATTGTAGCGGATTACGTCCTTTTCTCCCTTAAACGCTTTAATTTCATTTTCCAAACCTCGTAACGTAATATTAGCGAAAAATAATATTCTCCCTTGTTTGCAAAAAAAAAAAAAAAAGAAAGAAATCGAAAGCTAACGATAGGAAAAGATCGAAATTAAAAATAGAAAAAACGAACGATAATAAAACGTTGGTCAAATGGAATATGGCTTTGTATGGGAACGAAAATAAAAGGAAGTAGTTGCACTTGATCGTCCTTGGAGTTGGTTGTCCAGGTATAATAAACGAGTTCTCGTGCGATTTGTTCGCGGCCGCGCGTGCACGTAGAAACAGAGGCTTACACGGTGGCATGGTGTGACACGTATTTTATGGTTGTGTAGAACATGGCCTGGCCAGGTTGTAACGCAGTTGTTTGCCGCGCTTGTTACCGCTAACTAATGTATTTCCCGCCCATTCGATACCGCGATCCACCGATCAAGGGATCCACTGAAAAACGATACAAGTGGGGGATTAGTAGAGTGGTAACGGGGAAATGATAAAAAGTACCGGACAAATTGGACGTTGTGAACATAGGGGATAGCGGAACGGAAAGACCATGACGATTTCCAAGTCGTTGTTCCCGCTTGTTGACTAGTTTTACCGACAGCGCACGCTAATTTGTCGCTTGTTATACAAAGTGTTTCAAGTAGAGAACATATTTCAGAATTGTATATTTAGCGATGCTTACAGCCTAACGTACAAAGTGTTCCAAACGTGGAACATCAATTTACTAATGGATTTCAACTCTCGAGGCGCGAGTGACGTCGAAATCGCGTCTACTTGTTTTCTTAATTTCTTGATCCTCGTCCTGAACAATTTACGTCGACGTACATTTGCGCGAATTTTTACTCGAGAAAATATTAAACGAAATACCGTACGTACCATTTTCTTTCTTCGATACTGCGAGATCTACGAAGACGTACCGAGTAACTTTCACAAGAATGTAACGATAAACACGTTCCTCGATGTTTAACCGAATCGTTAACGAAAACGAGTAAAACATGCCCGAGACGGAACGATAAATCCATTTTAATCAACAGGAATATTTCACGCGCGAGCGTTCGAATAAATAACCCGGCGCAACAAGACAAAAACAACTGAGAGGAAGAAGTAAAATACGGGGGAGAAAAATCTCGGAGCACATTTTCAAAGTGTGCACGACTTAAACGCGAGCAACATAACGAATGAAGAAAATAGTACAATACGAGGTAGATGGGGGAAAAAGGAAGAGCGTAGCCGAATAAAAAGGATGCCGCGGAGAAGAACAGGCAGGGAAATAAAAGCTAGCAGAGGGGTCGAGTAAATTACAACGCGTAGAATGTCCCCCGGAAGGGAAAGGCGCACGGTGTATCGCGGTTGGCGAGAAGTTGTTCGTTTTTTCCTGAACAGAAACGAATGTCCAGCGTCATAGGAGCCCGTTGGTATTTATTTTTTCTCTCGAAACGGTTTTTCGATTCGTCTATCGGCGATCGATCGCCGAACAACGCCGCGAGATCGTTTGTCGAATAAACCGCAGAGCGCGTGTGCTTTTTCTCTGGCGTTATTCGTGGGCAAAAAGAAAGGCGCGGACGCTACCGGCATAGAAACAGGGTCAACAAGTGCCGCTATTCCGCGATGCATTTATACGAGTAGGAATTTCAAGAGAAACTGTAACCTCGGTACGCCTATATTCACCATCGAGTCGTATCTGTGTCATTTTTTCGGAGGATCGATCGCTGTTCCGGCGTTTTCGATGGGATCCGAGCTGAAATTCGTTGCGTTTGGTTATCTACTTGGAGACTTGGCCGATTTTGATGGGTTTAGACGCGGGAAACGGGTCGACGTTGAAATATTTCGATAACTTGGAGATTTAGATGCGACGCGAGTTGCGTGTTGAAACAACTTTTGGATTTGAAATATCGATGTATAGATGGCGGATGTTTGGACGTTTATAGGAAATACAAGGGCGTACAGGCTGTAAAACGCATATAATTTACGAGCATGTACAGAGACTTCGAAGTAGAGTACTCGTTACAAGGATCGTAACTTGACTATTCTTATAAATCGTTCGCGGTATTCGAAGTTTCGGCGCAGTCAAATAAACTGGTTCGCGCAAATACAGAGCAGCTCGTTCACTGGCAGGCAAATTTTATTTGTCGCAAAGACAGTACGAAAGCGGCACTTGCAGTAACTTGAAAATGAAAATGAACATTACGAGATTACTCGTAGCTGGCGTCGCTGAATAAAATTCCTGTCCCGACGCCACAAACTACGAGATATCTCGTAGTCGGCAATGAATAGGGTGGAACGATGATCCATCGTTAAAATAACGAAACTGGTCGTGTTCGTCAGTCGTCGCAATCGATCGTACGAATTGGTCCATTGATAAATATATGTGGTAACTTATATGGGTCTTAGAGTAAGGACAAGTAACGATGTTATATTTAGAGTTAAGTTTAGTTTAATAAACGATACTCAATACAAAAAAGCTGATTACAATATCGTCGTACGTCTTATTATCATACTGGGCTCTCAACTTCCCGATTCATACTCTCCGGCTCCTCCACTTACACTCTCTGACTTCTCGACTCACACTGCGCGACTTCTCAACTCACATTCTGGCCGTTCTAGCATCCCTTTTTCTTTTCCTAGGTCCACCACGCGCGTGTTCTGTAGACGCTCGTTGCCAGGGTCACGTAGGCCTTTTTGTTAGAATTTAATCTTGGAATTAAGATTAATAAACTGTGGAAGACACAATGTTTGTGTTGAAACAATACTATATGATTTTTATTAAACAAAGTTATAGTAAAATACAAGTAAACGTTATGAATGTTGACAGTTTGCTAGTTATTCTCAGACTGACTAAGTGATCCATGGCCCTTGAAAAGATTTTGAATCCCCACTCTCTATGCAGTAATGAGTGTGACCTATGTGGATGCCTTTGTGGCGGCACGTGTCACGGAACCTTCCAGCAGCTTCGCGATACAAAGCGCTATGCCGTCAAAGCGCGACACCGACGTGCCGAATGTTCCGTCCATATCCTTATACTTCTTCCGCCGAATTCTCGGAAGAGCATGCACGCGCTAGCAGCCGCGGTACATCTAACGAACGCACGCTAGTGGGGATAGCGCTGGGCAACGAAGGGAAGAATCCGATCGATCGATCACCTCATCTGTACGCGATTAATATCGTTGTATTCCAACACTTTTCTACAAAACTATACAATTGAAAAGACGGACGACACATCGACGGACCCGACGGCGCCTCGGCTCTCGCGACATTGTTCATGGTTAACTGGATGTTTCTTAGGCCCTTTTCCTCGATACTACATATATCTCTTTTTTTCTATTTATTTATTTAAATTTTACAATTTGTCCAGTAGGACATTTGGTAAAATGTTATATCTTGGTGTTGTAATAATATAACATGTGGGTGGTTACCCCCAGCGGGGTACCATCTTCGTGTTTGTTAGGTTGTGTCCTTTGTGAGATCTGTTGGGTGTTTCCTTTTTAGTCTTCTTTCTATGTTTGATGCGTTGATCGTTTCCGCTGCCAGCCGGCTCGAGTGCGTTGCTATTCTTTCTCTGTACCTTCTTGCGTATCTGCTAATCTCCTCCTTGACCGTTGGTATTCCAAGGTCTTTCCGTATATCTTCGTTTCTAACGTACCATGGTGCGTTTACTATCGTTCTGAGGATTTTAGCTTGGATTATCTCTATTTTGCTTATGTGGCTCATACATATATCTTAAAAACAACGAACCAGTCGATAAAGTTGTATCGATGGAACCTAATTAACACGAATATCGGAAGGGTAACGAGTGACGTAAGAAACGTCAGGATAAAACGTTAGGGTAAAAAATGAAGAAGCTCGAAACACTCGTAGAACCATGTTATTGTCACGTAAAATTACACAAAAGAACAACAAAAAAGAATAAAAAAAAAGAAACTTTATTTTTCTTCTAACACTTGGTTTTACAATCTACTTCCGAGCTCTAAGCGTGACCTTTTAAGACTGAAGCTCTTACGATTTTTTGACTTTCGATCGGATCCGATCACTTTCTTTTGTCATCCCTCAACATCCCCACCGTCCATGCATTTGCTAGGCGTCCGCGGCCGTTGCCACGTGCTCTTTCTTCTAGAACCTTCGGTGGAAGGACCGTTGGGATATTGATGGTTCATTAGGCACTTCAGCGATATACATTGTCGCCGAGTGCCGCCACATCTTTATCTCCGATTTTAAAGTGAGCCGGTCGTGACATTATCGTAGATTAATTTATTAAATTTGCTTTCGAAGTAACCACAACGTGACAGGTTATTTCGCAACGTAGCGAACAAAAGTTAGACGAACCGCTTCTTCGGACTCGCGTCAAACGTAGAAACATGAAATGCAACGAGCAGCGTACGCGTGTTCGCTGCAATTTCCGCAGTTGTTGCACCTATATACGTCTATTTTTTCCAATCACGCCCGACTAATGCGACATAGTTGAAAGAAAAAGAGCCAGTCGACACATATACGTAGCTTGAAAAAAGCTACGAATGAATAGGGACGTCGGAAGATCGTGAAAACTGATAACAAATGCAGCGTGTTTATTCAGGTTCGCTGTCGTATTAAGAAAAGTCTTTTGTTCTCTCGCCAACGTCACGTCGCTGTTCGAGTTATTAGCGTTTTTTTTTCCTTTCTTGCGTCGACGTACGGTGATTCGATCTCAGCGTAGAAGGAAAAAGAGAACTGCACGGTTCTCTCGGTTTCAAGAAGATATCACGGCGCTCGCTCGAACATCGATATTTGTCCGATATGAAAATGTTTGTGAGAATAAATTGTGCATCGCATCGAGAAGCGAGAGCGTATCGCGCGGTGATATTTCTGTACGTATTCAGTCGTGACAGATTTTGAATGAAACGTACAAGGTGCGCTAGTAGCAAAACGTGTTAATAGCATCAGTATTAGTATACGAAACGACGCTGGAATATTCTACGAGAAAAAATAAGAAGAAGCTGTTGTATGTTTATAAACAGAACAACGAACGATTCGTTAAAAAATGATAATACAATAAAATGATAACAACGGATTGTGCTTCTTTTAAATCTAACGATTAGACGTGTATCGCTAACGGGATTAAAGCTGAGAGAGTCTCGACATCGAGCCTGGGTGAACAAATACGATGTTCTCGAGCATATCGACGGCATTGTGGTCGGATAGTGCTACTTAAGCTTTAACCTTTGAACGAATAGAAGATTCGGTGAAAGGATGGTCTGTATTCGTGTATCGGTCATTACAGATAATTCTTTGCCTCTTGATCAAAAACGGAATAGAAAAGCTGTTCGAGGTTCTGTCCGGATTACTTTTGTAAAGACTGCCTTTCCTATTCACCGAATTTGTTCGTTAGAAATAAAGACAGAAAGAAAATGGGAGGAAGAAACGTGATTCGCGTAGCCGGTGCATCGATTGCGGTGTCGGTTACCTAAAATACAGGCCCCAGTTTTCGTATAGCCAAGCCGACATCGAAATAAGGGAAAACCACTCGACTGAATTTCGCTCGATGCTTCTGTTACGCTAAATTTCCGAATTCTCCGTCCTTTAGCCTTTCTCCGAATTATCCGCGGTCACTCGACGAGAGTGTTCGATCGCGGATGAATTGCATAAAAATCTGGAAAAATACTTGTATCGATCGAGCTGGTATTTAGAGCTTCGTGAGAATTGTAATTTTCCTAACTTTCCCGTGGGCTATCTACGTCAACTTTAAATCGTGGCCAGCAATGTTGATAAAATTATCCTTCGGTAAACTATTTTACTAATAAATTTTCGCAAACATGCGACGAATAATAAATCGACTTTAAAAGAGAATATCGGTTCATTTTTCAATAGCAGAAATTTGAAAGTACAAAAATGCTGAGAACGCGCGTAGCACACGAGAATACATCAAATATCCAAAGTCTAACATGACCTAAATTGTATGTCCGATGAAATAAACGTGTGTCCGAAGGTATATGATACTCGTTAAAATATTCAATACGCGAAGAGACATATCTTTCCTTAGGCACCAGTTCCATAACGCCATTACCGAAATATATTTACCGGTCTCACGTGATTCAGCTACTCGTTATGAATCCGAATAAATCACAACTTCGTACGAAAGGAACGATCGAAGTTTCGTCGAAGACAGTTGACGGAACGTGGCAGTTTCCGCTAGAGTACTGCGTTTTCTAGCAGTAGCCTGACGGTAAGCGGTAGATCGATCGATTTTGGCACTAGGACCTCGGCAATTGTAGTTTCGAGCAATGTTTGCTCAATAAACCTCTGTGGACCCGACAAACTAACCGCTATTAGCCGCGGGCTCTCGAGCTGGAAGTTATTAATTGCATTGGTGGCACGGACCCCCGTGTAAACCATTGGGCACACGAGAAATTAGGGTGTTCCTCGTGAAACGCTGAATAACTGAATCGCGCCACTTGCACGAGCTGCACTTTGACGACGTATTGCCTGTCCGTTCGCTTCCGATTATTAAATTTCACATACGGCGCCCGTCGTCTACCCGTCTAACCGATGGTAGATCTATCGATAGAGATCACGCGTCTGTGAAATTGTTATTAATTATCGTCCCTTCGGTCGCTACTGTTTCCATCGACAATGGAGAATGCTTGGCGAAGGATCAGTACTTGCCTAAGGGATGAAACGTTAGTTAGAAATCACAGCGTTGTAAATTATGTAGTTCGCCTTCGTTCGAATCTCTTTTTAATTCTTTTTTATTTACTTAGTTTGAAATATTCCTTCAATCGATCAATGTCTGCTATCCTGTTTGATCAAGTCTGTTGAGGTTCAGGTTGACTGATCGAAGAACGAGTGGATGAATTTGTAATAGAAAAGTATATTGAAATAATTAAAGGTATAAGTTTATGTTTATTCAGATCCTTACTCTCTTAGTGTTACTAGAAAATAGACAATGGAACGATAGGGAGCGCGTTCGTGTATTTATAGCAAAAGGACATCACCAAAAAAGTTAAGCTCATAGCTTGGGCTAGAGGCTACAGGAACATCGATAGAAATCTGTTTATTAGTTCCTTTGTTTCTAGACCTTGCAAC
The DNA here is from genome assembly GCF_040668555.2 of Bombus flavifrons. NCBI lineage: Eukaryota > Metazoa > Arthropoda > Insecta > Hymenoptera > Apidae > Bombus > Bombus flavifrons. The sequence continues at coordinate 18,086,196 of NC_138444.1, read as the reverse complement.
CCAAAACATAATGTATACTCAAGGGTACAATAATATGTACCTTTGCTTATTTAGAATATTTCTGGGTAATAGCAGTCTCCAGGTCACGGATATGCATAAATAAAGATGTAGAGATTTTCTTGAGGTAGTTACATCGACAAAGTCGCTCGACTTTGAATAATTCGAAACATTTTACTGATATAAACTTATTGCTTTATTTGATTTCTATGATTTATTTGGTTTCCTTGTTTAAGGAATTGGGATAGAACATATTGAGATGAAAAGAAGCAACGGCTTTGGAAAAAAGATTTATCAAGATCCATATTGAAATATACGTTGTTACTACGATAGTAACAGAAATATTATTTGGATGGGTATGCAAAAATCGTATGGTCAAATAGTTCGGCTTAATTTAAATGAAACAAGCACGCGAGTGTGTTGATTTTATGAAATTCATTTGCGAGAGTTTTGTTAAGCGTTCACGTGTGTAAATAAGTTGAAACAAGATTATTATATTAATTAAACAATATAATATCCGTTCATGCTTAATGTAAAATATTAAGAGGAAATTTCATTAAAAAAACAACATATCCGCTGGATTTATGGTCCACGCACGGAATATTTTTATCGAATATCATATTTTACGAAAATTTGATACGCAAGTGTTTCGTGTATACGTTTCTTTGTCATTTTTTCCTTCCCGAATTCACAACCATGCTCGAATTTCTTTCGCGGTGTTATATTAGTTTCCGTCACGAGCCTCGAAACTCGAATTTAAAAAATTCACATACACGGACTCGCGAAAACGTTCGAAATAAATTTCGAAATGTTTTATGCAACAAGTACAATACGGCCGTAAAATTGTCCTATGCTAAGCATTAAAATACTTTCGTGAGCCGGTATGTTAATGTAATTGCTATTAAATTGGAAAGATTTAGCGCGCACGAAGTGTGCCGCATTTTAACACCCGTACGATTTTCCAACGAGCTGAATAATGACGCAATTAATATAATGACATAATGAAATTTTTTCCCGGCTAATTGTTGAATTATCGCGCTGCGAATAAATTGTTGTCCGCAAGTTGCGATAGAAGGTATGGCGTGTTGATTGCACAACGTTGTAACGTGTAAGCTGTGCATTGCGGTAATCATGCGTATGTTGTAAGCTTGCAGTACCGCGAACGATGGACTATCGGTAGCGCAGCGTGTAGTGTAAGCTTTGTAGCGCGTCTAGTAGAAATTTTCAGCGGAAATAACGTTTCTGACAGTGATGAAATATGCAAGCCGGAACGCGTGCAACCTAACTGTCTATTAATAACTCTGTTCATAAGTTGGTAACTTATTCTTACAATGGCTTAAAAATCGCAATAAATAAAATAAACTTCGTTCGTTGGTCTGCTATTTCTATTTATTGAAATTTGAGCTTTTTAGTTTGCATATCGTATCTTTTCGTTTATTTTTCAGAATTGTAAACCGATACTTTTGAAATGAGAAACTTCCATAAATCGTATAAGAAACTTTCAACGTTTATTTCACATTAAGTTTTTGTCTTTCTAAATCAGTTTAACGTTAAACTGTATTTAAATTAATCCTATGTTACGCATATATATTCGGGTGTGTACGTCCTTTAATGTTTTCTTTTATCATCGTGTAATTTGTACTTTACAATTTGTCCAGCTGGGCAATCGGTAAATTTTTCAAGCTTTGTTGCTAAATAACACGTGGATGGCTACCCCCAGCGGGACACCATCGTCCTTTAATGTTGGAAGAAGATCTTCAATCTTTTTTTGTTAATATAATTTTAAGTCGAAACGAACCTCCATCGATGTTTCGTACGCTCGATAGAAAAAATCTCACAGTCCACTTTCTAAAATCGAATTATTAGTGTTCTACCTTTTAGAATGAATGAAAATTAATCGCTCGCGTACAAACGCTATTTCACAAGAAAATGAACGAATCGCGTAGGATACACGTAGTTCTTGGACGTGATAACATTAAGCCTGTCGAACGATTGATCCGCGCAGGATTTTAAAAAAAGTTTCGTGTGCTCGTAACGAAAGCGAATGCATGTTCTTCGCTCATGAACAGATTACGCGATACGCTCGCGTGTTAGTTTCGCGCGAATTTGTTTTTCGTTCACCGTACGAAGCAACAGTAGGTTGTAATCCAATCGCGAGAGGACAGTACGAGAATAAATACTGCTCTGTCCGTTTATTCGTAACCCTTTTTCATTCTGTATTTGTCGTTAGTTACACGCGACCATGCGATAACGCACTTGCGTAATTTCTACCCTTGGTCAGCTTTCTCGACAAATTAATGCGAAACAAGAACGACGCGAAGAAAAGAGGATATCTCATGGAATGTTTATTTCGTTCTTGAGATTCGTTGTTCGATGGTTGCGTTGTATGATGCAGAAAATGGGAAATAATTTCTCCGCTGAACTAGAATACATTCTACGCTATACGTTTCAATTGTGTCAATTTTTTAGTGTTTTCTGTAGTTCTTTTTACAGGATTTCTTTTATTATTCTTCTTCTTCTTCTTCTTCTTATTATTATTATTCTTTTATTATCGTTCGTAGATCAGTTAATATCGCGTTTTACAACGTTTAGAAGACTTGCGTCGGATAAGCGTTTGGGAGTAGGATGCTTCGAATAATTAACATCCAGGAGCAGGCCACTTTTGTAAACATTCTGTTACATTGTACTAGAAATAATCGAGTGCGCTAATGTTGTGTAAGCATCACGATATCACGTACATTACCGACCGCTTCTGGGTATTTTCTCGTTAATCCAAGAAACCGAGAACACTTACGAGTTTAATGTAAATAAAACATGGCGATACTCTGAAACGTTTTATTAAAGAAACATTTTTAGTATATACAGTAGCAACGAAGAAAAATACAAATGCTTCTACAAAATATGAAAAACGAAAAACGAAACGTTTACGTTTCTTCGCTCTTCTCCCCCTTGTTCCCTGCACTATCACCTGGATTTCGTTAGACAGCGAGGCAAAACTTTTTCATTCGCACAACTGCCACTTGTCGCTCGAGTACCACCTGCGTGAGACATCGAAATAATTTGGAAGTTTCTGGGTAGAAACGACAGCTGTTAGAACAGTTTGCCGAGACAAGGACGAGAAGAAATTGTTTGTATTATGGTGGATGTCTAGTCTAACAGGTATACAGCGGCTCACTAATATATTTCAACATTTACCATAGAAAATTTTGATAAACTCGTTACGCGAATCGTGTGAAATTTCACTAGTACTGTAGTTTCTGTACTCCATGATAATTGTGCAAAGGCTCTAATAATTCTAATGTTTCACAAAGTTCAAAGTTCTTGAAATTGTTTTCAACGAGTTTCGTGTAACGCGCAATGACACAGGGTGGGGCCATAATCGCGGTACAACCGAGCAAGGGATGATTCCACCTGAAAGGATAATCAAGAAATTCGCTATAACATTTTTTCATTTGAAACTTCGTAGTCGAGAAAATCAAGTTTGAAGATTTGCCCAGTAGATTTCAATTTTTGCTAATTGCGGACTAAACGAGCGTAATTATTCGACAGAGGGTTCAGCTACGTTTGAAAGCAAGTCTAGAGCGTGGAATAATATTCTTTCGTAAGACGCTTCATCTTCGAGAAAAATAAATTTGGGAATGTATCACGCGCGTGTACAAGTCCTCGAACGGAAAAATCTTATTCCACGTTTTTTACTTATTTTCACGCGTGTAATAATCTCCTGTGAATTGTTTATTCGTACACCTAACCGATATTCGGCCAAACGATAGTACACGCAGTTGACCAACTTGGAAACTCGATTTTCTCAGAAACGAAGCGTCGTATGAAAAATGTTTATCCTATATTTTCCACTTATTTTTTCACTTAGAATCGATCATTCCCTGTCCGGTTGCGCTACGACTACCGCTCGACTCTGTATATTCGTAAAATGTTTCTATAGGTGGTAGTGAAATTTCCAAGTGTTTCGTACAACACACGTAACACGCTCTCGTAAAAGACTGTTATAATCGTTCGAATAGGTTCGCGAGCAACCGCGACGGCTTTCGCCTACGGGTCTAAATCGTACGTTAGATGGAACGAATTGCGACGACCCTGTGAAAGGGTTGCGAGGGTGCGGCATGACGGTGCGGAGTTCAAGAGTTGCCGATAGATTCATTAGGACGGTGGCATCAGGAAACTTGAGGGAGAAGCGTGTTTTCGGTCGAACTTCCGGTCAAATTGAATCACACGGAATTTCGTGGTAACAATCTTCTATTTGACTTGGACCGACCGTCTGATTTACTGCGGCCTTTGAGTCTACATACGTCGTTCAAAGCGATTGACTCGAACGAGAACTCGCTTTGTCTGCCTGACGAGTTTCGTTCTTCCTACGGATTCTTTTGAAACGACCGGGCAAATTGGTCTTCCTTTATTGTTCGGTTGCTCGTTTTTTAAACGTTTCTCGATACGCTCCGCCAAAGTTGCAATTGTTTAGTCCGCATTTGTTCCCTGTGGATTTTGTTGCGTTAAATTGTTTTCGAACTCGTGCGTTCATTAAAATCTTCGTATCCGTGTTAGTTTATTTGCTGTTTTTTTTTTTCTTTGCAATCTCGTATAGCGTTTCAATAATATTATTCTACACTCGTGCTGCGCAATCCTATGTAATTTATTTCTTAGCTAGAAAGTAGCAAACAGCTTTCAATAGCGTAATGGAAAATTGACAAAATTTCGAGATAGAACGCAGCTACGTTTAAAGGACTAGTTTACTGATTTTCATTCGATGATTATCGAATAAAACGTTACGACGACCGAGAGATTACGTGCTTACATTTCCATTATTTTCTACTTCCTTTCTTTCTCGTTATTTCATAATCGTCTCGCTAAAATCAATGGAAAATGAACTTGTTCTACACGAGCTACGAATTTTTAAACACGTAACGATTACACGTACGAGAAATAAGGGCGCGTTAGATGCGAACGATAATTTTAAATACAGCAATACACGCGTAAAGTGAATTATTTTAATATTAGTGAAATAAAATTGCAAAGCAGAAAGATATTCTATTAAATGTTCTGCCGTATTTGCATCGGTTTCGCCTGAATTTCAAATTTGCATTGACCACGAACGTCCATCCTTCGACAGGAATTTTTTTCCCCTATAAATAATTCAAATAAAATATGAATTTCGAAAAGCGGAATGGACCCGTTAGAAATTCATTAAGACGATATTTGCAAAGAAGCGAGACACTGGAGAGTATACCGGGCTTTTCAGCGTGTAAAACTGTTAATCCGGCTGGCGAAAGGGTCGATCCTTTTTCTGGGACATATACATAGATCGGTGGAGTAACGCATTGATCTCTGGGCTGGCTTTGTGTCTCGTGAACCCGATTGGGTCAGCCCCAGGCAACCGGAGGTGTTATTTCCAAGTCCAGGGGGATTTCGGTAGGCTTGCCGGGATCGTTTGACATCGTGCACTGGGGTGGCTGAGTATAATTAACGACCGCATTCGTCTTGTTCCACGCTTTATCTTTAATTATCCAACGATAAGGTTCAATCGTCCGTGTCAATTTGTCGACATAATCTATCACCGCACGCTTCGAGCTTTATATCCGAAAGATAAGATTTATATAAAGATGTCTATTTGAAAATTGGTTTTTACGAGTGAAATGTTACGAAATTCGAAACACGAAACGCGAATATTAATAAGCATAAAGTTAAACGTAAAGAGAAGATAAGAATAAAAAGGAAAATGAATAAAAATGTATTTATCGTGTTTCGCTGATGTGATCTTGAAATATTAAGAATCGATACTAAATATGGTCGTATTAAAATTTCAGATCGGAAGGAGACGAGAGGCACCGCGTCTCAACTTTCGAAACAGAGATGAGTTGAGAATCGACTACGATGTTGAGTCGTCTTTCGGCCGTGGTGGCCTCCATTTTGGTTCACCAGCTACACGTTTTGTGTGCCGCCACCTCATTAGGTAAGCGTATGCAAATTTCCAACGGTTAATTGTTTCACATGGTTAAATGTCTTTTATTCGACTCTCTCCGCTCTACAATCGTACTCTTCCATTGTCCGTACCGTAAAAGTAACTTACATATCTTTTATGCGAGCCAGTTAACGATATCGTGGAACTTTGTATTTTTTGCTCTTACGTATATTCTGTCCTATTTCGCTTTTATTCGAAACATTCGCGTTTAATTCGATTTACTTGAATTTGTAGATACGCGGGATAATTTGATTCGAACGAATATAGGGCAGCTGTCAATATCAATTTTGCATTGTTCAAATATTAGCGCGATGCAGATTTTTACCAAATTGGAATCAAGGTTTGCGAATAAACAAATATTCCTCGTTCTATCGGAACAAATATATAGTTTCGAAACGTTCTTCTTTTTTTACGCTGTTCCAGAGATATTTCACACTCTACTCTGCGATACTTACACCGGCTGTTTTACAAATTGCCAATATATTATTTATTGTTGGACCGATCGAATCAACGATTCTTCGGTAATGAAACTGAAAACAACAATAAACGTTAACAAATAACAGGTGTTAACGAATAAACGTTTATAAACGGTAAAATAAAAGTGAAAAATTATTTTACGTATTTATGACCAGAGGACAACGTATGAGTTTAGTGGAATATCGCACATGTCTGTGAAATACAATTGTATACAACTGTAGTCGCTAATAATCCCCAGAGGTGGATTAAATGAATATGTTGAAAATTGTGGATCTTTGAAGCCGAAATAATGTTATAGGAACACTAAATTTACACTAAGGATTCATATTAAAATAGTAATATATTTATTTCATGGACGATTCCTTACATATTCATCGATACACACTTGCACGCGTCTCAGCACTTTCTTCCATACCCGACTCTTAACCGACTGACTAGTTTACACTCATCTGTTTTCGAGACGCCGCGCACACACACGCCTCTACACACCGACACTCGCATACAAATATCTCTACTACGCATTTGACCCAATCCAGCAAAGAAAATTATACATATTTCAACAGAATAAATTAAAAAAAAAGAAAGAAAATTGTTAAACATCGATAAAATATTTTTCTTTCCAAATATTCGATAGAGAAATCCGAATAACTCGTAAACATTTCTTTACTTTTTCGCAGTGGATAGTAAAGAGGGAAAACATATATGTCGGAGATGTAGGGATAACGGGCCTTTCTTTTGGAATTTTGGGAAGATTCCCAATACTTTGGTCTAAACAGTTCATTATTGCTGTTCATTACAGTATTATAACAGTGGGCTTGGGGTCGAGGTGACACAACTGGTCACCGAACGTAGCCAGGGTCACGGGATGAACGTTTTACTTAACAGTAGAAGTACCAAAATCGAGGGACACACGCTGTATTAACAAACAAGCCTCGGGGCAGGAGCAGTGACGGCTCTACGCGGGTCTGCCTAGAAACGGCGCCTGGAATTTTGTTGATAACCCCGATCAATACGCACTTGACAAGTGTGATCGTGTCAGTCTTTTATTCTCATGATCTCCTTGGAGAGTTTACACACAACGTCTGGTGAGTCAGTCTGAAAGATACCGTACGTCACAGCTAACGTCACTTTGAGTTCCAAAACATATCCAATTGTAGTAAGAGTTAACCCGTTGATCGTGGATTCGTTTGAACCTAAGAACATTGTCTTTACTTTAAGAGTGTCTAACAATCACGTTTAGTTGTTAAACCCTGTTAAATCAATACTTGTACGTATCATTGTAAATATAAACCTCTTTGAATTACTACGATGGCTTGTCGTAATGAAGATACGCAACGCGCCCCAAGAACCAGCGCCAACCCGACAAACCCGACATATATATTGGGTCGGAAAATAAGCGATCGCGGATTTGCTCATTATCACCAAATGACAAGATCCGCAATCACTTAGTTGTCAACCCAATATTTGTCATTTTTAAATTGGAATTTAAAAGACCAGTCGCGTTTTAACGACTGCTGACAGAAATTCGGTCAGATCGCAGTTGGTTTCTCCAGTTGCGTTCGTGTTAGCTGGAATTCAGGATATCTGATTCCTTGTCTCATGGAGACAGAAAATATCGAGGCGCGATTGTGAAAGTCAGCTATCAGTGAGGGGTCGATTATACGCGTTGAGTAACGGGCTGTGGGACGAACGGTCCGCTTCCAGACATTGTCCTATAATTTTCCAATTAAGGCATTGGATTCCCATAAATCCCATGGCCACGGATAGGATCCATAAATTCGACGCTGTACCGAGCGACAAGTCACGTACCGTTCGATATGGTTTTCGATTCGAAAACCGCCACTTACGTTGTCCAATTTGAAATTGGAAAATGCTGCAAGAAAATATGATCGGTTTAGTTTGTTTCATCTTATATTAATTACAAATATATATCGGAGATGAAAGGACATCGGGGCCTCTCTTTTGGAATGTTGGGGGAAACTTCAATACCCCAGTGCAGATTTTTACTATAGCTACACTTAAGTAACAAAACTAAGAAATAGTTTTAACGTTCTAATCCGATTTTGTGACGATGGGCTTGGGCTCGAAGCGACGTAACGAGTCACTGAACGTAGCCACGGTCACGGGAGGGACGTGTACCTAACAGAGGTATGGAATAATTATATAGCTCTCCTTAAAAACAAAGATCGACCCGAGAGGTGGGGAGAGGACTATATAAGGGCAGTTCCACTTGGACTGAGATTGAGTCTATAGAGTCTATTCAGAGGAGTACTACTTGCACGTTGAGTGACATCGGGATCGTGTATCACATCGCATTCGTCGTCCGTTGGCCGTGGATTCGTTATCGAACCTGAATTCATTGTCATCGACATCTCGACCATCCGATCGCCGCTATCACTTGTAGCCTCTTGTAATAATCACATTTGTGCCAATAAATATCAGCTGTAACCACGATGGCAAATTCGAGCGAAGGTTCGTCAAACGCCCAAAATTCCAACATTGACCCGACATATAAATATCTGGACATTTTAACAAATTTAAGTAATTTGATAATATTTCCATTTATATCCTTTCATTGATAAGTATACCTATATTATTTATTACAGTTTCTTATTTTATTATATTCCTCGGAACAAAAATTGGAAGAAAGGAGGAGTCGTATCATCGAAGCAGTTTAAAACGCGGTTGCCTGCGCAAACAATTTCCTTTGTGTCACGGAGCTTGATACGAACCGGTCGAGTAATACTACGGACGACATTCCCGAGACGTATTTCGAAATCCTGACCGGTAACCGCGTTTATCCTTCTTGCAAGATTATGTGCATCCGTCTTTCTAGCAGATATTAGAAGTCCTTTCGTTTCTTCTCTCTTTCGCCACTCTGTATAGCCGTATAGTCAGCTGAATTCAGCTTCCGAGATTGGTCCTACCAGAAAGGACCACTTCTCTCTCTCTCTTTCTCCCTTCTCCAGGCTCTTTCTCTGTCTTGCTTCAAGCTGATAAATTTTCTCAGGATTATCCCGTCGTCCTATCTAAAATCGTTTGAAACCCGAGCAGAGAAATCGGTTTGGGGAAACTAAACGCATCGACGAGCTTAGAAAAGTGTAACGCAGTAATCATAATACGATCGGTACAAGGAAGATTCTACGTGAAAAAATAAGTCGAAAATGTAGGATACAGTTTGTTCGTACGATCGTTTGTTTCGAAGAAAATCGAGCTTGAAAGTATATCGGGTGCGCTTGAACTCGGATAATTTCGGAGTGTACAGCAGCGAATAATAAAGAGGAGGAATTTTTCACGGTTATGAAAACAAATCGAAAATGTAGAATTTCTAGTTTGGAAATTTGAAAATCGATCGAGAACGAGGACAAGGCGGATTCTTAATTAAATACCTATGTTCAAACTCTATTCCTTTGTAAACGAGACCTTAAATGTTCGTTATATTCAGTCGACAATTAGTCAATTTCACGCGCAAAAAATAAATTTTCAAATTGGATTTTCTCAAAAAAAAGAAAAAAAAAAACGGAGCAATCGCTTCCTCGTACTACGATCGCTGGAAGGGATGGATCCCTTGTGTAGCAGCGGTCGAAAATTCAAGGAGAAACTGAGATAGTTTCGCGGTTAGATATGTTAAAACGGTTTTTCGCCAAATAACTCGGATTCGGCTAGTATCTTTTTCACCGGTGGAAATAAAAACGGCTGGTTTCCATGTTGTAAGTCTTTCCGGAAGAACGGCCCAACGCCGTTTCAACCGCCGAATTTGATGGAAAGATATTGCTTCCCCTTGCGGTCTCTCGAATTCTACTTTCCTTACTTTATTTCCCTCGGCTGGCTGTGTCTCTTTCAGCCGCCACGGCCTTTATAACCGACGGAGATTGCTCAGTTTCTCCGGTTTCGACTCAAAGGAACTTTATTACTTTTTCCAGCTTTTCAATCGCGGGTAACGCGACAATAATGCCGCAAAAAATCGCTTACTTTGTTACATTTCACGTTTCCCTTAATTTTAATGCCCCGTTCTCCGCAAAGCAGAGGTTTTCATAGGATTCTAAATTCAGCAGCTACTCTTTCAACGATCTATTCTAACCTTACTTTTCGATTATGTAACTCTAATTCTGCTGCTTTCGTCTAATCTCACCATATTGCATTATGTTCCGTTTCTTTTTACGTTAATTCTTGTTCTTGTCTTAACAAACGAACAACCTTTCGTCTCGTACTTTCTTTTGAAGGCGATCAGCTTTCGCGCTCGAATAAAACGTTTCACGCAAAGTTGGAGCGAAAAGGTCACCAACGCTAAGAATTCTTCCTTTATTTTAATCGAGCTCGTGATATTTTTTTGTTTATTAACGATCTACGTGCTATATATACAACGTGTACGAACTGTTGCACTCGTTAATTAAATATCACAAGAGAGACGTAACGTTTGAAGATGTCGAAAATCGTAGAACGGAGTATATTAAGACATTAAAAAGCACAGAATGGAATAAATATGCTAAAATGTCGAAGTGATCGGAAGTTTTAACGGTTTAGCGCTTGGTAAAGTATAGCATAGGTGGCTGGAGCCTTGGAAGTTTTTAACGTTGTTCCAAGTTTTTCGATTTTTAGAGGAACGTTTTTTCCGTAACAGGTAACGATTTTCGCGTAAAGTTTACGGTACAAAGTGTTTTGTATGGAGTTTAGAAGCTACCGTAGCCTCAATCTCAGTATGCTCCTGGGAGAAGGTTTTACAACTTCAAATTACTTTTACGTTATGAAAGTTAGCGGTTCCTATGCTTAGACGTTCGGGTTTAATATCTTATCGTACTATTTCTTATCGAACTAGTTGGTACGTATTAATTACGCTTATATATTTGGTCAAGATCGTTTTAATTTACAAGTACGTCGTTCTCTCGACGATTGTATTTATTTCAAGTTTTCTAAACGCTCTATGTGTGTTTCGAACGTAATCTCGAAACACATCGATAAACGAGATGACGCGATTTTTGCTTTCCAACCGAAAGCAAACCCGATAAACAAATAATATATTTATCTGAAAAAACTTGGAAAATTTTCTCTATTTGTCTCGACAGAAATATAGAAATTTACGTATACATCTGTTTAAATACCCGGCCGACCACGAATGTGGGAATTGCGTGCTATGATCGAGATACTGTAGCGCGATATTTCAATATTTTCGCTCCTTAAACATTCAACGAACACACTCTACGTTTACCATCCTCTGTTATTCTTTTATTTGATCAAGATTCGAACGTCGGAAGCATCGTGTTCGGGTGAATGCGTTAAAAAGGAACAGTAAATTAACAAGCCGAACGAGTGCCATACGAATACAAATGGAAGAGCCCGCGCGTGTTTCAATTTTATTCGCCACGAGTAGCTGCGCGATCACCGCGGGAATTATGCAAGAATTGTTTCGATATATGCGCAGGCATACGCGTGCATATCTGGGGATCGCAGAGTGAAACGATGCGAGAAGCACGCAGCTGCGAGCCGAAGGCGATTAAATTAACGAGCAGCACTTCATTCCAGCCTCGGCGAAATTACAAACCGAAGAAAGAGCGATTAAACAGAGTTATTATTCCAGTAGTTAATCGCGTCTTTGCTCGGATGCATTGCATCGATCGATTGAAATCTGCTTTCGCAGATATGTCGTTAACATTAGAACCACCACACCAGTCGAATCGACTGCTTTTACAATTTTGTTTTAAAATTCCTACTTCGTGTTATATTTTTGTTCCGCAATGATGTAATGACTTTCGCAACGATAACTAAAAGAATAATATAATGAATTTTATTTTGTTTTTTATGTATTCGATCTCAAAATAATGTTGTATCGAGGCTACTTATGCCAATAACAGTCGAAATGACTGGTATTTGTCAAAGTGTAAAAGGTCCTGCGATCCGTTTATCGAACCCCGATTAACCAGTTTCCTCGTTTTCTACAACTTGCCACGCGTTTTCAAATTTTTACCGCGTATCATTCGATGTGACGATATCAGTTGTCGGGAAAATTCCGGATCGATCGCTAGATCTCTAGATGCTGATACTAGCAATACCACAGCAGTGAAAATGACTGATTTTACAATTTTATAAATGTGTGAACCCTCGTTTAGGGATCATGGTCCCAGATGGATTAATAATACCAAAAATGTACTACACAACATGGAATTCCTTTTGTAAGAAAGAAATTACGTATTTTTTAAAGAGCAGTCATTTTCACTGGTTTTGGTAGAAATAGCTTCGTGTTAACTATCGGTAGTTCTAGTGCTAATTCGATGGTGTGTGACAGTCGAAGATTATTGCTGGAGATTTACGAAAGACCTGTTAGTAATTGAACGCTAGAACGAGTACGTGTAACTATATTTCTATCTCGGTAAAATTAAACATTAATTTCGCTAATGGTATGTACGCGTTTATGTTTTTTGCGAAAACAAAGCTTGGCAGTTCCAGTATTAAAAAATAACATCCTCTACTAAAAAAAAAAAAAATAGTACATTTCAAAAACTGTATTCTTTCGACCATTTCGAAGCTTATCGTTTGAAATCGAATATTTTACGATAAAAAAAAAAAATTAATTGTTGGCGTAAAGAGAAGTTACATTCAATTGTTTCGTGTCAGTTTTCGGTTATAGTAACTTTGATAGTCAGGAAATTCGATATCGAGATTCCCAGTTGGTGAAACGCGACACAGATGACCCTTGTTTAATGAACTTCGATATCGGTAACCTGTGGTTGTAACATGCGACACAAACGATCATGGAATTGGATACTAAGGAGGTCGGTCACGAGAGCTGCAGCGTGGATGATTTCCAGACAGTCGAGTCAAGCGAAGGTGCCAGAGCCCTGAATTCTGCATCCTACGATAATGATGTCTACTCTAATATTCTCTAAATAATGTGATCAATACCTTAAATCAACCGAAACGAATAAATGATTCATATTCCTGTAATGTGCTCTGATTTAGCCTACCACTTCGTTCAATTTTTGTATAACACTGCTACATATCTGTTAGTTAGACGATATGAAATTTTACTGAACTAAATGTAGACTTTGGTAAAGTTGGAAATACGAGTTCTTGTCGAATTCTATGACTTTGACACCTACTAAAGAATTATAATCAGTGATTTAAAAATTTGATGAGCATCCAAATTTCCCGAATTGTACGATTCTGGGGCGTAGTTTAGTGTTACGTCCGATGATTTCAAGATTATTTCAAGCTAACGTTATTCGAGTTTGTTGAGATATGTATAATTTTCTGTGCTGGACTGGATTAAATGCGTAGTAGAGATACTTGTACGTGGGTATCAGTGTGTGGAGGTATGTGTGTGCGCGGCGTCTCGAAAACAGATGAATGTAAACTATTCAGTCGGTTAACAGTCGGGTATAGAAGAAAGTGCTGAGACGCGTGCGAGTGTGTATCGATGAATATATAAGAAATCGTCCATAAAATAAATATATTACTATTGTAATATTAATCCCAAGTATAAATTTAGTGTTCCTATAACATTATTTCGGCTTCAAAGATCCACAATTCTCAACAAAGTTAACGTCAAGTCGTTGACGCTATGAGTTTCACTGTTCTGATGGTAGAGGTATACCCTACGACCACAGGATACTTGATACAAATTTCCATGGTCTTGCGGTTAACACTTTGACTGCCACGTCAAAATCACACGTTTCGCTCAGGACACCACGGGAGTATTTTTATTATTCGAAGCGTATAATGGCAAAATAATAATAAATCGACGATGTAAGACAACGTTCTTCCTCAATGGACCGTGTATCTTAGTGGTGGTCACGGGTGACCATCGTGGCGCCTTGGTAACAGTCGATAGCGACGTATTATAACGAGGCTTCGTTTATTTCGACAAACCATTCTCATTCGTTATTTCGTCGTAAGCAAAACGTGCAGAATATATCGTTGAAACGTGTAGAAGATATTGGTAAACGGTATTTGCTCGTTCTATATATAACACCAAGGTATGTGCACACTTCTAACTTCAATTATACGATTACAAAGCAGCATTTGCGATTATTTTCTAAGCTGTGTTTATAATAATATTCGTAGATTACCCCTCAAAGATATGGATGCAAACACAGTGCACCGTTAGATGCAAGATTTGTTCTCATTTTTCTTTATCGATGTTCTAATAAAAATGTTTAATCGCTCAATAGGGTTCTTTTTATTTCAAAGTATCCTCTATTTATCGGTTATATTCAAAATGCCCTAATTGTCAATTTTCATATAATTTTTACAATTGTAAGAAGTTCAGGCGCTCCGATCACCAATAACCACCAATGACCAAAGTGTTAAACTATGTTCGTTATTGGGACTTTTGTGGCCTCTTATCGATCGCGGATTCAAGTTTCCTATATTTGTGCTCATCGAGCTTCACGTGCTTAAACTTGCCAGCACGTTGTAATACATGGCTGCTATAGTACACGGTTCTTTACGTTTGTTCGTCTGTTTCCGTTTCTCAGAATATTTTACAACTGGAAAATTGTAAAGTGATGTTCTTAAACGAACGACCGACGAACGTTGCCAAACTCGTCTAACGGGGTAATTAATTAAAAAGTTGAACTTTGACGAAAATTTGCTACAGACCCTTATTCGAAGTTTCCATACAGTTTCTCTCGCATCTAACAATTTCTATTTAATAATTTGCATCGAGTAATATGAAAAATCAAAACTAAAATTGGAGTTTGAAGTAAACTTCGTTAGAGATACAGCCTTCCTTTATTAAGTTTCAGCAAGATATAATCATTGTTACGAGCATAACTCAATAGGAGAACACTGTCAACCTTCTCTATTCGTGCTTTTTACGGCCGATCTCTTATTTCAAAGTTTTCCCTTGTTCTCTGGTATCCGACGCGGCGTGTACCCTTGCGAGGGGAATACATTTATGTGTATCGTCTTGGAAAGTCGCGTACGGCCGCGTGTGCTGGCTGCTGATAAGGCCATTCTATTCGTCGACAGTCGAACGAGTTTCCTTCTACTCCGCCTTGCAAAGTGAAAAACTTTTCCACTGCGCTGCACTCGTTCTCCAACTTGGCCATTGTTTCCATAGTAATTCGATTTTCTGCGTCTATTACACTAACGACGTGGTCGTTGCTGTTTGCACGCGGCGTCATTGCTTTTCTCCGACCCGACAACTGACAACGTTTTGTTTTTCTTTGCAAAACAGAATCCAGGCACGGGATCTACGTTCTGACGTTGATCTCGGTTTACTATGGTGATTTCGAACGATCGCCGAGAAAACTTTCATTCCTTTCTTGCCAACCAAGTCTCTTTCGTTTATTTCGTCTCGTCGGAGAAACGAAGATTTGTTCGTTAAGAGGCAACACCGGTTAATCCGTTTACTCGAAATATAATGAATCTGTTCGTTTCATGTTGCGGTAAAAATCTTATCGAACTCTTTTCTTATTTGTATTTTCTCTGGTCGTTCTAGAAATCGAAATTTTTGCATATTTCTATGAATTTCCTATCTAATACGTCTAGAACATTCCCCATAAGATTTAAATAACGAGATCACGGGATCGTCGATATATAATTGTTAATCCTACGAGCTTAGCTTCGAAGCTTAACCCAGTACAGTATGAAATACACACACGAACAATAGAAATACCACGCATTGCCGCAATGAAAAAATGCATCGATTGATTTTGTTTTATAACCACGTCATGCATACCATTTTTTCATGCATCCATCAAAAACATTTTTTAGATAAAAGTTTTACTCGTTTGGTTTTAGTTATATTTCGGAATAATAAAAAAGTATAGATGTTTTCCCAACGGAAACGTGTCAGATGCGAAAATACTAGAGCGAACGTACGTACGTAGTTTCGTAGTAAATAGATATCCATGGAGCCGCTAAATGTTATTAAGCGCAACAGAATTTTAACTGTATTTCGCTCTATCGTATTCTTCGAATCGTTTTATGCGCTTTTCTATCGTCGATCTTTTTCAAGTTCTCCTCGAGTTTAATTCGATGACAAAGCTAAACTTTATCGTACAACGTCAAGTACGTTTTTATCTGTCGAAGTAAAGACGATTTAAGATTTAAAAATCGATAAAATAAGATAAAGATTTGCGATTAACTTCGTCCCGAAATCGAATCAAAGCGTGAAAATTGTATCCTTCGAACGATTACGAGGAATATCATACGTTGGAGGATCGCGTAACGAGGCCAATTCGGTTACGTATAATACCTGTTTAATCGGTCGAACGTTTCTATGGCGTTTAATGAAATTTTCGTTATCATGGAATAATGTACGTCGAATCGATTAATCAGGCTAACCACGCTCGTATTCGTTCGAATAATCAAGGGTGTCGTTGGTTTATTGTAACGAGAAGTGTGGATATAAGAGAGGGCGGTAAATCTGCGGGAAAGTTTAATTATATCGTTGTATCCGTGTAATAAAGCTTAGACTGCGAAACGTATAATCTGGTTCTAAATTGTTTCAGGTGCTAAGCCGTTTCCTGGACTGGAAAACCTGCCGAGGTCGTTCTGGCATGAGCTCAGTTCGCCTTTTACCGAGGTAAGTCGGCTGTATAATTGGAATGAGCAGTTAAAATGTCTTTTCGAAAAGCTACGAAGCCCACTTTTTGTCGCGTTTCTCCAGCTGCTTGTTGGACAAAGCGGTAATCTCTTTATGACGACGCGAAGCTGAACGCGACAAAAGTCCTTTCAAATATTTACGTTACTTTTAACAAAGCGGCCAATCTGTTTTCTCTTCGACCTAAATTCTTCCCTTGCTTCTTATCGAGATTCTTCTTCTGTAATTTATAGCCTTTCAACGAAACCCAAGTATCGTGTTATTATATTATTTGTACGTTAATACGTCAAACGGCAAATTGGACAGAAGGAGATGAAAATTATCGAGAAACAAAATTCTTCTTTTTCTCTTCACCGAGATTCTCTTTATGCAATTTATCCATCTTTTTATGTTATCGAAACGGTGTTTATATTAGGTTGTCGGAAAAGTGTCTTTCTTTTACAGACACGTCTTTTACAACGACGCATCTTTATATAAACGTGTCTAACAAACCTAATCTGTCGAACGTTGTGACCTTTATTTTGATAGAACAAAACGGATCGTAGGTAATTCGATGAAATAACATAAAACGGGAAATGTCGTGCCTTATACAACGAAAGAAAGTTTTCGGACGACCTAATGAAACGAAGCGAACGATTCAAAGGAAATTTTAAGTTAGCGTCCGTGTTTTCTACGTTTGGCTTTTACTCGTTTTCACGTTACAGGTAGTCGTGGTAAAACAGATTTCGATCACGCGCATTTCTACATTATGAAATTGCATGTTTCTTTCTTGAAATAAGCATCGTTCCTGTTTGATACAGTTGTGGCCATCGCGTGATAACGAATTCATCTTGTCTCGATGCTCGTCGTATTTCATTTCACGCGTTTTAATGTCACGAACCGTGTAAAAGAGGTCATTTTGAGAAGCGAACGATTGGCTTAGGTTGGCTGTCTCAAACGTGTCTTTCTTTCACAGACACGTCTTTTACAACGACGCATCTTTATACCAACATGAAAGCTAATCCGTCGAACGTTGCGATCTTTAGTTTGATAGAACAAAACGGATCGTAGGTAATTCGATGAAATAACATAAAACGGGAAATGTCGTGCCTTATAAAACGAAAGAAACTTTTCGGACGACCTAATACGTTGCGATAGAAATGGAAAAATCCGATAAGCGGATGATAATTTTGCTAAAACGATTTCGTTACAGCAATGAGGATAATAATACGCTACGGATAACAGTAAGACGCAATTCACCGACGTAATAAAAATGTTGAATAGGATTGGGATAGGAGATTTGCATAAAAAACGTGAGACAAAAATGTCAGGGGAATTTGTGAAATGTTTTCCTTGTGATTTACAGGTATACGAGGTGGAAAGTTTCGCAACAGAGACGGGCGGCACTCCGGAGCCGAGGCCCTTTTTCGAAGATCCAGAGAGCAACATTACCGTGCAACTCGGTGCTCAAGTATATATGCACTGTAGAGTACAAAACCTGCAGGATACGCTTAAGGTAAATCCTCATTTCTCTTCTTTCCTCGACATTGCAGCCAGTGCTCGTACATATTTCGATCCTCGGCGGAGCATCAGTTGTATAATCTCGCAGTGAATTCAGCGACCCGGACGTTTCTTAAAGAATTTCAGAAATGACGTTATCCACAGTTTTCTCACGCGATCGTGCTTCCCTTTTCACGAAACTCTTGTGTTTTTCCTATCCTTTGGCAGGATTTTCCTTTGGCAAAATCTTGCTTCACGGAATAATTCCTTTTATTACGTGGCCGTTGCGCCATAAATTTTACAAAGTTTTTAGAGCGCGACGTACGATTTTTCGGTTATATTAGAATTTAACGAAGCAACAAACTCAAAAAATCGAAGAACAAATTTTTCTCTACTATATCGTATGATAATATATCGTAAGGAAGCAGAAATGCTTCGTTAACGTTAACGTGCTCTGTCTCTAATTTCTAGCACAGCTGTGATAAAAAGTTTCCGCGAAACTGTATCGCAATCAAGACGGAGTTATACACGCGAAAAAATGGATTCGGTAAATCGGTAAATCTCTTAGAAAAATAAACCAGCGGATATCGATTCCGTGCCAATTGCCAGTTCGACATTGTCTTTCTTTCTTTCTGCTTCTCGTGCTTTCTCGTTCCTAAAAGCTTTGCGTTGTTAACTCTCCGTTCACGAGGAATATCTGCTTGCGTTTGTTTTATCCGTTATCGTTTCTCCTCTTCGCATTTACTCTAACTTTCATAGGAAGAAAATTCTGTCGAACGACGGTCAAATATTTTCCTCTTAATTTCGTAGCCGTTCGACTAGAAGAGATTTTATCGGCGTGACACGCGCCCGTGTCCTTTGTCAGTCTGATGTAAGCCACTAAAGTTTCATTTTACGGTTAACTTCGTTTCGTGGTCGTTTCGACGATCGAGTGAAATCGTTTGCGACGACAATCGGTTTCGCGTCAGATTTCCTCGAAAAATTTACATCGTTTTCGTCGAGGACGTGCTTTTCTATAAGAAAAATAGCTCGGTATCTGTTTGGTCGATGATATGATTCTTACTGGGAATTTTTATTATTTCATAATTAGGAGGGAAGAATTCTTATCCAAATAAATAAGAATTATTAAATAGGTGTTAGTAAATAAATAATAATAAATATTAACAAGTATCAATAAATAGCTGTTCAGTAAATAAATATTCAACGATTTAATAATTTACTTTCGAAAATGCACGATAAATTATATATATGTGTACTGCATTTGATATAGTATTCGTCGTAGGAATATTTTTTTAATTTTTGAAATAATAAATTTTAATATGGATAAAATTGCCGAACGTGGTCCGTTTAATAGAATTTTATGTATTTACGATATTAGTAAAATGTTTTTCCTTGGTTTAATTCAATTGGCCGACGCAGAGTTCGATCGTAGCGGTTGGAAAAATATTGTATTTTGTACCTCTAATGATCCATTCGCGTGGTAGCTAATGGAACGTTCCCGTAAGATTATTTTCCTCGCCGTAGAAAGTTGGCGTTTTATCGCGTCTTTGTTCTCCTCGATATCATTTAATTTTCGATAATTTCACGAATATCGCGGTAAAACATGGCAATAATTGTATTTTAATTGCGCTTTGCAAGATCGAACTGCGAAAGAAAATACCTGTATCCGATTTACGAGATACGTGTATTTCCATATACGATATTCGCTTTGTTTTACGTTAATTTCGTTAATATATCGGTGTCTTGCTTCAATTTCCGAGTTAAATTAGCTTGCCTCGGGCAAAGAGGAAGGAAGAAGAAATTCAGAAAGCAAGTGCGCGTAAGGACATCCGAACGCAGAATGGTAGAATATTGGAATTTCCTGCTGACTACAATATGGTCTAAAATACGTATTACTTATAAAACACGTAATCTATAAAACACATAACCCACGGAACTCAATTACAACGCGTTCAGACCTAATCCTTTAATCTCTTAAACCTATCGAATTCCATTGAACGTTGCAATACCAAAACAGTTTCCATCGATTTAATCTCTTTCACCATCGATGCAAACCAACTCGGCTGGAAACTTCGCAACGAACGTTACAACTTTGTTCCTCGGTGGCCACTTTAAG
Source organism: Bombus flavifrons (assembly GCF_040668555.2). Classification (NCBI taxonomy): domain Eukaryota; kingdom Metazoa; phylum Arthropoda; class Insecta; order Hymenoptera; family Apidae; genus Bombus; species Bombus flavifrons. The sequence goes on along the minus strand of NC_138444.1, from coordinate 18,065,610 downwards.
CGAACCATGCCGTCTTCTCGCAATGGTACGAAGCTAGTACCATTTCGCTATAATACAACCTTCCATTTCCCGAAGAAGAAGAAGGAGAAGAAGAAGAAGAAGAAGAAGAAGAAGAAGAAGCTGTTGCCTCGTTCGCGTAAAAATCATCCCGCGCTGGTATATAAATCCGTTGAAGAGATGGCGATAAATTTGCGCCGCGCCTCGCTGTCTCCGCGGGACAACGAGTTTCCTTTCCTTCAGCGACGTTATTCGACGTCGCAACGACGAGTTTCGCTCGAGCATCGGCGATAAAAAGAACGTCGCGCGTTAGGAAATAGCGGCAAATGTTTCCGTTCCGCTTATTGTGTACCTCGCGGTACCTCGCCGATAAATCGCTGTCGAACCTGGCAATATCGCGCGCAAACCCCGTGTTTTCGAACGACCAAGCTACGAGCATATTCTGCTTGCGTTTCTTGTGATTCAATCTCCTTAAGCGAAGGCAAGCCTGATCGAGCGAAGCAAGTTGTTGTCTCGAGACCTGATAAGGCAATTGCGTGCACGCGTCTTGAATCGTTTGGCGATGAACGAAATGTGGTTATAATTTAAAAAATTAAATCGATTGTCGTTCGTTTTATCTAAATAGCGAATATCGTAAGCGTATGTCTCGCTTCGAATATTTTACATATACTTTCGTATTACGTATATTCTACAAATTTTTATTCTTCTCGATTTTGTCAAAATTGCACTATGTGTATGTATTAGGTCGTCGGAAAAATCGTCTTTTACAACGACGCATCTTTATACAAATATGAAACCTAATTTATCGAACGTTGTGATTTCTATTTTGATAGAACAAAATCGATCATAGGTAATTCGATAAAATAATATAAAACAGAAAATGTCGTGCATCCATTACTTCCTTATAAAACGAAAGAAACTTTTCGGACGACCTAATATGATCCACAGTCTATGCATTCGCCGATCTTTTTCAGGAGATTGTGACGCCTCGTTGTGCCGACGTACCTGCGTTGAAGTATTCGTTACGTAATTACAACGAAGCCAGTGGTAGCGTAAGGCAATATGAAGTATTCCTGGGTTCAACAAATTAATGTTTTTTTTTTTTTTTTGGAAAATATTTCAAGAATAACGGTTTTCATATGAACACGAGGACTCTTGTTAAATAAACATTATCGGATTCTCGATAACCTAGGTACATATCGTAATACGCTTTTGAGAGATTTTCACGCGCTTCTGCGGTTTTATCGTTAGTGGATTGTAGGAATTTATTCGTTGATCTCTGATACGATGTAGCAAAATGAGGTTTTAAGCATCACTTGAAGTTAATAATTTGCGATTGTGATTCTTGACGAGTAAAATTATCGACGAGCATGGAAAGGATTTATTTGTTCTAAAGTAATAAAATTGGTACAATAATACGGATACTAAAATAAAATAAAAATTTTCTGCTGAAAGCATTTTTACGCGAACGTTTGTCCGCTAGCAATCACGCAGTTATTCGTGTGATGGTTCGGTAAAGTTTCGAGCGACGAGATGCATAAACAAAATTGAAAATATTGGATTCCGTAACACGTTGTACAAAATTATATCGATTCTACAAATGTATCGATTTATCTAAAAAGAGAGAAAATTGCGGGAGGAACTTTGTATCTGATGTTTGAAAGCAACTAAAAAAATGTCTAAAAGGCTGACAAAAAGAAAAACAAAAGTCAGAAAAATACCTTTCTATTTTAAATGCAGAAGGAACGAGTTAGAAAAATGATATTTGAAAATTCTTCTAATATCTGATACGAAAGTATTGTACGTTTCGCAATAGGTTGTTTATTAATATCGACGATATAATTAATAGCACCATTGATCTCGTAGCAACGTTGCTGCAACGTGAAACGCGGATTCACTTTCGCGTAAACTTGAAATTACTGCCAGAAGTTTGGTCGTTTTTACTTTGAGGCAGTTAATAAGTGGCAAGTTTTCAAAATGACTACGGAAAAATCAAATTAACGTGATTCTCCACGGTGTACAGATTATACAGGGCGACCGCGAATGTTGCAGAAGCGCGCAGACCAGTTAAAAAGTTAATAAATCCAAGATCCTTGCTTATTAACTGTACCTTCTTCGCGTACCGAAGCCAAGAACCCAAGTAAACACCTTTATCACGCTGTGGAAGGTGTTTTCAGTTAAAAAGCTTGGAAAATTTAAGCTTGCAATGATTAAATCTTCCTTTTACTTTACTTTATCTCGTGTCATGCATAGATACTGTATACATAGAGAACACTTTTACTTAAAATATTAATATACTCGAGATTACATTTTGCTTGTTTAACTAATAAACGGTAGGTGCGATGAAAATTTGAAAATATTCTTGATATCGTTACATCCTATTACGGAAGCTCGTGCGGATAATTCAGTTGAAATGATCGTAGTTGATATCATTAATATATAGTTAGAAAAATGTAATTTTTATTTCGCTGTTGTACAAACATAATAATTCTTCTGACAATTTTTATCCCGTTAAAACTACCCGAAGTTATATTTTATACGCATTTCCCATTTCTTTCTACTTCTTTAACTGTATTACACGCATACATAGATCAGACGATCTTAATAACGATTATAATGAATTTTACCGAACCAAAAATTTTATTATGTCACGTTCTCGATGAATTTACCGCGTTTGCTTGAACGCGATGATACGATTTGAAATCTAAATTCGAAATTCCGATCGATACGTTAGTTGCTGCCACCAGAAACGGTCTAACGACTATTTCGTTTACCATAGATTTATTTTGTTTACTATTCGAGTTGAGGCTTACGACTGAATTTAACGAATCATAAAAGCTTGTTGCACTTACTCAAAGCGTAGCACTATCTTGAATTATTCCAAATTATTCGTGCTCTTAGCGACAGCTGAATGAAATCTCAAAGCTTGTTGCACTTAATTAAAGCGCTGCGCTATTCGAAGATTCCAAATCGTTGTATTCTCTTAATGATTTAATCGATAAATTGCGTGCACATGGGTAGCGTTAACTAGCGTTTAAATGCAACTGACAAATAAATTCCACGTTTCTGGCAAGGGAGAGGATTCAAGTTGTTCGAAATAAATAATTGCTTTTAATGTACAAGATTTATTCAGTTATATTAATATTAATATGCAACGATTTATTCAGATTTTACTTCGTTATAATTGTTATTCAGATCGAGAGACGTTTATAAATCTCGAACGTAAAATCTTTATCGGTAATTCGAGTAATCAAAGACAACCGATTATGAGCTCTTCTCATTAGGGGTCGATAAACTGAGCCGATAATATTTGAAAAGAAATGCAAAGTTTCTTCCATTTCCCAACACCGGAAACAACGATTTGATGTAATTTACTAGTTGGCAAAGAATCTGACGTTTAGTACGCCCGCTCTAAATCTCAACGACTGTGAAAGCTCCTAAAACTTTTAATTATTCACCGCATGAGAACTTCTCGTGCGTCTAAGATCGCGTCCAAAGTCGGTGTTTCGCGGAGATACACCATCCAACGCTGAAACTTGCTTCTGCAAGGCTGTCAGTTGTCTTAAGAGGTTGGTAGCCCGACTCGATCTGAAACTTCATTAACACCAACAAAAGAGCCGTTTCTCTACAACGTCGATTGATAACTTTAACGACGCTATACTTCGGACAATCTCGTTTCTCCTTACGTGAAATTTTCTCTCCTTCCGATCAATCGCCATTGCAGCAGTCGATCGATATTCGGATCAGCGTAGAACGACGCGTTTCTTCTTTGATTTTTTTATCGCAACTGTATCAAATGGTGGATCGGATCCAATTTGTGCGATTCTTTTCGAAAAGTTAGGAGGAATTTGTTTCGGTTGACCTTCTTTCCCTGTGTCTGCATCGTTGCCAGTCGATATAATGTGAATTTTACGCTCCTTTCCTATGCATTCTGAGTTTCAGAAGACGTACGAGTAGCATGATCATCCTTAAGTAATAGCGAACCGTTCTTTCGCGTTATAATCTAAGACACTCGAGTCAAACATTCTCGTTGAACGGTCTGAGATAAGCACGCTGCGTTCGTCCGTCGGTAGACCAAACGCTGTCGGTTCACCTACAATTAGTCGAAGAGGATCTGCATTAAACAAACAAATTTTATACATAAGCTAGAGAAGAACCTATTGTGTTACCTCCGAAACGAGACGAGTCGTCTGACCACGGAATCTGAAATTTCTCAAAATGTTCCTGAAAGTCGCAAATTAAAAAGGACGAAATATAAAGTATAATAAGGTGCAAAATATGAAATACGAAAGGATCTACTACGAAAGATCGCCGACTTTTTATGTAAAATTATGTCTTCATAAACGTGACTAAGGAAATAGAAGCTGACAGAGACTCTCTCTTATTTATTAAAAAATTATGATCAGGACTGTCTACTTTGAGTATTTCGTATATTTTGTACGTTACGAGTATTCCTTTTATTTCGGTATCTTGAAATTTCCCGTAAGTACGTAGAGAGCTTGCTATGTCGGTGGGAGACGAGAGAAGAATCACTTTTTCGAAGGAGAAAAAGAATTTTGATGGCCGAAAGAACGCGAAAGAGCCAAATATTCGATCGAAGGAAAGTCGCAACTCTGTATTCTCGAGCCACCTGCATTCTGTGATCGCGTTACTCTGCAACTCGCCATCGCGCTGATAATCGTCGCGCCTCGTTCAACTTGGTTCGACAATCCCAGTACGTTTACGTATTCGAGAAGTTTCTTAAGTCGGTCACAGAGAGAGCAGAAGCGAAGAATCAGTAACGTGGCGATGCTCGCGTTTCCAGCGAACCATCGGCGTGACCCTCGAGTCACCGGAGCACCGCTGCCACCTACTTTTCCACTTATAACAACCAGGGAAAGGGAACTTTTGACGGTCCTCCTTTCGTCTAACAGCCACTGCAAGTTTGTACACGTGTAATTAGCTTAACGAGTAAGCGGGTGCTGCCGCTAATTGCTCGCGAGCGAATCGCGACGATACGAGGGATGAGCCGAGAGAGAGATAGAGAGAGAGAAAAAGAGAGGGAGAGAGGGGTGAAATTGTTACGTGTCACGCTAACAGTTCGGGACGTTAAAGGGAATTCCGTTTCGCTCTCGTTTACTTTTCCCTCATTAATTCCACCGACCAACCCTTGGAAAAATATTTTCCGAACGCGAATCGTAGAATCTTGGGACACGGATCCTTCGTCAACGATCGTGAAACGAAATTTCAAAGGGCAAATTAATAGGCTAGTTCGAAGTGAATTGCGATTTTGAGCTGTGGTCGCGTGGTTTGTGATTCATTATGGTCGACAATGGTTCGTAGTTTTTCTTTTTCAATTGGAACTTTTAACGTTACGTCGAATACGTCAGATTTTTTCCTTCGATAATTCGTACGAAGAAACGTGGAGGAATTTTCGAAAAGATTAACTTTGGATGGACTTTCGTTGGAATTCGACTAAAACGATATGATCTTGGAAGAAAAATAGGAAGTTACGTTAAAAACGAGTAATCCCGTATGGTATATCGTGGCAGGATGTTGGTGGAATTTAGCCGGATAAGCGTACAAAGTCGTGGAAAATCCTTGGGGACTTGGCTCACCGTGGCTAACGCTTGGCAGATATGAAAAAATCCGAAGGAGGCTATAGTCCTTGTGCGGATGAGACAGGATCAGAGACGGCTGCGCGTAAAAGTGGCCTTGAGCTCGGATTAATTCGCCAGCAAACAAAGATACCGAATCCTCTTTAACCGGGACGCGACGACGCGCCTTCTCTTCAACTTCCAACCCTCTCTCTCTCTCTCTCTCTCTCTCCTTTTCTCTATCGACGTTCCTCTTCTATGGTGTCTCAGTCTCATATCTTTTCTTTCGAGAACCCTCGAGCGAACCGCTTTTGCTTTCTGAACCGACGTGACGCTTGCACCCGCACGGTTCGACCGTAAGAAAAGGAAAAAGAAGAGGGCGGAGAAAAGAACACACCCTGGCCGTTCGACAGGCAACGCAATATTTATACCCTCGCAGAACTACTCATGTGACGTTCGTGCCATCAACAGAGTAATCAAAACGAAACGTCGTAAAACTTACTTTATACGACTTAGTTAGCGTCGAGTGGTTGCCAATTATCTATTATTTGAATTACGATCAAATGTAATTTCACTTAGTATGCACTTATTATTCGCTTATAATTAATATTCTAGTACGCTCGTTTATTCTAATATTCTACGATCTTCCCTTAATTTATGTATCGTACGATCTAACAATTACACGAAAAACGACACAGATTGAAATCGATCGTCATCGAGGAAAAAGGTAATTTTTGTTCGAGTGGAAGACAGTGATCGTTGAATCTTGAACGATCTTCGATAGCTAAAGGCAATTTTTTGGCACAATATCAGACTTATCGGTTACCGAAAGAGGCTGTTCCCAATTGAAAATAATTTTCACCAGTGAGCAAAAAGATCTTGATCGTTTATAACGTTGTAAGTTCGACGTAGCGAATCAAAGTTCAGAGAACGTTCTGAGATTCGAAGATCATTCTGAGGTTCAAAGATCATTCCGGGATTCGAAGATCATCGTGAAGTTCGACGATCGTCCCGAGGTTCGAGGAAGACTTACCGTCAAACTTTAAAAGGACCAAAGATTATTTCAGAGTTGCAAGGTTGCTAGAAATTCCACAGCCATCGAAAAGTTTCGTGTTTGTGGAAGGTTTAAAGACTATCCAAACGTTTGGCAGATATCAGTGGTTAGAGGTCTCGCAAAAGGTGACAGAATTCCAGTGTCTGTGGAATAATGGAGGTCAAAGACCTACACGATGTCCAGCTAGCTCAGAGGTCAGCAATATCATCCGAACTTGAGCAAGTTTCGAGAATATCCGACATCAACCTATGGCTCGTTCTAAGCTTCTCGATACCATCGGAATTTCCGGATAGCTTGGAAAACTCCGATTTCCTCTGAATCATCGGATACCCTTGCAAGCATCGATACCTTCGAAGGCTTCTGCAACCACCGAGTGCTTTGAAACATCACAATACACCTGAAACTCTCATCGAATCTAATTCGAAATCATCTACCAACCAAAAATCACTGAATTCTACTAGGACTAACATTTGGAAGATCTTCAACTTTCTTTTTATTAATTTTGCGTGTAATTGTTTGTATAAATTGCGGCATCTAAATACAACACCGAAGTAGACTTGCATCTGTTTAAAAGCGTTAAGGTTGAGGTTGACTGATCGAAGAACAAGTGGATGAATTTGTGTAGGAATGTTATATTATAAATTAACAGGAAGAACAGTATGATAAACATAATATCGTTGCGCTCTCACAAAATCGAATATAATATCGCGTTTCGCGTATTCGTTACTCACTAATTCTACGTCACAACAACACGACGAACTTCTCTCGACCACGATAAATTCAACTCTGACAGTACTTTCCACGCTCATTTTTCCCTTAACAAACCTTGGTAACGCTCACAACACTCCTTGACAACATTAACGTATCTTGACAACGTTTATAAACAATCACCCCTCACGCTACGTCCTTCCCTGACGTCACACCATCCCACATTTGTAATAGAAAAGTATATTGAAATAATTAAAGGTGCAAGTATAAGTTTATGCTGATTCAGATCCTTACTCTCTTAGTGTTACTAGACAACAGACAATGGAATGATAGGAAACACGTTCATATATGTATAGCTGTTGAGGTTGTTCGATGTGTAAACAGAGAAAACTCGTGGATAAATTGTAAGGCAGAAAATATATTTAAATAGAAGTGTAATTATAAGTAAGAATACAATTTCAGCTGGTCCAGATCCGCACGCTAGCTGTGTTACCCAATAGCTGAAAACCCCGAAGCCAATGTCGCCTGTCTACTGTTTATGGTCTGTCTTCGTCGCAGTCTTTTGTCTACACGCTGTCGATGACTTCGGTGCTTGAGAAAACTAAAAAAGACCAGATGTAGAGTTTTCTTAGAAGTGGTGACCACTTTAACAATAGCAAAAGGACATTACCAAAGAAGTTAAGCTCATAGCTTGGGCTAGAGGCTACAGGGAACATCGATAGAAATCTGTTTATTAGTTCCTTTGTTCTTAGACCTTGCGACCCAAAACATAATGTATATTCAAGGGTACAATAATATGCACCTTTGCTTATTAAGAATATTTCTGGGTAATAGCAGTCTCCAGGTCACGGATATACATAAATAAAGATGTAGAGTTTTTCTTGAAGTAGTTACTTCAACAAAAAGTATCTTACGTCGTTTCTTTATTAATTAGGTATTTGAAAATGAACATAGGATCACGATGATTCGATGTAATCTGGCTGATTATATCTCGCTGTAAATAAATCTTCACGGTTCGAAATATCTCAAAGTCAAACGAAAGTATATTTCAGGTTACCACGTTGTGATTATCGCAAGCCCTAACTGCCTTACCTAATCTTCTCCAGAGTTTGCAGTGAGGTGACAGTGCCTCAAGGCGGTCTGTATCCGAACTGTTACTCGATCCCGCGGCTTCGTTACAACTTTGTAGGTTCGCTGTGCGAAACTTATCTCCATTTTTCTATCATAAAAACTATCAATCAAATGTTCAAAACGATAAAATACATCTCGATCCACTTAATCTATATAAATAAATATCGTTATAAACGTAATATTCGATAAACAATTGAAATAATTCGACGGTGATTAGAAGATCGTACAATTTTCCATATTTATGGAGAATTTAAAAGTGGTAAAACGTAGAGAACAGGGAAATATGCAAATTGAAGTATTCGTTCTAACATTTAGTATGCGAAACGAATCTCTATTTAATTGCATTTAGTTCCATTTAATTGCATTCATAAATGTATGGATTTTCATAAATCCGTGCGCAGTAGTAGCGATTAATATCGAATCTTTGATCAAACGTATAAAGATATCGCTGAATATTTCACGAGTAATTATTTCAGAGGAATATCTCCAATCTACGAAAAAATCTCTCGAAAATTTTAATCGTAAAAATGATCGCGTAAACTCTCCGAAGCAAAGTAATTAAAAACCACCAACTTTAAATTCAAACGAAAAGAATTCTTTGAAAGCCTCATTTACATATTTCGAAAGTTCACACTCGCAACGTAACTTCGATCAACGCGAGCAGCCCCAATGGCAAAAACACGTGGCTATCATCCTTTCGATCTGAGTCGGAAATCTGAACGTTGTCGGATGTCTAGAGCACTCTGGTCTAATGAAATCGTGGTCGTTATTACCAGGGGCATGCGAGTGAATTTTTTCTTCTTCTGCCTGTTAAAGTTGTTGTAGGGTCGTGTTGGTGTTGGCGTTGGAAAAATTTGATCGTACGAGCTCCATATCGCCTGGCCTGGAATATAAGATGGCGGAGTGCAAGCACTCGCCCTGGGAGAACGTGTAAAGTTAAACAATTTACGGAACTCGGCTCGACGCGGACTCGCTTAGCTTATGGTAAAATTATACCGTCGTCCTGATCGACAGTCTCGATAAACGTAGACCAGGATACAACTTTTCTCACGCCAATCCTCCTTCGTATAAATCACACGGAGTTCGAAGTGTATTAACATTTTTCGTCTTTCTCGCGCACGGTAGCCGTCTTGAGGGAAGAAAAGATTTCACTCTAGCAGATTGTGTTCGAACACTTACGTTATCCGTGTTATACTTTCACGTTCTGAAATTTCATTAGCGCTGCAACGAGAGCCGATTATCGCGATTACGTTGGTAAAGTTTGAGAGGAATTTGAAAATGCGTATAGAAATTACAATTAGCGCAAGTGTACGTATATTTTGCGATGGAGATCACGAAAGTATCTAAGTAGTTCGATCATCGAATATATCGACACTTGGTCAAAATATATAAATTTGCCGTGATTGGTGTCGAAACACCTTCGTGGGTCACTGTATTTAATCCTTTAACGATACTGATTCATGCTACGCGTTTCTTTCATTTTTCATCGATAGGTGAATTAATCATTTGTTTTTTGTCAACTTCGTCAGAGATTGAAATTGCTTGGTGTCCGAGTCACCAGAAGAAGTATCGACTTTATAAAAGTCGATTTTGATCGTTTAGGAAAGACACAGACATATCGGGACGGTAAATCCTGCGTTGCAACTTAGTAATAAAGAGAGTGGAGGCGGTGTATTTGAAATATGGTCAACTTTGTCAACAGTGAACTGCGCTGGATTGCAAAAAAAGAAAAAAGAAAAAAAAAAAGAAAAAAAAGGAAAAGAAGGAAATATCGTAGTTATTGCTGGACTTTTGACTTTACTCGTAATTTCTATTTATCTGGAAAGAGTTGAACAGTAACATAGAAAGAACATCTTTCTTTTCGACAGAAAGAAAAGTATACGGCGAAAGTTCCCCTCTAATGGGATCAGTGTTTGCTCTTATAGTTAAGATCAACGAGTAATATTCGCTGTTATAAACTTAATATCAGACGAGCTTTATTACGATGTTAATGTATTAATCCTTGCCTTGACACAATGGACCATCAACCCTCGAAATGATCCGCACGATAGTAATCGTTCGTTACGAATTTCGAAACTATGCTGGTAAATTTTCTGGTAGCATCTAAATAGAAAATTGTCAATAACGCTAAGATAAATATATCACTGACGATGAATAATTTACACAAATTACGTTATTCTTTCCTATTCTTGAATTTTATTTCGTTGTTGATAAAAGAACAAAGTAGTTTTGGAAATGTTTATTTGATTAGAGGTATGAAATTTTATTCTACCGTTAAAATGTTAATTAGTAACGACGCAGTTTCGAAAAGTACGGTGAATTATTTTGTGAAATTTGTTATTTCTGGCCTGAAATTTTTCAAACTCGGTTTTATGAAATATTCATATTCCATTCAAAGTATATGGGACTTTGTAAAACGATTTTGATATTATATACGATGCTGGTACATAAATGGCGTTAAACTGGCGTTAAATTTAATAGGAAAGTTTCGGAAAATTCGAAATTGGCTCGAATCGTTTGCGATTACGAGTATCGTTAGATAAAAATATTTTTACACCGCTGCGTTCTAAGATTTCACCACTTCCTTAGATTTCGGAAATTTCAAGAAACCAAGAAATCTCAACACGTACGCGTTTAACGATCCTTCTCCGTCTATGGCTGTTGGAAAATTTCCTAGCGAAAGTTCAGAAATATTTAACAACGATTATAATATTATTCCATCTATAACGTCACGGGTCTTTTGTTTCAAAAATAGTTCGCTTTTCTCGATAATGAATATCTTCAAATAGACCTTACAAGCATCTAAAGTATTTCATTTCACGTGTTTATCAGTTTCGTAAAAACCGCAATAAATAATAATAATGAGACTATATATCTTAAACATATAAGGTTTAATATTGTTTTATTAAAAATACTTGCGCTAATATCTTAACGAATAAAATGTTATCCGGTATTCTTATTATAGATAAGAGTTCATATTAAAAACGATACGAATTTCTCGAACAGTCCGATATCCAATTTTTGAAACTTAATTTTTCTGCACGTGTCTGGATAATCGTACGCAACTTTACGGTGAGTAGTCGTCGCACGTCTGATCGATAAGATCGTTCGAATTTTTGCGCGAGCGTGCAACGATCGGAACGCGTAATTCGTTTCGAACGGTTTCTCCTCTCCGAGGGAGGGGCAGGTTAAATTATGAAGCGAGAGATAACGTTACTCAGCTATTATATTCACGGTCGGATGCTGGGTTCCAGCTTATGGCAGCAGGCTGCAGCTGCACGCTCCGATATGCATACATGCGAGCGGACTACCACACGCGTCTTGACCTTACACTTTCGTAATTGCTCGTACATGCACGGCATCGCTGACCTATTAATTATTTTCACAATCTGCTAAAAATAAAAAAAAAGTAGAGGAGAAGGTCGGTTGAGAGTTCGAGCCCCGTTGAAATTTCCACACAGATCGAATAGCTAAGATAAGAATAGATAAGAAATATATGTAGATCGAATAATAACGATTTTCAGGCGAGCCTCTCAAAATCCAAACTGTAAGACGCACTTTGTATTAACACGATAAAAATTAAAAATAGGTTAAAAAATTGCTTAGAACGCGAGATAAATTTCATGGAGTAAACAATTCTCAACAATGCGAACGATTCAGTTAACATCGTCGAAAAAAATCTGTTCGGTGTAAAATGTATCAAACTCGCGCGGAAGCCAACATGTTAAAAAATCGTGTCAGCGGGATACGTTAATAGCGTAAACGATTAAACAACGGTGCTAAAGTAAAATATGTTCGATGGAGAAGTCGTAATTTATTGTACCCGAAAGTGGTCTCAGTTCGTCTGACCTATGATCCTTAAAATGGCTAAGCTTACATCGGTTGGCTGCGAGGTCATGACTATGAAATTTCGCGGATCGCAGGCTAGTCCGAGTGGAGTGCCTGTAACCGTTGTTCGTGTCTGGTCTCTTAACCCTGATTTGCTCCGTCTATGGTCCTTTGACATCCGAATTGTCCAGATTGCGTCCCAGGACCTTCGAGTGACTCGAACCGAATCCCGCAAGCTCGAAGAGAAATGGCCGTGATTCCGGTTTCTCTCGTTCCTCGTGTTCTCAGGAAATTTTCCTATTGCGGAAAAGTGCGGAATTGGATCTCCTCAGCCATCTCGTCTTTCAAAGATTCCGAAAGCTGCGTTACTTCAGGGTTGCGTTATTTTACTTGCGAGTTTCACAATAGAAATAGCGGTTTCTTTTTGTGAAAAATTACGTAACGTCTCGTACGACACGCATAACGTATTCGGAAAAGTGGTGCAGTGGAACGCGTGGAAATTCCATACAATTCTTTTTTCTTTTTTTCTGGTTCGATCGGCACACGTGAGGCTACTACTCATTTCCAGAGACAGGTCTCGTCCCGCTTATAAGCGCGTCGATGATCGATACGATCGATTCGCTCCAATTTCAGCGAGAGTATCGAGTTTTATCGGATCTCTGTATCCTCCTTAGCCGATCGTTGGCTGGTCTGTCGAGTACGCGAGGTACGTTCACCTTTCCCGTCTATCTCGTATTTTAAACTGCTGATTCGACGAACGACGATTTATCTCGGACACTGCAGCGACAGGCAAACATTATTACGCCTTGTTATCGGGAGCTGCAGCACACTACGTGTCGCCGTCCTATCGTTCCACACTCTTTTCTTCTCTGTTGTTTCTTTCGCGTCTAATATCAACGATCCTCTTCTTTGCTTAGCGCGTCTTTGTTCAACAAGAGTGAAAACGAGACAGTCTTTGTCTCATTGCCGTCGTTGATTTATCTTGTGCTTTGTTTTTGTTAAGGTTTTATCTCGTAATAGAGGGAGAGAGAGAGAGAGGAAATGCGTGGATGAATGTCGAAAAATTATACCCACGAAAATCTGCTCTAGCCTGTTCTCGATCAGCTAAGCTCAAGTGCATTGGTCCCTTATCGCCGTATGTTTATAAATCGACACATGAAATGTATACACAAAAGTCGGCACGAACTTATGGGATGACCTAATAGAATAGAAAAATATATTTAAGCAAGTTTAAGTAGAAGTAGAATGTGTATGCTAGTCCAGATCTGCACGCTGGCAGCGTTACTTTACGAAAGAACTTTCAAGTCATGGGCCTAAAAATTACGGAAAACTGGCCTGTCTGTACCCCGTTGCATTATTTGTTCCTAGGAAACTATGAGGCTGAGAGGTCTTTCAAATCGATTTAGCGCTAAACGATACTCAATGGCTTCGAGAATTAAGAAAATTAAATTTTAGAAAAGATGTGGAGTTTCTCTTGAAGTGGAATCCACTTCAACAGTTTTTCAAGGAATCGTCGAGTTATTTTTTCGAAGAAAGCTTGTGCTGTACAGTTTAGTTTGTGTGAGATACGATGCGTTTCATTGCTATATATTTTGTATCGTTAGAAATGTGCTAAGCATAATATTCGAAATAATCCATCTTTAACACGTGGTATTTATATACAGGGTAGTTGGTAACTGGTGGTACAAGCGGAAAGGGGGCGATTCTACGCGAAAAAGGAAGTCGAAAATATAGAATAAAAATTTTTCGTTCGAGGCTTTGTTTTCGAGAAAATCGACTTTGAATTTTCGCTCGGTACGCCTGCACTTTATCGCGTCTCGTTATAACGGATCTCAATGTAGATCGTTGTCTCGATTGACGTTATTTTTAATTTTTAAAATTTTTAAATTTTTATTCTATATTTTCGACTTCTTTTTTCGCGTAGAATCACCCCCTTTCCGCTTGTACCACCTGTTACCAACCACCCTGTATATGAAATAATAAAAGAGAGGAACAAGTATGAAAGATACATTTTTACGTAAATAGTTCTTTATCTTTGAAGAATAATTCGAGACGATACAAGAAAGACGTTCTTCCAAACGTAGCTGATGTTCGAGAAACAATAAAATTTTTAATTTCCCTCTGGATATTATCCTAAAGTAAATTTGTTTTGCGTAAAATACGCCGATTATTTATTTATCGAGCAATGAAACGACAAGCCGATAATATGCACACGTATTCACATAACGATGACTTCAAGTAGACGGTCAATATTTTAATATTTTATTGAATCAGTGAAATAGTCAATGGATAAGTAGAATGTGGAGAATTAGGATCAGACGACACAGACTACTTTGTGAAACTGAAACTTCTTCTTCCGTTTATTATTTCAAAAAATTCGGTCTAATTAGCGCAATAACAATAAAGATTCTTCATCGATGAACAAAGTTGAAGCCTCTGGTTTCAAGTTCTGCCTCTGGTTTGAATGTAAGAAGGACTGTAATTACAGAGCGTCCAAATTTCCCTGAGAACAGGTGTTACGAGGCTTTTCAACAGTAAGAAATCACAAAGTAGTTTCAAAGTTTTTAACTTGATTAATTTTGATCGATCAAGTTTTCTCTTTCCTTGCTGCTCGCAACGAGATCGTAACATGCGAATTCGTTATTAATCGCGAACGTAATTATTCATATGTACAATACTCTTTACACGAAATATTTATTAAAATGAAGCGGCAAATCAATGCCAGCCGTTTTAACCATCTTTTTTCTTTGCAATTAACAAAAGTTAATTTCTTCGTACATTCGGTCTTAGCCTCGTTCAAAGACAGAAAAATTTAATGAGTATGAGAAGTATCTGTATTCACTCGTTACTGTCTTAATTAAAAGAGACCATTTTCTCCTTGTAGAACAGTTATAAAATATCATCGATTGAAAAAGGTGCATATCTAATTAATACGAAGGAATTAACGAATCTTTTAAAGAAAGTATGTCTTAATTAAGAAATGTCTCGCAAAGACGATAAAATTTACGTTTATTCGCTTGTTTTAAAATTATCTTTCCAAATAAAAATTACGTTCCTCGTGTTTCGAATGGTTGAGCGGTTACTTTTATTTCGTTACTTAGAAAACAGGCCACGTTTCTTCCAGTTTTGAAATAATAATTTCCAATCAATAGACAAAGTGAAAATAATTGAGCGACGCGTGACATCCGGCGCGATGAATTTTTTTGACTAGTTTCATTGCTTCGTGTTCAATGTTGCAATACGGAAGATAAATATTGATATTCGTAGATGCATTATTGATCTCGGATGCTTGCTCTATTTTTTCTTTTAATCAATCCAATATAAATTGAAACGAACAAAATATCGAGCTTTCACTTTCAAAGGCACGAACGTTACTACGAAAGAATACCAAGTAGTCTATGTCGTGTGATCGTGATCTGGTCTCATTCTACTCGTTCGATCTTGTATCGTTGGAATATCGATTCATTAAAAAATTGTAATAATATCGAAAGCCACGGCAATCCATCGCTTTACGAATTTATAAAAAGACACGAGTAGGACTTTTATATCGAATAATCGTTACAAGGAATCGACATTTTCCTTTCGGTTATAATTTCTGTATTGCTTTTAAATAATTTGTTTCATTTCCGAAGCTGTTTTAGTATCGATTTCTCTGTCGATCGTTGAATTAAAATCTCATAGATGTAGTTTCGCGAAGCTTCCGAATTGATTGCAGCGTTTCTCAATTGAATTGCAACGATAGAAAGGTTAACAGGTTGTGTCCCGTTATCGAAGCTTTCGATTCGCCCGTGAAACTTGCCGCGAATCCTCCTGTCTCTCCATGTTTCCCCGTTTACGATCAAAGTCTTGCCGCTTTATCAAGCGAACTTTTCACTTAGCGGGCTAAAGAATCGCAAAACAGAACATCGGATTTCAATTTAACAATTCCTCGCGAGTATTAATCGCCGCAGGGACAGAGCGTGTGAATAGAAATGGGAATAAACGCGCGTAGTTGGACAGCGAGTTTCCTAAGATGTAATTATTCACTGCTCAGCCTTTTATAATAATGACAAATGACCATAGGCGTCCGTTCAGGCTGTCCTTTGCGTCTCGAGCAGGCGAGGCCGGTGCAGCGTCTCGAAATCCCTTTCCCGGCTACCATGCCGCGCCTAACGATTCTTTAACTCCTTCGTATCAAACTGCGGAACACCGACTGCGAGCACTGTATTAAATTGTACCGACGGAATTTCCGCCAGACGTTTCGCTTGGGGCTCTCGAGTCCTCACAGCTGGCCCGCAGCTATAATGGATTAATTCTTGAACGATTTATAATGGATCATAGAAATACGAAGATTTTACGCTAAATGTCATACGCTTAGCTTCATATTTTAACAAACTCATATTTTACGAGCGTGTCACCGCGATGGTAGCCTGTGTACCGAATGTTACAAGTTCTGAAGAAACTAACGTTTGTTACCTGCGATATTTTAGGTGTTCCATCGAAACGTGATCCACAGGACTTAGATCATCGGCAACGATATAAGAAAATGCGCCGATAAATTTTACAATTTAAAATTCTAAAGGAACTAACGTCTATTGGTTGGGTTGATGTATCAGGTTGTCCGAGAAGTTTCTTTCGTTTCATAAGGCGATAATAGACGAGCAACGATTTTTGTTTTATCCATTTCGTTCTATTTCTATTATTATGTTCGTGCATAATTCGCTAATCTAATCTAAAATTAATATTATTTCCTTATAAAACGAAAGAAACTGTTCGGTCAACCTAATACCGTAAACCTTGTACCTAAAAGTAATCTTAGGCCCCAAACAGCGCTTTCCGAGGTAATTTCAATCGGTCGAGGCTCGGATCCATTTCATAAGGAGAGCCTTGAACTCTTTACGCGTTGCTCGGTTCGCGGTATCTAGAAGAAGATCGGCCTTATCTGCGCCTGGCTTTTAGATAAAATCTAGGACGCTTTGATATCGTGACACCCGGGGTTTCGTCAACGAAGTTTTCATTTCTCCGGGGTTTTACTGCGTACTTGCTGCCCTGTTTGCGACACCTTGCTCTCTTTGAGCCGCGTTGAAACCCGGCAAGGTGATTATTTCGGATGGCATGCATCAAGGGAAAGAAAGATCGGAGTAGCCAGCCGCCTACCGAGCAACGTGATATTTGAATTCGAATACACGCGGCGTGTTGCTACGTGGAAAGGACGTCCGATTTACATTAAATTTACATTGCTATAACTTGCTTTCGTGTTTGAGATTGATACGCCAGGCGAAATCTTTCTGCGTCTCTTCGGTGTAGAATCTCACAGGAATATACATTCATCCGACGTAGGTAGATTGGAAGAAAACGTCGATACACGTCGAAAACGAAGTTGGCAAACTCGTCGTTTTTATTAGAAAACTGGCGCGAAGCTTCTTTTCTTTCTTTCTTTCTTTGTTTATTCAGATTCCGAGAGACTGGATTTCGATGGTGTCGCGTCGAACGAGCAAGATCTTTATACGATTTTCTGGCCGTTGAGCGTTAATTAATTCTTTCATTCTTCCGTTCGGTTGCACGATTATGCAACTTCCAATTATGCAGATTTTATTCTGCGACGTAATCTTTCTTCGCGACAGGACAGAGATAATTGTTTTACGTAAGAAGCGCAAAGTGGAAGATTCGTGTTAGGCTCTTGCAATATGCAATCTCAATTCGCCATTTATTCCTTCGCGCGATATCTTATCGCCTGTCTATTGCTTCACATTATCAACGTCATTCGTAGTACCGATCGTAGTAATGGCACCTAACGCTGTCACGTTTAACGCTGTGTTGCATGTGTCAGGTAAAATTCGTGATAAAAACGGAAGAGCCGAGCAATAGCTTAACTCAACTGTCCTTTAATATTTTTATATGCCTTTATTCACCAAAGTGTTTAAGTACGATATTACAACGAAGTAGCGAAGTTACAAAGTATTAAAATAGTTGTTCAAATCGCGGCCAAGACTGGAGTTAGGTACCCAAGGCTAGTCTCGTGGTCGAATGCTCGCAGTTTTTATACGTTGAGTTTGTAGGAGTCGAGGGACAAGGAGAGGACATGTGCAAAGGTAAGGTCAAAGTCTAAAGGTTCATCGTCAGGTAGTGTGGAATGACGTGGATTTGGGTATTGTCGCTGTGACACATGCAACGTCGCTACGTTCAATGCTAATACCGAGAGCATCGATGCGTTTTTCGATCTCCGCACCGTAATATCGTCAAGTCCGACAAACCGAGTTAAAAGCCTCGAGACTCTCCTCTCGTTCTCCTCGATCGTCCTTTGAAAATTCCATCTTTTTCGATTTCAGGTGTCTTGGGTTCGCAGACGAGGCGACGAGCTGCACTTGCTCACGATCGGCTTGGACACGTACGCGAGCGACTCTAGGTTCTCGCTGGCCCTGGAGAAGCCGAATGATTGGCGGTTGCTTTTGCGTTCGGCTACCGAACGAGATGGCGGCGTGTACGAGTGTCAAGTCAGTGCTCATCCGCCATTAATCAGAACTGTCCATCTCACCGTGTCAGGTGAGTAAATGTGTCTTTGTACGCGCGTGTACGTATCTCTATCGCTGGCCCGTTAGTTGTCAGAGTCGAACAGCAATCGCGGCCTGCAATTTCTATCCGGCGAGGCCTCTGCTCTCTCGAATATATGTGCCCTTTGATCCGACGACTTCGGTGTCACCAATAAATCAACCACGGCACGCCACTGCTTATAGAGAGACAGCCATGCGATGGTTCTCTCGCTAATCAACCGTAACGAGAATTTGACGGCAATGCCGACGATTATCGGTTCAACGTTTTTCGTCGGTGATTTGAGATAATGGACGCTTGGCACCCTGTTTGCGTGACTCTAACACCTTCACCAAAACCTGAATTTCTACGACTTAAAATAGCGTTCTCTGCAGAACTAGCTTCTATTCTGGTCGTTTGTTAACGAGAATTTTAGTTTATGCAGACTTTTACTTCGAATTAGTTGGCTGTGATTTGTGTTTGAAATCGCGCGAGATTAATAGAGAGTTTGAAAGTTTGTTCGGAAAGATTGGTCGTTTGTTTCTGTATAGAATATTATTTTGCTGGGTGGTAGATATTCAAATTAAAAGTAAAAGTTGCAATTCAGGTCTACCTTCTATTCTTTTATTTCGAATCATTTATCAGCGTGAATTTGGGATTACGTAGACGGACTTTGAGTTAGTTCGCTGCTATTTAAGCTGATTTTCGTTTGGTAGTTCGAATCCTGTGTTTGGAATTACGAGAGATTAATCCTCGTTTGGTGAAGGCTGGATCTTCGTCGTCGCAAAAGTCGAACGTGTTATCGAGTTGTACGAAAAGCTTGGAACGGAAAAGGAAAGTTTCAAGGAACACCGTGTTCTTATAGAACTAGAATTTTGTGATGTATTAGCGTGTCGAAATTAAAAATAAAATTTCCTGTGTAGATTTGGATTCTATTCTGTTGTTTATTAAGATACAAGTAAATTGTGGAACGAGGGAATAAAAGACGAAGGTTTTAAACAGAATATTGGTTCGAGGATAGTATCGGTGGCGGTAGTTTATCGAATTAAGAACGAAATTTGAAATTTAAATTTTGATTTTAGGTTGGATTTAAAATTTAAATTCCAACGGGGGTTGAATCTTAATTTCGGATTTGGGAATTTTGAAGTCGATTAAAATGACTTTATAAGATGAGACTAGACGATGGTGTACGACGAAAAATCCAATTTCCCAATCCAATTAAAAAATAAACTAACGTTCAAAACCGTCAAAAATTGGACGCTCACACTCGTAACTATAATACATGTGAAATTGCTGTTAAATGCGTGTATCTTTGAAGCTACGACGGTGGCCAGAAGTTAGAAAGGGTGTTTCTTGATGAACGGAGTAAGCGATAAAGGGATGGAAACGGTTAAATATTAAACTACAACGTTTGAAGTGACCACGGGTTTGGTTATTACACGTGGCGGTTCTGCGGAATCGCTGTAATTTCAAACCGTATCGGGCAAATTATAATTCTCTCAAGTGCAGTTAAACGCAGCAACCTGAAATACCAACGGAGTCACTTTAAACTCGTACAGCTCGTTCCTAGGTATTACGGTTGCCGGGAGAATTGCGAATTTTCGACTGCAACGTGTTGCCAATTGAACCGTGAAAACAGTTTTTCGATTTTCTTCCAACTTGCGCGATATATACGTCGAGTAGTTTTGGAAAATCGACCAATAGTCGTCGATCGTTACGTCTTTTCTTTCTTCGGTCAGATTCAGTCAGATTCGTTCTAAGCGATTACTATCTAAAACTGCCATAAGTTCGGAATAACGAAATCGATATCGTAATTAACGTCGAACCGATCCTCTTTAAGCAACGTCTTCCAACTTAAAGAAAATTTTCAAAGAACGTTGCAGAAAAATTTAAGCAACCCTTTATTCGATTAAATAGAAAGTTTCACCACCGGAAGAGAATATTCATCGATAGCGGACGATCCTGTATTTTGGACGGTTAATGAGGAGCTCGTTGGAACCGCGAACAGTTGCATATTACGGTGTCTCTAGAGTTAATCTCGTTGAAGAGAGCAGGACAAAAAGCAAGCCCATTATTCTCTTAATCTAGCCTTGCAAAGTATCTCGGGAAAGTTAGCCTGGTAGATACATAATCCGCGGCGTTCTGCGGAACATTTTCGCTACACCATAAATCACGAAGGCTCGCGTCGTTAGGGTGGTCCTTGTCGTGGCATAATGGCGATCTTGCAGCTGTAACGATGTCCTCGTGCCACTCACGACTCACCGTGCATACACCCCTTAATTGGACCTCTGTCTCATCTTTGCGCCTGTATCCCCTTTGCCCATCCTCCGCGTTTATCTTCTTCGTCAATTTTTAAATACGATTCACCGAGAATATCCTTAAAAAGAAGACCTTTATTCTTTACAATATTTTGGTAATTCTTTTATATTAAATTTTCGCAAATTAAATTAAATTAAATTACGTAATAGCACGAGATAAACGTTTGTCCCTGTTGTGGTTATTCGATGTGTAAACAGAGAAAACTCGTGGATAAATTGTAAGGCAGAAAATATATTTAAATAGAAGTGTAATTATAAGTAAGAATACAATTTCAGCTGGTCCAGATCCGCACGCTAGCTGTGTTACCCAATAACTGAAAACCCCGCAGCCAACGTCGCCTGTCTACTGTTTATGGTCTGACTTCGTCGCAGTCATTTGTCTACGCGCTGTCGATGGCTTCGGTGCTTGAGAAAACTAAAAAGACCAGATGTAGAGTTTTCTTAGAAGTGGTGACCACTTCAACAGTCCCGTTGGCATTGAGTCAATCGCTTTAATCATTCTTTCGCATAAATAAATCTGCGTTTCTCGTTGACGTTCGTTTCGTTGCATTTCATTAGAAAAATGATCTCTGTCGTTGCGTTTCCAGAAACTTCTACGATTTAATTCAATCTGTTGCAACCACGAGATGCACGACTGCCGTTAGATAAAAATTGACGCCTGGGGTGTGATCCGTCGTACGGAATTTAAATATGTATGAAGCTGTGACAAAACGGAAGCAAGTTGGACGGCAAACGAATACAAACGCGCTTAGCTGTCGGGAAAGTAGATAGTTGGTGGTGAATCCAGCGGCGCGTGTCATAAAATGTCGGTTTACGATGTCAACAACTGAAAAGCGTTCGGTTCGACGGTGCTACGGAAGCTTTCGCTACGAGTCGTACGTTAAATTTCACGTTTTCGTGCTTATTATTCCTTGCCGGGCTTATTATTCCTTGAACCAGTTCCCTTCCCGTTTTCTTGGATTTCCTATGCAGCTAAAGAAATGACCGAAGTGCGAAGTTACTTTCCACGCGATTTTTTCTTCAAATTCGTTCGAAGAAAGTAAAAATGTTAATTGACGTTTTAATCGACGATATTGGTCGTTGTACGAATGCAACTTCGTGACCGGTTGATCATTTGCTCGATGATTTAAATTACCTAGGTAGTTACTAGGTCGAGATACGAATGATCACATCTTCTATGAAACTAAAAATCGTTTTAGTTTGAACGGGAGTACGTGTACATAGAACTACGGTCAGCCACAAAACTCTTAAAATTAAGTCCATCTCTTGAATATATGAATTTTGTGTGCTACACTAGATTAGCCGCGTAGTAGTGATACACATATATGGGTATGAGTGTGTGGAAATATGTGCGTGCACAGCATCTCGTAAAGCAGATGAATGCAACTGTTCCGCGAGTAGCGTGGTATAGAAGATGGAGGGACAAAGAGAGTGCTGAGACGCGTGCAAATGTGTATCGACGAAGATCTTGCGAATCACATGTTAAATAAATCTGCAACTATTTCGATGTCAATTCCAAGTGTAATCTAAGTGTTCCTATACATTTATTTCGACGATTAAGACTCGCAATTCTCGACAAAAACGTTAGCTTCGCGAATCTTTTTAGCGCGTTAAGATACATACTGTTAAAATGTAATACAATTTATTCGTTCTGACCCGCGTACTGAGACAAAAGAAAAGATTATAAAATACAACGTTACAAGTATGAATTACAGCTGTGTTATATCTACGTGAAATAAAAATGGTAGGATCGATATTGTATCGACATCTCCTCGTGTAAGCATAAATAATGTCTTTTTATCAATTTCACGTTGACAAAATTTAAGTTTCGTAAAGTTTCTGACGTGGATTTATCCCACAATTTTTGTGAGCCGAGTGTCCGAATTGGTCTGATTCATTTTCGAAATACATCGATGACAATTGTATCGGCGTGTAAGTATAAATAACACAGTGACAAACCGCGATTCTACTTTCTTTGATAAGTCGGATGTACAAAATTCGATAGGCGCTCGTAGGTTCTCGCGACTGATCGTAGATATCGAGTGGAATCTCTGTCATGAAACGATTCGAGGTCTCTTAAATAAAATGTTACTATCGAGAAATCTCGTTGAACTTTTTCATGGCACGTGCTGCGAAAGTGGCAGGTGTATTTGAAAAAAAGGAGGTGAAAGAGTACGACGAATCGACGTAACTCGAGCTGGCACGGGTTTAACCGTAGCTGCGTGTTTTCATAAAAACAGCTATTTACTTTGCCGCATTGGAATACACGTGGTTGTTCATGGAAAAGCAATACGACACCTTTTGGGCACGTACGTGCAATTTTCAACGAGCGACACGGTCCGCGCGTGAAAGCGCACCCTTTGTCGGCTGGCTTTTCAAACAAATGCGCAAAGAGGGCCGTAGGGTTCGTTTCAAGTAGTTCACAGGCAACAGGAAAATCTACCTCCTTTTATTTTACCTTTTCCTGGATAACCATTCATAAAAGAGTCTCCTTTCTACGTGTCTTTCGTCGTACGCGATGTTCCTTAGAGGATCGTCTATATTTCGATACGCGATGCGAATGGAAACTCTGTAAATTTAATTTACTCAATGGCTATAGTAGATAACGTGTAAAAAAATGATCTCTGTAAAGACGAAATGTTGTAAAATTATCTGAGAACAAAATTGTTTCATCTCTTTTTTCAGATTAACTCTTTCGGTGGTTGATTTTGTTTAGTCTGTGCTTTGCGCCTTTCAATTTTTCACGAATGCATAAATATGTACAGTCTAATTACGAACGATAGAAACATATTAATTTTACAATTTTAAACGTCTTCCTGTAATTTTAATCTGCAAGAATTATGCGGCTAGCTTCAGGAACGAAGCGTAAGAAGTTAAACGGATTATGGGTGAGAGATATCTTCTTAGAATAGACTGTTTTATCTTGATTACTGGTGTCAGCCACTAAGTCGCAATTAGAAGTTACAAAAATACCGTAAAACACAGTTCTCATAATCCCCCTTTCGTAGAACAATTCCGCAGGTAGAAATAACGTTCGATTATTCTCTTGGCCCTTAGATTACTCAATTTTCTTAATAGCTGAGTTAGCATTAGTTAACCGTCGCGTGCAATTGCGCAACGATTTTGCCTTCTAATTTGAACCGATAAGATTTACCTGCGGACGAGTTTCCGCAGCGTTGCACTTCAAAAGGCGATTTGATTGACGTTCGCGACTACGTAATACGTAGTCGGATTAAGAAGTGACAAGTCAGATAAAGGTAACGTGCCCGTGTTCCTATCTCGCTGCTTTTATTTCCTCAAAGATTTTCCTATCTTTGATCAACGCGTTTTTTTTCCTCCTCTATTTCTGCGTTAGTTTCCAACCGAACATGTACAGATACGTCGTTGTTGGTATATCTTTTCCCATACATGAATCTAGATAGCCTCCAAGCTATTTCGTTTTTATTCGATTTATGTTTGTTTCGGGAAAAGAATGATTCACGCAGTCGGATAACGTGATAAATTGACGGCTGGTTTTGCGAAATATCCTTCGTGCTTTTGCCAGAGATGATTCCGTTAACGAAGGGAGACCGTTGAAAATAATGTCTATAATATCTTAGAAATGTCAATCGAATCGATATTAATCGTGTCACAGCGTAACGCCAGAGTATCTCGGTCAAATCCTTAAATATTAATTCATTTCCTGTGCAGAATTGAAAATAGATATCTTTCACATCTCTCTGAAAATATCTTGAAATTCGGATCGCGAGAGATCTTAACGACGAAGATACTGTGCCTTCTTTCGAATTCTTCGATTCCACTGTCAATCGAACGAACGAACGACTTTTAAAAACATGCTCATGCGCAAGTACGCATATTAGTAACTGTCTCTCTATTTTATTTTTAAAGCTAAGGACTATTTTAACGATAGGAAGGTACGACTGAATAAGAAACGAACCAGTGCCTGGGCTTAAAGGCACGCGGGAATGTAAAAGGATCGAAAAGGTCTTTTGTAAAAGAATAATTCGCATCACTTCGAAGGAAGTTAGCGTCGATCTACTCGCGTAATGTAACGTCGTTTCATGAATGATCGAGCATGTTTGAAAATAGCCAGCGACGAGATTCGGAATCAGATGCAAGCATCCGCAACGCGGTCACCAATACCTAGCAGATTGGCGTCCGGTCTTCCATGAACAAGGACTTTGAGGTATCTGCTATTGAAAGTCAAAGAGCGTGCAAGAACATTTCCCGTGATGTGCAACTTCGAACAGCCATAACTTCGAAAGGGAAGCGTTCGTAGATATACGTACATTCATGCGATATTTGTTTCATTCGGACAGCCCGGTGAAACATACTCGAGAAATTTGCTTCAATGTTCCAGACATACTGCACACTGATCTAACGTAAACATCTGACGTACGTGCAATTTGAATATTAGACGTCGTTACGTTATTTCCAGATTTCGTCTTTTCTTCCGTCTTTACGTCCAATTCAATCAACTTCTTTCGTATATTTTATTTTATTTATATTCTACCGGAAAGATTTTTCGGAATATTTAACATTAGAAATACCACACTAGTCAAATTGGCTGGTTTTACAATTTTATTTTAAAATTCCTACTTCGTATTATATTTTTGTTCCGCAATGATGTAATGACTTTCGCAACGATAACTAAAAGAATAAAATAATGAATTTTATTTTGTTTTTTATGTATTCAAACTGAAAATAATTTTGTATCAAGGCTACTTATACCAATACGAGTCGAAATGACTGGTACTTGTCAAAGTATAAAAGGTCCTGCGATCTATTTATGGAACCCCGATTAACCAGTTTCCTCGTTTTCTACAACTCGCCACACGTTTTTCAAATTTTTACCGCGTATCGTTCGATATGACGATATCAGTTGTCAGGAAAATTCCGGATCGATCGTTAGATCTCTAGATGCTAACGCTAGAAATACCACATCAGTGAAAATGACTGGTTCTACAATTTTATAAACGTGTCAACCCTCGTTTAGGGATTATGGTCCCAGATGGATTAATAATACTAAAATTGTATTACATAACATGGAATTCCTTTTGTAAGAAAGTAATAAATCGATAAATATAAAAATATTCTATTACTAGGTACTTTTTATAGACCAGTCATTCTGACTGATCTTGCTAGATCTTTCGTGTTAACCCCTTAATCTACGATTTGCGTTTGGTTCGATCATATACTACGGGCTATGCCCGTAGTATTTACGTTTGATCCGATCATCGTACTACGAGCTATGCCCGTAATATTTACGTGTGGCCCGATCATCGTACTACGGGCTATGCCCGTAGTTGCAGGTTAAGGAGTTAACTATCGGTAGTTCTAGTGTTAAGAGTGCTATTTCGTAGATATTTTCGACGTTCGTATTTTTCCCGACGAGACTGTTGTCGTTTAAATCTTCCTTCGTGTGACCTGTGATCTTTCTTTCTTAAGTCAGATATCTGATATACAGGGTGGTTGGTAACTGGTGGTACAAGCGGAAAGAGGGTGATTCTACGCGAAAAAGAAGTCGAAAATATAGAATAAACATTTTTCGTTAGAGGCTTTGTTTTCGAGGAAATCGACTTTGAATTTTCGCTCGGTACGCGTGCACTTCATCGCGTCTCGTTATAACGGATCACACTGTAGATCGTTGTTTCGATTGAATGTAACGTCAGCAGCATATTTCGATTTCTTACAAAACAAACTACCGGAATTATTAGAAGATGTACCGCTGAGAACTAGAGGATGTTTAATTTTTCAACAAGACGGTGCACCACCACATTTTAGTCGTCGTGTGAGAGATTTTTTAAACCAACATTACCAAGGCTGGATTGGTCGTGCTGGAACAATAGCTTGGCCACCACGCTCTCCTGACTTAACTCCGCTTGACTTTTATTTATGGAGCCATATTAAATCAATTGTCTATTCTGAAAAAAACGCAAGTTGCGAGCAATTGAAAGAAAAGATCATTGTAGCCTTCCATACTTTAAAACGATCGAATACGTTAGAAAGTGTTCATAGAAATTTAATTAGAAGAGCAGAAGATGTGTTCGGCAGAATGGGCAACATTTTCAGCAATTTTTTTAATAATAAACTTTATGATTACTTCATATTATTTCATTATGTATTCCTAATTTTCCGTTACAGCAAAAGCAAACTTAAACTGCGATAATATCCGTCGAGACAACGATCTACAGTGTGATCCGTTATAACGAGACGCGATGAAGTGCACGCGTACCGAGCGAAGATTCAAAGTCGATTTTCTCGAAAACAAAGCCTCTAAGGAAAAATGTTTATTCTATATTTTCGACTTCTTTTTTCCCGTAGAATCACCCCCTTTCCGCTTGTACCACCAGTTACCAACCACCCTGTAAAATATTCTCTTATTTGAAATCGATGCTTGCAATAACAGTTTATCGTAAATGCTTGAAAATGTTAAGTTTCAAACGTTCACGAAGATTAGCTGACGTATTTGCGACCCTTGGAATTTCCATCGTGTTTTCATTAGTACGTGACGTTAGACAAAATGACGTTCCTTATAACGATCGCTCGACATTACGAGCAAGTATCTCATGATTCGTTGGGTTTGTCGTCGTAAATCGAAAAGTCGATCATTGCGACGAACCGTACCTCGTTCAACGTCGTTTTATCGCCACTCTCAGGTTCCACCAGTCGACTCATTGGGTCTCTAGTAGGCCGTTTATTCTATTAAGGCGCAATTATGCGTTGCAAGGGGGACGTTATTAACGTTCTTACTATGCGCTGATAGTCTTGCCGACTTAAGACTGTGACACAGATGTCATGCGAACTGAGAGAAGTTGTTTCGTCGATGTATGAAGAACAGTTCGAGCAGTTATGGAAGATGCTGATCGAACGAGAGTATCGTAGTGGAGTGGAACTTCACGAGGACAGGAATGGAAATTGTATTGTTTGTAGGTAGAACGATATCTATACGGAAATACATATTCTGTATCGATTATTCTGATATACAGCGTCGCTCAAAAATTAGTTTTTGAATTTTTACTTTATTTTGTCTGTTCAATTTGTACTCCTGAAAAATAAAGATATCCGTAGTGAACGATCATTTACGAAAAGAACGCTGAGAAATAATAACGCGAACATCTTGCATCGTTAGCTGACTAACAGATTCAAGTATCTTTAACGTGCCAATTTTCTTCAACCGTCTGACGCGTTTATAACTTTGTTGGTTCGTTTGTCAGAGCGTATTTGCTTGCCTTATAAATAATAACTAAATAAGTTATAATAAACATCAATAAGTAAGAATAATTCAAATGACATGTATCGCTTTTGGACTCGTTTCTAAATCAGAAACATCTGACAAATACGTTAGCTTTTACTGTCATAAATTCAAATAGAACTTCGTTTACACGGGCTTCCGGGGACATATAGTTTATATTCGATCGAATAGATAAATAAATCGGACAAATAAATTCAACGAACAGAGATCCATGTCGTCAAGCGCTAGTTGAAATTTCGTTGAAATAAATGGAGCTCGTACAAAATTCAAATGTATTTGATTATACGCTATTCTTTCTTTCGTGTTTGATTAATCTATATACGCTGTAGTAAAGTAGAAAAGCTTGTTACGTATCGAAACGAAGATAGAAAATGAGCTTCGTAGTGGACGTAGGGGTGAAAGTAGTCACGCAACGACGGAACCGTTACATCCGTGCGTTTCCGGCGGAAACGTGTCAACTAGATCGCGTCCCAGTATTGTTCATGGCATTTTTACGGTGGCGGCGTTATTGGCGCAGTGGCGTTTTTCAAATCCGCAGGCACAAAGACGATAAATCGAACGACGAAGCGGTCGGTTCTCGCGTCTCGGGAATTCGCCTGTTGACGCCGCCTGTTCCATTGTACTCGGTGCGTATTTATCGGTTTCCATACACATCCCGTTTTCCAAAAGGGTTGTCTAAGATCGATTAACCAGATCGTTCGAGCCGCTCGTAAACAGTCGCTCGGAAAAGTATTCGTTCGAACGCTTATTGAAATCTTCTTGAAAAAATATATCCTTCGTTGTACGAAACGTTGAAATTTTATTAACGTCGTTAGTAAATTGCGGCTTTTTACGCAGATTTACATCTTTACGGACTCGATTAAAGAAATAGAATTTAAATACGGGCTTGCCTTGCCTATTAAAAGTTTTTTTTTTATTTTTATTTGGTAGATTATTTACAATCAATTCCCATTGAGAACTATAAGTAAATTCTATTAAAAGTTAAAACGAGTATTGTGGTTAGGATTTTGTCATTAGATAGTAATGCATGGATCCGCAATCACTTGGTTGCCAACCCAATATATTATTTTTGAATATTTTATATATTTTTGTATATTATACAAATTTCACGCGCCTATGCGTCTTGAAACTTCAAATAAATGTAGTTAGGAACTTGGCACAATTATTACGTGGTACGGATGACATAATTTTCTGTGATAAGTATTCGAGCACTTTCGTGAACCGCTGCAGACGCGATCGAATACAGGAGACTCGCCTCTTAAACGAAATCTTCGCGAGTCATTGAAACATCGACGATAAAAATCACACGGAAATGATACGTGATATGTACGAGTTCGAACGATGAGTATGGAATCGAGCATACGTGGATAAAGAAAACCGGGACACGATCTGTCGTTTCGCCGTTCGAACACGCCAGACGTGTTCGCTTATATCACTAAGGAACACCGGAATTTATGCCTATCACGCACCTGGTATTTCGGTCAAATATTTTATAAATATAGCACGAGTCTATCGTGGAAATATTTTTCTTATTGCTTTCACACAGCGTTTCTCAGCGATCGTTCTTGTTCCTTCGGGTTCTTCATCCTTTGCTCTCGTGGAATTTATTGTTGTCATTAACCTTTTGCACTGCGAATTTTATTTCAATTTCGTTACCAGCAGCTCTTAACGCTTTTAAGCGTCTTATTTGAAATTTACTTTAACTAAAAGATAAGACAATTTAAATAAATAAAGGTAGAAACAAATTCACTTGAATACCAGTTTTATTCACGTTATTGTTGTATTTTGTAATTTTTAAACGTATGATGTATCTTGAAACAATTTCCACGATACAATCCTGGTTTTCTTTCGCACGTTTCACAAAAAAGCAGGGACTGAAAGAATGTCGAGTGGGACTCGACAAAGGAGCTTCTCAGATAAAAACTGATGTCGAGTCACACTCGACGTAGCAGCGCAAAGGGTTAAACCGCAGCTATTTAAACTTGTATGATTGAAATTCACATACAAAAAGTCTTAGCCATATCGTTTTCACGGCAAATGAGCAACATAGTTTTGCATATTACATATATTGCATTCTTAGACCATCGAATTCCGCATGGATGTAGTTATCGCTAGGCTGCCAATTTTTACGTTTATGAAAAATTGAAAGACAAAAGACTGCGTAATACGCAATAACGCGCAAAAATATATGTCGGAGATGTAGGGATTACGGGCCTTTCTTCTGGAATTTTGGGAAAATTCCCAATACTTTGGTCTAAACTGTTTGTTATAACTGTTCATTATAGCATTATAACAGTGGGCTTAGGGTCGAGATGACACAACTGGTCACCGAACGTAGCCACGGTCACGGGATGAACGTTTTACTTAACAGTAGAAGTACCAAAATCGAGGGACACACGGTGTATTAACAAACAAGCCTCGGGGCAGGAGCAATGACGGCTCTACGCGGGTCTGCCTAGAAACGGCGCCTGGAATTTTGTTGATAACCCCGATCAATACGCAATTGACAAGTGTGATCGTGTCAGTCTTTTATTCTCATGATCACCTTGGAGAGTTTACTCACAACGTCAGTCTGTCAGTCTGAAAGATACCGAACGTCACAGCTGACGTCATTTGAGTATCAAGACATATCCAATTGTACAAAGAGTCATTCCGTTGACCGTGGATTCGTTAAAACCTAAGAACATTGTCTTTACTTTAAGAGTGTCATATAATCACGTTTAATTGTTAAATCCTGTAAAATCAGCACTTGTACATATCACTGTAAATATAAACCTCTTTGAACAACTACAATGGCTTGTCCTAATGAAGATACGCAACGCGCCCCAAGAACCAGCGCCAACCCGACAAACCCGACAAACCCGACATATATAAGACATCCGGTTTTCCTCGTAGTATTTAGCAGATAAAATAATTTTCTACCCAAGTTCCATTTTTTCCCCATCAAATTCGTAAAGATATGAATTCGTTGATTTACAACAAATATTCGCAAGCCAGATATTGCAACAGCGTTTTCTGCCATAATGCATTTTGCCGCTGTGTTCAGATCGAAACTTTCGCTGTGTTAGCCGGTGGAGAGAATCGCGTGGGAATTATTGGTCACTATCGATCGAGGCTGCTCGTTATCGTACCGGTCATTTGCCGGTTATGCTCGATTTAAGAGTTTCGATAAGTTGGACTTGATAGCTGCTATTGGGAAGGTCAGTGGTTACTTTTTGGGTTAACTGTGTCGGGTTAATGTTGCGAGACTTTCTTACGTGTGCATTACTGGCTGAAAGATTGGAATAATTTTCTTGCTCGTATCTTTACTAATTCGTCGATTAAGTTTGTTATTCGTTGAAAATGAATGCCACCTCGATAGATCTTTGTCTATATATCTTTTTAGGTTAATGGAATTCTGATCGTGATTTAGCTTTCCCCTTTAAATTATTCGATTCTATGGAACATTCTTGCAACGAGCGATTTCAAAGTTTTCGTACTGTATACGAAAATTATTATTGGTGGATGATTATGTTAATGAAACGAGAGAACATTAAATGGAACCAGATGTGTTCGTAGTTGATGCATTAATACGATTAAGATAATTATTATATATCGTTAATTATATTATTGCGTCATCTAGGAGAAAGCTTCGTTTCATTAAAATTTTCTACGCATTTCCGCGAATAGATACGAGAATAATAGATAACTAGCATAAATAATCACAGAAAGCTGCTACGGAGAGCATTGTATAAAGATATTTAATTAAGAAAATTACGTTTTAAAATAGAGATTCTAATTCAACTTGAAAAGAATCTTTTTACGGAAACGTATGAAATGAACATTTTTAATCACGCTGTTTTTCTCTAGTACGTTTGAAAAATATTATGCGCGAATGAGAATTATAACGAACCACGAGAAAGCGTAGATGCGAAACAAATAGACTGCAAATTGCATTGTAACGATAAATCAAATTTCAAGAACTGTTCCTTGCGGTAGTTCTTAGTGGAATCGAATTCGAGTTAAATTGACTTATCGGATCTCTCATGTAAACTAACAGTAACTATCATTAGTTAAGTATTGTGAGACGATATTTCAGTATCTACGTATACAGGGTGGTTGGTAACTGGTGGTACAAGCGGAAAGGGGGTGATTCTTCGCGAAAAAAGAAGTCGAAAATATAGAATAAACATTTTTCGTTCGAGGTTTTGTTTTCGAGAAAATCGACTTTGAATCTTCGCTCGGTACGCGTGCACTTCATCGCGTCTCGTTATAACGGATCACACTGTAAATCGTTGTCTCGACGGATATTATCGCAGTTTAAGTTTGTTTTTGCTGTAACGGAAAATTAGGAATACATAATGAAATAATACGAAGTAATCATAAAGTTTATTATTATAAAAATTGCTGAAAATGTTGCCCATTCTGCCGAACACATACTTCTGCTCTTCTAATTAAATTTCTGTGAACACTTTCTAACGTATTCGATCGTTTTAAAGTATGGAAGGCTACAATAATCTTTTCTTTCAATTGCTCGCAACTTGCGTTTTCTTCAAAATAGACAATTGATTTAATATGGCTCCATAAATAAAAGTCAAGCGGAGTTAAGTCAGGAGAGCGTGGTGGCCAAGCTATTGTTCCAGCACGACCAATCCAGCCTTGGTAATGTTGGTTTAAAAAATCTCTCGCACGACGACTAAAATGTGGTGGTGCACCGTCTTGTTGAAAAATTAAACATCCTCTAGTTCTCAGCGGTACATCTTCTAATAATTCCGGTAGTTTGTTTTGTAAGAAATCGAAATATGCTGCTGACGTTACATTCAATCGAAACAACGATCTACAGTGAGATCCGTTATAACGAGTCGCGATAAAGTGGACGCGTACCGAGCGAAAATTCAAGGTCGATTTTCTCGAAAACAAAGCCTCGAACGAAAAATTTTTATTCTATATTTTCGACTTCTTTTTTCACGTACAATCACCCCCTTTCCGCTTGTACCACCAGTTACCAACCACCCTGTGGTTAATAACAAATTCATAACAAATTCATAACAAATTAATAACAAATGTGGTAATAAAACAAATTCAGTACGGGCGTATGTATATTTATATGTATTTACAAATTTTTCTTCTTAAAGTATCGACACATCGAACGCGGATTTTCTTGTTAATATCTAAGGCGAAAGTTTTACTAAAAGACAGTAAAAAATAAATGAAACTAACGAGTGAAAAACAATATACTGCACTATCAAAGTAAACATTTCAAATTGTCTAAAAAATTTGTCTCTTAAAGTATCATCTCATTAGTGAAACAACAACAAAACAGGGTAGTTCTTCGATTTTTCGAAATTTTCCGTCGACTCGTCATAAATCGTTCCGATAACCGCCACAATTATCGTTACACGTGTCTCGATCCACGCGGTAACCAATTACACATCGGAAATACGAAGCTTCTCACGATCCGAGCGTCGTAAAAATCGTAATGTCGATACACGGTATCGATGATGCGCGTATTACAACATTAACGGTGTAGCCAGTCGATCGATTTTACGATAATCTGAGTTTCATCGAACGTACAGTGGTTCGCGAAGCTATTTAACGTTTTATATAGAAAACTTCTATGCATATACTGCGTGTGTTGCATACAACATTAAAAAATTTCATTATTATATCTAGGAGACACGACTGTCACGATTATATTGGCCAAATGTGAAACCAATTTGAGAATATACGTACAAGTTATCAGACGTTTACTGCAAGCAATACAAAGTTAGCGAATGAAACGTCATTTTTAACATTTTATATATTTTTAAGAAAATATATTTAAAAAAGTAACACACGACGCAAATAGTCATCTTTAACGTATGAGCGTCGAAGATGGTCCCATCGAATATCGAGGCTTATGAATGTAACGGGTAATTCGCTTAAATACATTTCGGATCTCTGCCAAATGTATACTTGCGCTAAATATCTTGTCAGTTTTGTTAGAATTTAATCTCGAAATTAAGATTAATAATCTGTGGAAGACACAATGTTTGTGTTGAAATAATATTATGTGGTATTTATTTTATACAAGTTTTATACATATCCTGGGATTCGTTTCAAATTTTCTCAATATAATCGTCACGGTCGGGTCACGTTATGGTGTTTTCGTAAAATCTCGAAATATTTCGTATAATACACATACTATGTTCATAATAGATTACTATAAATGTTTGGATACTTTCCGGAGCTACTATACATATTTCTTCGAGTTGAGAAACCGCGTGGAAATGGTCGTGAGATGGGGGTTGTTGAATGGTCTAATCTTTAGATGAACTAGAGGTCGGTATCGAAAGGGAGGTTTTGCGAATTCGACTCTTGACGTACGCTTCTTTCTCGTCGTTATTTTTGCAAGGAAAACGTCACAGAAACGTGTAAATCAAAAGAGGAGCTTTCAAAAGCCAGCAGGATCACGCGGATAGCAGGATTGCCGTCCTCGATGCCATGATCGTACGTTTCTATCACTGGTTTAATTTTTTATTGGCTGCGCTATTTTGTCATCGGGTCGCTGTTTATAATATATGGAAGACATTTTTTTTTCTTTCTTATTTGGAATGTTTCGAATGGGACGCTCATATTTGTAAAAAAGTGGCATCCATAATAATTTGTCTGGTCAATTGGACGATCGTTAATAGGGTGGAATGAAATTTGTCAAAATGTATTTTCACAGAAACTCCGGATAAAAAGATGTTACTCTATGCTTTTGATATGTTTCTAAGTTAGAAATCCTTTTTTACCTGATTATAAAATATTTTAGGCCGCGTTCTATATCGTAGAAATTTATAACGTAGAAATATTATTTGTATTATAGAAATTTTCGTTTATATCGTCGAATTTTAATTCGTTTTTTACTCATCCACGAAAAAGTTCCGAAATTTTGTCGGAGTTGATAATTGTTTTGATAAAATGTGCTTCTAAAATGTGTTTCTAAAAATGCTTTATTTTATAGTCGGATAATCTCTCGCTCTTTTTCCTTTCGCTCGGCTGTCTTTATATCGCGAAATAAAATAAAACGATGATTACATAAAGCAACGTGAAAGATGGAAACGTTTCCAACGGATTGGTACGTCTTACGTAAGATGTAAAGCTATCCACAGTTACATGTTCGTCGAACAGGATCAGATACGAGAGCAGCACACTCGAGAACTTCTTTACGGATAAATGGTCAATCTGGGTAATTTCTTCGATTGCGCCGATAAAAAGCCCACGATTCTCTCTGAAATTTCTCTACAAGTGATACATGACGTACGGTCAAATGGCTTAAAGGAAGCCGGAGAAACGTTTCGATATTATACATTTTTATCATCGAATTATATTACCGAGTTGCAACATGAGAAATCTATCGTATGATAAAATGCACATAGTCACTTTCATAGTGTATGTATTTGAAAAAAAATGAATATCGCAAAATATTAACCTTCGATCTATCTTCGAAATTATTATGCTAAATTTAATATCATTTACTTGCAATATTTTTGTATTTTAGACATAAAGCTGAGCACACAGGACCATAAATATCTGTCAGAGGTGCATGTAACTGGGTTTTCCATAAAAATGCATGGTCTTAGCCTCTTTCGACACAGTTAATGATTTACTTTGAGGGGCCACGCGTACGTTCGTTAGCGACGAAAGCTTTTTGCTCTTTCTCATTTTCTACTTTGACAACGGAACGCAGGTCGCGTTTAGATGGTATCTGGTGCCTTTCTCCCTTTTTACTCGCTTTCTCTTTGCTCCGTGACTTCGTACAATGAGAGTGGGATTGGTATAATAATCGGCGTTATCTTCAAAGCATTCGTTCGTATTTATCAAGGAGACGTTTAATAAAGTCTCTTCGATACGGAGAAACAATTTTTTAGTCTTAACTTGAGGGGACCTTTTTGTTTCTGAAACAAAAACGCATGAAATATCGACGCAGCTCGTATTTAATTCGCCACGAAGAAAATTATTATATCGCTGAAAACTTGTAACGCGAATCTCTATTGCGAATTTTCTCTTCAATTTTATTTCAACGTTTAATTCCACTCTCGTAGAAATCTCGAATTTTTATACGAAATTTCGTTTTCTACTTTCATTTTCCTACCTTTATGTCTATCAAGTTATTCGTTTTTATAATAATCTCCTTTCCAAAGGAATTTTCACGTTTACATTTTTTAATAATCACGAAGAACCTGTTTTAGAACTTTCGTTAACGTCTTTCGATTGCTCTGCAATTGATAATTCGAACATCGAATTATTAGGAAGAATCAATTACGGATTCAAATTTGTCGAAAAGCAGCAGTGTGGTTTGACTTGGAAACTAGTTGAGTTTTCCCTTGGCTTCGTACCCAGTTTTCGAATTAATGCGCAGTGTTCTCGTACTACCTAATTGTAGTTAATTCTTCGCCTCTAAGTGTCTACGTAACAATACACACATTCTCCGCAATATAAATTTTCTCACTGCTGTGAACGTAAATTTACGAGACGAATTTTCATAAATCCACGCATTCGCAAACTACCTACTGTAAATTAATAATATCAAACATTTTCGATAACTGCTCGCACTACCAATTAACGCAACGCGATCGAGTGTAACACAGAAACGAATTAAACACGTTCGACGATATACCATACCATAACCGTGTAGCAAGTACGCTTCTTCTTTCTCTCTTCTTTTTATCATTGCTGTGTCTGTGTAAAATAGAAGCTTCTTGAAAATAGAAGAAAGAAAGACTAACTAGAGGATCAGGAAATCAAAGAAACAGGGAAGACGCGAGAAGCGGCGAAACGAAGGAAACGAAGGATGAGAAGGAAGTATAGAAGCAAGGAAGCATGAACGACGAGAAGAAAAGGGAAGCAAAGAGTATCGGTTGACGCTGGCGAAAAAGCTCGGTCTGCCGCGAAATTTAAGTTCCTCCGACTATTTGAACCGGTGCCAGAAATAGAGATCCTCCGAGTGGTATATCCCCGACACAGCGTAGAAATTATTTCGCGAGTTGGTAATCGAGCAAGCTGCGTTCGTTCGTGTGTACCGGGTCGTTTTCTACGAAAAAATTCCCTTTCTGCTCGTGTGCCGAAGCCCGTGCACGATCTACGCGTAGCCAGCGCCGTTTCTAGCGTGGTCCATCGGCGTAAAGGCCGAACGGTTCACAAAGAAAGTGGACGAAAATCGGTTGACTGCTCAAAACGACCCTTTTACCATGCGACGCGTAAATCCATCGGTTCTGTTTTTTATACAGCATGCTTTTCCTCGGTACGATCGAGATGCGTGCTACTTGGCCAGCTTTCTCGTGAGTCTGGTTTATGTTAAAACGCATCGGTGAAAATACTCGCGGGATGAAGCAGAGGATCGAGTACACAGGATGGTACTTTTTGCTGTTTGGAGCGAATGAGTCCGCTTAAAACTTGCAGAATCCTTTCGTTTTTCCGAACTCTCATAAAATTGGATACAGAGGTTTTCACGTATAGTCGTTCGAATCAGGCAACTTTCGTCATCTTAAAATTCATCCTTGCAAAGTCATCATTTTGCGAGAAGTTTGAGAATTGCGTATTACTATGGAAGAAGTAGTTTGACCAATTCTGTCGGTATTTGGATATTTAAATCTGATGAGACGGGATTAATTTCATCTTCATTGGCTTACGTTTCGCCTTGTATCGCTGGAACAGTTTCAACTAATCTCGCTGCTTGTAGCTGCGAGCGATGAACACGGTTGATAACGTATTCAGGAATGGAAATCTTCCTCAATTAAGTTCTTTGATCCATTCGATCCGTGAAAAGGATACTTCGTTTTTGTTCTCCTTTTCTGGAATATTTGCGATTTTATGATTCGCCGGTGTTTGTGGTTACGTACACGGAATTAAAAAACGATTAAACGAAGCGGCACTTTTAGGTATTAATGAAAGACTTTTGGAGAGGATGACGGCCAATGAATAACAAAGTTCAACGTATGTGCACGAGCGTTCAAAATTTCTGGTTGTAAAAATTCATAAAGGATGATTCAATATTTTTCAACTTGTCGCAATCCAGTGGAATAATTTGTAGCAGCCATATTTTGCTGCAACATTACAAACTCACACAGGATTTAATTACTTTGGCAAGCAATTTCTTCGTAGCTGAAAGAACTTTTAAGTTGCAGCTTTAACATCAAAGTCCCTGCTTTCAATTTCAAAGGATGGCTGATATTAAAACTGAACACCGCGATATTTTACAAAAACCGTTTTTTGTATCAATTTTAGAACACGAGGAAAAGACGACCAAAGCGACAGATAAATTCTTATCTATATGAAAATAGATAAAATGTCGTGGCAGAAACATCCGATATCCAGGAAATATCGCTAATAATCGGATAAAATAGAAAATTGTAAAATAGATGTAAAAGTAAAATGAAAACTCAAATGGATACGAGTTACATTCGTATTTTATGAACTTTACGTCTAAATTTCGCTAAATCGTATTTCACGCAAAGTTCATAACTGCAAAGAATCTCCGTTGAAAATTACTTTTAAACTAGCGAGAAGATTTAGTTTCAAATTTTCTCCCGGAACTTCCTCCGTTACTACCAGTAAGTGTCCGAAATTTTTCTGTTGTTTTCGCCTTATTATATTTTTAAGCTGTGAACTACTGCTAGAATTTATTACGATCGTTTCTTGCAATTTAG
Organism: Bombus flavifrons; assembly: GCF_040668555.2. NCBI lineage: Eukaryota > Metazoa > Arthropoda > Insecta > Hymenoptera > Apidae > Bombus > Bombus flavifrons. Next base: position 18,026,584 of record NC_138444.1, on the reverse strand, counting down.
ACGACCAAAAGGTTCATCTAAAAATCGAATCAAACGCCTAAACGATCACTTTACTTTCGTAGTGTATGTATGTATGTAGGAACGATATATTATAAATAACAGAAAGAACAGTATGATAAAAACAATATCGTTGCACTCTCACAAAATCGAATACAATATCGCGTTTCGCGTACTTGTTACTCACTAATTCTACGTCACAACACGACGAACTTCTTTCGACCACGATAAATTCAACTCTGACAGCATTTACCACGCTCATTTTTCCCTTAACAAGCCTTGGTAACGCTCACAACATTCCTTGACAACATTAACATATCTTCACAACGTTTATAAACAATCACCCCTCACGCCACGTCCTTCCCTGACGTCACACCATCCCACATGTATGTATGTATATTTGAAAAAAAAAAAGAATATTGTACGATATTAACCGTCAATCTGTCTTCGAAATTATTATGCTAAATTTAACAATCAGGAAATAACGACAAACGATAAATATATCAAGAAGAAAATGAATCTTTACTACGATACTGGAAACTTACTAATAATTATTCTTAAATTTCTAAAATCTACGATTAACTTCGACCAAATCCATTAACAGGAAAACTATTTCCCTCCATCTATTATCATCTTATCACGATACAACTTTCCTCCAAACTCCTGTATCATCGTCCACAAATTATCCCCGACAAACCGTGCAGAAATACGTCGTTGGAACTACCCAAGGCAATAAACTTGGCGATGTACTTAATTTGAGGCGCGGTGCGCGAAAGTAGCGGCAAAGTTCGTCGGAAGCGTAAGCACAGCCGGAAGTTGTCGGTGTTTTCGGCGTTCTTGACTGTTCCATGGTTCGAAGAAACGCGCGTGGTCACACTTACTCGCGCACGAAAATTCGTGGGGAATTCCGGGCTAAAATCGCGAGCAAACTACGCTGGTTAGCAAGGGGTTAGCTGGTCCTAATGGGAGCACGCGTTAATAATGACGCTGCTACAAGCGCTTTCCAAGTTCACAACGTCGCTAAAAGTAGATCACCGGGATCGTTCGCCTGCCAGAATGTGGCTGGGACGTGTGAAACGCGGTACGAGCGATCGTTTTAATTGCGAGCCTCCTCTCGTTACAGTTTACGCGTCTTCTAATTTGCCGAGGTTCTTTTTTTTTTACAGAGATGTTGGTTCGTGTACGTGCACAACTACGAGAATGCTTATTCGCGCGTTTTTCTTCGCTACTCTTTTGTCTGCTTCCTGGAATTCACCGATCAACGCATTACGGTACGAACTTTGTGGAACGAGCGGAAAAAGTAATAAGAGTGTGAAGTTTGAGCGTTCGTTTTGATCTTTTCGTCTAGGGAAAGTAAATATGTACGTGGTTTTGAGAAAATTAACGCGATTAATGGGCGTTAAAATTTCATTTTGTAGCCGTAAAGAAAATTAATCAACGTAAATTGTAAACGCGGCAAATTCGATATATTTGCTTGGAACGTTCGCTTCGACATATCGTTTCTATCTAACTCGTTGGTATTTGAAATATCTCAACGAGTATCAACGTTGGAAACGTAGTTTATTTTATCAGATTATTCTCTTTGGTTTCACGAGGTAGCGAGCGGGTGCATCGATCACGTCTGCGAGACTATTATTTCCGCGCGATCGTTATCAGAAATATTAACACGGCTGATTATTTATGGACAGTAACCAGTTCTAATTAGATGCCGCACTAAGCCTGGCGAAACGATAGGGCAGATTAATCTTTCAGTATCAGAATTCGTAGCGTCGCATGATCTAATGAATGTGCTACGCTTATCAGAACTCTATTACGAAATGCATACAGGGTAATAATGGCGACCACCTAATTACGTTGTCGTTGTTAACTATGCTCCTCTTGTAATTCTGATTATTACTCGATCAAATGATCTTTTTATAAAGCAACATTATCATCGTGATATATCGCGTGTCAAACACGAAATAAAGCGAGCTAATCTGAATTTCCCTTTTCATATTTGAAGCTTGAATCTATATTAATTATCATATTCGTATCATTTGTGTCGATACTTTATGCTGGAAACGATTCAAAATGCATCGCTATATCGACAAAACGCGTCTTATTTATGTTTGTTGATACACGTTTGCGTTACTTTGCGGCCGAGAGAATGTATTAGGCCTATTAGAAAATTTCTGAATTAATAAAAATAATAGCGAAGCGATAGAATTTTTAAATTGTTTTCCTAACTTGTCGTGATTTCGACGAGTCATAGACAATGTCTAATAAAAAATCAATGCTTAGAAATTAGGATTGGAATATTTGTGATGAAGCGCGATCAACGATTAAGTTTGTATTCCATAGATGTAATCGTATGCGACCTCTGTATTCGCAATGTGTTTGTTTATAAATATTTGTAAAAAGACTTCGTTTTATCTACCAATATCAAAGTCCAAATACGATGTAAAAAAAAGCAGATTACCGAAATCCTTTGTAACAAGGAATAGATTCGAAAAGCTGCATTTGTTTCGTCGAACATGGAAATTTGGTACTTGGAAGCTATAGTTTGAAAGGACGAAAAAATTATAGCGTTGCAAGCACACTCCGTGGGGATCATCGATCACGGTAGGCGCAAAATATGGTTACGTGTATCCAAACAAATCGCATACATGCTGCTACTAACGATGGAACAGCCGCAAACGTTCTCATACATCATACGATGCAAATGAACGAACAGGTAAATTACGCGTTTCGAATCGTATTCCGGTTCGGTCGACGTGGACTTCCGACATCGATATAGAGTCTCGTTGCATTGTTACTCTTAATTCTTTCGCCAGTACCTGTTACAAGTTTCATCGACGCCGACGACGAACAATCATCGTATTCCCTTTCATTCACCAGTCATCGCTTTCGTACTAAGCTTTGCGACGAAACGAGGATTTACGCGAGTCGTTAACTGTTGAACAAACGCATGAAAATACGTTTAATTCGTTCTGTCGAACGTGCAATTTTCGAAGGATTTGCGAAAGAAATTTGAAAACTAGGTCAACGATCGACGGACAAATATACTTTTTATATTCTAACTTTCGTGTCTGACAATATTACGCAGAAAGAAACGGCGTTCTCCGAATATGTTACGTTGCAACGTTAGTTAAATAAAAAGTATCTTAAAAAGGGGAACTCGAAGGGAACTTAGCGTTTCTTTAAAAACACGTTGCATTTTTTATGTAAACTAATTCATTAAGGTTTTTCTGTCTGTGCTCTTGTAATTAAATTATACGATGTTAGAAGAAAGCAAGTGTTCTTATACTTTTAAGCGATAGTACACCTAAGGAACGGTATTTATTCCTTTAATACCATGAGAAATGAAATTAGTATAGTTAGTACTCTTCGTTAAACTCGTCGTAAAAATCTGTTTCCATCGTAACTTTTTATAACAGCTTTATTTTTCATTGAATTTTCTCATTACAATTTTATATTGTAGAAAGAAGTTCGATAATTATTTCCATGGTAATGAGGATACAACATATTTAATGAGCGAACCAATTACCAAACATGATCCCGTAACCCTATTATGAATTAAACAATTATATTTATCTTCTCCATTATTTTCACCGAGACACAGAGAGACGTTGTATTTTCGTTGATAATTGTAATAGGCGCCAAATCGATCTCGTCTTTCGTAATCACTACGCGCCACGTATTCGTACTAATTGTCTTCGATTAAGCACACGTAACAATTAGAGAACTATTAATTTCTATTATTAACAAAAAATACGGAAGGACATGGCGCAATAATTTTGTATGTGAATTATAAACGTTTCCCACGTGGCTGAGATACTTTGGTGCTGTTATTTGCAGACCCGTGATAATTACGCTCTTATGGGAATATTAATGTAATGCCGCGAAATGTTAGGACGATACGTGTCAATTCGATTGTACTCGAGTACATAACAGTATCGTAGAACTTATATTTGTTATATTTGTAACGTCCTGCGCACGACTGTTTCTGTCGGATATATTACACGGCTTGTTTCGGTTTTCGTCGCAGAAATAATATTATTCGCGTTCGATATCGTTTCGAACGAATTATTTCGCCTTAATTTCAAACGTTACGCGTTTTACGAATTGGTTCGTATCGACGATGAGAACATGTTTACGGCTCACCAAAATTACTACTACGATAATAATCGAACACTGCGATATACGTACCGAAAAATTACCAGAGAATCAGAGTTACGTTGCTCGACGTGTATCTGCAATTTTAAGAGACAAAATACGATTAGGCGATGTAAGTTCTCGAAGATCCAAATTGATCACTTTGCTGGGAATAAAGTTACAGTTACCTCTTGACATAGAAATAATTAATAGTCGCAAAGCCGAACGTCGCGTCTTCTCTTTCCTAAAAGACCGCAAATTAAGCACATATTTATTTATATAAAACATTTTATAAATAAAAAAGCATATCGGTAATTTGCTCTTTTTTCGCATATTCGCACGCAATAACGATCGTACTCGTGCGAGCTCCATCGTGGTTTCAGGAATTTAGAGGAAAATAAGTACAGAGAGTCGCGTCCTCGCGTCTTTTCAATTTGTCGCGATCTCGCGATTCAATCGCGTCAAACCAAGCGATCGGTTCAGAATCTCAGGTTAGCTTCGTATCCGTGTAATCCGGAATGGATTATAGAGCAGTGGAAATACCAAGAGTTAATCGTATTCTGTGGACATAGTCGTGGAATTATTACGCGTTTCCTATCGAGCTACGCGCATTTGATCTACGATCGATCAGATGTTTCCTAATTCACGCACCGAGGATCTCGATTCGCTTACGAGCTAATATCGGAACGACTCTTATCTACGTTATCTTCGTCTACGTTCTGGAACGAAACTTTCACCGGCTTTTGAACATTTTCGAGTGTTCTGCGGGCTTTCGATTATCAAAAGATACAAAGAGATATGCAGGGTGTTTCGAGAGCGTTTCCTGCTCGCTCTCAGATGAGACAGCTTTTCGTTTAAGCTGGTTGATGGTATTGGCGAGGATGATAGGGGATGTTTAACGTCGTTGGAAGGTGTTTAGGGTGCTTACATGTAGGGTGATCGTTGATTGCGTATCAGAAATTCTTTGAGCCTCCCTTGCAATTTCTGAAGTTTATGGTACAGGCGAGAATATTTGCCATTTATCGAGATCGTTCGTGTTCGTTGTCACGTTATCGATATAACTTTTTCTCTCGTTATCTCAATTATTCAATCTGCTGTTATCAATAGGACGCGAAATAGATCGACGGAAACTGAAGTTGTCCGTGGAAAACTTTATTATAATTTTTAATCGCGTTATCAAATTTATGAAACTGATAGGCCATTTGTTGGACGATTCTCGTTAGGAGAATCGTTCTCAAAAGTTGGCGGTAAAAAGTTGCTTAAAAAAATACAAAATCTCGTAGCAATCGCTTTGGCTGGTTCGGTAGTTCTAACGTTATAAAACTGTTGTCGAATTAAAAATTACGAAAACCTAGGATGCTTTATGGTTCTGTTCCTCGCTGACTAATTTACCATCCTCTGACTGACAAATTCATTGGCTCGGTGCTGGTCAAACTCGAGGGTTGGAAAAGCTCAGGCACCCATGCCTCGTCGCCCAATTTCTTGATACGCGACCGCGTAATTACGACTGTGTATCATCGAGGGTCGCGACATATTCGTATAATCTCGTTAGCGGTACGATGCACGGAAGCACACTCGACTATGCGTGGTAAACGCTAACGATCCATTAGACCGATGTCGATTCGCGAGCTGTTTGTCGCAATTTGAAAATGGCGACGCAAGGTCTCCCGAAACCATCGTAGTCCTTTGCCATTCCACGATGATCAATCGAATTATCAATCAACCGACACTGTCGACCAGCGTTAATTAACAATAACAAGACGGGCCAATTACGTTCAACATGTTCCTCGTTCCTGAATTATACTTTGTCCATTTGCCACATTCTGGCCATCTCGTGATAACGAAATCATCTTGGCTCGATGCTCGTCGTATTTGACTTGACGCGTTTTAATGTCACGAATCGTATAAAAGAGATCATTTTAAGAAGCGGACGATTGGCTCGACGATGTAAAACGAAGCGAACGATTCGATAGAAATTTTAAGTTAGCGTCCGTGTTTTCTACGTTTGGTTTTTATTCGTTTTCACGTTACAGGTAGTCGTGGTAGAACAGATTTTAATCACGCGCATTTCTATATTGTGAAATTGCATGTTTCTTTCCTGAAATAAGCATCGTTCCTGTTTGATACAGTTGTGGTCATCGCGTGATAACGAATTCATCTTGTCTCGATAACTCGTCGTATTTCATTTGACGCGTTTTAATCTCACGGACCGTGTAAAAGAGGTCATTTTGAGAAGTGGACGATTGGCTTAGGTCGTCCTGTTTTGCGACCAAGTTTTCAGGACAGGAAAAACAACTAAAAACAAAATCACATAAAAGCTCTGCTCCCCAGCGGCTTAAATCCAAAGAATATATTAAAACACAAAAAATGTAAAACGTCGACACAACATAGTATAGCTACGTCGTACCGTCGCGTATCGGTACTTTTGCCTAACATATCTTATCAAAATTCATAGTTTATTGTGAATACCCAAATGTATTAAAATGTATCTTGGCCTAATAAACGTTAAAAAAAAAAAAAAAAAAGATTGGCTTAGGTTGGTTGTCGGAAACGTGTCTTTCTTTCATAGACACGTCTTTTACAACGACGCATCTTTATACCAACATGAAAGCTAATCCGTCGAACGTTGTGATCTTTAGTTTGATAGAACAAAATGGATCGTACGTAATTCGATAAAATAATATAAAACGGAAAATGTCGTGCCTTATAAAACGAAAGAAAGTTTTCGGACGACCTAATGAAACGAAGCGAAAGACTCGATGGAAATTTTAAGTTAGCGTCCGTGTTTTCTACATTTGGCTTTTACTCGTTTTTCACGTTACAGGTAGTCGTGGTAAAACAGATTTCAATCACGCGCATTTCTACATTATGAAATTGCATGTTTCTTTCCTGAAATAAGCATCGTTCCTGTTTGATACAGTTGTGGTCATCGCGTGATAACGAATTCATCTTGTCTCGATGCTCGTCGTATTTCATTTGACGCGTTTTAATGTCACTAACCGTGTAAAAGAGGTCATTTTGAGAAGCGGACGATTGGCTTAGATTGGTTGTCGGAAACGTGTCTTTCTTTCACAGACACGTCTTTTACAACGACGCATCTTTATACCAACATGAAAGCTAATCCGTCGAACGTTGTGATCTTTAGTTTGATAGAACAAAATGGATCGTACGTAATTCGATAAAATAATATAAAACGGAAATTGTTGTGCCTTATAAAACGAAAGAAAGTTTTCGGACGACCTAATGAAACGAAGCGAACGATTCAAAGGAAATTTTAAGTTAGCGTCCGTGTTTTCTACATTTGGCTTTTACTCGTTTTTCACGTTACAGGTAGTCGTGGTAAAACAGATTTCAATCAGGCGCATTTCTACATTATGAAATTGCATGTTTCTTTCTTGAAATAAGCATCGTTCCTGTTTGATATAGTTTGGTAAATGTGATACGAAGTCATTTCTGAAATTAGTTTGCGAAAAATGTCCCAATTCTTTTCCGTCTCGGAAATGAAAATAAATTTGTTAATTCTGAAACGGCAATAGGTCTCTTAAATTTTGAAATGGAGAAACTTCGGTAGAAAATTGTGAGTTGGAAACGGGTATTTCGATATCGATTACAAGCTGTATGTTTTACGCGCTATGCAGATTTCGTAAGTCGGTCATCTACAGAATCTGTTGCAAATCCGATCGCGCTTTATTAATTTATAGCATATCGAGCTCGCAACACCTGTACCTGTGATACGAAATGTAGTAAGCTGTAATCCCTGCAAGGTACTAGAAATGCAAGATCGTGAAAATACTAGTTCGCACACGAAGAATTCCAGTACCCCAACTACGAATAAGACACAACCATAACGTATTTCTTATTCGTCGTGCATTCCGCTTTATATCAATATGTCTGTGTGCGTTATGAAATTTTACACGATGCATTTACAAATTACATTTATCGGAGTTAAATAATTCAAACGGTCCATCGAACTCGTGATTTATGCAAATTGCAGTAAAACACGACATTCAGTTCGTATTAGTCTCGATAATCGCGAAAGCAATTCCTTTCAAGCCAAGAATAGCAAATAGATTCGCGTGTCTCGAAAATCGAAACCGTGGATTGACTTTATCTTCGAAACTCAAAATGCAAAAGGGTAGACGAAATTACTTGCGCAAATAACTTGCACCCGATAAATGCACCGCTTCTATTTTTTTTAAGTCAGACATCGGAGAGCTACGAGAATCGTTTGAACCCCAAAACAGAGCGCGTACACGCGAAACGTAGAGAGAAAGCGCGAGGTAAGCGCGAGGTAAGCGCGGCGTATTTGTCGTTAAACTGCGAAAGTTGCGAATGTAAATACGACTCCCACGGTCGCGCGATACACGTTGTCGTTGTAAACTGGCACGATTCCGCCGTATTGCTGCATCTGGCCCTCTGACTCTCGGTATCTTCCATAAATAAATGCATGAGCGCGTACACCAGCCCTACAAACGTATTCGACGTATGTTGCGTACGTAACGGTTCGTATGGTGATTGTTGTGCACGCCGTCAGTTGTATCCGTACGTGCACGGTACAAACAATCGGTACGCGCATTGCAGATGCACCTATACGTGGATATATACATACGTATGGGCTAAGCGATGAAACCGCGATCAATGGCCGCGAGATGGATCGCGTAGGTCCGACTCGTTAATATCGCTTCTGAAAGAAAACCGGCGCAACGTGGATCTAACAATGACATGGCGAAACCTCGGAATGTTACAGGAAAGTATCGTTGCTGAACTGGTAAGCTGGTGTTTCAAATGTAGATCTTTTCGATCTATCGTTCGTCGGCGAAATTTCTTAGATGGGTTGCTTTATTTATTTTTGAGGACCAGAAGGAGGACTGAATGAAACTTGGTATTCTCGTTGCAATTGCTTTTTGCACGGTATTTATTATTTCCTGCAGATTTCATTTTCTCTGCTACTTTATTTTTTGTAATCTACAATTTTACTTTTAATTTTAGTTTTGTACGTTACGTCGGATAACAGGGATATCACTGTTACGAGAAATTACGCACCGATCATACGCATAGTACACACGTGTACAACGTGGCTTGATTATTTTAACGACGGTTTATTTAACGTAACGTCGAATAAATGTTTACGTTTGATTCGTTCCACGTAAAACGCTTATTCCGTTTCTAAAGTAGGAATCGTAAAAACAGTTTGACGGCTGGTGATTTCGGAGATAGATCTCGTAGTTTCATGTATATGTTACGTCCGCTTGGAAATACAGACGCTCGATGCCACGAACTTCTTGCGGTAGTTTTTTGGTCCATGCATGTTCCGCAAGATGCTAGCCATTTTCTTTTTCCCCCCGCTCGCCTACGAACTTTTCTCTTGGATTTGTCGCGCCATGCATTCGTGTTTCCCTTTTTTCCCTCTGTTATTTTGCGTTTCTGGGCCCTCTTGGTTTTGCAATTGTTGTCGGCCGACGTTTCGTTCTGTTTTAACACTTTTTAACATTTCGCTCTTTTACTGCGATTTTTCATTTCTATAACTTGTATGCAAATAAAGCGAAGAAAATATTTAAAAGTTGAACGCGTAAAAGTTCCGAGAGGGAAATTGGATTTTCTATGGTACCTGCGTCTGTTTTGAATTTTTTAAAGTTACTATATTGTTGCGTAAAACACAGCAAAGTTCGTTCGACCTCGTGGATAGAACGAGAAAAATATATATTTTTATTCGACGATGTAAATCGACCAAAAAGAAATGACCAGACCACTGATTTCTACGCATTTCTGCGAGATTGTGGTATATTTAGAAGTTACGAACACGGAATACGTATCAAATACAGAGAAACGTATGAAACATCTAAAGCAGAGTAGCTACCTGTTATAGTTTTCAATAGATAAAACGAATTTCCATTTTAGTTCCATTTCTTTAGCTGTCTGATAATCCTTGATTCTAAATTTGCATAAAAATCCGCAGTCTACAAACTACGAATGAATATGCTCTCGCCGTTAATGAGTCAATATCGAGAAAATTCTTAGTTGGACGAATAAACACGATTTTGAATTGCAGGATAGTTCCTTTTTCTCGGTGGAACTAACACGGAGCAAGGTAATCGATGGACGCGCTTCACGGAAGCGTTGTTTATCCGGTCCTGGCGCCCCGAGGTGCATTGTACCGCGGCGAAAGTGCGCTTTTTCACGGTGTACCGATTTCAAGCTTTTAGCTCACCCTACTGATTTACGAAATGGCCGAATTCGCTTGCGCCGTCGTGTGATCTCTCCGAATCGCGGTTCGTCGGACGCGTTAGTTTCCAATCTTGTTTCCTTCTCTAGTGGTTTGTTCTAATAAACACTGCAGTCAGCTTAACGAATAGCTATCGTTCTCTTGCCTCGTTTTTCAAATATTTTTTTCTACAAACTGTAGACTTTTTCTCGTTTTCCGATATCGCGTTTAAGAATGATCGATCCTCGTTCTGCATATATTTCAGTAAAATAGATCGCCTAAGACGTCGATTCTTAAGTTCGTGATTCTATTATTTGCTACTGAAATTTTAAGCTAATTTAATTCAGATGATAAGAGGGAAGAAGATCCGTAAGCGCGATAAACAAAGATTCGATCGTTATGAGTTAAATCTTCGAGATTTTCTTATACTTTTTAAAAAAAATTCATAGGTGTCGAAAGCATGTTGGCGTGTTTGCTTTAAAAAGAACTCGTGGTTTCAATTTCGAGACACTATCTCTATGGCTATTCCATCAGCTAGATCACTTTACGCTGTCAAAAAGAATGAAAAGCGAAAGGCTATATGGCTACATATGTCGGCATGACGTGGTTTTCACGGCTGTGTTTTTACCGTGATGTATTATGCCTTATGGATATGGAAATATGAAAATACGTTGTAGAATGTGTTCGTCACGAACGGTTCCAAATATGTCGATAGTTGAGTTTTCTGATCGTCGTTCGAATAGGCTACCTTTGTTCTCTTCCCGAAAGGAAAGTATTTCTTTTCTGTTCGCCGCTCTCGTTTCTCGATTCCCACCGCTAACGATTTTTCCTCGCCGGCTAAAGCTAAAATTGAACAAAAACAATGCCGTGTTCTCACTCTTATTTTGCGGTCACTCTATTGGCGATTTTGTGACGCAATTTTAGAAAAACTGTTTACGTTCTGAGGAAAAGTTAACTCGTACCATCGATTCCAAATCGATTCCAAATCGATTTATCTTCCTTTACTTTACGTCTTTGTTCCTACTTAATGGAGAACTTAACGGGAAAAGTCTTCTCGAACCGACCTAAATAATTTCCATATACTAAGTTGTACATATTCTGTTGCATTTAGCGAGTGGATTAACTCTGCGGTAAATTCTGTACATCGCATTATCCCTCTCTTCAAACTCATAAAACATGCAAAGCGCATATTTCCACCGCTAGTGGACGAGTCGTACGAGTCGTATGATTCGTAAGATCGCCATTTTCCATGGTATCAACATATGACTATGCAACGTACGAAGACAGATATCGAAGTTTTCGAAATGGCAATGACGATAAGAAATAAAGCAACTCGTAGCAGCGATTGCGAGAAGTTTCCGATCGGCCCTCGTAGTTTGTAATAGTTTTACGTTTGTAAACATCCTGCGACAGAAAATGGATAGAACTTTCCGACAGATATAAAATGCGTATCTTTCTACGAAAACGTAAAGAAGTTTTATATTAGATGCTATTACTGGAATCGTTCTCGGACTATTTTGCATGGTGGAAAATCGAGAAACGTTTCGAAATTGTGGAAAATGAAATAAAGCTGTGTTAATGCGTGCGCGTTCGCAGATTGGCGCGGAATGGTAAACAGCAAATTTCACGTTGTTAGAGACGATTCTCGAATACCCTAGCGTCACTACCAAAATACAAATCGGTTCAACAGCGTAAATTGACCGTGGGCTTCGTGTTTATTTCGAAATGGTCAATTAAAAATTCAGTTGACAACTGTAAAATAGTCTGTAAAGAAGTGTGTGTGTGTGTGTGTGTGAGAGAGAGAGAGGGAGAGAGAAGGAAAAATACGATGATATTCCAAGCCCGATTATTTAGTCGTTGCATTGTTTCGTGCTTCAAATATATGGGCAACGCACTCGAATTTTCAATCACCGGTTTCCCTCTTGAATTTTCCAGCTAAACGTCCGGAAACGTTTTATTCTGAATTTTAATGTTTTATTTGCGTTTTTTCCCATTTGTACGATTTTCTGCTACGGCTAAACTGTCGTATCGTACAGTTTAATCCATGAAGTTTGTTTGCCTATGGCAGTTGCAAATTTATAATTGCTTACCATACTTAAAAAAAAATATATTCTCTTTTTTTGTAAGAAAAACACCTGTTAGAACATTTCAGAATATCGAAGGACAGGTGGTAATTGTTTCGTAGCTTGATCTAATCTCTTTTAAATGGTTCTCTTGTTTTATATTTTAATTAAAGGTTATCGTCTATCGTTTTAATCGGAAGAATAGTAATAGTATGAATAAAGTCATTGAAAATTAACGATGTACATACCGTACGTGTAATAACAATTGTGAATTTTGATAAATAGCAAATTCATAGCTTATTAACGATAAGCGATATGTCGATTTATACTTTCGGTTCTTTTTCGAAACGTAAAACTTTCTCTCTGAACAGCACTAGAAACTTGCAGTTTCACCTGTAAGTTGTGTAAAGAACGTTCTTTAAATTTTTTAATTTTTTCTTTTAAATTTTTGGGTTAAAAGTTACAGGGTCACGAATGTGCGATGCTATAGAATATCGAAAACTACAAACGTAAAAGTGCGGGCAACGATCGATACGGGTCCATGCATTTTACATGTCAATTTCGAAAAAAAAAGTTTCAGTAATAATTTTCTGTATTTGTACGACACTATTCTCATGGAAATTTGCGAAATTTTTCGAAAAATTGATCACCTGTCGTCAAGTTCTTTCGCGAAACTAAATATAAAAGATTAATTCTATATACCTTGACATACGTATCAAATGACGAGCAAGGTACCGTATGCATATCTATATCTATCGCTCAATTTAAATTCCTTACTGTGCATTTTCGCTTGTAAATACCTCTATATCGATTGATCGATCGAGTCGCGTATTCGTAAATTGCTTTTCAATCGGAAGAAATTTCATACGCTCGTGCATATGCACGAAGAAAGCGAGAGATAAGAGATAAACGATCGAATAAACAAAATACGTGATTCACCTGGATACAAGGTGGTTGAAAAGTTGGCATACTTTATAAGCGAAGGAAATAAGAAAGTTTTGATAAATGTGGCTTCAAATATGATCAGTTGCAGCGTTATAAAATCAGCGGATCTTAACGCGTTAAGAATGAAACAAAAGTTACAAAATCAAGTACTTTGACCATCGTCGTTAATAGGTCGCAGGTCAGACAGGGACAGCTGTCCATTCTGTCCACAATGAATTGCAGAAATAAAAGAAGCGAAACGTCGCAAATGTATCAACCTCGAAGCCTGTATGGCTGTTTAAAAAATATCATTTCGAATCACTCTCGAAAACGAGTGTCATCTTGGTGGTCGTCAGACAGACGTACACAAAATTCCTGATCCATCTGACAAAACCAAGAGACGTCTAAAGTCCGGAATATTGCAAGATCGATTGTCCACTAACATTTAAGACTTTGAAACAACAGAAGAAGCTTCTAAATAATTGAGAACGATTCGAGCGACCTTTTAAAAGCATCCTATATATACAAACGTTGCGATATAAATTCGATCGCGATTCTCTTTTCGTCGTGGGGAACACGAGAAAGTTTCCACCTCTCTTTTCGTTTGACTTAATGGCCCGTGAGCCTGTCTTAATTCAGTTGGATATTCAAATCGGGCGGTCGGACCGAAGGTAGCTTGCATTTTAAGCTGACTGGACCGAATTACGGCTCTATCTACTACTCGACTCTCGGAATTCTTCACCCTCGCTCCTTCTTATTTCGTTCTTTTATCCTTTTTATCTCTCTTTTTGTTCTCTGGTACGTTCCATCTTTCAGAATCGTTTTATCTGATCGGCTGCCTCTGGCTATTCATCTTCGAGCAACAGAGGCTTGCTCGTCCGGGGATAAAATTGGAATTATGCTAAAATAAAACTCGCCCGCCTGTCTGGACCTGGAAAGGTGATTAGTAACTACCGATAAAGCGTGGCCGGTTTGATCGATGGCTCGCCAATCGCCGAGATATCGAATTTTCCGGGTATCAATTTTTCTTTTCATACGTGGCGTTCATAAATATCCGTTGGTTCGTACGCCTGTAATTTTCTGGATACGTCGCGTGTGAAAAAACGTCAATGTTCTACTCGCTCGGCATTCAACGAAACTATCCACTAAATGAAGTTATTCATTTAGATTTGAAACTATTAGCTGTACGTAGTAAATATGCTTTTGTGTCGTTACGAAGAGGCGAAGGTAGGTAGATAGGTAGATATGTAGATAGATTCATCTGGCTGGGAAATTTTTCGCGGAAAAGTTGTAGTTTAAATGAAAACTACGTCTGGTTGCATATAATCAGCATATTTCAGGATATGAAGCGGGTTCTTATTAAAAAATTTCCAAAATAAAGTAGCGATATTGCTCATCGTCGTAATATAAAGTGGATTTTAATATGAATCGCGCAAAACAGCAGGCTCGTGGTTCTATATTAGAGAAACTCTGTATTATTATTGCGCTGTACGGTAGTCCGCTAGGTTATTCGACAACGCGATCCTTAGTTTCGGTTGAAATTTCGATATAAATATTATGAATATTATGAATATTTCCAACATTTTAACGCAAACGTATTAGCGCGCCGATAGGATACTAAATCTTCGTAGAAAACTCTCTTTTTCACGTGCGTGCTTGATTATAGATCGCGTCACAACGCGCGTGTTGCAAATGGTGCGTGAAAAGGCTCGTCGATCATCGGCTGAAAATCGTGGTTGCCCGTTCGAGTCGAGCAACGAATGAATGTTACTCTACGCCGAGGAACCAGCGCATAAAGATGTATAAACGAAGTATAGCGAGACTACAAAAGAAAAGTGAAAGGAGAGATGGCAGAATGAGGGAGTAGCAAGATAGAAGTTGCGAAGAGTGTGGAAAGGAAGAAGTGAGAAAACGAGGGTTAGCAAAGAGAAATCTATATCGTAAGAGTGTGCTGTATGCGAGATAATAAAGGTAATAAACGTAAATAAAGGAGATACGTAGGAAAGAGGAGAGAGAAAATGGCCAAAGTAACAAGATCTTAAGCGTATTTTCAACGACGGAACGACAAAAAGAAGATTACGCATTACGTACTAAGGGGAAAAATAGATACGTAAAACGGTAGAAAGATATCGAAAGAAGTCAGAGAAAAGCTTATTTTGCTGTCTTTAAGGCATGAGAGGAAGCAACGTAATTTTGTGCTATATTCCTTCCTTTTTCTTCGTTAATGTAGGATTCTTTTATTTATCGATAGATCTATTAACAATGGATTAAACAGGAAACGATGGTTATTTAACGTGAACTAAATACAATAATATGCTATAACTAAGACAACTAAATAGTCAATTCACAACTCTCGTCACCACGCTCTCTTTCACGCGGACCAATCTCCTCGACAACGCTGACAACATTCTGACTTCTCAATTTACGACCGCCTGTTAATTCGTCTTTCCCCCTTAAGCATCCCTTTTTCTTTTCTCATAGCTCCATCACGTACGTGTTCCGCAACTGACCGCGGCCATGGTCACGTAGGTTTTTTTTCCGCGTAATTCGACCGAAGGACCGACCACACATTGATGGGCAGCTTGGTCCATTGAAGCTTCCAGACCCTTTCGGCCTGTCGGCACTTAGGCTTTCTCGCAACATCGTTTATGGTTCACTCGATATTTCTTAGACAATCTGTCCACTATACTACATTAATGTATTATTATTATTATTATTGTTTCAATTTTACATCTCTTATGGTATGTCTATTTCTCTTCTTATATGTCTACCTCCCCTCTTTTCCATTCTATTCTATTGCACTACTTTGCTTATTCTACCTCTAAAAAATTAAAAATTAGGAACTATAAATTAGCAACTAACGACTAAAAAACTATTGCAACTTTGGTCTTTAGCCTCCTTGCTGTGCCTCCTTCTTGTCGTTTGCCCTTCTCTTCTCTATTATTGCTTTCAGTTCTGCTAAACCTTCTCCAGTCTCGTTTAGCGTTTTTCCTATGTCCTTTGGTCCTCCCGTTATTTCGCATTCTTCTATTACATGTCTTGGGTCTTCTTCTTTCCTTCTGCATAGTCTGCATCTTTTTCCCCCTCTTCTTTCCAGTATTCCCTTGCTTTGGTCTCGTTTCCGCATCTGAATCTTGCCAGTATTCTTCTGTCCTCCCTTCTAAGTACTTTGGTAATTTTTCTTTGGCTATGTTTCTGTAGTGTGTATTATACTTGGATTCCCATATCCTTTTCCCCCCTCTCTTCTGTTTCTCTCTTTCTTCTTTCTTCTATAATTCTCTCCTGTTTCTATCTACGTCCCTCCTTTTCTCACCTCTTCTAGTCCCTTCTTTTTCTTTCTTGCTCTTTTCCCTTCCTGACCATTCCCCCATTCTCTCTCTCTCTCTCTTTTTCCTTTATACACTCCTTTACTAATTCCTTTTTTGATTCTAGGGCTTTCTCTTCGTACCTTGCTGCTACTACATCAATGTAATTTTCACGTATCGTATACGCTCTTATTATCTTGTTATCCTACCTTTGGTAGGATTTCAAACGCTCGAACCTCGCCACGACTCTCAAATAATTCGGTACGCTCGGAATGGAAGTGGAATAGCCGTGGAAAAGCGGCGTTGGGAAAGACAAAAGAGGTGTGAAACATTCCCAGGAGAAAGAGGATCAAGCACTGTAGGCGGATAAAATGCCGTCGGTCGAGAACACGGTCGTGCAGTCGTGCATCCCTAGAAAGAAAGCGAAATGGCGACGTTCCATCTTACATCGCGCAGACAATATTGCTCGCAGATACTTTAAAAGTTCGGTAATACGAGCTGCCATCCTTTCACGATCTCGGTTCTTCGTGCAACCCGTCCAGTTCTCCGTCTTTCTCCTTTTCCTTCGCCTTTCTTGTATCTCGTCCCTTTCGCCTCTATATCGCGCTATCCTTTGGCGTTGCTCGGATTTCGAAGTTGCAACCTGCCTGCGAATCGTTTCACCGGGTCATCCTTTTACTTCGAGCCTCGAGTCTCGAGTCGAAAACGTTTCCAGACTGCCAAATCGTGGAGCCCGCGGGCATGAATCTTAAGAATTGCCTCCTTACCGCCAGTTCGTCCCTGCTCGATCAATTCTTACGGCAGGAAGTTTCGCGTATCCTCCCCTTCTAAGCGTTTCTTTAACTTTCTTCGACTTCTTTCTGTCGCTTTATGCGCTTATGTCCGTCCTTAACCCCTTAAACACGGCCACACTTTTATAAACCGTTCCTCCCAGACGCGAGGACATAAAGTAACTACAAATACGTTGCACGTCGTTGTATCTTGCTAATGCGATTCGATAATTTTGGACAAAACTGGTCGATACGAAAAACTAGCTGAAAGAGAAGCGGGAGAGTGGCAAATGCGAAAAACTCTCCAAATTCAAGCCTTCGAAAACAATTCTATTTTTCAGAAGTATCTTCGAACGAAACGTTTTTCCCGAAAAGCTCTACTATGTTCGACGATCATTCCAAAAAATGTTGTCGCTATTCGATAATCGTAAATAGAGGCAACTGTTAAAAACAAATAAAAGAACGGCGAATAAAGGGAAGAAGGGTTCGAAATAGAAGAAACTTGGCGCAATTAAAACCTCTGAAAACAATGGAGCGCGAAACCAGCAATTTTCAGCAGGTACGTTCCAACTCAATCGTAGAATTTAGGGCCGTTTCACTGACGGGGGCAGGACACGAGGCTGGTGTAAAGAGTGTTGGCGAAGTGGCAGTGAGTTATCGCTTTAGAGGTGCAGCCGTCGACGAGGTTTTACCCCACGAGAATGCATAGCGTACGTATATCGTATGTATGCGTGAGCGCGTGTGCATACGGACAGACGAAAACGGAGGCGAGGAGGATCAAGATTCCGTGCTGACGTGGAGCACGTATATCCGCCTAAGGTATTTGCTCGCTGTCCGTTCTGCGGCCTGACATGTACATGCACTTCTGTATACGACGAATAGGAGCTGCCGCTGCTTTGAAAAAACTCCTGGCAAACGTGGTGCCGCGGACAACGCGAGAAAGCTTCTTCCTTAAATGCGTCGCGATAGAAGATCGGGCCATCGTCTCGCCTCTCCCTTTCTTTTCCCTTTTTCGATCTCCGCTTCCGGATTTCGCGAATATACGTGGCGAGTTTATTGGCAACGCTCGACAGGCTGATTTTCACGGTCCAAAGAATCCGTAGATTGTATTATCATACGTATAATACACGGTTGCTTCGGATGTTTCGCTCGCTGCGGGGTTCGTAGGATATTTGATCGTGTTTTGCGATAGAGATGATAGAATTTTTGCAGAGCTTTATTTAAGTGTACAGAACACGGTATTGCGTAAAATTTGTACCACTTGTCTCCAACTTTTTCCGAGATTTCGTTGTGCTTTGTAAAGTTAGTATCGTGGAAGCGACAGGATCTTCTACTTGATATAATAGTAAAGCGAAATCGTAGAGGGTTAAAACATTATAAAATTCTGCAGCCTGTCGTTATTCCAATGCAGATTTGATTATCGATAGAAGCGTAATGTCATTCTGCGTAATATTAAGCGCGTACGAATAGTTTTGAATATTGAAATCCTCTATTTTTCATTTCCGTTTGGTGTTTGTGGTCGATAGTGGAAAATTTATAGAAATTTCGCTCTGCCATTTCTAAATGGGCAACTAAGTTCTTTTATCTTTTACCATTAATTAAACGTGGCTCGGTATTTTCATATAATGGCCATTTCTGTAGCTAATAGCGTTCCTAGAGCGGCGTGAGAAGCAAAATTTTACACGTCGAAGCATTTGCTTTGGAATATGTGTATTCGTTGTATATAAAATTATATAAATTTGAGATATAGCCATAGGATATATAGACGTTAGTCGATTAAGAAACTACAAATTGAGAATTCGTATTTAGTGGAAAGACGATAAAATGAATAATTCAGTACACTGAAAGCACACTCAGATAATTTTCTAAATTAAGAACTATCTTTGCTGTATAATGTATCATACGATATACCTTTGGAACAGGTTTGTATAAGGAAATTGGGCTCGCGGGAGACAGGGACGTTTATTAGGATTACCGACTGTAGGTATTATATCATAGGTTTACGATCTGTTAATCGGTATTGACGACCAAGGAACAAGGAGTCAGTACGTAGTCAACACAGGCAGGCAAAATTATAACGATTAGACGATTTTCGAGCTATGGTTATTTGCAGGTGAAACTGAGTGGTCCGTAAAGTTGCTAGCCCGAAATATCGTTAGCTCTGGATTATACGCCTAGACATCTGCTTTTAAAGTTCCAACCGACTGTTTCGCTTATTCAAGCCACGAGTATGGTTTGTGTTCGATTTCGATCATGATACACCGCAATGTTCGAATGTTTCGGAAGAACCGTTGGAAATGAATTCGAAGCTAAATGATTTTGTATTGGATAAATAACACATATAATTATTAATTGAACATTTAAAGTTCTTAAAATTAAAGAGATTAACACTTTGACTGCCACGCCGAAATCACACGTTTCGCTCAGGACGCCACGAGAGTATTTTTATTATTCGAAACATATAATGGCAAAATAATAATAAATCGACGATGTAAGACAACGTTCTTCCCCAATGGACCGTTTATCTTACTGGTGGTCACGGGTGACCACCGTGGAGCCTTGATAACAGTCGATAGCGACATGTTATAACGAGGCTTCGTTTATTTCGACAAACCATTCGCATTCGTTATTTCGTCGTAAGCAAAACGTGCAGAATATATCGTTGAAACGTGTAGAAGATATTGGTAAACGGTATTTGCTCGTTCTATATATAATAGCAAGGTATGTGCACACTTCTAACTTCAATTATACGATCACAAAGCAGCATTTACGATTATTTTCTAAGCTGTGTTTATAATAATATTCGTAGATTACCCCTCAAAGATATGAATGCAAACACAGTGTACCGTTAGATGCAGGATTTGTTCTCATTTTTCTTTATCGATGTTCTAATAAAAATGTTTAATCGCTCAATAGGGTTCTTTTTATTTCAAAGTATCCTCTATTTATCGGTTATATTCAAAATGCCCTGATTGTCAACTTTCATACAATTTTTATAATTGTAAGAAGTTCAAGCACTGCGGTCACCAATCGTAAGAAATTCAAGCGATAAACGAGCTGCACAATTCGGACCTGTAATCTTCTTACAAATGGCGATGCGAGGAATTACACGAGATAATCGAAACCTAACTATATCTACTTATTTCTGGCCACAATTTAATATTCCAGACTTTGTTGGACTATCAGGTTTTTCGGATCAGCTCCGCGAACGACATATCGCCCTTTAAAAGGTCAATATCGTTCCTTATTTAACGCTTCGATTCAGGATGTATTTAATAAATCCTGTACTTAATAATTTAGGAGACTAGATTTACACAAAAACGTGCCTTTCCTGCCAAGTACATAGATCCGATAGAAAATTTAACGCTCTTAATGCACCCTGACGGAGATGATTCGTGAATATCGTTCCTCATATTCACTACGGAAGCCATTGTTTCTTCGAAGAGCCTCGTAACAAAAGGATCAATCAATCAGAACATCCATCTTCCTTTTTTCAATTAGCACATTTTTCTTTCACGAAACTGGCTGTATTACCTACCGTTCATTTTTGTCTTGTTCTTGCAGATGTATTTTCCGATTGCGAGAGAAATAAGATCTGCGGTGATTCGCGAAAATATTCGAAACCTCTCGTCGATGTATTATACGCAGCATTTTGAGAGTTCATCTCACTCGCTAATTGTTTACTATTTGCGGTAAAACTTTGAAATACATTTTCAGATTGGTTTCAAATATCACCGACGTAATCACGACGCTCGTGTTTCCTTACAATGGTAACGAATTTCCAAAGTGTTTTATATGCTTTCGCGAGATAATACGTCATTGTATGTAGCATTTTTAACCGAACACCCGATTATAAAACCGAGTCTTTATTATCGAATGTAAAATTATTGGAATTCGTGGAAGGTGTTTGAAAGTTTTCCAGCAAGCAGAATTAACGTTGAGATTGAGACAGGTGACAGGCACAGGCTGTGGGCGAATCGCGACAATAAAAGAATCGTTAATCGATATTTCGGGGCTGGTCGACATGTACTTGGCCTGGCTGGGATTTATATGGAGCACCTAGCTGAATTTCGGCCACTCGAAGTCGATCGAGAGATAACTCGAATCGTGATGGATTTACTGCGGCGTTGAAGAGCCCGAACTTTTGGATTACACACAGCTTTGTGGGTTGCGCCAAGTTTATTCGCGTACCCCTGCACGGCTCTATTTTGAACAGAGATTTCCGGTAGTTCGTGGAACGACAGTTCAGTTCGGATATTCACCGATATGAATTTCCAGGTCTTTGAAACTGATTGACACGGCACGAGCTCTATTCTGTTCTTTAAATGGATTAAGGATTGCCTTTGAACATTTTCAACACCCTCGCCGTTCGTTTATGCGTCTTCCATAATAAACATATGTACGATCGTGTTTAATAAATTCTTCGACACGGTTCAAGTTTTTTTAATATTCGTTTACTGCTTTATTTGTGTGCCTATCTGTGTCGATTAATACATTGAATATTATTATAATATGTCTATGCGTTTCATCGAAAATAGATTTATTTTAAATGATGATTTCTTGACGTAACGCACGTAGCTTCTTTCGTCTTAAGCGACAAACCGAATAACAGCGAACTTTAAAGTCGCGAAAATATTCCAACAGATAATGAGTTGCACGAATTTCATACAATGTCGTTTGAAACGCTTATTATCGTTTCAAGTTTATTTAATAATCGTTTACTGCTTTATTTGTGTGCCTATCTGTGTCGATTAATACATCGAATATTATTATAATATGTCTATGCGTTTCATCGAAAATAGATTTATTTTAAATGATGATTTCTTGACGTAACGCACGTAGCTTCTTTCGTCTTAAGCGACAAACCGAATAACAGCGAACTTTAAAGTCGCGAAAATATTCCAACAGATAATGAATTACACGAATTTCATACAATATCGTTTGAAACGCTTATTATCGTTAAAAAATGGTACATTGTATACGTAAATGTTTGAAATATTGTTTAAAACTTGTGTTTTTAGTAACTTACAATAAGAAGCAATTAATTCGATAGCGTTGTTACAACCAAATATACAAAGCAACGATCGTAGTGTCGAAATGTTAATAGGAATCACTGTAATTAGAGAAAAATTGAGTAAATTAATTGCCAGGTAGCGATAAATCGGCAAACGATTGGAAATGGTGGTTGACTTTGAACAGGGCGTGTATTTATCGGTGTGCGAATAAAAACAGACAGCGAAGCAGCCGTAATTCTCGGTGTCTTATCGCGTTATCTAGCGCCGTGTTCGCTTAATGCGGCAGACATGTTAAATTAATCGTTCTATCGAGACAAAAGATCACGGTTTAATTACGTAGAGAGCGTTTCAGCCAAAGTACGGGGCCTGCCATGTTGAAATGTCCGCTGCCTCACGCGAGGCTATTGTCCGAAACGTTTAAAAGCGGCCACCTTATCAGCGTTGCTGCTCACAAAGGTTCTTACGTGAAACTCCATTATCCGTGCCGAATCAGAAAAAATATATTCCCTCTTTTTCCTTCCCCCTTTCTGCCGCTTCTCCCTTTCGTCGTCAGGCGGCACAGTTTAAGCTGTCGGAAAGCAATTAAGAGTGGGCGTGTTGAAGAATAACGTTGTGTGTGGCTCTACTTGATGAAATTCGTATAGCCGGTAAATTTGTACGTTCGTGAACAGTAAGTTTAAAAGGATAATAAAACGAGAGTAAACTAGGTTATTACGTTGTAAAGAGCGGATAAGAATGTCACTTGATAGTGGAAAGCAACGTTCATTTTCAAATTAACTAATCGACTTTAATGCCTGTACGTTGCGGAGATTTAACGACAGAATAGCTCGTTGCGAGTTAAACCGGTGGATTTTCTTCCTACATTTTCTTATATTCCTCGTTATTACGTCGAATTTACTCGAGTTATTTATTTTACACTTTGCGAGATTCGTGTTTTCTTCGAACTTGAGAAATTATTCGTGGAGAGAGCGATCGGAAGAAGGTGTCAGGATGAACGAAGAAGGCGATCGATCGATCGTATCGTTTGCTTTTTAAAAAATCCTTTCCTCCAGGAACTGATAGAAATATTCTGACAATTTCTCCTCCGAGAACTTTAACGATCGCGTTTCATTTACAAATTTATTTCTGCAATCGTAGGCCATCGAAGAACCCACTCGGTAATTTTACGTAATTCCTATCTTTACAAAGAGACAGTTACATAGGTACGTGTTGTCAATTATTCCCATATTTCCAAATTATTCGATCTTCCAGCTAAACGTATGTACGTTTCTCCATCCTCTTTATAATTTTACAAATATCGTTTCTCGTGATATCGTAATATCGTTTGCCTCGACTGTTACACGTTTAGCTAATCCTTCCATTTTCCGTTATCTTATACGAAAATATTCCTTTCCAAATATATTCGAATATTGGGATAAAAGAATCAACGATAAATCTATTTATCGCGTGATTTATTCCTGCGATCTTGTTCCTGGTCATTGATTAAAGGACCGAATAAAAAGGTGATACAAATTTCGCAGGCGACATTGCCGAAAGACATATGAAAAAGCATCAGGATTCCTATTCAATATCCAAAAATACACTTTCCCTCTTCTTTCTCGCTTTACATTTTTATTGTATTCACCTTCTGAGGATTTCCTGGTAATGCCGGTCCATCAAGAAATAGGGCGAAAGAAATACATCCTCTCGCATGTTAAAGACATCGAGAAGAAGAGGGTGCCTCCTTTTTGCCTGAAAAATTCTCGAGAATGGGCGCTTTTGTTTCGGCAAAGCGGTTAAAGAGCCTCGGCGTATCCGATCGGGACTCGATCCGTATTAGATGAAATCTTGATTTGGGGACGTTGGAGGTTGGAAAGAAAAGAAAAAAAGGGTGGCGCACGTTAACTCGGTGAAGTGGGTGGCGTATTTTCCACAGCTGCTTATTGGCCGGAGCAACCTTGTCCCCTTGGTTATCGAGGATTTATCTGGCGGATGCGCGCGAGCCATCGATTCCTTTTTCCTTAACGTAGCCGGGTTAAATCGAGCGTCCCTCGCGGCTCCTGTCAACCCACCCTATCCCACCGCCTTTATTTTATCCCAAAGCATTTTTCTTCAGCCGGCGTGACACGCTGCGACTTTAAAACGGAAAACAGCACCGAAATTTTGTTTTCTGTTTAATCGTTTCGCGTTATGAATGAGCCACTGTGGTGTAATTACGAGCTTGCGTTTGTTTTATGTCGGATATAAATTGTTGTTTATGGTTTTCTAGAGATGTTAGGTGCACGCAAAAATTCCTGGAAATGTCAAAAGATAAGCTTTATCAAACGCTAATAGTGGCAGTTTCCTTTGAATTTCCGAGTTTACGGTAGCTGTGTAACGTTTTATGTAACATTTGAATTTCCTTCGGAAGGGGAAATATAACGCTTCGAGTGAAAATGTTTAGATATTCTTGAGAACATGATTGGTCCAATCTTTCTCTATTCGAAATATTTTTCAATGATAACGCGAATATTTCAAGTTACGGAAGATCGAAGTATTACTCGTGGCAATTTTATTCCCATTCAGCGCGATAATCGCACTCGATTGAAGTGGGCCGAGGAAAATTTATTTCGATAATCGTTCGCAACCATTTCCATTAACTTTCCACTCTCGATCGATGGTAGAACGCAGTTTTCTGTTTAGAAGTTTCAGGAGATGTTTTACTAAAATATAATTATATCGTTGCTTTTGTTGTACTTTTAAATAGAATCATATTATCGATTCTAATTTGATAGTTTGGTAAAACATTGTCTGTGTAATTATCCTTTCTAAACAATATGTTGGAATCTATTCGAGCTTAATTCTTGATATATTCTATAATTCTACATTCGCACTGATTTCAAACCAAATTTAATACGTATAATTTCATTCAGTACGTACGATATATTTGCTTTGTATAACGGACGTTTATATATAATTATCCTTGCACGAACAAATAGATATTACCGTAGAGAACACTATTCAAGAACCTTCACTATTCATATTCTATCGATATAAAAGCAGTGTAAATTCAATTCAGATTTTAATTCGACTTTAACATGTCAATTTTCCGGTAATAAGCCCGTTTTCTATCGAACATAAATCGTCGTTAACGCTTCTTACCGACTTTTTCGTATCTCCCGGAATTTCCTTTTAGATCAACGCGTCACAGCTTAATCGCGTATGAAACAGATGCGTTTCGATCACGTTTTCTGTATTTTCAACATATTGCCATAAACATGAATTATTTTGGTGCGCAAGTAAGACATATAAATTTCACGTAGCGGTTAACGCGCTCGAAATAACGTTGTCTCGAATATTACGAGCTAGCAAAGAATCATAGAAATGCGAGCAACGGTAGTTTTCCTAAGATCATAAATAATTAAGCGATAGTAATTTCACGGAGTGGGAAAATCACGAGCGGACATTTTCCTACGAAACAGTGGTAACGCGTTCAAGTCGAAAACACGTGATTCGCGACAGTATCCTGAATGGAAGTAGCACAGGTTGATATAGTAGCGCCTTGCAGGATGATACAGTCCACACACGGTATCCGCAGGAGTTACGAGCCTTTGGGGGTTGATAATTCCATCCGTCTGCGCACAATGCTCAGACGACGGATACGTGGTGTTAGTGAA
This sequence comes from Bombus flavifrons, assembly GCF_040668555.2. Taxonomy (NCBI): domain Eukaryota; kingdom Metazoa; phylum Arthropoda; class Insecta; order Hymenoptera; family Apidae; genus Bombus; species Bombus flavifrons. The sequence continues at coordinate 18,000,539 of NC_138444.1, read as the reverse complement.
CGTGTAGTGGCCCGCAGGCCCGCAACGCCCTTCCAGTAACCTGTATGAGTGAAATTGCCCCTGAAATTTATGTTCCTATTGGGGATGATCGTTTCCATCGTCAGTGCTCTGTTTGAAAGCTGTACGCGAGTCCCTTCGCAGCTACCTGCATTCTGACAAGCAACGTGATCTATCGCGCGACACGGTTGCAAAGAACGTTCTTTTCCTTTTCAATGGAAAAACGCGTGTAGCAGAGGATATATGCGAAGTTGTAACCTAATTTTTATATCCACGTACTCGCAGATTTATCGAATGACCGATATTTCCTCGGGCCGAATGAGAAAGGGACGAACGCGATACTTGGAACGTTGAGGAAAATATGGTGCTGGATTTCGGGAAGTAAGAGGCAAAGGCTTTAGCGCAGAAGCTTTGGAAGGAAGAAAATTCTGAACTGAGAGACAGGCAAGTTGGCGTACAAGGATATCCGGATTTAAGAATCGATTATGTTATTTTATCGTAGGATGTACGTGCAGCGTTATATTAGACAATTAGCTTTTTACGAAACGACTTGTCAAATGTTATAAAGAGAGAATTACTTGAAGAAGAATGTAAAAGGCGAATTAAATTACTACGATATACTCGGGTTTTAGGAGTGGAAACGTGGTTTGACGAGGAAGCTGGAGTTTATTTACCGAGCCATTAGAGTGCTTCGAATCGAACGTGCGGGGATGAAACGAGCATTTCCATTCTTCGGGTCGTTTGCCCACCCAATCTCCAATTTGCCGGTCGTTTATCAAGGAACATCTTCGAATTAACAACAGAAATCAAATTTCTTTTCCTGCAACTGAACCGCCAACCATTATTCAACGTCCAATGTCTAATACGATTTACGATGTTGGCGTAGTGGAAAGTAGAAGACAATGTTTGTTTCGTTTCGAATTTCTTGGACTATCGCTCGATTCAAACCTACGTTCGTTCGATTAAGACAAAAGGAACAACGCGCATGATTTATTTCTCGATTTCGATGAAACGAAAGAATCGCTTTTTCACGATCACCGGCGCGACTAATAGTCCGCGGATATTTGTGCAAATTCAAATTTTTGCCATCGCAAGCGAAAAATCGAACCTAAAGAATAATTTGGTGTCTTGTTGCACTTTCAAATAGATATCACACGATCGCGCAATAATTCGCATTCTAATAAAATTGACTTGCAATTTAAGATGAAAATACCTCTCACTCTGCTGTCCGTAACTTGTGGTTCAGCCATATTTGCCACTAGGAAGACGCTTAGCTCTTAGAATTCGTTAGAATTCACGCGAGTTTCTAATCTTTACTTTGTAAGAGTTTAAGTTCGAAGGTATACAAAATCTTGATAAACTCGATGGTCGAGAGAATTCGAGGGCTTCAGTCATCTCAGAAGTTTGAACATCTTTGGGGTTTGCCGAATCCCTACGGCCCCAGAGATTCCACAAGTCTAGTGAGGTTGAGGTACCGAGGGATCTCGAGGATCCTGACTATTACACAATCCCGCATATCGCATGTGTATCGCATCCCATGGGCACACCTATGCTAATATCGAGTTACACGGGTCCAAGATACTCCGTATAAGCTTCCGCATAGACGAAGGTTTAGTTCGAAATCCTCCTTGTTGGCTTCCTCCAGCAAAATGATTAATATCGAGGTCCATCAATTAGACGATCATGCGATTCTCCATCTTCTTCGTTTACGACTTTGAAATGTACAATTGCGTCTATCTCTGAAAATAGGCTATTTGACCCGTTGTTAGTGGCGTGATAAACAGCTTCTACGCATTAACAGGAAAGAAGTTCGTTGGAAGACAACATTTACTGTCGTAATTATCGTAATTCAGTTACGCCATTTGTATAGCGCGTGTTCGGAATTTTGAGTGGCAGTCCGTTTATGAAACGGACAGGGTCATTCCCTTTTTTTAGGAAATTCCGAATTACGTGTCCTCCCCCAGCTGTAAACCTAATGAATCCGAGGTCAGATAAAAAACTCCAGGAAAAGCCCAGCCGGGAAGGCACGATGGACGGACGAAACCCAACGGCTGGTAGGGAGAATCAGCAACGTAGGAGGACGGTTCATCGTCAGACCGTGCGGGTGAAACACTTCACTCCCAACAAGATCTTACCACCGCCGTTGTTCATAACATCGACGTTACTTTTATACAACAAGTGCAGATACAGTGCCAGATTACTCTAACACTCGATCTATCAAACCTCCTCCACCTTGAGCGTTAATTCGTTCGAGGTACGCGATATCGACCGATCGGTTCGACCTGACCGGTTGATCTTTAGTCGAGAATTCGCAACAGCGCCATTCGAATCATTTTCTCGTTTTCGATATTTTCACATACCGAGCTCGAAGCACGCGATGCTTTCTCATTCCTCCGCAAGTTTGATTATTCCACGCAAAGTTTAAACTCGAATCTGAAGATGTGAAAGTTTAAGTCAGGTGAATAACTTTGTCGTACGTCAGTTTCTGCAGATGATCCAACGTTGGCGAATAATACTGCGTGGGTATAAATCGCGGGACGCGCGTCATTCAATTTCTAGCAGGCAATTTCATTGGTAGCCTGATCAATGCGTTGGACACAATCTCCATGACGCATAGCGCATTTTGTCGGCACACACGTCCGCCATACGAGGAGGATGGACGCAATTATCCGGCCTCGTGTTCACGCGACACGGTATTACTTCGTGCTACATTTGACTCGGTGAAAAGATTTGTGTTGCGGAAAATTTAAAACCCTTCAGCCCCGGCGTAGTATCGGCTTATTGAATTATTGCGAGCATTGCGGTCCAGACCATGGTCAATGGGAAATACGATTTTTCCGAAACGGATGAGCATTGCGAGTTTGACGAGGCGACCACCGCACGACTCGATCGAGTTACAAACAAGCCTTTGGAGTGAATCGCGTTCGCAGCTCACCACTCGGTCAATGCTGACCCGATTCGATTGTTTTACTAGAAACGATGAAACGTTATCCGCCATGCTTCGGGATGTTTATTTTTCTTGATGAAAATTTCACGGTTGTTTATCGAATCGGTGCCTCTCTTACGAAGTAGATGGTGCACTCAAGATTTGATTCGAGATTGAATAAAAAAATTTCTTTTTTTAAATTAAATAAAAAGATTATAATTATTTAGGTAAAATATTAAGGGTAAGAAGAATTGTCCGACGATTGATAATATTTTTGATATATTTGATCTGCAATATTTGACGATACTGTCTGTAATAATAATTCATTTTAGGTAGATTTTTCTCCAACCATAGACTTTTATTTAAAATCCTCCTCGATAACAATTTATGCATTAACTGATTCTGCGATTTCGTTATATTTATTACACGAAATGCCATTAATCCGTTGTAAAGCTATTGTTTCGATAAATCGTCCTTTTTAGCGAAAGCGTAAAGCAAGAAATAACGAACGTTCAATAATTTGGTATTTGATGGAACTTTGAGAAGTAACGAAAACGTGTAGCCTGTAGTTACGAGCCATTAACTGAAATATTGAATTTTAATTATTTTCAATGTAGTAATGAATTACAGTTACACTATAGTGCTACTAACGACAGAAGAACCCGTTTTATTTCGGTAAATAAATTAGCTTTCACATACGATAGAAGAGAATTTATCGAAAGCTTTCACAGGTTTCCCGTTCCATAACGGAACGATAACGTTTTAATCGTTATTCTGTCAGATATTAACTTTCCACATTTGTTCTTTTTTTTCATCCGTCGTTGCATAAATTCTTCTATAACAATGCATTTCTCACCAATACATTATATTTTCACATTGTTAGCTGTTACAGAATAATTTGATTTACGAACTACCAAGGAAATATCAATTTGTTTCTTATTACATCATAGAACGATGAATTGTTTTTTAACTATGTTCCAGTTCGATATATCGATGGAATATATTTTAAATCGCTACAAATTTGTATAAACCTGCATAATATTTCACGTAATCGGTAGCGTAATCTTATACACAGTCGGACATTTGTCGGTAATGTTATATAGTACAGAATGATAAGTAGTGTGGGTAAATATACGATCAGACACCTTAAATATTATTGTACGCAGGCGTTCAGTAGCATACAATCGTACATTTGTAAGTAACATATATTAGTCTACGACGATAAGTAGTGATAAATAGTGAAAAAATAAAAATAGTGAAGATAAATATCATTGGATTCGTACATTCGAACTTTTATTGTTCGTTGCTTTACATTTGCAAGATTTATTTCCAATTTACACAGTGGTAGTACAAATGGTTATTTAAAGTGCTTCTGCGTTGGGTAAAACAAATTCTCACGCATTTTCTAGAGTAAACAATGCATAATAGAATATCAATTTTTCGTATGAAACGCAGGGAGTAAAAATAGTTTGTATAGTAGTTTTGCAATATATGTTTCTACAAAATGCATAGAATTGTACTCTCGTGCTATACGTTTCTGCAATATACGATTGTACTCTGAATTTACAGTAATAAAGAATTGAACTTAAGTTGCGAACAAATTGTAAAACGTTAAAGAAACTTGGCTGTCGACTGCAATTCAAAAATATCTTTAAACGTTGATATTTCGATGTCACCAGACCAAGTTGCTTTCCTTCGATAAAATTTTCTCATCTTACAAATACTTTTGTACTTAGAAAAGTTACATATTATACAATTATATCAAGATAAATCAAATAGTAATAATCATAATAACGTGTATATAAATTATCAATCGAACCAATAGCTTAATTCTATTTTATAGGTGAGATCGTAATAACATTTAGATATACATGCATTTCACACGCGTTAACTTGGAAACATACCCGAGCTGGCAATGCAAACGAGTTTACTTTCGAGCAGACAGCGAAATGCCCTCGCTAAATTACTGCATTGCTAGCTGCACACGTCAAAGTTGCCAGACGAATTATTTATCTACGGTACTTACCGATTTCTAGGGTAATCCAGTGTGTATCGCGAAATTTCATCTTGTCCGTCACGTAGCCTCCAAAGGTGTATTTGCTGCAATTCCTCTTGACACAGTCGGAATCGCTAATAAGTTGCTGGAATACGTCTACAGGACCAAAGAGGAGCCTTTTCGCCTTACGTTCAAAACTCCTAATATTCGATCTTTGGCTTGGCACCATGGTCAAATGTGAACGTGTGCTTTCAAATTGTTAAACTCGCTTGTCCTCTGATTCACGAATTTTGTCTCCGTTCAATCTCTTTTAAATATTTTTTTATTTAAAGAATTACTTATCGTATGTGTCGTCCGTTGAATTGTATATCGAATCGAATCGCTGCCTTTAGTTGAAATACTTTATATACTATCCAAAGGTCTTATCTTCTAGATCGATAAACGTCGCTACTTACGTATAAACCTATAGAAACTTGGATACAATCAGTAGTATAAGCCTGCAAGTAGGCACACATCTGCGAGTAATATTATACAGTACACGACGTAAAGTAGTGCAGGAGGATGTATAATCTGGAACTTAAATTGTCAGTGTACGTATATATATTCGGGAGTATAGACCTGCACGTAGTTGGGAATTTACGAGTGCTTTCAGTTCATCATGACAAAAGCGGTATGAGTATGGTCAGATACTTTATTAATCGGTGTAAGCGTACATTCAGTGGTAGAAACCTGCGTATAGTCAGACGACTGCCACTAATATCAGCCTACGAAGATAAGTAGTGCAAGTAGGTGGTATCAGACACGTTATGAGGTACTGTACTTTAATGTTCGGTATTGTAGACCTGCGCATAGCCAGACATTTATAAGCAGCATTAGCTGCGATGACGATAAGTTAAGTACGTATAAGGTAGGTATATGGTCAGACACTTCAGAACATTAGCTAATATCAGTTTATAACGATAAGCAGTATAAGTAGGTATACGAGACACTCGAAGTATGACTGTATACGCGTAGTTTTGAACTTGAGGGAAATTGCAGAATGTGGATCAATTACTTTTAACACATACACGAACTTTTTTCGTGTTATCGTTGCTTTTCATTATCCGTATGTCTTTCAAAATATAAATTATCTGAACGCAACATCGCTGAATTTTAAAATTCTAAACATGTTTCAGCTATAATTTTTTTTTATACTAAACCACAAACTTTATCCTTACAACGTTTATCTAAAAACATATTTCTGATCGTTTAATTAAAAAATATGTTAAATCAGTAATAAAAGAGTCATCGCATAATTTTGTACGTTCCAAGAGAGTGAAATCGCGATAATAAAATTGTCCACTGTTTCATCAGTTCAAAACGAAGGAAAATTTCCTTTACCGACATTTACTATAAATATCCTAAAATCATATGGAATAATCAGGCTGATAGTAATTAAGATATGCTCGGCTTTTGTGCTAGATGGAGCAGTCGATAATTGTGGAACGAACAGCGAGTAAAATATAAATCGAATAAGGATTACTACGGTGCACACGGTTAGTTTACACGGACAGGCTATCGGCAAAAGGTGGCTGGAAAGGCCCCTGGCTCGGTGAACCGCATCGAGTTCATTCCAGAAGTTCGTTGAGTCGATGCATACGGCTCTACCGCAAAGTCGAATGCATTTTCATCGTACCGACGTTGGTATGTTCCTCTCGAATGTGGAGAACGACGACTGGAATTTAGATTAACGAACGTGCGTGACTTCAAAATTGTCGGCGATGCCGTTGTACCTTTCCGTTTTATATTTCCTCCCTCCCCCTGTCCCTCTCGTTTTTCTCTGCATTCAGCTTTTTCTCTTATCGGTCTTTTTTTCTTCCGTTTCAAAGCATGCACTCGGTTGCAATGTTCTGGATATTTATCGTGAAATTCATGGAAAAAAGGAGACCGTTTCGAGCGTTTCTAACAATTTAGACATATTATGTTTTATGCATGATTAATTTGCCCTTTATTGTGCCCGGTTCTACGCTTTCTGCCGAATACAGCTTTGAAATTGTTCGTCTATAGATTTTAATAAGGGATCGTATTGTAGCGATAACTCGCAGAGATATTCCGTGCACGTTGTTTATTATTTTGTTTAGTGCGCTCGAATATGATTTATAGAATGTTTGCCATAAAATCGAAAGAAACGAGGGGTGTAAATATCTCTGAATGTCTTTCAAATGTTTGTCCCCGTTTGAGAATCGACGATATTAATTGTATTTTCACAATAAAGATTCGGAAAAGTAGGACTTGAAAAATCTTATTTGGATAGATTTGAGATTTTCGCTTTTTCCGATCGCTTTAAAATTCGATATTTAATTTTAATCTCTTCCTCGTTTGTTTTTGTTAATAAAACTTTCGAACGTAAATTGATTTCTTCAGTATCCAAATTCACTATTTCATTTTTATTTACATTTTACTCGATTTTATCGATCAAGTGGAAATTTACATGAAATCGTTTTGTACAGAATTTCACTGCTTAATCTGACGTTTTAGCATATTCGTTATCTTTCTTGTTTAATTTTCTTGTTTAATTTGTTTAATTTCTTGTTTAAGCTCTTTTAGAGATGAGTTTCAACGAAATTCTTTTGTACATAATTTTATTATTTACCGTCAAGCGCCATTATACAATTATGTAAATAAGGAAACGCTATTAATCGTCTTAAAGTCAATATCCAACGTCTTTCATCGTGAACATTAGACTCCACAAATACGCAAATTAGACGACTACAAGACGAGTGACAAGTTCTTCAATTCGATCCATTAGAAAATTCAACTTCTCCGTTAAACTTTCGAATCCATCGTACGAGATGGGAAACTTAGCGACGTTAACTTCCATCGAATGCGTACGCGTTACTTACGCCGATTCGAAATATCCTTTTCGAAAAGGCAACTCGACTTACCTGATGCTCGTGGAAGGACGAAACTTCCCAGAAGAGTCGTCGTCAAAGTTTCATCAGAATTCGTTGCACCATTTCATCCCGCTTCATCCGAAAATAAGAACAACTATCGTTTTTGGCACTGGAAACACCGTGTACCGTATACGCAGCAAGTGTATCAAAATTTATGCTATAAAGTGCGCATATTTCTTTCTGAAGTTCATAGTTTACGTTAGATCCTGAAACATTACCTATATTACTTAGTATCTAAACACAATCTATATGTTAAATATATCAGCAAAAAATTGTACACTGCACTGAAAATATTAGAAACTTATTAATATTAGATTGAAAAGAGTTTACAAATGAAATATTTGTATTAAGAGATTAATTTGTTACTCGCGGTGTGTCTCAAGATTCTTGAACGATAGCGTATGCGTCACAAAATTTCACACGGTTTTGTAGTGTCGTGGCCAGATTGCCTAAGAAATATCGAGTGAACTATTGGAGTGGCAACTAAGTGATTGCGGATTTTGTCAATATCACCTAATGACTTAGTTGCCAACCCAATATAAACAATGTTGCGAGAAATTCTAAGTGCCAACAGGCCGAAAGGATCTGGAAACTTCAATGGGGCCCGTCGGCTCATCAATGGTCTTTCAGTCGAATAGTTACGCTGAAGAAGGTCTACGTGATCATGAACGTGTACGTGGTGGGATATGAGAAAAGACAAAAAGGGATGTTTAAAGGAGAAAGACGAATTAATCGTCAGTCGTTAACTGAAAGTCGTTGGTTGAGAGTCGAGTTATGAGGAGTCGAGAGTTGCGTTGCCTAGTTGTGAGTTGTAAGCTATTAGTTGTGAGTTGTGAATCATCCATTTAGTCGTCTCAGTTATAGCACATTACTGTATTTAGTTCTGTTGAGAATTGTAGATCTTTGAAGCCGAAATAATGTTATAGGACGCTTCAACGATATATTCTGCATGTCTTGCTTACGACGAAATAACGAATGCGAATGGTTTGTCGAAATAAACGAAGCCTCGTTATAATATGTCGCTATCGACTGTTACCAAGGCGCCACGATGGTCACCCGTGACCACCAATAAGATACACGGTCCATTGGGGAAGAACGTTGTCTTACATCGTCGATTTATTATTATTTTGCCATTATACGCTTCGAATAATAAAAATACTCCCGTGGCGTCCTGAGCGAAACGTGTGATTTTGACGTGGCAGTCAAAGTGTTAACCGCAAGACCATGGAAATTTGTATCAAGTATCCTGTGGTCGTAGAGTATACCTCTAACATCAGAACAGTGAAACTCATAGCGTCAACGACTTGACGTTAACTTTGTTGAGAATTGTGGATCTTTGAAGCCGAAATAATGTTATAGGAACACTAAATTTATACTTGGGATTAATATTACAATAGTAATATATTTATTTCATGGACGATTTCTTATATATTCATCGATACACACTCGCACGCGTCTCAGCACTTTCTTCTAAACCCGACTGTTAACCGGCTGAATAGTTCACATTCATCTGTTTTCGAGACGCCGCGCACACACATACCTCCACACACTGATACCCACGTACAAGTATCTCTACTACGCATTTAACCCAGTCCAGCACAGAAAATTATACATATCTCAACAGGTTCACGTTAAATAACCATCGTTCCCTGTTTAATCCATTGTAAATAGATCCATCTATCGATAAACTTATCATTTAGGATAGAAATCATCCTAATTTCTAATATTTCTGAGTAAATAAAAATCCTATAGTTCTGAATATCGAGGAGGATAGTTGCAATTTCTCTGGCTCTCCTTTCTTCTATTACTTTTGCCTCGTTTCTTTCTTCGTAGCCACCGGTTGAAAACTGCGCGGTGTCGCGTACAAAGGCAACAAATGAATTCATAAAACGGGGCAGGGTTGGTCATTTGCAATTCCACGGGGCAGCATCGACAGCCACGATGCCGGTATGTTTTCCATTACCTTGCTCTCCTCGCCAACCGATTCTCTTCGCTTCGAGTTGTCCCTCGAAAGATGGCAGATTCGGAGGGTAACATCGTGCGAACTGTCATACACAGGGTGAGAAGGAGACGTTGCAAGGTTGCGTAGTGGTGGCGCGTAGCTTCGTGCTGATTTTCGCTCTTCGAAAGAGCGTGCTGTGCTCGTAAAATGGGGAATGGAAATGACGAGAGCGGAGGGAAAATGGAGAGAAACGGGACGGTTCATACGAAACGTGCACTAGATCTGTCGCGATACATTGGCTAACGTACAACGCGTTGCTATTCAACGTCTCCGAGTCGATTTAAATCCCAGGAGAATCGGCACGAAATTACAGAAAAAGAAGTTCCTTTAGTTCGTTTTTATCGATAGTTGTATTTTTCTTCGTGATTTTTCTATTTGATAAATCAATTTTTCTGTCTCGTCCGGAAGGAAACAAATATTTAAACGCGTAGATTTTTTTCACTCCTTGTTATTTAGAACCACAGAGAATCAACTTTCCTTTATGTCGAATCATCCATGAAACATAAATGTCCAAAGAAACCACAACGTAAGTCGATTAACAGGAACGTAGTTTCAAACCAAAAATACAATTCTCTTGGAAAAACTTTGTTATTTAGGAGCACGTTCCGCGAACGAGGTCACCTATTACGTTACGCACGGAGAAGACAACGGTGCGGCAAGTTTAGAAGAAGTATCATAACACGGAAAAGCTTGATAACTTTTCTCTCGACAAGGGTTGCTTCTTAAATCAGTTTCCAAACGTCGTTATCGAGCATACTCGGAACCTTTCAACGTGCAAAGATCTCTTCTTTTTTTCATTCATTTTCCAACGTGTCCTCAGGGACCGTATCCACGTCTCGCAGTGAATTTTTTCGAATTTGTCGTGCTACTTTGCGCGAAAGAAGGAGAGAAAAGGATCGGTCAGGTATGGCAGCTCGTGAGAGTATTTGAGCGCTTTGGAGAAATCTTTTATGAATATCATGTGTTGTGTCAGCGTGTGCTATGTGCCTCGCGCAAATATTTTGAATATTTTCAAATTCCATTGGCGTCATAACTAATAATCGGCTATCATGAGTGTATTGGTAAAGTTTGAAACAAACTGCAAATGTACATATTGGGATATTGTTTCGTATTTATTTAATTTATGTGATTTGTTGTAATTCCGTGAAAAATGGGCCGAGAAACCGAGAGATCACCTGGAAATTAGTTTTATATGCAGATGATTCTGCAACTATCGCGATTGTAGATAAAATATTCCTACTTTCTGAGCAGCATACGCGAATAACTTAAGAAAATATTTCGCGTGTGCACCTGTTAATACTAATTTAATGTTCAATACGCAATGTCAATTTCGTTCGATGTTTAATGGTATTGAAACGTGTCATTGCGATATTAATGGATTAACGTGACCCTGAATAATATTCGGGATAAACGAATATTCTTACTAAAATTCGGTATTAATCGTTTTAAAGCCTCATTTCAATATTCAACGATGTGGATATCGAGATTATTAACAATAAAAGTGTACCTTATGATGAGAAATATTATCTTTTACCTGTTACCTCGACGATACAGAAGCTGAAATGGAAAATGAAAAATATTCTCTGTCCGGTTAAATACTTTTCTAGTTACTTTAGATAAATTTTTAAAGTTAATTTCGCCAATAGGAATATTTTTCGCTTAATGATACCCGGCTTACTAATTATACTACTCCGATAACTTTTGTAATGAGATTGTTTTGCGTAACTTTTTGCGTTCGCATAGAAACTTTTCGCTGTCACTTTTAACTTTCGATTAAAAGTAAAAGTAAGTCTGTTCGAGGAAACATTGTCGATCGTATAACGCAAACCGTTCTCGTTCGAGTACTTTTACAACGCTGCTACAATTTTCTGTTTTTCTAATATAATTTCGCAATTTCAAGACAACTTCCATGAAACAAGAACCTTCTTCATTTGCAAATATTTGAGTGTTATCAGGCGACCAAATTTATCAAACGTAAAATTATACGAAATTTGTATTAAGGACGTAAACACACAAGCCATTTAACATAAATATTCAATTTCCACGAAGACGTGCTCATTAGAGACAGAAAGATAAACCTACTCGTAGAATCTCATTAGCGAAAGTATGACAAGAAGAAGAAGTTGGCTTTCGGCGCTGTCCCAAAATTCCGCAACAAAACTGCGTAATCATTGTAAAGATTGGTCGATCTTTGAAAACCACTCGTGTAAAGCTTACACCGTTCATCAGCGCTCACAGCTCGTAGTCTCATTAGTGATTAATTGGTCTTGAAGAACAACACGATGCTCCAACGAGTTACCGTGTTTACAGCGACATACTTGCAACAGATGCATCTGTCTCCCGAGCTATTGTTTACTCTGTTTTCCATCCTCTGTTCCGTGGTCTTGCTAGCGTCTTTCCACGCCGTGCTCTCACCGCATAATCTTGCCGCATTATAAATATCTATCACCGACGTTGGCTGCTGTGCAAAAACCTTCTTTCGCTGGAAACCGTAATATCCTCGATGCTTCGCATACTGGGCGTTGATTTAACTATCATCAAGATCTTTTAGATATTAGCGATGATAGTACAGGAAAATTTTACTGGTGAAAATTTCAACGTCATTGTAAGAATTCGAAAATCCAGACGGGACAGTGAAAATCGATCGAAAAATTAAAATCAATGTACATATGTATAACGTAATTTATTCAACGCGGTAATCTTCGTTCAGTTTACTGGCACGTGGCCGCGGTTTCAATCCGAAAGCCTGAAACGATGCTAAATTAAACGCTATTCGATTGGTTACAGTGAGCAGAATAATACAGGGTACTCGTCGTAACAAATGTTCATGGTGATTAGCCTATTCGTACGCTTAATTTGTAATTAATAAATGGAGTTAATTACGAAGGGTAGACGAAGCTGCAGTTTGTTGAAAAGCAAAAGCAACGTGATCAGAGAGTACGACGAATAAGTGCAATTGAACAAACAACTATTGTACGTGTACACGCGTGTTATTTGTGCGAAAACGTTCCTAGTCGTTTATTTACTATTTTACTAGGTTGCGAATGTTTGAGTTTTTGTGGTAAATTTAAATGTGCAAAAATATGTAAAACGCGAAAATGTACAAACTATCCAAATGAAAGGATCGTAGTACCCACAGGATGAAAAAAATCTTCATCTAGGTTTTTTTTATTCTTCCCGTTGTGTATAAAAATCTGCAATTTATTTATCATAGAATAAATCCACCAATGACGTAAATATTTATTAAACAAAATGACTAAAATAATACATTCGGAAATATGCAATGAAACCATTAATCTGAATATTAGAACGAAATGTCCTTCGGTATCTATCCACATAAATTATGATAAGTAGCGAAGGATCGGGACAGGCTGACATCCTAGGAGAGCAACGATATTGCTGATGCAAATGGTCGCGCGAAACACGGCTCCTTAATTATTTTCACGATACAGAAGCAGCCGTCGCGTAATCGTTCTCATATTTGTTAGTCAAATCGTGGCATTTGCTATTGAAACGTTGCACTTCCGACCCGCTTCCAGCCTAATTGCTAATATTCGCGTTCCTTTTTCCGCAGATCGAAACAAAGGTGGAGACTTTGCTCGCTTTTCGAGTAATATCCACGCTTTCCGTTTAAGAAAGCACAGAATGGAAAGCAAACGTTCATAGGTCGCAAGAAAATTACATGCAAATATTTGCACTTATTATTAGATTGCGATTTTTTAGACATTTATGGGAAATTAAAGAGCGTAGAAAACGGACGTAGTAAGGAAAAGTATAAAAAGTACCCAAAGTACAGCGTTTAACAGTTGAAACAAATTTCTGCCTAGTTCCCAATTTTTAATCACTTTTTATCGAATTTAACCGAACACGCGTTAAATTCTTTCGATATTTCTTCATTTCGAAAATAGAAAAAAGTCTGAGATCGAATAGCCAACACGGCGAAAATCATTAAACTGTACAGTTAGCGAAAGAAGAGAACATGTGATTAGCAATAAACTAAATCGATGGTCTTTACGTTAAATTAAATCAGTATAAAATCTACGTTGTCGATGACAACCATTACCATTAACCGTAAACACTTTCGTTTCGGAATCAATGGTTTCACGAAGCTCGTCTGATTGAAAGATGAATTTGTTCTCGCCCCTTTTTCGAGTTTACGTGCCAAACACTCGGCAGGAGAGGTTGAAATTAGTCGTGGTCCCTGACTTCCGATCCTTGAAGGTTGACTGGCTTTCCAGCTTTTCCTTATTTACCTTCTCCGTTGTTTAAGGACGAAGGTTTAAGGATTGGGCGACCCGATCAGGGTATTAAATAGATGGAGCTAGGTCAGATAAAATTGGAACGGTGTTTGTGGACTTAAGAGCGAAGGTAAACTCTTTGCACTGTGCTCGGCTTTCTTTGTCCTGTAGTTGTTTGAAAACTTGGTATTACCTTGTTTTGAATGTGTATTTTATCACGATTGAATTCTTGGTATATTTTTACTAACAAGTTAAATCTGCTCTTATTGACAAATTAAGAAATTAAGATTGTTGCTATTTTACGCATTTTCCTATTTTTGCGAATATAATCTAAAAACGGGAAGCTAGGTGGAGAATTATCCGTCATTTTGTTATGAAAAAACATTCTCCATTATTACTATAAATTACCATTGTAAATGCTGTATGGGAAAAAAAATATTTTGGATAATTTAATAAAATATTCGCGACCTAATTACGATGAAGCTATTTTAGTAATAACGAGAATGTATTATGTTAATGAACAAGAAAATTACAATATTTGTCGCATTTTGAATTCCTCGCTAATTTCATTTCTAGTTTCGATCAAAATTAATATTATAGTCTTTTTAAGCTTATTTTCTGTTTCCTCTTTTAAACGTTCATTTTCCAAAGCACTGATAATCTCTCGGAAAAGATAAAATAGTTATGAATTAAGTCTACAGCCACCAGCCATAAATCTAAGTGAAAATATTGTTCATGATATTGTTGCACCAGAGAAGGAACATTATCGTAGATCAAATTTCTTGGGCGATATTTTTATACGCCATTTTATTTCTTACCGCCGCACAATATTCTCTTCAAACATAATTCAAAAACGTCTTATAAGGAAACTACATATATGAAAATTCCGATGATACGGTAAGGTTAGGTTAACTAAACCTCTTTTACATGTTCTCTACAGAAATCCTTTTTTCTTGCTCCGATAATTGACTACCAGACAAGAATGTTTAAAAACTAGAGTTCCATTGTTAAGGGTTGATTCTTAAAGTCTACTCTATTTAATTTGAAATAGCATAAATGAAAAAAAAAATCTTCAGTTTGTCCGTAAAACATCAAAGATATTAAATAAACATTTACGATTAAGAAATCAATAGTCTCTCGCTTTTAACAATTCTTAAAACGATATTCCACTTAAGTACAAACATTCTTCGAACATTTATTCTCTGTAAATAACTATTCTTTTTTTTTTTTTTACAAAAGAATGAATATGTTAATAAAATAGCGAGCGAAAGAGGCGTCGGATTCAGAGGTGATTAGTCACGCGATTAGCAGGCAGCGCGTATTTTTTTATTTTGAAATATTCGATCGACAAAAAGTTTGTCCCCGTCTGGCGAAAAATTCGCTGTGTCGAAGTGCATTTTACCGTGACGCTGCGTCACGCCAGTCGCATTTGCTTCGTTCTAGACAAAAGCACATAGCTGTTTGTCTTCCGTGTAGGATATTTCGTTTCAAGTTTGTACGAGTGTGCACTTCTAGTCGTCGCAATGGCGCTAGTACAACACCGAAGGTCTGTGCTCTTTTTAAAATTCCATTCCGGCTTGTTGCATATTTTTATCTTTATTGTTAGTCACTCGCCTGCACTCATATTAGTTCTTAATGGTCACAGACCAGCACGCTCTTTCGTATGTTCGCGTATGGCTACTATATTTACTCTTTGCGATCGTTCCAGATGCTAGTTTCCAAATATTTGAGCTGCCAACGCGCCAGCGTTTTTTCGTTTTAGAAAACATTTGAAATTCAGACGTCACAAAACAACCAATGTCATTTGATGGTTACACTATTTTAATATTCCCCTATTTCTTGCTTTTTAGAAGAAGACACGCATCGAATAGTTCTGCACGTCACTACGTATTTTATCGCGTCTCGAACTCTCTGCAACCCAGGTTCCTCGTCCACTAACACCTTAATTGCGCGTACATTTCGTTCCATCTCATCGTCATTATGTTCACTCGCTATTCTCAATGGAATATCCTGCAACAAAGCTTTCCAACGTGTATTCCATTATTTCCTAGAAATTTCAATGAACTTCTGTATCACAGCTTTTTGATAAAGCTTTAAATGACCTATATTTTTTGCTCCTCTATACCTAGAAGCAGTTCGAGGGCTGATTAACCTTTTTCGCCCATCGCGTTTGCCCGTTTGTTTTTTATCGCCCAGCAAAGTATCGTTTTCATTTCGCTCCTTATCTCACACACACACACACACAACATACACACACACACACAAGCGCGCAGACATGCGATCGTCTTGCTTCCACAGTGCAAACACTTTCATGATTTTTACACGTCGCATCGTAAATACATCGACCGAGAACATCATAAGACAAGCGGTCGCATGAAAAACTCAGCAACAACGATACTCTGTCCACGACCATAATTCCACCCTCGAAGGTTACTGGTACGCAGGTTAGAATCTAGTTTCGAGGAGAAGCAAGTGTTTCTTAGGTGTCCGCTAACGTCTCGCACTTCTAGCAGCGAACATCGTGCCTTGTAAATTTAAAATTAAGCCGGTAATGCAGACTTTCCGGCTCGTACGTAGCAAGCGTCGCGGAAGAACGGCCGATGGAAGGAAAAGGCACACGGGGGCCGACGATAATGGACTTTCGGCGATAAAATGGTTCTATATTGGAACGGCTTACGTCGGCTAGCGGCGCGAGCAAAACTATTACCGCCGGCTTGACGAGCCTCGTAACTTGTCGGCACGTGTACCGATGTAACGCGTAATTCTGCCGACGTCTTCTCGACGTTGTTTCGCCGGAAAATTCGCCGAGGGAAAGGCTTTACGCCGAGCTAAAAATGTAGACACGCGAGTCGGGGCTAACTTGTAATTCGATTTGCACTACGTCGGGCGAGCGAAGTTTCTTCGGTCGCTTAAATGAAATTACCAAGTGCATGCTATACAACGAATATCCTATAACATTAGCCACCATTTTCCAAGGATTTCCGATACTCTACCAGAGAAATCTTGACTTTTCGTTGGAGAAAAATTTCTTCAGAATTCTTTAATATCCAGACGTGTAACGGGCCGAAGGCTGATTGATCTTTGCTCGAAAAATCTCTTGTATAGATTATTGAGAGTGTCAATGAAACATCACGGTCGTTCTAAGAGGGCGCACCAGTATACCGAAGCCGATTGTAATGAGCCGACTGTTAAAATATCAATGATTTAATTGTTAAATCTCATTCAATTATCTGCGACAATTTGTGTTCGGGGAAGTTTGAATAATTTCGACCGAGAAGCTTCGAAAAACTTTGATTTGATTTCGGAGATTTCGAGGGGAATAAATGGACTTGGAGGAGCAAGAAAAAGTTTCTGATAAATAGACTAGAAAAAATTAATAACAGGTCTTTCGAAGCTTTCTCGAATGTGGATTTTCCAGCTACCGTAGAATTTATTACACGTACTATTCGTTCTGTAGTTTATTCAAAGTTTGAAGAGACGTCGATTTTTCTCGAGCTTCTTTATTTTCTTTGTTCTCATACGATTTTTTACTCGACCAAAAAGTATACACAGGTGATTTAATGTTGCTTCCTTCGGAGTGTTAACTGAAAGTTCAGCTAGCGAAAAAATGAGTGGGTCAAAGCGTTTCACGGTGGGATGGTATTATGGGATTAATCTTTTGCAGTTAAGGGTTAGTAGATCCTCTTGGATATAGCGTAACGAACGTTTACTGCGCTAGGGGTTCCAGTTTCTGGTTTGTGACTTCTTAAGGGAAAGATGCGAGATGGTAGCTGTATCTGGGGTTATTAATGATTTGAGAAAATGAAGATTGCGTGGATGATAATATATAAAGATTAGAAAGAAAAAGAATGAATAGGAAGAAATGAGAAAAAATAGAAAACGCATTATTTTCTTCTCCAGGAGAAATGATACAAACTCACCGACAGAAATAATATTCGTCGTAAGGTAATTAATTGCTCTATACTGCAGACAGGTTTGAGCGACAAAAAGATGTTGAATTATTAAAGCTTTCCAAATGTATGCGTACGTATGCACAATGTCAGATCTAAAAATAATAAATTCGCTACAATTTTTACATTTTACATTTACCTAATTATACGTTGAATTCGCACGTGAGTTATACACGCGTTGCAAAAGAAACAACTTTCTGCTTCTCCTTGGATTTTAATTTCACTGGAATCAATCGCGTTTGTTGCTTAACGACCTCTTTCGTTCCATTACCCCAAGATCTATAGAAGATTCGTGGTCAACTCAGGTTTAATGACCCGTCGTCCAATCGTCGCTCACAACTGACGTTCTCTATTGTTACACTCTAACGCTGGGACTTACGGTTTACAGCTCACTGAAAGCTCTGATATAAGGCAGTATACTTGCCGCCTGTTCTACCAGATTACTGAAATGCTATATCGATTTGCGTCGCAGTACCGTACTTATTTGCACATTCTCCTAGAAAAAAAAAAAAATAGAATATTCTTTATTAGTGATTCGTTGAAATTTTACTTACGAACAGGTTGGTTCGCTAGAAAATTAACGCGAATATAGAAAAAGTAAATTTTGTAGAAAATAGATTTGAAGTAGATAATTTTAGTTTTAGAAAGTTATTGATATATACACTGCTTCTTAATCATTAAAGAAATGAAATCGATACAGAGATCTGTTTCGATATTAATCTTTTTAAATCTATATGTCGGGAACATTTTCTTAATCCTCGAAGTTCAGGATTAAAAATACTGGAATCTGCATTTAAAATGCAACGTCCTCTTTGCCAAACTTTATAACATGTAATTTACAAATTTATACTTATATTTTCCTGTTCTTTTCTTATCTCGTTTTTCGCATCTTCCTTCAATTTTCATGTCGTTCGTTCTAATTTCCCCTGTGTCCAACATTTATCGACTGCGGACTAATTCATATTTTAGTCGAGTTACTGTTTAATCAAGCTTCGCATGGATGAATAGTTTAACAACTGTTGCTTTCGGAGGTTGTTCTGCTAACAGTTCTAACCAACATGTCCGTGATAAGTACGAAGAGAAGCTACCGAAAACGGAAGCAAAGAAGGTCGTTGACACGTTGGCTCCTCTTCGTCCACATTATATTTCGAACTTTTCAGAAGTGACGTGGACGTGGTTGGATATTAGTTTCTGTTCGTGGAAGTAGGTCGAGAACGAAACAATAATTTTTCTTGAATCCACCTCGCTCGAGATTTACTTTGACACTGTGACTCGCGTGAAATTGTACGTATCCTCGACGAAGTGGACCCCGTTGTTTCGCTAGCAAAGCGTCGGCAAATGATTAATGGCGGCGAAAACTTTTCTGGCTTTTGCTTGATATTCTTAATACCATCAAGGAAGTTGCCACGCCAGGATAAATTTCGTCGTCAGTCCACGTTCGATGCTCGATCCTTCCAGCATTCGACGACAATTTTTCCTCCTGTCATTTTGTTGCTGTCGCTCTCTACCTCCTTCTCTCGCTGCATGGTACGATTCTCTGCGCCTATTATATTCTATACTATTTCCTCTATTATACAGGGTGGTTGGTAACTGATGGTACAAGCGGAAGGGGGGGGGGTGATTCTACGCGAAAAAAGAAGTCGAAAATATAGAATAAAAAAATTTTTTTTTTAATTTTTCCATCGAGACAACGATCTACAGTGAGATCCGTTATAACGAGACGCGATAAAGTGGACGCGTACCGGGCGAAAATTCAAAGTCGATTTTCTCGAAAACAAAGCCTCGAACGAAAAATTGTTATTCTATATTTTCGACTTCTTTTTTCGCGTAGAATCACCCCCTTTCCGCTTGTACCACCAGTTACCAACCACCCTGTATATCTCACCACCACACTGATATATGCAAATAGACACTGTTCGATTAGTATCTTATTAAGCAAAGATAAATATATTACACTGTACAATTTTTTGTAATATTAACTAAAATCTAAAATTCTAGTGTATGAAATGTGCACTTTGCCAAAAATTACGCTGCAATTTGAACGAGTTGACTGCGATGGTAGTCATCGGTGAGCCACATATTTTTACTACATTTTTTAGTAAGATTAAAGCGAGATAAAGTTCGTGGACTAAAAAATGTTCAACGATGCGAATGACTAAGATAACATTGATAGAGAAAACGTACGTAAATACAATTTAATATGTTGGAAAAATTGAACGCTACGATGTAGTATATTTTAATCGATTTCGATTGGCAGTGGAAAATATTAAAATTCACCTGGTGGTCTAATAGGTTTAACAAGTTTAAAGTCTATAAGCGTGAAAAGTCAGCGTCAAAAGTGTCCTTTGACTTGTACATTCACGCAAACCACACGAACTTAATAGAATTCCTTGCGCACGAACGCGGTAACAACGATACACAGCAGTTAATCAGCAAATTTAAAGGGTTAACGCGTCCTATCAATCGGCGATTAGCCAGATATATTTATCACAGGCTCGTTAACCATTTGCGAGCCGGCCATGAGCTATCGCCGATGCGTAATTAAACTAGCACGCTAATTGCGTTTTCATTTAATCCTGTCGTTGGTGCGATACAATCGAGTTCCACCTCGATTCGTCGCGCGCTACAGCTTACTCCACTGATTGCCGATAGAATTGTATCGTCATCTCGGAAGCTTTGAAACGTTGCCGTGAGCTTTGGCTCTTTCTTTTTTCATAGCTGTTCCTACGACGCAGAAGAACAAGTTCTTGCAGCTTTTTCCACTGTGTATGTTTCCAAGATATTGATTTTAGATTTATCGATAATTTGGACGAAGAATTAAAATTTGGCTTTATCAACCAAATTTTCGCTTCGGCAGTCCAGTCCGCCGAAGTATTGTCACTGAACCGAAACGCGTGCCAGAAATACGCATAGCGTGTGTTACGTAAAATAACGCAAGAAAATAAAAAAAACAAATTTAAGATGAAAAATAAAATAAAAAGGGAACATTATTTTCTTTCTAACACCTGGTTTACAATTTGCCTCCGAGCTCTAAGCGTGACTTTTCAAGACTGACTCTTACAACTCGATTTCCGATCGGATTCGATTATTTTCCTTTTGCCACCCCTCGATATCCCCACTGTCCTTGAGTTTGTTAGGCGTCCGCGACAGTTGCCACGCACGCCTTCTAGAACATTCGGCGGAAGGACCGTTGGGATATCGATGGCTCGTTAGGCACTTCGGCGATATACATTGTCGCCGAGTGCCGTCACATCTTTATCTCCATCATCAGTCCATCGGGTTTGAAGTGTGCCGGTCGTGACATGTGCGTGGTTGCTGTATATACGTTTTTCTAAGTCTTAGATAACAACTGTGCCGAATAAAACAATCTTTGCTCCAATACGATAAGTATAGTTTACATCTTTGATATGAAAAGGTTTGCAAAATTACAGGTAAATATAGGCATTTATATATTCACAAGGCATTACGATAAAATGTTTAATATAATTAATTATAAACGCAAATTAGTTAATATATTAATATGCAAAGATTAGTAATGTAATTCTGTGTGATATATTTTGAAACAAGGATCTATACATAAGCCAACATCGCATCTTTACACTCATGTCGTGATTCGGATCTTTTATCATTTTTACTACAAACGACACTTAAGAAGTGATTATTCCAATATGTCAATAAAATCAACAGAAAATGTTCTGCCGATAAGGAAAATATATATTATTCACTACAGATCGCACTTGTACATGCATCATTTGCCTATATGTGGCGCTCGTACACAGAGGTCATCTCGCGGGTGCCGTTTATAAACGGAATGATGTAATGACTTTCGCAACGATAACGAAAAGAATAATATAATAAATTTTATTTTGTTTTTTATGTATTCGAACTGAAAATAATTTTGTATCAAGACTACTTATACCAATAACAGTCGAAATGATTGGCACTTGTCAAAGTGTAAAAGGGTCCTGCGATCAGTTTATCGAACCCCAAATCAGTTTCCTCGTTTTCTACAACTTGCCACACGTTTTTTAAATTTTTGCCACGTATCCTTCAGTATGACGATATCAGTTATCTGGAAAATTCCAGATCGATCGCTAGATCGCTAGATGCTAACGCTAGAAATACCACACCAGTGAAAATGACTGGTTTTACAATTTTATAAATGTGCCAACTCTCCTTTAGGTCGATCATGGTCCCGGATGGATTAATAATACCAAAAATTCCTTCTGTAAGAAAGTAATAAAACAACAACTATAAAAATATTCTACTATTACGTATTTTTTAAAGACCAGTCATTTTGATTGGCTTTGGTACAAGTAGCTTCGTGTTAACCCCTAACCTACGATTTACGTTCGAGAATTTTGGGCCGAAAACGTAAACAAGCTATTATACAGGGTGGTTGGTAACTGGTGGTACAAGCCGAAAGGGGGTGATTCTACGCGAAAAAAGAAGTCGAAAATATAGAATAAAAATTTTTCGTTCGAGGCTTTGTTTTCGAGAAAGTCGACTTTGAATTTTCGTTCGGTACGCGTGCACTTTATCGCGTCTCGTTATAACGGATCTCACAGTAGATCGTTGTTTCGATAGAAAAATTAAAAAAAAAAATTTTTATTCTATATTTTCGACTTCTTTTTTCGCGTAGAATCACCCCCTTTCCGCTACTACAGGCTATGCCCGTAATATTTACGTCTAATCCGATCATCTACTACGGGCTGTGCCCGTAGTTGTAGGTTAAGGGGTTAACTACCGATAGTTCTAGTGTTAAGAATATACCACGTTGATAGGCATTTGTCGCAGAAATAAAAAAGACGTGCACTGCACGTCGGCTAACAGTCAGATCGTTCGTTTGTCGAGCTACAGTTTCAGAGTGAGTCAGACGTAGAGTCATCGATATCTTGGAAATATTTCAGAATAGATTATTAATGAATAAAATGCTATTGTTGCCGAGAATGTTTATTCATATCCGTGTAAAACTTTTTATGTAAGACCCTACCAACACGCCGAGGCGCTGCTTAAAAGATTGCAATCGCAGACGCGGTGAGGCGTGTTATATCGTAGCGCACGGCACGCGCAACCGTGAGTTTATTGATAGCGCAAGTGGTTAAGAATGTTTAACAGTATCGATCGTAAGGAATTGGGAAGATTTCAAGAATCGAAAGGAATTGCAGAGAGTCGTACGAATGTGTAAGATCGTTGTTGCGCATCTTATCGATCTCGTCTTGTTCGCGTGAATTGGCACATTTTTCTGGTTGGTAGATATTCATTGCCGTGCGTCTTCGCGCTGAGAAAAAAAATATCTTATCACAGTGACGATTATGTTACAGTTAGCCTAAATCTTCTTTACAAAAGGCAAAGAATCTTACGAAGTTTATTACCTTTAGTAATAATTTAACACTGTAACTAGCGAGCAATTATTCGAGCGTAAGTGGTCGCTACTTTGACAAAAGATGCACGCGAGATAGAGCGTTCTAAACACGTGCGAATCTAGACCGTTCGTAACGAATGAAAGTTTAGAACTTTGCTAGGTCGACGGTGTTGCAGATAAAGGCGTAATTATAAGTCATCTTGATTCACTTTCGTTATACAGGTCATTAGTTTCTGAATTGTGTTTCGGAGAAGTACAATACGTTTCAACGAGTAAATGAAATTTAATAGACCGTGATCGTTTCTACAAACTTGTATTTTTACGAACGTAAGCAGAAAATAGTTGTTTCTAAATTTCCTATACAGATGTATTATACAACCTCGTAGTTAATCGTTTAGTAAATATATCGCTGCTGCTAATTCGTTATATTTCTGTAATTTTGTCAATATTTTATGCGATCCGCGATTGTTAATATATTCGAGCAGAGATGATTTTAAAGGAACTATGTTTCGTAACTTTTTGAAAATCTCTCGCTGTCGCTCGAGAAATTACCGTGTCTCTCGGGCAACGAGGTGCATTAACGCTTTGAAGTTGCGAAAGTTGTATGCAAACAAATGGAGAAAGTATACATGGAGTTTAAACGTTCGCGGGATTCTTGCCGTCCCTTACGGGGAAATGAAATTCATATCTGTCGTATTAAAATTATGACGATCCAAGCGTATTTCCCGTTATCCTAGAACAAAGTATTTTTATTGTAGTCTTTGTCCAAGTCGACGAATATGAAGCGGCGGATAAACAAAAATTAAGAGCAAACTTTCTCGGAGTAATGACGATAAAGTGCACCATTATATTCACGAATATACCAAGCATATCTACGGTATAACAAGATTTTAGTTAGTACATACTTTAGTCTTCGCTCGCGTTTCAAGATCCTAATTAATTAAATCCTAGAAGATCTACAATTTTTTATGACATTTGTTTGGAATCCAGCGCATAACGATTTACAATTTGCCATATTCTTCTAATACTTTCATATTAATTTCGACAAAGTTTCGCTTTTAATATACATCATCGGCCATAAATACTATTATAAAACAGTTACTTGTCGCAATTTATCGAAATGCTTTAACAAGTTTTACTTCATTCGGTATTTTACATTATAAAACATGTACAATGCGAATGAGATGGCAGATTCATAATAAAATGCTTGAAAGGTAAAAGCAGTGAGAAGAATGCAACTTGCAACAGATGTCAGCGGGTATTCTAAAACCTATTACCGGCAGTGCATATTGGATGGCAAGCTTGCACGAGTATAAAATTCCAGTTCCATTCTTTCCACATTCTTCTCGATATTTTAAATTAATTTTCATAGAAAATCAACGAGTGTCCTAATACGAGCGCAAGTGTACGTTTCAACTATTTACCTATGTTAGAATTTAATCTCGGAATTAAGATTAATAATCTGTGGAAGACGCAATGTTTGTGTTGAAATAATATAATGTGATATTTATTAAACAATTATTACAGGGAATTATAAGTGTGTGTTCTGGAATGTACACAGTTGACTAGTTATTCTCAGACTGACTGGCTTAGTAACCCACGGCCCTTGAAAAGGTTTTGAACCCCACTCTCTATGCAGTAATGAGTGTGACCTGTGTAGATGCCTGTGTGGCGTCATATGTGCCACGGAACCTTCTAGTAGCTTCTCGACGTGCCGAATGTTCTATCTACCAGGTATGTAAATATGAAACCGGAATTTTTGTATAGAAACACGTTTATTGTATGAAAATGATTAAAAATATTTTATTCGAAGTATTGCCCATCGCTAGCTATACATTTTTCCCACTTGTCTGGCAATTGGTGGATGCCACGCCAAAAAAACTGTCGCTCTGTTGAGGCAAACCAGTCATCGAGCCATTTTCGTACATTTTCGTAAGAAGCGAAGTGCTGGTCAAAAAGTGCGTGTCCCATCGATGCAAATAAATAGTAATCGGACGGAGCCAAGTCTGGCGAGTAAGCAGCGTGCGAAAGTATTTCCCAACTGAACGCTTCGATCGTTTCCTTGACCGGTTTTGCTGTATGCGATGGTGCATTATCACGAAGCAAAATTACTTTGTGTTGCCTTTTTTGATATTCTGGTCGTTTTTCACGCAAAGCTCGATTCAAATCGATCATTTGTCGTCGGTAGCGCTCGGTATTAACGGTTTCGCCAGGTTTTAACAGCTCGGTGGTCTTTTTCGGTGGTCTTCCACGTTCTTCGTTCCTCGCGTCAAAATTGCCACTTCTGAACTTTTTAAACCACTCGAAGCACCGTGATTTGCCAAGATCATGCTCACCGTAAGCTGCGACAAGCATTCGATGCGATTCTGCAGCAGTTTTCTTCAAATGGTAACAGAAAATCAATGCTGTCCGCAAATCGTAGTTTCCAGGCACAAAATTTGACATGTTCAACGCTATTACAAACTATGCTGTTGTATGAAACTTGTATTGTTCCGAGTCGAAAATGTTTGTGAGATGTCAACAAAGACTTTTGGCATCCATGACGTAGTTTAGTGATAACTATATTATCAGCTAGGGCCATCTATAGGCAAATTCCGGTTTCATACTTACAGACCTGATATATCCTTATGTTCTTCCGCCGAATTCTCGAAACAGTGGGGATATCGCTGGACAACGAAGGGAAGAATCCGTTCGATCAATCGCCTCATCTGTATGCGATTAATATCGTTGTATTGCAACAACCTATAACTTGTCGAAACGTGGAAACACGGTTGAAAATATCCAAGTAAAACCTGACGACCGAATTTTCCGATCGAGCTAATACGTATTTCGAATGATCGATAGAAGACAAACCTGTAGCGACGTATCAATCCCGATCGGTTGTTCGCAACGCAAACTCGTGTCGATATTTGTATTCCGCGGTGTTGGCGTTGGAGTTCACGAGACACAAACCGATCGGCTATCGATTATTCGAGTTTGCATGCGCGTTCGAATTCGACCCGAGTCCATAGTTATCGGTGCGCGATGATCGAAGAAGCATACGCGGGAGAACGAGCCGAATTCAGTTTCGGGACAGATCAAAGTTCCGTTCTATCGCGGCAAACGACTACTTCATGCGGAAATGAAGTTACGCGGGCTCTGGTAGTTAACGCGAATTTCGGTACTGCCGCCAGCATTATGCGGCCCCTCTATAATTGAGGATTGTCCGCGAACCAACCGTGAATTATTAGTCATGCAACGAGTTCTTCCCGGTTAATCCCTATTTGCCCGATATTAACGGATGTATTTAACTCGGACTACGGGTTTATTATGAACTTTCCGCGCATCGAATCTCGCGTCTCTCGCCCTATGCGCGAATCACGGATTTACAACGTTTCCATCAGCGTCGTGGTTTCGCGCTTGTTGTTTCGTCTGGGAACGTGTTGCGACCTGTCAATGCAGAAATATTATTAATCGGTATAAATTATTACGTGACGGAGTGCAGGGGTAACGAAGCGCGTGCTCACGGTCGCTCGTATTAATATTTCAACGCAACACTGTCTGTGTGTTCGCGGCTCTTTACAACAGGAAATAATTTAAATATCGTAAAAACTATTCTAGGAAAATATGAACCATCTATCGTAGCTTGAAAACGCGTAAATAATTGTTTCTTTGTTTTTCTTACAACAGAAATGCCAGCGTTTCTTACTTAGTTTTAATACTCTGAAGTCTCTCACTTTGAACAGAAGAGAACCGAGATTTGATAGAATCTTCCCATTCGAGCAATAATTCTTAAATAAAAAACAAAGGAATTTTATAAATAAAGAAAAGAACTAAGATTTGATATAGTTTTCTATCTAAATAAAAATTCTCCAAGTGAAAAATCTTCGAATGCACGTCTACGCAATTTTGCGAAATGTCAATAGCAGACTTGGCATGTAATTGATCGAAATGAAGGCGTAAATCAACGAGTCTGGCTGAAGCGTAATTACCGTAATATTGCGCTAGATATATCAGTTAGAGTTAGGTAACGGACTACGATAGCGAATGCACAGGTTTGAATGTCGAATATATCTTCCATTCATCTTATATCTCCTTTGGCCACGTCTAATTAGCCTGTATTTGAAATTCGTCGAGCACCAGCAGCCACTTAACGTTTGGTCGGATGATCTGGTTGGTTGGTGGAGCATGGGGCTCGCAGTAACGTTTGGCTCGTGTTGGATGTTCCACATTGTCAGTCTTTCACAATGGGTCGATAAACAATGGATGGTTATCGCGTACGATTCAGCTAAGAGAGACACTCGAGGTATTGTTGTCGATTCGAACGTACCGACTGATATCAGTAACGTCACGATTCTGTACGCGCGTGTACCCTTTTGTTCACTGGACACGATCATCGCCAATGACAATAATCATCCCTCATGCGCAACCAGGTTACGTCGTTCTTTCCTTCATTGTTCTTCGATATCTCTTTCAAGCGATATGGGATTTCTCCGATCGGACGAGATCAGCCAACGAGCCATTCAGTAGAATAAGCTTGTAAGCGTCGGACTGTTACGAAGCGTCTCTTCAACTGCTTTTTGCTATCGGTCTTTAATTTATGTGCGAAGATCACAGAAGAAAATGTGATAAGTACAGTTCTGTTGATCTTGCGATTTTCCTGTTATTTAACGAACGAAAGAGTGCATTTTAACATAACCTAATTAAAGGAGCAACATCCAGCTCGGTTGTAATGTGCAAGGCTCTTGGCAATGAACGACGTATCTACCTTTTTGTGGAGAATCTAGTGGTAGGTCGATATTTAAAGTATAACAACTAAAACTCTTGAAAAATCAATATCTTTGATGTAAATATTTTTCCGATGACCCTCGTAACACAAATTTAATAAGAAGATAGTTTCGGTAATACGCGATCAATTGTTAAAAGCTACTGGATTTGTGAATTGCTCTCATATTAAAAGTGAAAACGTGGTTTATCGCGTCGTTCTCCCGTGTTCGTTTTACGTAAAGCAATTTTTTAAACCATTAAAGTATCAAAGTATGTCCAAGTAGTTACATTTTGTCACTGGAATATTAAAGATCGGAATTTATCAAACGAATACTAGTACTAAACTGAATCACCGAATTATTCAAACAAAATATTTGCCACGTTTTTCACTCCACAAAATTGTTCGTACAATTTGTATATTGCAATTTTGTTGGATCGTCGTATTAATTTTTAACATCGTGTAATCGTAATTAATTTCAAATACTTCGTTTTAGTATTTTTCGTTTTTTTGTTTTATCGTTCGTTTGAAACGTTTCTCAAAAATTATTCGCGCTATCGTTCTCAATATTTGCTTAAAATCTTCGCTTCGGTAATCAAATGATGTAAAACAGTAAATTTGGAGAAGTGGCACAATTATTTTCCATGTTAACGGATGTATAATGGACGCGATTCGGCGTACCGTGGTAGTCAATGTATGATCGATTCGATAGTAATAGCGAGCTCTGAACGTTGAATGAGCGTGGCTGAAAACAATGCAGCCATAACTGCCATTCGACGGACCAACTATAATGCTACCTTGTATCGCGTTCGCGTTATACAAACAGACACGCTGGATTACGTCGCGTGCATGTTTCGCGCTCACGAGCCAAAAGTCAATCGAGACAACATTAAGAACGTTGTTTTAAGTCACGGATATATGAAATTTTAGTGAATTATAGCGAATGCCAATGGTTCGGAAATGATTGACGTTGACATCGTTCGAGCCGATTGAATTTCCATCTAACAGGTTGGAAAAGATTCACTTCAAGTTTGGATGAAATTCTTCGTCGGATGGTGTTATTATTGGAGATATTACGATCAAAATGAAATAATAAAATTCACGTTTACATGAAATATCGCGAATTAACACTGATATTTAATTTCAATGTGATCGATAACCAACTTCCCAAATTTCATCCAATTTGAAAATAATCACGGTGCTTATTTCAAACGTTGTTCTATATCGATTGCAAAAGTTTTTCCTGCAAAAGTTTACGTACTCTGTTTATAGCTCGTCGGTAAATCTTTGAACTAAAAACTAAAAAAGGCTTGAAAAAAGGGTACGTTGATCCAGCAAGATTTATTTCGGTTCGTACAAATTCAATGTTATCTAAATGTTCTTTTTAATTTAAACTAAGTGTAGACAATCTTGTGTAATTAATCACGCGATGCGACGTATCTTCTTACGTATAGAATTTCAGTAATTAAGATGAATACGTACATCCTATACAAATTCAACGTGTACCTGTTTTCGCATCGTGAAACTATTTTTCATCATTTTGTAATATCACCGCATTTCAAGGTCAGTCTATTTAATTGTACCGATAAAAAGATATCATTACGGTTGTTATAGAGTACACGGTATATTCCAGAAAATTTGAAACTAGAATTAAATTCAGGGAAAATAACATACACACACGGTACTGTCGTGTTGATCGATTAGTTCGGTTCGCTTGACTCGCAGCGAATGTTTCAATCAGAAGCTGGTAATTTAAAGCTTCTATCCAGCATCCGACCGCGGAAGTCGTAATGGCAATCGATAACGAGCTACTTCGCCGCGACAACGTTAAACTTTAAACGCGGCTCGACTTTTTTACAGGCAGTATATCTACAGAGAGTCCGGTTCACCGTTGTTCTCGCAGAAAACGCCCGATAAATTCTGGCCCGTCTACTCCTCTCGAAAAAGAAGTTTATACGGGCCGCCATAAAGCGCTTTCTTCCTTCACCTTCATTTACTTGGCGCCGTTCCCTCTTATATTTTCTTTCTCCCATTTCCACCCCTCTCTCAGCCTCTCTCTCTCTCTTGTCTCTTCTCTTTTCGCGTGTATAACCAGTTAGCTAATCTCTAGCGAGATTTACGATCACTCGCGCGATTGACCGTATTTTTTAAATATTTAAATCAGTAACGAAACGTCAAGTATCATTTTATCAAAAGCATTCGAATATTCAATTGAAGAACAACGGACTAAACTACGTATATAGTCAATCACAAAAGTTTGCCTACATTGTCTAAATGTAGGTAAAACGTTATAGTAAATACATTAGCTCTACGTTTTACACGTTTCGACTTATATCGTTGAAATATACCTGACAAAATTTATTAATTTTCGGCTTGGTTAGAAAAAGAGAAAAATGAAAAAGATATAAAATATAATTACAAAAATATAGATGTAATAAATAGTTACATATACATACTTATATGTACATGGATAAATATAGATATAATATATAGTTACAAAAATTACATACACCTGGTATATCTATAGAAAATCATAAAAATAGTACACTTAATATTACCTGCATTAATGCCATACATTCTGCTACCTCCTTGGCGCTGAGAAAAATTACAGCTTTTGTAGTTTTCGATGTAATTTTACCTCCACACTTTTGCGAGTTAAATGTTTTAAATAAAAAATAATTTATATCTGTCGGAGATGAAAGGACATCGGGGCTTCCCTTTTGGAATGTTGGCGAAAACCCCAATACCCCAGTCCAGACTTTTACTATAACTACACTTAAGTAACAAAACTAAGGAATAGTTTTAATGTTCTAATCCGATTTTAAGACGATGGACTTGGGCTCGAAGTGACATAACGGGTCACTGAACGTAGCCACGGTCACGGGAGGGACGTGTACCTAACAAAGGTATGGAATAATTATATAGCACTCCTTAAAAACAAAGATCGAACCGAGAGGTGGGGAGAGGACTATATGAGGGCAGTTCCACTTGGACTGCGATTGAGTCTATAGAGTCTATTCAGAGGAGTACTACTTGCACGTTGAGTGACATCGGGATCGTGTATCACATCGCATTCGTCGTCCGTTGGCCGTGGATTCGTTATCGAACCTGAATCCATTGTCATCGACATCTCGACCATCCGATCGCCGCTATCACTTGTAGCCTCTTGTAATAATCACATTTGTGCCAATAAATATCAGCTGTAACCACGATGGCAAATTCGAGCGAAGGTTCGTCAAACGCCCAAAATTCCAACATTGACCCGACATATAAATATCTGGACATTTTAACAAATTTAAGTAATTTGATAATATTTCCATTTATATCCTTTCATTGATAAATATACCTACATTATTTATTACAGTTTCTCATTTTATTATATTCCTCGGAACAAAAATTGGAAGAAGGGGAGGTGTCGTATCATCAAAGCAGTTTAAAACGCTTCTTGTAATAATCACATTTGTACCAATAAATATCAGCTATAATCACGATGGCAAATTCGAGCGAAGGTTCGTCAAACGCCCAAAATTAAACGTTAATCCGACATATATATATATATATATATGCACATAAGTATAAATCATTGTGCGACAAAGTAGATTTCTGGTTTCTTGGGCAATGCAGGTACGCAAAACTCGATAGCTGTATTTTGATTGAATTTAGGTTGGATTTTAAGATGCCGAGACTTAGCTGACGCAAATAACCCCACCTTGCTGCAGTTTTATTCGTGGCTGCCTATCTTTCGTTCATCGATAAACACGCGTCCCTTCATCTCAGCGTGAATATCATTTACGGAAATTCGATTTCCGCCGCGACCCTCTTTTGTTCGTCGGCCTGCTCGAGCAAGCTGGATTTTGGAATCTGGAAACTCGCGCAGATTCCCGCTTTTCCAAATAAAGCTTCCCACCCTCGCTGGCGAATGTAAAATTTCTGATGTTTCAAGTTGCAGCGGATTTTCTGCTTCTAAGCTTCGAAATTTTAGAAGCTTCTAGTAATAGCAGTGGCTCGTACTGTTAGAAACGGCGAATGGATTTCGCGGAGTAGCCGAGTTCTGATTCGACGATAAAAATGAGATTGGAAATGTGGAATAAGTAAACAGTGTCCTGTTGAAAAAATTTGGAAACCTTGAAATATTCGAAATTGAACGTGGGAATTGTTAAAGAATCGACGCGACTGAAGCAAATTTTCCAGAAAATTGATTTGAAATGGAAGCTTTAAAGCAGGAAACTATCGATTATTCGATCTCTTAATGAAGAAAGATACTTTGGGAAACAGTATCGTACAAAAATTCACATCGTTTTGCAAACGCGATACGCACAGTAAGCTGAAAGTAAAGCGAGATAGTTGCTAAGATTTAGAGGATAATTTTTCATCGGTCGATAAGTAACGAAAAACCGCGGCAGTACCCCTATGCAGGAATTAAAACTTTGCGAAGACAAAGAGAACAGTGACAAACGATCGCGAATTTTTTACGTTTCATTTTATTCTCGGTCGATACAGCGTCACCTGCGATGTTATATATCGTTCCACGATTCTCGTTCTTCCATCGCTTTTGTATTTCGTCTTGGCGAAACGGACGAAGCAAACGAGAAAATTCGTTTAACGAAAGGAGCGTAATTAAGACGAATGGTTTGTGATTTCTTTCTTTCTTTCCTTCTTTTTTTCTTTTTCTTTTTTTTTTTAACAAAACGTCACAGTCGCGAGGATAAGCCAATTATCCGAGCAGAGTGATTCTTTCTAAGAAAGTGGACGACGAAGATCCGCCTTTGTCTTCTGCTAGTAATAAAATTCTTAAGACGAAACGAAACGTCGGAAGGCAAAGACTCGCCAGAGTGTCTTGACGATAAAATATGGAATGCAAACGAAAGGCAATGATCTGGTTACTTTTTAGTGTTGCACGTTGCACCGAGTCCTACAGAATATTGATACTAATGTAAGTCTTAAGACTCCGTACCTAGTTTCTTCCGATCGTGAGAGCTGAAACGAATCCAATAACTGCCAGGTCTTAATCGCTTCGGTAATTTTATAACGATGTTACTATATTCTATCTCCTTCGTTTTCTTATTCGATATACGAAGTTTCAAGAATCCTCGCTATCGTGTTTTTACCGATATACATACACGTTGCGTATAAATATTGTAGTATCGTGGACAGATTGTCTAAGAAATATCGGGTGAACCATAAACAATGTCGCGAGAAAGCCTAAGTGCCGACAGGTCCATCAACGTGTCGTCGATCCTTCAGTCGAATAGTTACGCGAAAATAAAGGCCTACGTGGCCTAGTTGTCACTTAACTATTTAGTTGCCTTAGTTACAACACGTTTTTAGTTGTATTTAGTTCGCGTTAAATAACCATCGTTTCCTGTTTAGTCCATTCTAAATAAATAAGAAGATCCTACAATATGGATATTCGTAGCGAATAAAAATTATTTGACACGGATGTATAACAAGAACGATGGCCCGTAAAATTTCGTTCTAGCGTGAATTTCAAGAATCCTTAGCGAAGGTAGGAAACGAGAAGGGAAGGTTCTCCGTGCGCGTAATTGAATCGCAGCCACAGCATGCACATTGGCGTTTGGTGGTAAAACTGCTAAGCCTATTCATTGTCACCTATGCCGAACTACATCGATCTGTGATGTACCGTTGCTATTAACGTTGAACGTGGGGATACCAGACACTGGATTTCGCGAAGCGTGAAATGGAGATAATGACCAGCGGGCCAATCAGTTAACCAGACCGAGTCAGAGTAGACTAATGAGGATGCACCCTATGGTATGTGCGGTTAGTCGTATATAGCGAAATATAGAGAAGCAAAGAGCGTGTCGCGTGTTCCATCAAGACCTTTGTCTTTCTTTTCTTTGATTTCATCCATCCAATGAAACGCATTAGCACTCTATAGTACAATCCTCTGAAATTTCAGCTACATGAATTTTCGCGTAGATTTGTAAAATATTTGTTAGATTTCCTCTTGAACTATTTCAAGGGATATCTTAAGGAAAAGATATTCCAAGGAATATTCCTCGACGCTTGAAATATGCACTGCATCTTATCTTAACTCCGTGTACTTTGTTTTCAATGCTCGAATAATATGCGTAACAGTTGCATAAAAAATATATAAGCAAAGAATCTTGTCGCGAAAATACATTACCTCGATAAAAATCTTTTAAATAAACTGACTTGTATGGAATATTCTACAACCGATAAACCGTATCTTACGAGACTTAAAAAGATTTCTTTTCATGCAAGAAGGATAAAATCGACATCGATGTTACGTCGAATTACTTGTTCCACTTGAACCGATCGCTGTTTGAACCGACCTTGTATGAAACGAAGTTGAAGCGGAAGAACCGAATGCAAATCACAATTCCATATGGGATATTCATTCGCGTTTTCGTTTCGAGGCACACATTGCGGCTCGTCCGCGACTTACGAAACGACTAGACGCAGAAGCTTTTAATTAAAATATGGAGATCGGCTTGGCAAAGCCAGCCACCCAGCCATTGTGGCTTCGAGTCGAGCTGCAATAATAACAGATAATATATCGTCCGTGGAAGGCCGGTGTAACTGGCTCTTTCAAACAATGAATTCAAATCCGACCACCGCAGCGGCGAACAATCACGTCTCGAACCTTTCCGTGTACTTCCGGAAAAGTGACGAGAGTCCATATCCCCTTCCTGGATAGAGATTACTCGCCATTTCCCTTTGCGAGGAATAATAATCTTCGCTTACACCGGCGGAATTTTTATCCTTCGGCTGTGGCCACGTGATTAAAAACGAATCGACCAACAGGCAATGTGTCGACGAATAGTTAAACGAGAATCTAATAAAACGATCGTGCACTGTGTTCCGTATCGATGGATTTTTCCTGTTGTACGTGTCGTTCGGGTTTTCATTGTCCCGCGAGCAACATCGAAACAGCGCGGAGTTTGGCTTCGTTCGTTATTTAAATAGACGTGGGACGACGATCTGTTTTCTAGTAGCTTTCGACTTGTTGGGTCATTAACGTAATAGAATCACGCGCAACAGAAAAGTTTTGGAAAAACCGGACAGTATCGATGGGAACGAAAGACCACGGTACGAGAAATCATAGTCGTGCGAGTCAGTTCGATGTTATTTTCCATAAAATAGCGCTCTGTGTTTGTTATATATTTTTCGGGTGTTGTTGTCGCAGCCAGGTGAAAAGAGGATGCGTGTTTCGTCCCGGGACTACCGGTGGACTCGTCAGTAAGGTTATACCCCGTAGTTTTTTAATGATGTTTATTTAACCCAAAATACAATTTTAGTTACATTTTGGTATTCATATTAAACTGTGAATTTTGGTAATGATGTGCTAGGCAAAGGTACCGATACGCGGTGGTACAACGTAGCCATATTATATTATGTGTCGGCGCTTTACACTTTTTGTGTTTAATATAATTTTTGGGTTTAAGCCACTGGGGAGCGGAGCTTTTATGTGATTTTGTTTTTATTTTTTCTGTCCTGAAAACTTGGTCGCAAAACAGGACGCTTCGGTAGTCTACTCTTTTGGGTGCTGTGTAACTTTGGGGAGGGTGGAATGAGAAGGGGGGCGGGGGAGGGGGATATCAAATAGGTTTATTTACAATATTTACAAATATTTACAGTTTATACATCTGTGTTATACGGTGTCAGAGTTGAGTTCTGTCGGTTTAATGGTTTGCTCTCTTGTTTTATTATGGATTTGGAATCCACCAATATTTCTTTGTGTTTTTTCTGTGTTTGTCTTTAGTGTCTTTCAGAGGGAGAGTCATGGCTATACCCGGTAGTCCCTGCTTTTTTTTAATGATGTTTATTTAACCAAGGATACAATTTTTGTTACATTTTGGTATTCATAATAAACTGTGAATTTTGGTAATGATGTGCTAGGCATAAGTACCGATACGCGACGGTACGACGTAGCCATACTATATTATGTGTCGGTGTTTTACAATTTTTTGTGATTTTAAATCTATTCTTTGGATTTAAGCCGCTGGGGTGGCGGAGCTTTTATGTAATTTTGTTCTTGCTTGATCTTTTTTGTCCTGAAACTTGATCGCAAAACAGGAATACCCGGTAGTCCCTGCCTTAGACGTAAAAGGAGTCTCGCTAGGTGCGGTATTTGTATCGTGGCACCGTATATTCGACCGCTAGCGAGACAGACAGACTCGTTGTCGTCGTAGTAGCCCTCTGGTGTTGGCGGTTGGTACCCGGATCGCCCGGGAGGTGTTACGACCGCGTTGATGCCTCGACCTGTCGGGGTCCTGTTGGTACCGATCCGCCACATATTTTTATATAATTAGGTGAAGTAGTTAAGTAATTAAGTGGAAGGAATTACCGCGATTAATAATATCATTAAGAATCTTGAGAATATAGAATGACCTTCTAAAATGATTTGTTGAAAATTTCGAATCAGCAGGATCACATGTGACAGGAAGTGAGAGTTGGATGCTTCGAGTTTGCAGTTAACGACGCGGCGAATTGAAATTTACGTAGATAACGCTCGTTCTAACACAATCTTACGAATATTCGCGTTATACAATCGCTTTGATACGTGCGATATTTCGAAGAAACTACATGCAGCTCGAACTTTATTTTAACGAACGATATTTTTTTATACCCAGCAAGCTGATATAGTACAATATTATAACGGAGAAGGATTGGTGAAACGACAATTTCTCGCGATCTCTGGGCAGATTTCTGATAACGAAAGATAGCCTATGTGAGACGAGCAAAGAAACCTTGTCCCGAAATCGCACGATGGCGACTCTGCGCCTCTTGCGGAATAAAAAACTTAATCTTCCAATTGCCGTTGGCTCGCAACTTGCAGCGTGGCCATATATATCCGGAAGAACGCTTACTCGAACGATTTGCGGTTATCGACACACGTTCAATCCGCAGTTATCCCACTTTCCGGAGCTCATATAGTCGCGTGGTGCACCTAGAAAGAATCTGCTAATGGATCGTTTGGGCCGATTGCATTGAATATAAAACGTTTCATCGCGAGCAAGAACCAGAGAAAGCAGAAGAACCGGAGCGAAAGACGAACGAATAATACAGCATGAAAATTTAACGTTGTATTTGCCGTTTCCACATAGAATGCAAAAATGTACGAGATATTCGTAGTAGACTAGTCGTTACATCGTTTGGTAAATGAAACAAACGTACGATAATGCACAAGGAGCGTATTGCACGTAAAATTTGTTATAATCGTCGATATACAGTTGAGTAACAGGTTTGTTCATCTCTCACTAGTGTATACGTTTCGAAGAATAAAAATTGTCTAAAGAACGTGAGAATACACGTATTTGAATCTTTCGACGAAGGATATCGTACGTTTGTCAAGGAAATGGGACGAGTAAGTTACTCATCGATTGGATAGATTCTACGCAGAAATAAAATTGATATTTTTCTGAACTGGATTAAGAAAAAGAAACCACGGTAGTTAATGGTTCGTACGCACTAAACGTTACGACGAATACTACATTCTAGAAATTTTCTGTATATTTGCGTATCGCGCGAATCTCCTACAATTTGACGTGGATTTTTAAAAAAACGCGAATGTACTTGCTGCTCCATCTAACACGAATCTCTATTCACGTTCCACTTCTTCAGTTACGCTCGTAAAAATACAAAAATCGTCTAAAAGCGAGCAGTCTGATCCGATCGCACGTTTCCATCTACACTTTGCTTCTTCCTTTTCTTCGTTCGCACTTGCACGGTGAATCAGAATTGAATTGCAACTAAAAATCAGCCGTAGAGCGTAAAGCCGAACGAGAAAAGGGCTGACAGTTTCGTAAGCTACGATCCAGAACTAAGGACGTCGCTGCTTTATTCCCGTTGTAAAACGCGGCTGGAATGTTCCCTCTGCGAGAAAATAGTGGCTCGTAAGACCATCACGGCTGGATGAAGCGGCTGTCGAGGGTGTGGCCAGGCTGAAACCAGGGGATGAAACACGCCGGCATATGCCTCGTACGGCGCCAACGTGATCCCCATGCATACGGCCGTGTATGTGCGTGTCACTCGCACACACATCCTCCATCTCGGGCCAACCGAGTGTCACGGGTGCACGTGTGCCTTCTTCGTCCGTTTCGAGGCACACACGTGAGCCACACGTGCGCGTTTATACAACTTCCAAGGGTTGCAGACGAAATTCACGGTTCGCATCCCGAGCTGCGTGATTCATATGGAAGAAAAGGGTTATATCGAGGCTGTTTGATCCGATGATTGAGGTTTTTAAATGTAAGTTTCACGCGTGGTGATATAGGAATAAATAAAATTTAGGGGTTTATGTGGTATTTTAAAGAACGTGCTTCAAAACTTGCAAAGATATTGATTTATTAATTGTCTCAAGGATGAGATTTATTAATTTATGGGAATTTTGGTAATTCAAGTGGCAATAGAAAGAGAGAGATAGAGAGAGAGAGAGAGAGAGAGGACGAGGAAATACAGTTCAAATATTGGCACAGCGATTTATTTTTCCGGAATATTAAGTAAACAGATATTTAGTTACTAGAATCCAATGGTTGAAGTATTAAAATCAGCTAGTAAGCTAGCGAAACATTTTTTAAAAGGAAAAAGCGAAAGGATGTAGAAACGTAATAAATGGAGAACATAAATGGTAACGGATCGTTTGTAGTCAGACACGGCAGATATAAGAGGCGCCGTATCCTTCTATAAGTCTTATTATCCGTATTACTACTTTGAAACTATATCAGAAAATCTTTTCTTAAAGAAATGAAAATACCGAAGCGCGTAAAAGCTTCCAAACTATTATACGTATATAAGACGATTATTATCAATTTCTTCTGATATTCTACTTTAAGCGTGACGAATAACGGCTTTTTAGAGTATTATAAAAAATGTCTCGCCCATTATATTTCTATATCTCAAACCAACCTATAGAAATTCTTCCGAAACGATACCGCTGTGAAGTTGTGTGTACGATATTTTTCACTTTTACGGCTGTGTTGACTGTGAAAAAGTGAAATATATTTTGTCACGAGATGTTATTTCATCGTAGTTAAAATAATGAAACGTAAATTTAGACGTAGGCAGATCCTGTACTTTCTCAAATCCTTCAAGTTTTACGAACATTTCTTCCACAATTTCGTGATTTTCAACCCGTCTTGTATTCGATACTGTACCACGTACATAACCTGAATTGTCGGCTCAGATTTGCATACATAGCAAATATATTAATCTATTTTCCAATTTTAGAATAATGTTGTAGCTTGGCAAAACAACAATCCGCTTACAGTTTCAAGCTATACCACACTAGTGATTCTACTATTCAGAGCGAGGGTTATAAACTACTTAGGAACTAAACCGAACAAGAGCAGTTGTCGAAGTTGCATGACCGCAGTTACAAGCCAGAAAACTAACCGCCCAAAGCATGTGCGAACTAGATCCATCCTCGTATCTTTGCGAGGAAACGTTGAATGGCAGAAGGGTGTGTTTCCAGGATTCTGTCACGCTAATTTCGCTGGCCGCTAACCTGCTGTAACTGTTGCAAGCCTGAACGCGACATTTAGCGTTCGCCTCAAAATAAACCGTGTACGCGGCGACGCGGGACACCCCCAATCGCTTTTACGCGGCACCGCAAAGGGTTAAAATAACTAGGTTACCATAATTAGCAATTACGCGTGTTTCGTTGCACCACGTTGTATCGCCACTTTCTATGGCGTACGTTCATCTGGTTATGCCACGAGTTACGTTTCCTGTTGGCAACAATAATCGCTGGCGTTTGCCGGCGTGTTGCCTTAATTATTATCGCTATTACGAACGCTGATAATAAAGCAGTTCCATCAGCGGCGGGCCAAGATGTTACATTCGATATCCATACGTGTTGCTTCAAGTATCTTAACATTTAGCCAACCGCGCGCGCTACAGCGAGTTACACATTTTCCACCAGCAGTTATACGTCCATCGCGCCATTTTTCCAAATATCGAAGACTAATATTCACTACTTAAAAAGCAAAGAAACGTAGAAATTATTTAAATGGTCAATTATATTTTGCGGTAATGATTTTATTTAACGGTTTATACAAAACATAAAATTAAAAGTATGAAGAATATAAGTAAAATTAAAAACATTAAAGATGACTAAAGATAAGTAAGACGTCTTGAACGTGAAATTAAAAATTCATAATGTATTTTAATATTTTTTACAATGTATCGTTCGATTATAACTTTATTTAGTCGTAACTGATAGTGTAACTTTGACTCATTAATTTTGACACCACTAAATTAGTGTATTTTACTATATACTGTACTTTATAAAAACAGAAAAAGTGGCGCAATTAATTGGGAATAATTCCAGATGAACAATAACTGATAATAAAAATAAAAAAAAGAAAACGCGTTGCAAAAGTCAAAATGGGAGATCTCCCTATTCGGTTCACTAAATGTTAAGGTTACGAGGAAAACACATGCCAAGGAATTGATGCGCGCACTGTCAATTCGATGCGTTAAAAAATCAAATGAAATTACCACGTAATCCACAGATGCAAACGCTTAGGAATAATCCTGTTGCAAAATTTCCAACGATTTAGCATCGAGAAACTAAACTTTCAGTTTCATTTAGCACTCTGTATGGACGAAAGTCGCTAATTCTTCCAGAAAAGATTTTTTTACTTAATTACATCTATCCAGCGTGCCAAGCGTTAAAGGACAGTGGGAATTCGCTCTTGGTGGAACGAAAATGAATACACGATCGAGGTAAATGCGAGGAGATGGTAATGAAACGCGACGTCTAAGCGAGCGAACGTGGCATATCGACGTGGAAGACGTGGATCCGGTGGTAAACCTCCTCTCCATCGTCAAATACTCTCGGTTGAACTCGGTTGAACGACGAAATACTGCACAACGTCGTCATTTTTCTGGCTGTATCCAACCACTCGACGCCAATCGCCGTCGTTTGCTCGCTCCAGATAATAAATCGTTATTAAATTTACATTTTCACATGACCACTTTATATCCGTTTCTTCGTATTGATTCGTTGCTACTGGAATATTAAATTGGCCGCGTTTCCATCGTCTCTTTCCTCTTTGTACAATGCTATTCGATATAAAATATAAAAGACAATAGGCAGCGCGTTTGAAAGAATATCGCTATATTCCCTCAACGTTATTTACAACTGGGTAATTCAAGAGACGTAACGCAAGTATAACAACGAGAGCGTAATATAAAATATATCCGATGTGTGTTAGTAGATTCTAGATGACAATCTGTTGACAAGATGAAACAAGTACGAATATTTTATACTACGATTTTTATAATAAGAAAATGCTATAAATTGTCCTGGTGGTTCTACGATACCGATAAACTCGGCATCGTATCACGAAGAATCATGGAACTCTATCTCGCCACGGTAAAAACGCTTGTATCTCTGTTGAGAATTTTGTTGAGAATTTTTTCTTAATCATCGAAATAATGATACAGGAACGGTAAATTTACACTTAGAATTTATATTAGAATAGTTATATATTTATTTGATAAACGATTTCAAAGATATTCATCGATACACATTTGCACCCGTCTCACCTTCTTCCATACCGGACTGTTAATTTACTGAACAGTTTACATTCCTTTGTTTTTCTCACACACTGATATTCACATACATGTATCATTACTACGCAGCTAATTCAGTCTGGCACATAAAATTATACAATAATCTCAATTATATAATCGAATTTATTATTTTCGTTGGAGATGCAAGCCGACTGCGAAGAAAGCTATCGCGATCTCTCCTGTAATCACAGATACGGAATAGTTCGATATCTGCCTCATCGAACGAAGATCAATCGTGTAGTTGTTTCAATTAACTGTTTGCAGGATTATTGCCAAGTAGGAAATATCGCTGGAGGGTATTTTCTGCTAAAGTCTAAAGCGCAGTGCACATTTGACGAGTACACATACATACACAGGCGCAAACACACGTATATAGGTGTAGAGCGTTTCTATGCAGACAGAAATACACGTAGAAACGGAGTCGAAACAGGTAGAACGTCAGAGGCAGATACGTGGAAGAGATACGGAAAAGTTGAACGCGTAAACTTGAAATTGGTTGCTGGCTGCGGTTTGTGGATGCTCGATAGGAATTCCTGATATGTTCTTGCCTCCCGTCGAACTTCTAGACTTCTCGTGTGTTCCGTCTTTTGTTCGTGCGTTCCGCTCTTTCCTCCTGCTTGTCGTTCCCTCGTATAAGCAATTCCATTGTTCCCCCCGTGCCTTTCGCCTTTACATTCCGTTGTATACTTTCTTCCGTTACTTTCTTATCACTATCGAACTTTCTACGTTGAATTAATTCCCTAACCGAACGATAAATATCGCTTTCCCATTTATTCCTCGGTAGATGAAGACGAACAACAAGAAGAATTTTATCGTCGTTTTTTCCCGAGATTATC
Organism: Bombus flavifrons; assembly: GCF_040668555.2. NCBI lineage: Eukaryota > Metazoa > Arthropoda > Insecta > Hymenoptera > Apidae > Bombus > Bombus flavifrons. Next base: position 17,957,986 of record NC_138444.1, on the reverse strand, counting down.
TATAATTGACATCATTGCGACAAAGATTACAGAATGTAAGTAAAATCAAACTAAAATCGAGTTTTCCAGTGAATTTTCGAACTGCGTACAATGCGAACACCGCTTGCATAGACGTCAAGTAAATGAGAAACGGAAACAGAGACGAAATTACAAGCGAGAAGGTTAATACGCAAAAGCGAGATAATGGGGGGGGGGGGAGAGTAAAGAGAGACGAAGTAAAAAGTTGGAAAGGAGGAAAAAACGCGGATAAAGAGGAAGTAAAGCAGATCCGGAGGAAATGTAAAGAATAGGGAAATGGAAAAGAGATGGGAGATTGAAAGTAACGAAAGCGGAGAAGAACGTGTGATCCTTATGAATTCGTTATAACGCTCTCGAATATCGTAATTTCACGAACCTTACTTTCATGTAAATTTACCTGCAATTATTAAAAGATGAATTATGCGCCGGCAAGTTTTTCTCATTTTACGCTCGATGGGCGTTGAAAAATTACTCGAGTGCGAGCGTTTTCTTTTAGATCTTCCACGGTAACGTAGATGGGAAGTAAAAGATTCATTTACGTGAAAGATTGATCACATTTTCGAAATGTATGTAATTTTTCTTTAAATACTTTACATCGTATAATCGCTTTCGTTCAAAATGCACGATTATCATATAATAACACGCACGATATCGATTCTTTGTATTTTATGCTATTTGTTATTCGAGACTGGAATATCGAAAGGAAATTGTACACACTGTCAGATCTTAAGACCTACTGCCAATGTGAAATCCTTACAAATTGATACATGTCGATTTATACGTACAATTATGCATATTTCTACCGATGAATCCTTACACGAATACACCTATGATCAATTCTCTATTAACGAATCGATCCTATCAACAGGTAATCCTATTTATATTAAAACATTTGATAATTGCTTTCATCTGTATAACGCGTAGTTCATTTGCACGATGTACAAATTAATCTATTAACGTTCTTCAACGTACAGATAAACAGGCAATAAAACACGTATAAAAGCTAATAAAATTCACGAGGATGGAGATGCAATTTTCTTTTCTCGTTTCCAATAAACGATTATCCGAGGTACACGCGCGACTATATCCACGTTTTTCTCTTCGCTGTTCTTCCACTTCCCAGGGTTTCTTCCATTTCGTTGTTTCATTTCCCTTTTTCTTGACGATTCCGCGGCTATTCCGTAAATAGTAGAAGCTGCAACGGTAGTTTTTCTAGTCGTCCTTTGTGCCCGCCCACTCGTTGCTCTTTATTCGGCCAATTCGGTGGTTGCTCGTGGACCGCGCGATAGCCGAAAGAAACACTTTGTTGGAAAACAGCGTTTCCGCATCGAACTTAGAAGCAGTTACGCGAATCTTTTCGTCCGATGAATTCGGGCCGAGAAGTCGACGGAAGTTGCTGTCCGGTGAAAGCAAGCCACGAAAGTCGAGAGCCGAGAAGTTAGTAGAACTATTCTCTTTTGTACGTAGCAGAGAGACCTAGAAATCGCCTGTGAAACGCGTATTCCTCTAAATTTCCTATAAATTCGACGCATCTGAATTATATAAAATATAAAAGATTATATAAAAGACTATGCTCGTTGATAAAGATTTATTAAACACTCTTACTTTGAAGAGAAGTGAAATGGATATATTGAAACCTCCACCTGTTGCGATTCAGCGTTCCTTGAAAGTGTTTGTTCCGAATAGCGTACAAAGCATAAAATATATTGACTCGATACAGCGTATTGTATGGATACGGTGTACAAGAATATTCATATCATAAAAAAAAAAAAAAAAAAAAGAAAAAACAGAATATTCTTTCTGTCTGCCAAGCGTTACATTTCGCTTGAAACGTTAGCGATTCCTGCTACCAGTTCTCGACCTTTTACAGCTCCGGTGTCAATTGACGTCGCGACAAAGGTGATCTCCGAAACAGCAGCGTAGACACTATCGAATAATACATTGGGCAAACAGTTAACAAAGCGGCTACGCTCGTCACAGTGTTCTCGAATCAGAAACGAGCGAAAGAAACGAAATCCTCGGTCAAGTAATCTTCATTTGAGTGCAAATGGGGACTTTTTTCGAATAGACGTTTTAAAAGTTCATCCCTGGAAGGCATTGTTTGACCAACACGGACGAAGACGAGAGCGCGGGGTTGGCCGAGGCTTTGATTAACTGGCGCCACTAGGCAAAGCCCCTTGCGCGATTGTTTGCCACCTTTTTCTCTTCTATTTCTCCTTCATTTTCTCTCTTTCTACCGAGTCTGTTCTACGTGTATACGTTCTTTTTCGCGCAGTGGTTGTCGTTTTTGTTCTTCGTACCTTTCTTCTCTTTTTTCAGTGCAACAGCCACCGAACTGCTTCTTCTGTTCCATTGCTATGCCGCGCCGTGTCTATTCTCTCTTTTCCCTTTCTCATCCATTTCCTCCTTTGTCTATTCGCTCGTCTGACGAGATACTTCAATTAAGTTTACTCTAGGAGCCAAGCCAAACTACTTTTCGTACGCATCCACTCTATTTGTATCCTCCGCTCGCCTTTGCCCCGTCAACTGAAATCTATTTAACGTCTCACCAGAGATACCGATTAGTTCTCAGCACGCGAGTAATTTCGCGAGTTTAGTGTCTTTTTATCGTCTGCGATTTCATCCCATACTGTATTTTGTTAAATTCTCTGCGTCGATTAATGTAGATACGAATGTAGAAAAATCTTTATAGAAAAGAAAGAAAAGAATAAAACTTTTTTCTTTCCATTCCAATTTTTTTTATACTCTTCTATATTAAGGATTAAAAACTGCGATTTCATTCCATACTGTATTTTGTTAAATTCTCTGCGTCGATTAATGTAGATACGAATGTAGAAAAATCTTTATAGAAAAGAAAGAAAAGAATAAAACTTTTTTCTTTCTATTCCAATTTTTTTTATACTCTTCTATATTAAGGATTAAAAACTGCAATTTCATCCCATACTGTATTTTGTTAAATTCTTTGCGTCGATTAATGTAGATACGAATGTAGAAAAATCTTTATAGAAAAGGAAGAAAAGATATGGAAAAAAACTTTTTTCTTTCTATTCCAAATTTTTGTTATACTCTTCTATATTAAGGATTAAGAACTGCGATTTCATCCCATACTGTATTTTGTTAAATTCTCTGCGTCGATTAATGTAGATACGAATGTAGAAAAATCTTTATAGAAAAGGAAGAAAAGAATAAAACTTTTTTCTTTCCATTCCAATTTTTGTTATACTCTTCTATATTAAGGATTAAAAACTGCGATTTCATCCCATACTGTATTTTGTTAAATTCTCTGCGTCGATTAATGTAGATACGAATGTAGAAAAATCTTTATAGAAAAGAAAAAAAAGATATGGAAAAAGACTTTTTTCTTTCTATACCGAATTTTTGTTATACTCTTCTATATCAAGGAATAAAAAAAATTACGATGATATATATATAGAAATAAAAATTCTGCAGTTCCGAAATTCCCGAGCTGCAGAATTCTAAAATTCTAACTAAAATTTACATTGAAATTAATCTAGATGTTGTAATTTACATCGAGAAACCTTATTATATGTTTTAGGACGAAAATATCGAAGATGTGGATAGTTTTCGTACGTAGCTTCTTCTTTCTCTCGCGTAATTTCCTTCCTCATTGATCCCTTTCTTCGTTTTACCTTACTCACGTCGAACGAGAAACCGTTTCCTCCGTGTTATTCTACCACTTATATTTTCAATTTCGCGGAGCTGCTTCTGTATTCGATGTAACTAAACGAAAATAAAGGAGACTCGTTTCCTATGCGTCCACCGATCCGGTCGTTATGTTTCTCTTTTATCGTCTCCTTCTGTCCCTAATTCTCATCGTTTCATTCACCTAGATCCGAAGACTCGGGAATGGTCTTAATAAAATATTTCAACTTAGAAATAGTTGATATTTTGAAATAACTATGTATCAGAAGGTTATACATTACGTAGAATTACGTTATACGAAGATTATACATGAAACAACTAAAATAGAAGAGCAAAAGATTTTTCTCCGGATTATTTCGTTATTTAATCATCAACTGATTTCACCAACAAAATGATTTCTCTGTGATAACATTTTCAACCGCATGAGAAATGCTCGAAGATAATCGAAATCAAACTAACTTTGAGAGCAAATGGTGAAAAATACGATACTTATAATTCAAATGGATATTGTTATTGAATAAGTGAAAATTATTGAACTAAAAATGAAAACTATTTAATCGTAAATACCAAAAATGAAGATATTGCCTTTATATTGCTTCCAAATAAAAAAGTTTCTCGAATAAAGTCATCTCGGGTCTAATTTAAGCGTTTCCTTGCCACGTATTCTTTAAATAATCGTGGACGTGTCATCGAAAAAATTAAAGCTCGACAAAAATATCCCATGATCGAGTCTCTTTGACACAGGGTGCCGCTGTATGAAATTGCTACAGCGCAGGAAAGAGGCTAATATCGCGTCGTTTTTGTTCTCCTATTTTCACCCGTGTTTTCGGCGCAAATGAAAACGCGTTTCAATTTGTACGTTCAGTCAGCTTCACATGCAGGCGTAGAATAATTGAAAGCAATTTTCATTTAACTCTTTGAACGTAGCTGCGTTCGGTATAGGCGACCATTTACTGATAATTGTCATTTAACAGCGTCGAATTAAACTTGCTAAGATAAATACCTGTCACTAGAATTTATAACACCGATATAACTTACATATATATGTATGTCGTCGTGGTTCTTACGTATCGTTGTAATTGTATTAAACCAGTGTCTCTGGAATTCATCGTGCGATGCGAGTGAATTCACAGTTAAATGATCGCTGTATTGTTGCCTTCAATTTTCGAATTTCACCATGAATTATAACTCGTAATTTAATAGTACATGTACAGAGAATGAAGAAATTTCGAAGTCGAAAATTTGTCGGTAGAAAGTGTCGAAGTAACTACTTCAAGAAAAATTCTACATCTTTATTTATGTATATCCGTGACCTGGAGACTGCTATTACCCAGAAATATTCTAAATAAGGAGAGGTGCATATTATTGTACACATGAATATACATTATGTTTTGGATTGCAAGGTCTAAGAACAAAGGAAGTAATAAACAGAGTTCTATTTGTGTTCCCTGTAGCCTCTAACCCAAGCTATGAGCTTAACTTTTTTGGTAATGTCCTTTTGCTATGAATATATGAACGTGCTCTCTATCATTCCATTGTCTATTGTCTAGTAACACTAAGAGAGTAAGGATCTGAATCAGCATAAACTTATACTTATACCTTTAATTATTTCAATATACTTTTCTATTACAAATTCATCCACTCGTTCTTCGATCAGTCAATCTCAACCTCAACATAAAGAAAACTAGAGATGATTGCTGTGCGATTAATTGGAAAACAAGTGGCAGTTTCGTTTTTTAAACACGAAAGAAAGTAATTGGAATGAAAGATATAATGTGAGAATAGCGGAGACACTTTATAGAATCGACTTACACAAATCAAAGATACGAAAGAAAATTTCTACTTAAAATAAAATTTAAAGACAAATAATTTCTCATAGCTCATACTTTTGTTTTAGAAAATTGGGGAATTGAGAAATTAGAAAATTTAGAAAATATGGTTGAAAGGAGGCAAAGAAAGGACACACGGAAAAGATTACCAATAATACTAAAGAAGTAATAAATCCTATAAAACTTCTAAAAAAGTCTCTCATTCTTAACTGATGATAAAACTTACGCAATATTTTCTCAATTCTAATTTATTTAAAGACATTATCCTCGATCGACCATTTTTACCGACTTCCGTTAAAATTTCCGTCTCTGCGTAATCGCGAAAGTCCATCGTGCAATTTCCGTAAAAAATAGCTTGGAAACGAACCCGCGTCTCTTATCGGGAATAAAAGAGTCGAGGATATATGCTTTTTGTCAGGAACATCTTTAACCCTTTGCACTCGAGAGGCGACTCTCAGTCACCACGGCGTTCCGTGCTGCAACTCCAGTGGCGAGCCAGAGGCGACAGTCCCTGTTTATGCCAAATTTCGTAAATTGGTTCCTTAGCTCTTTGTGTTCTTTGTTAGGAAGTGTAAAGTGTTAGACTTTAAAATGGAGATAAAATATGGAGATAATCCCATATGCCTCCGAAACTACGGTTTTGACAACCTCTGCAACGTTAGTTCGGATTCGACGATCATGTCAAAAGTATTATAGTTTAGGAACCCTAAAAAAAAAAGAAAAAAAATAGTTTTTGGAAGTGAAATTAGCTGAAACGAAGATGAACTTGATTTTGAACTGTTGGGAAATGAGATCAATTATATTCAAGAATGCATCTTGGCGAATGCTGCATAAATTATCATACAAAAAAAATACAGAAATTAATGTTATTCAGATATGTCTAATTTTGTGCGCTAAACTAAATTGGTCGCGTAGTAGTGATACACGTATGTGAATATGAGTGCGTGAAAGTATGTGTGTACGCGGCGTCTGGAAAAACAGATGAATGCAACTGCTCCGTTGGCAGTCTGATATGAAAAATGGTGAGACAAAGAAGGTGCCGAGACGCGTGCAAATGTATATCGACGAAGATCCTGCAAATCGTTTATTACGTTCATAAGGTTTTAACCATAAAGTACCGGACACATAATGTGGTCTTGTAAAATGGCCCCAATATGCGCTGATCGCACCCGGGAAGCATCTGACTATCCCAAATCGTTTATTAAATAAATCTAAAACTACTTTAGTATGAATTCTAAGTGTAACCTTAGCGTTCCTTTACTTTTATTTCGGCGATTAAGATCCACAATTCTCAGCAAATATTACAAAATCATATTTTCAAAGATGCGAATATAGATAAATATAGATAATTTGTATATAAAATCATTTTACGCTAGCTGTAAGGCACGCGTCACGTATACGCTAAATCATCCAAAATAACTGCTACGCCCGACGGAAAAAGTCCTCGAGTGCAAAGGATTAATCTCGATCGTATAGACTAGAGACTCTGACTGGGCTGGCAGTTCTTCGACTTACTTCGTCCTTAGTTCACCGCTGCGCCGAAATTAATTCCACACTGTTGCTTCCAGTGGTCTCCACCGAGGCATGGCGTAACTTCGTACTCAAATGAGCCATTCCATTATACACGCGTGCATCGACGATTAAACGAGTCATGTTTGGATATAACTGTCCGACCGTTCGCGGAGAGACGCGATCGCGAAGAAGCTCACCAACGAGAGTCGTAAATCCCCGTTACGATTTGATAATCGACGTCATGAAATGATCGATCCCGTATTTTCGTTAGGATAAGAGAGGTGGTTGAATCGATACTAACACTTAGTTAACAAATTAAAATATCCACTTTATTTCTAACAACTTCGAATACGACAAGTCTGCGTATGTATCGCGTGTACAGAGGTTCGATCGCAAGTTAAGATGTTGACTGGTCAAAGAACGTAAAGCAACTCAAAATTCCGTGACGATAATGCGGAGAAAAACTGGTGATGGATGTGTCTAAGGGCATGGGATAAACTGATTCGTTGATGACAATTTTTCGTTAAGAAAGCAAGGGCAACGGACATCTCTGCTAATTGGCTAAGCTACGAGGTTTATGGGTAAAGAAGGGTGTCAGCCGCCCCCGAGAGAAAGTTGCTAGTGGAAGGCATCATACGTTCGAAGAAACAGATTTCCTGTACCTTCCCGGAGTGGACAATAAATTTAAGGAATACTTCAAACCAAGAAAATATGTTTGGTCTGAAAGATCTTAACTAGAAAAATGTTAAGATTCATGGTGGGTCCTTAAGCTTATGGAGTATATGAAATAAAGATGTTTAGATATTTGGCAGTCATCTTGCTTTGTGTAGCAGATTACGGAACGTAACAATAGCTAAGCCTAAGATTGGCACGTTCCTTGATCACTTTTAAATGCGAACCGAATCGACGTCTTCGTTGCAATCTAACCGTTTCTTTGCGACGATAAAAGATTGAATTTTATTGATCGTGATAACGAAAGATGAAGATCGAAGACGAGGAAGAAAGGAATTTATATAGGTAAATTGAAATGACATTTCGATATGAGTAACATGAACTGTATCAGTTGCTTTTTCTTTCGTGTATAATAATATTACGATATTCTGTATTACGTAATCTCCCTTCAATATCAAATTCAACGTTATGTAAACTGCAACTTACTATGAGAATAATACTTGTTCAAAAGCAAACAAGATTAGACATACCTGCGCTCGAAAGTCTTAGGATAGTTGTTATTAGACTGCGCAGCTGTATGCATTTGTATGAAATTTAAAGATGTAGAAATGGCCAACATGCATATACCAAGATATATATAAAATATCCGACAAATGACAGTAGAAGAAAGAGACTGTATGTGTACTCGTTATAATTTTCAAAAAGTAAAACGAATCTCTATTTAAGTTCTGTCTTCAGTAGTTTTTTTTTATTATTTAATTTGTACTTTACAATTTGTCCAACTGGACATTCTGTAAATTTTTCTACCTTAATTGCTAAATAACACGTGGATGGCTACCCGCAGCAGGATACCATGTCTTCATAATGTCGATAAAAATATAAATTCGCATAATTTCAAAAATAATACATGAGCTATGTCGCGATAACTCATTTAATTTGTTACACATGCTACTTTTTAATACACTAACAATCCTATTTTAAAAATGCGTGTAATTTAAAGTTCATAGTTTAAGTACAATGTTTTATTAAAAATAGAAGATATTCGAAAATTTTCGAGCGGAAGTTACACGATAAATTATCGATTAAAATTTGTACTTTACAATTTGTCCAGCTGGACATTCGGTAAATTTTTCTAGCTTAATTGCTAAATAACACGTGGATGGCTACCCGCAGCAGGATACCATGTCTTCATAATGTCGATAAAAATATAAATTCGCATAATTTCAAAAATAATACATGAGCTATGTCGCGATAATTCATTTAAGTTATTACACATGCTACTTTTTAATACACTAACAATCCTATTTTAAAAATGCGTGCAATTTAAAGTTCATAGTTTAAGTACAATGTTTTATTAAAAATAGAAGATATTCCAAAATTTTCGAGCGGAAGTTACACGATAAATTCTCGATTAAAAAACTATTTCTTAAAGCTGCTCTTTTATCGACACAAACATCGAAACGATCCCTCAGAAGGCAGAAATAAAGTTTGTCCTTAGCAAACCGAAAGCTACGAAAGTAAATGGCGTGTATTTATTCAGGCTGTCGTGGTCACAACGTTCGATATAATATGTTCGCGAACCAGTTGATCGAAGTCGATTAGCAATCAGCTAGGGTAGCTGTCTTCGGTGTCGATCGAAGATCCTTGTGGACATTCCGTCCCTATTGAAGAAACCCAATACCGTAAAGTACCTGTATTTATCTGTTTGCCGGAAATACGTTGGTCGCCATGAAAAATCGTCTGAAAGAACTTTTTTTCTTCCCACTAGAAAATGTGCGAAACGACCACGGATTCTTATTCTCGTGATCGTGAATCTCACGAACGAGGTTCGTTGAGATCGAAATGGATTTGGGAAGAGGCGGTCTGCAATCCAATTTTATCGTCTTGTCATCGAGTAAATTCGTTTCAATTCTGCGCATAGCTTGAACCAGAGAGCTTGCGTTTGTTGAACTTGAACTTCTCTCTAACTCAAAGATTCGCTGATTAGCTATAAATCGTCGACATAACTTTTCGTAGCAACGTATTCGAAGAAGAGAATTTCCTAGCACTTTTCATTTTCACGCAAAGTCACTTTTACGTTAATATATGCTTTTTTAGAGAAAATTCGTGTTTTTGCAAATTTGAGGAAAGATTTTGATTCGTCGGATAGCGTAATCGTAGAGAAAAATGATACAATAAATTATTGCATCACATATTTGAGAGAGCAGAAGATAAATTTTGCTTTTTAAAAGTTGAAACATGGTTAGGAAGTGTAAGTATGATTTTAGCGATACTATCTGCAATTTAGTAGGAAGAGAAACGACCTTGTCAAAGAATTATATATCGAAGCTGCGAGTGTCATAGTGAAACTGATTTACGAGCTATACACAGTGCAAGAGAAACAAGTTTGATAAATTAATTTTTCTTCCTTCCTTCTCCAATAATTTATCTACACTTTTATAAGACCAAACACATATTACCTATACATTATATTGCACGAAATTACCTTATGGACATACTGTTCCACCAAACTAATTGTAATGCATAATATCCTGTTTTAATCGAAAAAGAAATATTCGTTTGAAAGCAGTTTAAATCGTGCGAGTGAAGCAGCTTGCGAATACAACGAAGGTAGTTTGAAATAAGACACAAACCATATTGGGGCGCTGGTATGTATTCTCTAAATAGAGCCGTAAATTCAAATGTACCCGCGTCGAAAAATAGAAAAAGAATCAAATAATATACAGCATTAATCTGTCACTAAACGCAAAGCTCGAGAGCTTGAAAGTGTAGAGATTCTTTCGCTGCGAAAGCAAAGTTTTCCATGCTCTTCCGCCGCAGTTATACCATGTGCAATGTATATTCGAATATTTCAAATAAAAGATATTGCCGGTAGTAAATCGGTACACGAGATCGAGCGAATAAAACGGATAGAATTGAAATGAGAAAGAATCGTTGAGAAGATTAGATCATCTATCATCCGAAGTTGATGACTACGGTTGGATCTGCAGCAATTGGAGAAAGAAGAAAACGCGGACGAATTTGTTCTGATCGCTTTATAGGCTAAGATAATTCCGCCAACTTTTCTGTATTCTGAAAAGGCATAACAATGTTAATTGTTCACGATACAAGTATTAATAGGATATTTTTTCTTGCGTATGAGTTGCGCTTGAATATGTGCATTGCAAATGGAACTGAAAGGTTGTCGAATTCGAAATTGCATCGAAATGTCACTGGTTCGATGCATAAACGGAATCGTGAGAATTTTATTCGAAGCCTGTCCTGTTAGACGTAAGTGGGTTAAATTTGCTTCCATATACCGTTGTAACGTCGAACACTGTCGATATGAACTACTAACTGCTAACAGGAGGTACGTATTTACTTCTTCAACTTCGAGAATTTACGACTTCATCGTTCGAGAAGAAGACACAGCTCTTCGCTTTAAATTACGTTCATTCGCAACCAGACTAACAAGCGTGAATCTTTACGTAGAATTACGGTGATAAGTTTGTAATACATATGTATTGTTAGCGAACAATTACACGTCCGTGTGATTTATCTTAATGGCTTCATCAGTTTAATTTTAAGATACACATTTTGCCTTTAGTTGCTCCGACGATGAATTTTGTTCACACACCAGCCGAAATGTAAAACTATTCGCTGAAATTCGAAACATCGATTGGGATATTATTTTGCCTGATATCGAAACCTGGTCGCCTTTGATTCTCCATATGTCGATTTCAATCTAATTCACATATTTACCAGAGCAAACTCTCCCTTTGCGTGTTTATTTCAATATTATTATAACCAAGTTCCACGTTCGATAAGTTTCTCCACTCTGATATTAAACTAGCCTTTGAACATTCACTAACAACCCCTTAATTTTAACACACATAATATATATTCTATACGATTGACAAACAAAAAGAAAGAAAAACAAAAAGATGCGCTTAAAAATTTGCTACTAACCGTTCGAGTTTAAAACTAGCATTCGGATCTTTCTTTAACGAACCGTACGAAACTTAACGAAAAGAAGCTTTAAACGAACCGTAATATTTTGACGCCGCTATACGAGGGTAATTAAGGTAGAAGAGGTTCTGGGAACCGCAACAGATGCTCGAACGATCGCGATTTCGAAGTCTCGCGTCCTGCGAGGAAGGTTACAGCCCGAAACGCCACGCCGCGACGAGTTAAAAGGGTTCACGGGAACGAGATCGGCCTTTCCGTCGTTTGCATCCATCTTCGCGGACCTCGGCTAGAAACTTATTGTTCCACGACTGTTGCACGCGACGTCGATGGGGTAGGAGGATTTTTTCGTGGCTTGTTTCCAACAAGGGGTAACGCTTGCAGGCCGTGAGAAATTTCAGCAATTCCTCCTGTTCGCAGTTAGCAGTTCCCGGCACGTTTCTTACGCGGAGCTGGATCTGAAACGAACCGATGACTGAAGAAACAACTTATTTTTCCGCCAACTTGCCGCCCGCGACGTGAGCAAGCTTTTTCTTCTAGTTTCGCGAGGATCTCGTTAGGAAATTTCGAAAAAGTTTTCAGGATCTTACGGGATACTCGAACGCTTTAAATTTAGAGTATTTGGGAAGAAATTGTTTTCAGATGTTCGTCGCATAATAAGTTTCATCTATCAGTTGTATCAAGATTTTCTATCAAAATTATAATGAAAACCATATGGAAAGGCTGTCAATGACGTTTAATTGTCCACTGTGCGTGGATTAAACGCCATCATCCTGTTCGTCGATTAAATACTATCATCCTGTTCGTGGATCCTCACAAGTGTACTTGTGATGTGTACTTTGCATGGGCAAATAGTCGACATTACCGATAATAAATTTACATTTATTTTGACTCACACGTGTAATGCCTTTTTTTTACGGACACCTAACCTAATAACCTAACAAACCTAATCTGTCGAACGTTGTGATCTGTATTTTGATAGAACAAAATGAATCATACGTAATTCGATAAAATAACATAAAACGAAAAACGTTGTGCATTCATTATTTTCTTATAAAACGAAAGAAACTTTCCGGACGAATCGGTTCCATTTGTATAAATGTCAATTAAAAATATTCTACGTGATCCACTTTTCTCATCGAAATTGAAAATCGCAGTAACTTTTCTAAGGTAAATAGATAGAACGCGATGATAACTGATGTTGTTCGACGATACGTAATGGCGTGTGGAGCGAGGTAAAAATGCTAATGGCAAAAATGGACCGATGTCTGTTTCAGTGCCGAAGGTTGAGATCGTGGACGAGCACGGTGCCACGGCTGGTGACAAATTCTACAAAGCGGGCAGCACGATAGAATTGAAGTGTGTGGTCAGCAATATACCGCAGCCTACCGGATATGTTACGTGGCGGCACGGATCCCGCACGCTGAATTACGACACTACCCGTGGAGGAATCAGGTGAGCCTCGAACATACGATTTAATGGCACAGAAATTGATTTCACTGCGCGAGCGCCGGCTCTAGATATAATTTCGTTCGAAATTCCTGGATATTATCGGGCATCGGCATCGAAATTATCCTTGCGTTGTAATTTAGCTTCACCGGATTCATGAAAATCCGTAAGGTTGAATTTATGGTAGCTGAGAGTTTATGGGAACGAGGATACGATTGAATTCTTTAATTCTGACCCGAGAGTATGTGCTTTCTGTTTTGACGGATAGCGAAGTATGTTAAACGACAGAGAAAAAAGTAATAGTTACTTAAAACAGTGAGGTGACAGAATTATAACAGCGTTATAGATGGAATCATTTAAGTAAGAGAAGGTTTCCTTTTTTCTTAATTTATTCGTGAAATAGGAAAGAAACACGCAGATTTACGAATTTTTATTCTATTTACATATTTGCTGCCACGGTGGTTATTGGTGACCCATGTCGCGAAATTTTCTACAACGATTAAAATAGCATTGTTATTTATATCGCGACTCTCAAGGCGAAACATATAAAATTCGAATGGCAGTGAACGTATTAATTAAATGAAATTTCAAACAATGTATCGACGTTGCATTTACGAAGGTTGACGAAATTATCTTTCGAAAACTTCTATGCATTTGTTATTGCGATTGTAATTTAAGTTGCACGAGACAAAAGCTTACTTGCACGCTCCCTTAACAAACCTTAACAATCGCGTTCGCGATCTAACAACGTCGTCGGAAGTTTACGTCAGGAAATTCACGTTTACAAAGATCAAAACGCCGTGAAAAGTGGCCCAATCTCGGGAGGAAACTTTATGCCGTTCCTATAATTCTGTAATGAACTAGGAACGTCGCTGCTCATTATTATTTAAGATGGGAAGGAATAATGCTCAACTACGTAGAAGAAAATGTTTGCACAAGCAGCTCAACACTTCCCTCTGTTCTCCGTTCCATCCCTTATAAATTATTCTTCTCTAGATCAACAACGATCTAGATCAAAAATAAATATCGACGGTATTAAATATTAAAAACTTGCATCGTGTGCTATTCACGGATAGTAAACACTAGGAGCGTAAAATATTCTGTACGGAAAAAAGCAAAATACGCAATAGGAAAATAATTAATCCACTTCGTTCTTCGCGTTAAAGATCGCGTTAAAGAATAAAAGCTGACAAATTGATGAAAGGAATATATTATAATTTGTAATACATTAGAAAAAAAATATTGTAAAGCAGTTAAGCATTGGATAAAATTTCTCAGCTTGGATACAAGAATACAGTGGCTGAGAAAAATATTTCAAGATCAACGTCTTGTAATTTTTGTATATATCTTCAGATCCGTTTCAAACGTTACCAATACAATCGCGATACACGTTACAGTGGTAGTGAAATTTCCAAATATTCTGTATAATATATGCGTGAAAAGTAAAAGAAAAGTAGGAATGTTTGAATACTTTTGCGAGCCATTGTAAATCAAGTGGCAGCACGATGATGTAGCGGAATAAAAATTTCGGCTTTTAAAACGAACATGGATAGGTGAGAAAACCGAGTACGTCATCGTTTTATCGCGACCGTGTCAAACTGTTTCCGTTGACACACGAAATTGACGAGAAGGAAGTCGCTTCTGTATGACAGTGAACGCATTAACGAGGGCACGCTTGCTCGAATCGATTTATCGACTTGATCCGGCGGAACTTGATCGAAAGGCGAGCAAGATCCGGTGGTTGGGGTGCGAGTTTCCGAACCATGGGCTATTTAAAATTCATGGATTCTGTCATATCTATAACCAATTAGGTCACACACGCCGTGGCAACCGGCGTTGGCAGTTCAGCGAACTTTAATGAAAGTCTTTCAAAATTCACCGAACGTTCCATTCTTTATCGGAGCAATTAGAATCCCCATGCAGCCTGCATAAACTATCGGCTGGCCGCTCAACGAAATTACTCGAGTGGCCGCAAACCATATCTGAATACGGTTCGTGCGGTCAGATGTTGCACCCTGACCTCCCTGCAGCTTTTAATTAAAAAGAAAGAATCACCGTGCAAGAGAAATAAAAATGCGCTTATCTAACATTGATTGGCCAAAGATGTCAAAGTTTCTGAGAAAGACGTAGCTTAAAATAACTATGCATTTGCAATTTTTAATTTATGCAATTTCATTTTTTCCATGACACGGTAGCAAATTATCTTGTCATACATCTTCTGTATAGATTCTAAGAGGTCACGAGACGATGACCCAATGGAACCTTCTATTAGATTAGACGATAAATTCACTCATTTGTTACGAGTAATATAAATTTCAAAATATATTATAACAATTATAAAGATACGTAATTACAAAGATACGTATTAATTTATGGAATTTCGTTTTTTCCACGACACGGTAGCAAATTATCTTGTTATACATCTTCTGTATAGTTTCTAAGAGGTCACGAGACGATGACCCAATGGAACCTTCTATTAGATTAGACGATAAATTCATTCATCTGTCACGAGTAATATAAATTTCAAAGTATATTATAACAATTATTTGTAGAATATAAAAGTACGTGTATATTCGAATCTTTCGATGGAAGATACGTATTAATTTATGGAATTTCGTTTTTTCCACGACACGGTAGCAAATTATCTTGTCATACATCTTCTGTATAGATTCTAAGAGGTCACGAGACGATGACCCAATGGAACCTTCTATTAGATTAGACACTCGATTTGTTACGAGTAATATAAATTTCAAAATATATTATAACAATTATTTGTAGAATATAAAAGTACGTGTATATTCGAATCTTTCGATAGAAGATACGTATTAATTTATGGAATTTCGTTTTTTCCACGACACGGTAGCAAATTATCTTGTCATACATCTTCTGTGTAGTTTCTAAGAGGTCACGAGACGATGACCCAATGGAACCTTCTATTAGATTAGACGATAAATTCACTCATTTGTTACGAGTAATATAAATTTCAAAATATATTATAACAATTATTTGTAGAACATAAAAGTACGTCTATATTTGAATGTTTCGACAGAAAATACGTATTTATGGAGACGCAAGATAAATAAATAACTTTTTGATTAGATCGATTTCGTGTGAAAGTACAACACTTAACGAACTTAATAAATGGGTCTGTTCCTCGACTTATATACAATACCCATCGCCGTATCGATAAAATAAATATTCTGCATAACGTTAAACGCTCGATTACATTTAGCCGCATATTAATCAGTTGTACAAACCCTTCCTAAATTTATTTCGATTCGATCTGTTAACCATCGTACATATATCAAACAAAATTATTATCATATATGAGATATAAAATGTTTATGCGAATATTCAAAGGATCGCTATCAAAGGACCTTTTTTAATTTAATTTATACTGCCTTCGCGGAATTATGTGCACGTGGAAATGTCAGATTTTGTTTGATCTTCCCCTGTTCGCTAAACTCGATCGTGATTTATTACCATTATTGTTATTATGAGATTCCTATCGGTACACCGGATAAACGTTTCGATAAATATGCTCGCTAATTTTACGCTCAATCGCGTTGTTTAACCGGAATATTCTGTTAGCTTAGAATCGAATGAAAACCTGCGAAATTGTTGATCGATAAATAAAACGGCGAGTTCGGTAAAAGATAAAATTTGCTATTAATGAAAATGCATGTTGTGAACTGTTCGACGTTGTAAACGCGCGAATTTTCGACCAGCTTATACATCGAATATTGTCCAAACAGCATTCGTTCATTAAAATCTATGCGTTTGTGTAATATCACGTTTAAACTTTATGCACGTATAAACATCGATAATTACGTATAATCAGAGTAAAGGTAATCTGCGATTGTAGTACTTTCGAAGGTATGTTTTGCAAGAAATATAAAGTAAAAATTAGCAATTTTATGAAGTGAAATTTCGTGATAATACAAGTATCTGTAATATGAAAAAGTAATTTGAAATTGAAAATATGAAGTTTATTGCTCTTGCGACGTAACTGATTACAATACTGTGCCATAAAATGGCGAACGTTTTAAAATGACATTATTCCTGATTTCGTGCCATTACGTTACACGCACACGATATGGAAACGTAGTTGTAAGTGTGAACAGTAAAATAAGGTAATCTTGCAAAAGACTATAAATTCCGATTGTTGGCCATAAAGATTCAAAACGATTACGAAAATGGGACGTTAATACGTACTATTATGAGGGTCGTAGAATACCGAAACATAGTCGTAATCGCTGCTATATACATAGATGTTGTAAAAAAAGGGCGATCAACTATTTTCTTGGAAATTCGTTCGGAGCATGGATTTCTTCATGATCAATATATTTTTACATCATCTTTTCTGTACAAATAATCTTGTAATGTATCATCGTACAACGATAAGATTATTTTTTCTCAACAAATTTGTCTATTATTTATTTATTTACTATCTTGTTTAGTAATTATAATCGAGAATCGTGTTCAGAATAACTCATTTGGAGTAAATATGAAAATATATTGTAAATACGATATACGAATTTCTACGTTAAAATACATAAAATTGAAATGCCGATGTAGGTGACCGAGCATCCCAGCAACAGAAATCTATGATAAAATTTGAAAAAAATAAAAATGACCAAATCAACGCCTAAGTTAATCGATATCGTATTAACGTTGAATTGTCAACCAAATCATCGGACGCGCGGTATCAAAAAATTAATTGAAAAGAGAACGAACGAAAAACGCCCAATAATAGCTTTATCTCCAATTATGTTTAATCACATTCGCTAGTGCGAAATATGCATATTTTCTGCTTAATCGCCTGTGCTTTTATTAAGCGCATTGTGATTTCCAAAATTTCTATTCGTTGGAAAACACTTTTCGTTGTGCATTTAGCTCCATAGAGACAGATAAATTCCATGTTTCATTTAATCATCGATGCAAACACCAACTTACCAACTATTTTGTTTGGTTGAACGTGTCGTACGACCATAACTCCATTTAACGTAGTCAGTGGAGGTGGTTCGGATCCAGATTTGCAATCTATTCGCCGACCTCTATTCGCTTTTAATCCGCCTATGATCAATGCCATGCGTATTCATTTCAAGCTTCATTAGGGACGCACGACCTAATGGTGTGGCGTGGACTCTTCGATCTTTTAATTTCCTGAACGGCGCGCGACCTCTGTCACTTGCAATTGGCAATAATCGCAAATAATACGAATCAAGAAAGACCAGAGTTTTCATTCTCTTCGTTTTCGATAATACCATCTTTTGTTCGTTCTTCCCTTTTTCCGTTTTTAATGAGCAGTTAAGCTGATGGAAATAAAATATTATGGAAATAAATAATATCGCGCGATGGAATAAAATAATTCCGTCAAATATTAAAAGCAACGATTTTAAACCGTTTCTGAAATATCGCTGCTCTCTGCTACCTTTGAGCGAGGAATACGTAGTTTAACTTGGCTTTTATATCCCTGCGAAATTATCGTCTAACGAAACATAGAAATTCTTGCGTTTAACGTTATCTTAGGATAAATTCGTATGGTTTCGAAGAATTGTACTAGATTGTACAGTTTAATCTTCCAACGTGTTTTTGCAGTGCAATTTTAAACGTTTAATTCAGATTGTCAAAAACAGAGCAACGAATTCACGACGAATTAGAATTTGTTATAAGAGAGGTGTAAACAGTCGATAAAGTTGACTCATTTTAACGAACCAAGCTCCCAGGAAACACAGAGCTTTCGCTTCGAGAAAGAAAACGCTCATGACGTTATGAATTTTATGTTCGCAACTGACTAATTAGAAATGTTCGCTACGTGTAAATAGAGATTGGAAAGCTGAACGATCTGCAAACTTTCTTTTCGGATATCATGTTTGTACATGGCCCGGTCAAAGGGCTGGGAAAGTAGATTTAGCCAAGCGACTGGGCTGTAGAAAAAATTGTCCTAGCTAGAACATTTCTGTCACTCTGTATGGCATGAAAAAAGGACACCCAAAAAGGGCTGTTTTTTAACGTGAACTTGTGACTGGAGCAAAAATGATTTCGCGGTACGAAACGCTCGTTTTTTTCCCCCCTCCCACCAAGAATGTATACGTATTTCGTCCATACCTTTGGAACATTATATCGCAATTAGTTTGCAGGACAACAGTTTGCGTCAACGTGTTGCAAATTCTGTCTTGGCGGTGAAAGAACGACCATTGAAAGAGAAAGAGGAAAGAAGGGAAAGCTGTTAGCTCTTTCGAGTTTTGAAAAAATCTATCGACAATTCTTGAGCTGATAAAACTACGCTGTTTAAGATTCTAATAAAACAACGATTAGCTAGAAAATTATAACAAGGACGAAATTTAGTAACTTAAAGCTTATTTAGTAAATTTTATCACTTGAGAAAATGTTTTAGAAATATATAGCAGCTTCAAAGTAAATTCTAACTACTCTATAACGACTAGTTACGAAGCTATGATGAAAACGAAATTTAATACATTAAATATTTAAAGCTTTCGTTGGAAGGCAACCGAAATTTCAGAATTAAAAAACTGACCTCGCTAATATTCTCCGCTTCCTCGTAGGTCCTTTGCATCGTGATTGACACTGGTTGGTCGTGTTATTCGCTTAATATGCCACCTGAGCCTGTGGCTCCGTGTAGCGAGTTGGGAGGACCTTTAAAGGCTTCCCAGAGAGTTGCAGCGTCTAGGTGCTTCGCATATCCCGAAGAAGCTCTGGACTTGTATAATTCTATACGGGGTCTCGGTCTCCTTGTCACAGCTTTCTGCTTGCTACGGGCAACAAGAGAACTCTACCTCCTTAATATAACCCTAATTTACTCAGCTAGTCTTCCCTTAATTCACTATGCGGACGATTAGAAGATAAAGTTAGCCGTGTCTTAGCGGCCTGACGTCAATCGCGTCTTTAGTTTTCGAACTTGACGCTAATGAAAATTCGAATTAACGGAGGGATTCGAGGTTTAATTAAATCTTGATATTAATGTACATTGTGATGTGCTAACGAAGGTTTTAACAGTCGCCGAGCTTTGTTTTCAACGGGTCTTTATTGCAAGTATTACGATCAAATCGATATTATCGTAACGAATGTAATATTGTTTCTCTGTTTCTTTAAACACTCGGCGAATACTTATTCACGTCGATATGGTTGCTCGATGGTTGTTATTGAACTTTTATTCCGCTTAATATCGCTGCAATATCTCTCGGAATAATTCTGTTGATCGTAGTTCTAGAAATATTAGCGAATCGTTGTTATTCGAAATACAGTTTTGCATTGAAAAATTCTATGCATCTGATATTTAGAATTCAGTGGAAAAATTGATTACTCTCTCCTCTTGAAATTTATTCTTTCGACGGAATTTTTGCTTCATTTCAAATAAAGTGCCGCATCTCCGGATAAAACACGGGAAATTCAATGAAAAATGTAAATCATTGCAATATACTTGTAATTTCGCTGCCAATTAAATATTCTCCGAAATGGTTTCACAACGTTCATTTCTAACTTTGTTCCCCTCGATGGTTAATTGTATGTGTTAACAGTTCGTAGATAGAGTACAAGTATATTATTCAACCATCATTCAACGAGCAAACTCGATTCAACAGCTTTCGGTCGGGCTACGAGTTGTTAATAACAAAATTAACATGTAATTCCGGGTGAACATAATTCTAGTTGTCAAACAAATATTACGGACTAGAGTTTTAGAAGCTTATTTCGGTAACGAAACTAGAAATGCTGATTGTTACTCCTAGCGGAAAAGCAGGTTTTAACGAACATTTGGTGGAAATTATGCGTGTGAAAGGCCACGGGCTATTCGATCGCTGAATTACAACGTATAGGCAGTCTGTGTACTTTTGAGGCATTAAATTTTCTATACGTGAATGCATAAACATTCATTTCTTTGTTTTATAATCAAAGATTTATATGAAATTAATCATTACATTTGTATTAATATTTCCTATTGTCTATAAAATATTGTTTATATTAAAAGATCCGCGATGAAACTGCATTGTGAAATGTAAATCAATTACCCACAATGGTATAATGGCACCAATGACGTACTTTCATAGTGACTTAGGTACGCATAGCAATAGCAATGCAGCTCTAATAGAGTGTGACAAATCTAGCTTTGTTCGGTTGCTACAACAGAACCTCTTTACGTCTCACGTAACATATACGTCGTACATACCAAATATCTGCTTTGTGTTAAGAGATTTGTAATACTGATTGGTCGCTGACTATTGCGCTATACTGCTGGCACATCTACCTGCACATCGCATCAGAGCATTTACGCAAATGCTCGATACGTCGTATTGTTAAGCAATCATAGAATTTCGTTTCTCTAATTAGACGATTCGAGAAATTAAATCGTTGAAAATGATTAATTTATCGTAGTGAAAGTCAACTCGATGAAATTTCTATTGTTACTCATAATGTTCGTCTATTTAGCTATTTGTCTATTTAATTAATTCAGCTCATACTTAGCTTACAGTGCAATAGCAATATACTGCTGGCACATCTACCTGCACATCGCATCAGAGCATTTACGCAAATGCTCGATACGTCGTATTGTTAAGCAATCATAGAATTTCGTTTGTCTAATTAGACGATTTGAGAAATTAAATCGTTGAAAATGATTAATTTATCGTAGTGAAAGTCAACTCGATGAAATTTCTATTGTTACTCATAATGTTCGTCTATTTAGCTACTTGTCTATTTAATTAATTTAGCTCATTCGAACGATCGTTTCTAAATGAAACATTTTTTCAAAATCAATCTGAATCGTGTCACACTTTTCTATGTTAATTCTACTATAGTAACTCTACGTCTAATATAACATATTTTAAATATATACATATTGCATCAAAGGATAAAGTAAATAAATGACTACTCGAATATAGATTTTCCCAACTGTTATCCGTATCAATCAGGTTAAAACTGTTTCACGGGCAACCTATTCCGGCGAACAACGAGGAAAACCGATGGAAATCAGGTTTGACGCATCCCGCAGTGTCGCGAAACGCGAAATTCGGTCGGGACAGGGAAAAATCAGTGGTAACCGCGATAATGAATGCGACGCTTCTCTTTTCTCTGTATATTTTCCCTTCCCTCTCTGTCTCTCTCTCTGCTCTCGCAGCTTTTCTCTTGCGAGGAGGGGAATTCTGTCAAGCGAGCTGTTGAAAATTTAATCATCCCCGAAAGCGCGCGATGATTGTGCCGCGACACGTGACGCGCGCGAGCTTGTTCTGTATTCACGGTTGTCGAAAAAGGGAAAGAGAGAGAGAGAGAGAGAGAGAAAGCGAGAGAAATGGAGGAGAGGAGGAAGGGAATTCAGTTAAAGGGAGAGAAGCAAGAGGTTTTGAATAAAACATACGGCGTTTCCAATAAATTCGTGGAAAAGGGACGCGATTAAACGCTAGATTTTGACTATCCGACACATATCGGCAGCTGTAGGTAGATGGTAATACTTATGGCGATGAACAGATTCTATAGATCGGCAGCGACAGTTCGACATCTTCGATGTCGTTCGACAGAATGCTTTTGCCATGAGAACAATTTTTGGGACTCGCTGCCGACGATTTAGAGCCATTGCGATTCTCTCGTGATATATGACACGTGGATTTTGTTCTGCATTTCATTCGAAATACGAGGGAATTGCGTTGGAGGAAAAAGTAGAACGACGTACAAAGCGAGAAATTTGGTGTTACCGACGTTAATTAAATATTAAGCAGTGTCTACAGTGTGATAATTTCTTGCTAACAAAATAGCCAGTTCGTTATTTGAAGAATAAACATCTGACGATTACGATACTTAAAAATCACTGATCTTAGTTTTTGACATTCGAAGACAAATTACCACGAAAGTTCGATTCAAAGTTTTAACGTTTCAAGTTAAAAACTCAAAACGTTTTAAGCATGAACAAATCCGTAAACGTCTGATTTAAAAAGTCGCTGTCGAATCTAGAAACACTAATTTTCTCCATCAATCCTATAACGAATTGTAGGAAAACAAACTGTTTTAAGCGAGATAGCTATGAAAAAGGCAGGATAAACGAACAGGCCATCGTGCAGCCGCAAAGGGCTATAGTTTTTTCGCTAATCCGCGATGCTTTTCAAACGATGCGCTGTTATAGAGGTTCCATCGCAAGTACAATTTATTCAGAACATTCTATTACGCTTTGATTGGCTCCGAGAGCCATTTTACCGAGATCGTTTAACCGAGGGCGTCAAACACAGCGCTGTAAATAAACGACGTTCGATCGACCCACCCTGCGTCCCAATCGTTCGTTCACCACTCTTATCAACTCGATTCTAGATGTCTCTCCATCACCTACCAGCACCCTTATTGATAGCAAGAAATTGTTGTAATTTTTTTCGGAATCGTCCGAAGATAGATAAAACGAACATAGAATCGTGATCGATTGATCAACGTTGATTTTCACATTTTATTATACAATATATGAAACTAAATGAGCTGATATTTATGTATAAGAGAGTCGATTGCAACTGGTCGATGCAAGTAATGAATATAAATAAGATACGAAACTGTGCAACATTTTAATCCGGTTGCGGACATTAGAAACTTAATCGAATCGATTTCAGGTGTTTCCTTCGTTGGTTTCTATCATCATCCAAAACGTTACTCTCCGCTTAATTATTCAGATAGACTAAGCGCGACTTTAAACAAGATTGCCTCCGCGCTGTTGCTTCGCTTGATGCGTTCATCTCACCAAGTTACGGCTGACTTAATTAAAATCCTGTTGCATGATCAACGGCTCACAGTAAACGATTATACGAAACGAGGAATCTATTGGCGAAATGGAATTTTCCTATTTTACTTGCTTCGATTCTTTGTCGTCTATTTGCTGCAACTAGAGCGTAGTTCTTCTTCGTGTTAATCGCATAAAATAATAGACGATGCTTGTAAATATACATGCTTTGGAATTTTATTTAAATTTTTGTTGTTTCTATAAAGAAAAAGCTATAAAACGTTTTAATAGGTTTACGAGCTGCTCGTCTGTAGTTCCACGTATTAACCTTATTAATTTAATTTGAGGGAGAGTTAAAACAGCGAGGATTTGCATATTATTCATGGATAAATAAAATGGCATTAAATTTTAAATGTTTCGTTGGACGGTGAATTTTCGAAAAATTAAATTTTCCAATAAAAATTCTCTTGTGTATACTGGAACGTTGAATCCTGTGCTAAATAAGCCGTATTATTTTTATATCTATCTGTACGGATTTAAAGATGAGAATTTATTGTTTTATCAATAGGAAAAAGTTTACGCAGTGACAAAATTATTTTGGAAACGTAAACAATTCGTACGTTGCCGATTAAAAAGACAATAAACAGTATTATTATCGTTTAAATTATTTATACCCATCGCGCAAATCTCTGCTTCGTGGTTGTTGTTTCCATTATTTCGTTATACTATTCTTTCTCCGTGTTTTTTATATTTAATACTTTATTAGAGAATTTATCGAAAATCGATCGTTTCTCTTTTCAATAAGAGCTGCACGATGTAATAACATTTTCGATTCTCGTGCTTTCAACGCAGCGATCGAGAACTTCATTCGTGCACAAAGAAACGTAGTAATCGATGGAATTGAATTTTCGCTGTTCTATATAATTAATAACATTACACGGTTTCGTCGTTACTCTATTGGTAATATATTTTGAAATGAAATTTCATGGACATATGTTTCTTCGTGCTTTTATCTTCTTTGTTTCTGACGCGACTCCGCGTGAATAATTTCGTACGTATTTAAGCAAGTTCGATCGTTTATCGGATAAAAGTTAAAATTTATAATAATTCTTTCAACGCGCGTACCAATTTATACTTTTCATAATATCGTAGCATTTTTTTTAAATAACTCGGTAATTTATAAATTGTATCGTTTAATATCTCGTACATTCCATTAAAAATCTCGTCGAAATCGACGTTATTAAAAAGCTAAAATGTACGACGTGATGTGAATGAATCTTAAATGCGACATTTGAATTTTACCAGTTAAATTCAAACAGATGGTCGTCGAATATGCGACATAAATCAACGGAGACCTTACGCTATAATATAACTTTGTTGAAACCGATAAACTGTGCATCGCTGTAAATGCACCTTTTCCAAGGAAACGTTTCCTGCGTTTTCGCTGCTTACAGACGGATTACTAAATTCGCGAAATTACCATTTCGCGTAGTATGTGCGATGCGGAGAAGCGACGTGAACCAATATCAATCTATATTTTTTTATATTCCTCGCAAAATCCGATCAAAATGCACGTCGTCAAAAAGCAATAAAACTTTCATCGTGAAAAACGGTGCGCGCCGAAAGTTTCTCGAATTTCCATTGATGGAACGAAAAAGTTGAGAATGCATAGAGTTGAATTAATTATGCAGTTAACGAAATGGACAAAGATTGGAGAGAGGAGTTGGCTGAAACTCCATCGATAAAGTTAGGATACAGCATAACGATATTACGTACTCGATCGTGCGCTGCATTAGTCCGGAGTATCTCCCAGCGTGCATGTAGTACACGGTTCGCCACCTTTCTGTCTATTACTCTTCACCTTGGGCCCTTAGCAAGTTGGTCAAGTCCGTGAGTGCACGCCCGCAGCGTGTGTCACCTTGCCGGAGTAACGTAATCAAGATCGCGTCGCTACCACAATATTAGTTCCGCGATATATTCGATTATTGCTAACGTGATTCCGACATTCCATCAAACATTCGGCACGAGGGTTATTTAGGTTAGAACTGTGCGGGAATAAAGCGCTGATGTCTCACCTGGTGCTTTTGTGACTATACCCAAATCCGCGTCATTCCACACCTGACAACGAACCTTTAGACTTTGACCTTACCTCTGTACATGGCCCAACACCAAATTGTCAACACCAAATATGTTGAGTTGCAATTTCGACAATGCTTAATCTCGCAAGTTCATTGTCATCCATATCTATTTCACGTCTTCGCATTTGTATGCAAATCCATGGACATTTGCAGCGTTTCTCACGGTTGCAAAATCGCCAACGTTCCGTCCCATGGAACTGTCGCGTAAAATAGAAAAATGAAATCGAAGATGAAAATAAAAAAAGAGAGAATTTATTTGCTAACACCTTGATTACACTGATGACAGTTTACTTGCGAACTTCAGCCGTGACTTTCCAAGACTGTCGGTCGCATCCCTACACGAGTGGTTATCTCATGAAGTAGGGAGGACCCCTGGGTGTTGGGTCTGGGCCCTGGACCTCCTGCTGCCGCGTGCACTCCCTTGCCGTCTGGTGGATGACCGTCATCAGCCCATCGGTTATGAAGTGTGCCGGTCGTTGGTTATCGGTACGTTATCGGAAGCATTTCACGATTGTCCGCTTGCCATGAACCTTCTCGATACCTGTTCATTTATTACCGCGCACTTATTGTCCTAGATATCGTACTTTTAACAAGCGAAATCCACGGACGATCAGAACCATTCGATTGGTAAAGCTATTATCGGTGAAGCAAGGGATTTTTCTTGAAACCCTGTGGCAACGTTTCATCCCTGGCGATCCTCTGTAACACGGAAAAACTGACAACCGCAGCAACCACAGCGATATAGTTGGTTCAATTAAAAAATTACATCACTGAACAGGGAACGTGGCAATCGACATGCCGCTAATAACGCGGCTATTTTCACCGCGATATTTTTCAAAGAACTACAAGCTCGGGGAAAAAATCACGCTCGATACCGGTTTAGTATAGAATTTTTGAAATACAGACCCCATTCCACCCTACATCGGCACCGATATATACGTGTCTCTGGTCCATATATATCGTACATTTATATACACAGGGTGTCCAACGATTAAACAGCCAAACTTCGTCGATGTATTCTATGCTACAGCTGCCTAAGTACGCTTTTGTTAATTTTCTAATTTTTCTGTTGTCTGATTTGATAATCAGGTACAGGCAATGGAAAAGTGAAGACAACCTGTTAGGTTCGAGACGTAAGCCTTTTGAAAACAGCTGATAAGCTGACGAAATTTTCTGAACTAAGTTGCTCCTCAAGACGAGCAGTATTTCAAATTTTTGCCGAAACAAAGCTTTGTTTTTCTTGGATATTTAATACTTGGATATTTAATATTTCTTGGATTTCTTGAATACTTGAACGAATATCTTCTATCGTCTTGCATATCGTATGCGTCCTATACATGTTTGTGTTTCCAAAACTCTCGTAATCGTATAAAAATCCGTAGTCTAATTGTAACTGAGATAATTGTGGTGCAGGGTGCCGAAGAAATACTCGGCGATGTTCAACGGTATATTTATTAACGATCCTCGCTTACGACTCTTTTCGTACAATTCTCGATTCCGACTGACGATTCTCGCTTCTCGGTTACGGCTCCACTGTTACCTCGATCCGATTCGTTTCTTTTTGTCGCCCCTCGATATCCCCATTACGTTGCCACGTACTCCTTCTTGCAAATATTCGGCGGAAGGACCGTAGGGATATCGATGGCTCGTTAGGCGTGTCGGCTTTACGCTTCGGTGATATCCTTTGTATCGACGAAACCGTTAGAAAGTTTCGTTGTCGAGTGCCGCTGCATAATCATAGAATTTGATGGTTAATCCCTGGAACACCCTGTATATCGGTACATACATATACACGTAGGTATAAAAAAGGAGGTGGAGAGGACAGAGCAGGGTTTCCTGTTGTTTCCGTGAAATATTTGCCAGCGTGGTCTCGGTGTGTGCGGCCGATAAAACAAAATCCGATTAAACGCTTTGTTTTAGACACTTTTTTTTTCACCGCGTAGCTCACGCAGATCGTGCCTGCGCCCTAATTGATTTGCCGAGTAATGGATCAGAGCCAGTGGCCGCACTGTCACCAGGGCTCTGTCCTGGCGCTGTCCGGTCGAAAACTATCATCGACCAATAATACGACCGAGAGTTGCGTGTCGTCGTGATGCAATACGCGACCGATCGAACAATTTCACGTGTCGATAACCGAAGAAATGATTGGGCTTACTCGTCACGGTTGTTCGGCTGTGCCGCGGATACGCTTGCGGAATACGGATATAAATTTCATAGTCGGAGGCCGCAATTGTTGAACGGTTTGCGGAACAAAACGCCGAGGCTGCTATAGGCCAGCCTAAATAACTCGATGGACGAAAGCTTGACAAACGTCAGCCCTGCACGCGGCGTCGCCCCAATTGTGGTCGCGCCGTTTGTCACGCAAAAATTCCTGCCATTTACGCGCAACCGAACCAAGTGGCAAACGCTGTACACCGACGCACGTACCACCCCACGAAATTTCGTTTGTCGCGGTCGCCCACCGACAGAGGTGTCTTTTAAGCCACGTTCAACCATTGAAAAAGCTGCCAAGATTGAATTAATCGAGTAGCAAATTTTGCAACGAGAGAATCTGTTGGTTTCGTCGTTGTCGCTGAATGAATTAACACGATTCGGGGACAATTAAAAGGTTTAAATTCATCGAGGCACTTTAAAGTACCACTTTCATCGACACGTTCGCTGGTACGGTAACACACTAGATGGTTTTATCGAACTTTTTAGGACGATTAGATAAACAGGGATAAAATAAATTTTATGGATTAGCATATTTTTAAACGATTTAGACGACATTGTCGGGAAATTGCAAATATACAAGAAATATGCATAGATGTTACGGCGTAGGTATATATGGCGATTTATTACAACTTCCAGGGCAAATATCAAGTTTACATGGCGGTCGATTCGATGTGAAATACGTTCGGAATTCTGCAATTAATCCAGAATGACGAACAGCGAAATTATTGCGAGGATCGGGTAAAAATCAGCGAAAACCTAGAAACTGGAAACTAATGTAATTAGGTTGTAACTAGAAATTGCATCGCTTGTACAACTATGAGGTGGTAATGTTACGTACAATTTAGGTAGCCATAGCCTCTTCAGCACATGGTAGAATTTAACGCGAAACCACAAATAGTTTGTGATCGATTTGTTCTAATTTGAACATCTTCGTGAAAATTAACGGCAAACCAAGATCAATTAATTGATTCAATCGCCACACGGAGATGAAAATTTAACCACGGCAATGTAAAAAATTCTGTATATTTCTGCTTGGCAAAATTTTTCTTCGCTCGTTTAATTCGGTACAATGGTAACAAATAATTTTCAGCTGATATATATTTTGCTTAAATCGAAGCTGTTGTTTGATCAGTTAAAATATTCGTATAACGAAACTAAAAGATTGTACGAGTTGGAAAACAGCCGATTGTATTATCAGCATTATAAAACTAAGTTACAAGGTTCGATATATGTATTTAATATTTAAATTTAACCATAAGTTGTTTATCGCGTTTTTCCATTCATTGGTTCCGAATGGTAAAATTTAATGAAAATTCCAAACATGGAAAGTTAATACGAGATATTCAATATCCTTCCTCCTATCCGTATCAAATCTACATAAAGAGCTACGAAATTTTCATCAAAACGTTGTTTTGTAACGAAATTTCGCTAATATGGAACCACGGGACGTGCATAATTTAAAAGTTTCAACCATTCGCGACATCTGCGCGTCTCCTCAACTTTAAACAAACATTTTATATCCTAATTTCAGCGGCAACGCGATCATGCGAACTAATCACATTATTACAAGAAGAGGTGAACGATGCTGCCATGATTTTCCAACAAATTCCAACAATTTTATCCAACTAGAAGCACAGCTGGGACTCTTTTTACACGGTACTTTTTATGCCCGATTCGCTTTTACCTGGTTTTTTAATCACGTGCTAAAATAGCCTTAGATCGTATCTCTGATCTTGTAGAAATTAATTATAAAAAGAAAAACTAATCGAAGGTACGCAACTAGCTACTAGAACGTTCTACATAATTTCAAAGAACTCGTATGGCTCGTTATTAAAAATTATTTAAAAAAAAAAAACACAAAATATATGTCATTAGAACTGATACAAAACGAAGGATATTTCGAGCGACGAAAATAATTTTTTTCTAGTAATAACAGCGACGAATAAAATTTACTCGACTTTTGAAAGCAATATTTTTTTCATTTTCCTCAACAGACTATCTTTTCTTTCGTGTGCTTATCGAATAAGATGTTGTTATCGAACACAGTTCTATTGGGCTGGCAACTAAGTGATCGCGGATTTTGTCGATACCATCTAACGATAAAATCCGCAATCGCTTAGTTGCCAGCCCAATATTATTTTCTATAGTTTAACGCAAGTTTAATACCTTTTCACAAATCAATTGTTTCACAATATTTTTTACACGGTATTTTTACACGGTACGGATCCACCGTGTAAAAAGAGTGCCAGGTGCACCGAGGAAACACAAAATATCTGGGTATTAAAATAAAATGAACTGGACGTGAATAAGTAGCCGGATTTGTGTATCGTCAGTTCTCGGTGAGACTTTAAAGATTCTTTTAAACGTTTGAAATTCCTGAGACCGCTGATTATCGTTCCAATCTGCAAAATGCTTGGAAATATCTAATAGCTTCAGGATTTCTTTAACCTTCTGGGATAATTGGAATTCCTTGAAACTTCAAATTCCACCAAGTTTTTCGAGGTCTGTGGAACATCTTAAAGTTTTGAGATACTTTGAGACTGGAATTTTTGAAACCGTGAGAATTCCTGAAATTTCTATCACTCTTCAAATTCCTGAAACTTTCAATACTCTTGAAACATCTCTAAGATCTGAAATTTAGCGAATCTCCGAGATCGTTTAGGCCTTGTAATTCAAAGATCGTTCTATGCCGAATTTATGCTCAACTGTATCCTGTATCACGCGATAGCTTCAAAAAAGTTAAGCTCATCAATTTCAATTTTTCTACGTTGGAAACGATGTTTATTGGGATACTGGATTGAATTTTTCTGTATACTGTCCAACAAAATAGTTCATTTTTATTTCTGCTCGTACTAATGAAATTCCGCGATTAAATGTGATTTATTACGTTCGATCTTCGTTTCTCCTTTATTTTTTAAACTTCATATTAATCTCGCCATTTCATCGAAACTTCGTCCTTTCAACTAGGTTATTAATTTCATCCAGATTATTGATTTTATAGGACGATTGCCCATTTGGCTCTCAATTAATCGAAATACAATAAAAGATACGATACTATCGGTGAAACTTTCCGTTTAGATTTAACAAAAATTCGGTGGATCTTTGAAATTCGCTATTAACGTTAAGTAATGCCATGTCGAATGAATTTGTAACAATGAATAACACGATTTGCTATCTCGGTAGAAACACAGACGAGAAATTGAGCGAGAAACGACGGTAAATCAGAAACGTAGAAGCTGCAACCCTGTGCTGCAAAGTTTCCATCTTTGAGGTAAACTTTTACGATACTTAGACGGTGACTTTTTTACGACTTCCTGCAGTAGGTTACTCGTCTATACCCGGAGATTCCGTTGCGAAACAGAGATAGCCGCGGAAATTTGTCACGCAAAAGTGGAGCTTGCATGAAAAGTTCCGCCACTGCGTCGTAGAACTGCGAGTTCATATTGGTGCGTGCTGGTCAAGCATAAAACCGTGAAGTTACAGGAAAAAATGAAACCATAAATTTTTACGGGGACCAGTTTCGTCGCTTCTGGCAAAGAACAATCGAGTGGAGAGTGAAAGATCGAAGATCGATAGCGTCGATGGTTCTACGAGCTGTGAGAAAGTTTGAGAAACTATGAATCGCTCCTTCTACCGTGCATTAATCACTCGCGAACATTCAATTAATTACCAATTTATAGGCAATGAGGAAGTCACTCGTACGTAGTTGTTATTTATTCGTTCAAACTATAATTGATATAATTAAATAAGACAGCAAGGGAGCAAGTTCCGAGCATAGCTTTCGCGTCAAGAAATAAAATATGACTATAAAAAAAAATTGACGACGAATATTCCAAGAGTAATCTAGAATACTTTCAACAGTCATTGTCTCTTTTACGCAGTCTAACATTATTTCTATCTCTTATTTAGGACAATTTATTCATAGTTTATGTTGAGATTGACTGATTAAAGAACGAGTGGATGAATTTGTAATAGAAAAATATATTGAAATAAATAAAGGTATAAGTATAAGTATAATGTATAAGTTTATGCTGATCCAAATCCTTACTCTCTTAGTGTCATAATACAATGGAAAAATAGGGTGAACGTTCATATATTTATAGCAAAAGGACATTACCGAAAAAGTTAAGCTTATAGCTTTAGCTAAAGGCTACAAGAAACATAAATAGAAATCTATTTATTAGTTTCTTTGTTCCTAGACCTTGCAATCCAAAACATAATGTACATTCAAAGGTACAATAATATGGACCTCTCCTTATTTAGAATATTTCTATGTAATAGCAGTCTCCAAGTCACGGATGTACATAAATAAAGATGTAGAGTTTTCCTTGAAGTTACTTCAACAGTTTAATACATATACTGTGCGCAAAACCGAAATAAACTGGCTTGACCTTTTATTATTTTCATTATTTTACATTATTTTGGTGGATCTACGGATCTAGATTTTGTCAGTTCTAAGAGTACACTGATTGTAAGTAACAGACATTAAAATACCGTTTATGGAAGTAACATTGAAGTTTA
Source organism: Bombus flavifrons (assembly GCF_040668555.2). Taxonomy (NCBI): domain Eukaryota; kingdom Metazoa; phylum Arthropoda; class Insecta; order Hymenoptera; family Apidae; genus Bombus; species Bombus flavifrons. The sequence continues at coordinate 17,925,317 of NC_138444.1, read as the reverse complement.
ATTTGACGCTATACAATTTCTTATGAGCACAATGAAAACTTATTCGGCAACGTTTCACAAGAAGAAACATTTTCTTTATATTTTCAAACAATTTTTAATTGTCGTATTTACGCGCTCCTTTCTGCTCGACGTGTTTCGACACCAGTTTCTTGCCAGGTTCTCGAAAACTTTTTTAGCAGCAGTTCATAAGAGAGACGCACTGCGGTGTTGAGGTGGTTTCTCATTAAACTTGGTGTTTATTGAAATTTTATGCGTTCCGCTTTACATTCCTTGTTAGCGCAGGTTTGTTCCTTTTTTGCAGGTCAACGATAACGTAGCAAACTCGTTAATGAGGACGCGAAGCAATCGTTGCACTCGAAAATATAATACGTAACTATAATAAGAACGCGTCTTCCACTCGAACGACCAAGTTTCGCGAACGAAACCACATTTCGCGGTGGCAATGACAGGAAGAAAGTTGAAACATTTGCCAGATCGGTGCCAAAGGTTATTGTATATTTGCCACACCCTGTATAAAAGAAATCTCGATAACCAAATTAATAACGTTTAAATTAATATTCAAACGTAAATATTTGTACAATCCGACAGTAGTATATCGTCGTATTTCTAAATTCCAGTTGACGCTAAAGTAAAAATGTCAATCCGAGAATTTTTCTTTTAAACGTCATTCTCGTATTTGTTTATTATTATAGAAACATAATTAATGAAATGGATATCGACAGTTCGATGATGGTACGATGTATTCGAATCGATCGATTCGGTTTAAAAAGCTTCGCGAATATCAACTTCGTCATTAGAGGTTCGCAGGATAACCATGGACTATGTGGAAATTGATTCCAACGTTTCATCAGCATTGCAGCTGGCCTCGTCAGATCTCATCAGCCACTGTTACTAAATTACATCCTCTCGTGTGTTGCTCCACGATGTATGTACCTTGCGCTCACGATATAAACTGATTATCATCAATTAGTAGATCAGTTTCCTGTTATCGGAAAAGTTCGTTCAAGAATTTTGGTCTCGATTTCTTTCGAATACAGACCTTTTTATTTTATCCTCAAAAATCATATTTTCTTTTAATCGATATTTACCCTATATTTTGCTTTTGGATTTTAGAATGACACGAATCTCTTAATTTGCAATCCGTGCAAGTATGACTTTTATGAGATTTTAAGAGATCCTGTGATAACAACAAGTAATTTCCATTGTGCAACTCATTTTTGAAGATTGCATTAGTATTAGGTTGTCCGAAAAGTGTCTTCCTTTTACAGATACGTTTTTACAAGAACGCATCTTTATACAAACGCGAAACCTAATCTGTTGTGATCTTTATTTTGATAGAACAAAATGGATCATAGGTAATTCGATAAAATGATATAAAACGGAAAATGTTGTGCGTCTATTATTTCCTCATAAAACGAAAGAAACTTTCCGGACGACCTAATATATGGATTAGAAATCGATACAAAAAGATAAGGCAAATTTAATTTTCCATTCTCAAGTTTCACAGTTATTCAAAGAAACGTCGAGCATTTGATTTAACGCGACGAAGAGTTGTATAATATAATTCAAAGACATGATTAAATGCCGCAGAATGTTTCTAAATTTGTTATGGACCCAGAAAATAAAAGAAAATATAACCGAGCTCGCAAGACATAAACAAACGAATTTATACGATTTATCTTGCTACTGATTCGTTAATATCGTGCCACGCCCTAAACATTCGAGTTCTGTGAAGCACAAAAGCTGCATTTATCGCTTGTATCGGTCCAGTCGCAGACCTATAATCCGGCGAATTTCAGCTTGATTTAAATTGTCACGTGCACGAACAGTGCGAGAAAGAGCGCGCGGAAGTGTCTGGGCGCCGCTTTAATTTGTGGCGAAGGTATACACACACGCACACGGAGAGCACATATCCGCAAACCATTAAAATCCATAATATTCGATTTTGTATGTTGATATCCCCGCGGTCCTGAACGTTTACCGGTACGCGTACCTCGAAGAAACGACTGAGATAAGAGTTTCTCTTCAAAATGTGACAAATTAAGAGTTAGATCGTGAATGTTTATGCATTTACGGAAAACTCGAAGATGCAAGCGTGCACACGACGTACATATACAATATCTGCAAGTAATCTGCAACAATATATATGAAATATCGAAATAACTCGTTTAAAAAAAGAAAAAAGTGTAAAGTACTTGTTACAATATTTTCTGGCTGAAACGAACCTCTGCTTAGGTCTCATTTCTTGAATTGTATTCGCAAACATATGAACTGGCGTAAACATCCGCAGCCAACATGCTAATGGTAGACAGGTACGTAACCTAAATAGCGTGTAAATATCTACATTGCGTGGTAAATATGTATAACATAATTTTGTGATCTTTGTGAAGAGTATATTTATCGTTGAGGTTGAGATTGACTGATTGAAGAACGAGCGGATGAATTTGTAATAGAAAAGTATATTGAAATAAGTAAAGGTATAGGTATAAGTATAATGTATAACTTTATGCTGATCGAAATCCTTATTTTCTTAGTGTCATAATACAATGGAAAAATAGGGCGCACGTTCATATATTTATAGCAAAAGGACATTACCAAAAAAGTTAAGCTTATAGCTTGAGCTAGAGGCTACAAGAAACATAAATAGAAATCTGTTTATTAGTTCCTTTGTTTCTAGACCTTGCAACCCAAAACATAATGTACCGCTCATTATTTAGAGTATTTCTGCGTAATAGCAGTCTCCAGGTGACGGACGTACATAAATAAAGATGCAGAGTTTCTCTTGAAGCAGTTACTTCAACATTCATGACAAAAATTAAAAAGGAAGAAGCTGTGGCCCCTGTTTCTGTATAAATTTCTAAAATTTGTTTCAAATTTGCTGGGTATAATAACGACAGTCGTTACAATGCTACTGAAATTTCAAAGCGTTTTATACAACGTACGAGATATGTATATAAATATTTTCTACAGTAAATGTTTAAATATTTTCGTGAGCCACCGTGCTTCTCTGTCTCGGCGTGAGAAAACACGGTCAGCCAAAATCGATGGCATAGATTGTTTCGCGCAAACTGGATATCGAACAACCGTCGACGCCCACCGATTGTTCGATTTCGATGCCTTGCCCGCGTTTCACGCGTCAACGTAGTACAGGAATTATGTCCCTGCGTGATTACTCTTTTTTTTTCTTCCAGCTGATTACCATTTTCGTTGCTACCGATACACGATGAGTCGGAATAATATCAGTATATCGACGAGTTATAAGTTGTACGTTATACGCTTCTCTTTTGCAATTTTGCACAGATCATCTTCGCACAGAATAATCAGACGGCTGGTAGTTTGATAAATCGACCTATAACGTTTCTAATTTCGTGTATTATTTTTAATTCGCGTTGTGAAAAATTCATGGCACCATGGCCTTCCTCGGTGGTCTTCAGGCTACGCAAATAGATTGAAATTCCACAGACTACGATTCTCCGAATGATTTCCATAAAAGTAATCGTATAATTTCCGTTACAAGTTGCCCAAAGGAAAACGTGCGTTCGTAACGCAGAGACGTGACAATTCCTAACATCCCGCGTTCCAACACAGCAGGGGGTTGTTCCCCAAATGGACGAATAATGGGTTCCATCGGATATGAGCTGTATCTCATGCGGTCTTTACACAATTTAACAGAAACGCAGGTTATCCTCGAAATTCGAGTAACCGTTTCAGTTGGATTACTTCCAAACGTTACGAATTTCATGGGAAACGGTAATCGAGGAAAATCCAAGTGACTCGTAGCTCGCAGTAAAATCGCTATTAGTGAAAGAAGATTTCTAAGGAATAACGATAAACGTTGCTCGATTCTTGATAACCTACGACAAAGAGGAAAGGATGAAATGAAAAAATAGTTCGATCCACCCCCGTGCCAAAATCAGAGAAAACTGGGCGAATATTTGCGATACCGTCGAAAGCCACTTCGCGCGAAAATACTGCTAATTACGTTGGATCATCGCCAAAGCGTTCGCTCGTAGAAAATATTTTTGAATCGTTGTACGTGTCTGGCGGAGTGGCATCGCCCGTATTGAAAATTCGCTCGTAATTTACCACTCCTCGGTAAACTGTGACAGGGCTTCTCGTAACGTCTTGTCGACTGACGATTGTTCGAATGGAATCGAATGGTCTAATAGCAAAGAGGTAGATCGACGTGGATCAACGACAAGATTTTACTATTTACATAACATATTCTTTGATCGAAAGATCATTTTCAACGAAGCGATCCAATTTTGTTGCTGCAACATTTTTGGAAGATTTCGTTCGTTTTGGAAAATTCGTTCAATTTATCCTTATACGTTCATGTTAAACTAAACTGCAAAAGTCGATCGCTTAAAAATGAAATCTCCGAAGAATTTTACGAGACGAGGCAAAAATTCTCAGATCGAATTTTTTAAATTAAGCGTAACGATAGGATTAAATAATAAATATTTATATAATATAAAAAGTACCTCATGCTGTTACTTAGTTCGTAATACAATTGTAAAAGATAGGAAGGAGCGTGCTATTTGCGTTATGACGAGTGTGTCTTCTTCGCTATTTTGATATTGAGAATTTCTACGGTCGAGTAGTCTCGGAGTTTCATTTAAATCGTTTACAGACAGAAAAAGTCGAAATTCTAATTAGAACTTGGAAACTTTGGTATCGTGGCAGAAGTCAGCATTGTGAAATGGATATTGCGACATGCAAACTTTGGAAGGATTAATACATACAGTTTCCTGGCAAGGTTGCAGTTTCCAGATTCTAATGATTATTTACATTTTTCTAGAAACTTTATTGAAGCGCAACGCTTACTTTCGTAAATAGTGTTTTACATATAAATATACGTATAAATAACTGAACATTTTTTACAGTGTTTATCTACAATAATAAACTCGTAATAGCATTTATATTACGCTGCTATAAACGGACGAATTTTATTCCACATTTTGTATACACTTTTTCATGCAAAGTATTATTTTGCAAAAAAAAAATACCGATGCGATAAATCAATAAGCAATTACTGCGTTAATATTATATTGTATTAAATATATTTGTATGAAAAGAAATGTTCAACTACAAAATTACTTAATATATCTATGAGTTCAACTTTTTATTCAAATTGTCGCAATTAAAATATTAATAAAATCAAGCACGTGGAATTAAATATTTATTATCATTGAACAGAAAATAGGGCAAAATTTCACGTATGATAGTCTTTAATATTACAATAATAGATGCTTTAAAAAATTCCAATATTCAGGTTCGTACGTTTCTCGTTAGAAAAAAACAGACAGACACACATCGAATTATCGATATTTTAATTTTTACTTTTTTACTTCTTCCAAAGACTTGTTTTTTCATCTCTACGGTATTATCGATATTCGAAGGAATTTACAAAGACCGTGCATTTGATAAATTCGAAGCAACGTTCGGTTATTATCGTACCCTGTTGGAAAGCTTTGGGTGATGTATACGTCAGCACTGGCTGCGACACGGGATTATTCTCCCGTTGGAGAACTTTATCGCGATCGAGGGAGGAGGGCAGTCATTAAATCAATGTAGCTACTTTTCCAATGAAGTATTATCGCGAGAGGCGATCGGATGAAATGCATTTATTCGTGATGGATTTGTCTTTTCATCGGGACTTCCGGAAACGACGTTAGAAATAGTACAAAGAGCCTGCACTGCTTCTTTATTTGTAGAATTGAGAGGTAGCTGGCGAATGGAATAACAAACTTGGAAAATCGAATTCAACATCACTTTGGGATTCGATGTCCTCTTCCCTGGGCGACTGACTGTGAATTTCCTACTGAAAATTTTGAATCTCATTCGAAACTTCGCGTACTTTAACTCTTCTCGACATTGTTTCGGCATTCTTTGTTTCTCTTTTAATAGGAAGCAATTGGAAATGAAAGACGATCGACGATCGAATTTGTGCTTCATAGGATTATTGTCTTCGATCTTCTGTAATTTTGTTAATACGTACATAGCTTGGTTAATCGTACCGTAAAAGTTTACAATTATAGTCTTTTACTATGATATTTGAGTTTATCGATCTCAATAGACAGTTTGAATGCTAATAATTTTTAATTAATTGTTGGATGAAATGATTCCGAGACTATTTGTCATATTTGAATTTCTTAATTTGAACAGATGGTTTAAATCGTAATAATTCTAAATTAATTTTGAATTTATTTCACTTCGGTACAGCCGGGGTAATACGGTGCAATTGAGATCGATGTATCGTTATAAAAATTTTCAGAATAACCGAGAAGAATAAATCCGCGTTAAAGGAGATATTCCTTGGCAGCTACTAGCGAATGTCGTCACCGAGATTCTTCTCGTGGACGAGTTAAATCCTATGGGCTTAAACAAATAACTTCGGATTTCGCAGACGTTTATACGCATAAAGATACTCATCTACTTTGTGCAAGTTGAGAAAACACGCGGGCATTTAAAACGCGAGATTCGCTCGAGTTGCTGCATTAAAAGATCCGTTTACGAAATAAATTACATCCAATAGAGTGCTGAAAGTACGTGTACGTACAAGCTTTCTAGAACTCGTGGCACCGTAATTAAGTATTCGTTATTAAACGTTACCTTTCCTAACTTTTTCGTTTTCCAGACTCACGAATGTTTATATGCTACTCAAGTCTCTACGGTTTCAATGAAATAGAAACTTGCAAGATACTATCCACACACGTATCTTAGTGGTTTTCAATCTTTTAATACATAATATAAAAATAAATCATAACGTAGTATCGTAAATATAATATTATAATGATGATTTATTTACGACGAATGGATTGTACAGATGTTAATTAATCGCAATAACGTATTATGGTCTAGACAACGCAATAGTTAATTTGTAACTCTCGTCACCACGGATCCAACGCTCTCTCTCTCTCTCTCTTACGCGGACCACACACTCACGACACGCTGACAACACTCTCACTTCTTGATTTGCACTCTCCGACTCCTCAAAATGGTACTGCCCGCCCTTCCATCTTTTTTGTTTTCTCTCGAAGACGACCCCCCACCACGCTCGGGTCACGCCACCGTTCGCGCCTATGATCGCGTATGCACCTTCCTTGTGTATGTGAAAAAAAATGGACCGAAGGCGAATCGACGTTTCTGGAACTATACGCTGGTCGCTATATTGTATGCATTTCGCCGGTTCTATACGACAATCTGTTTGCGGTACTGCATTATACTATCCCGAGAAACACGAACTTAAATATATGACGGACCAAGCGCATGTCCCCTCCCCTTTTTTTTGATATTACAATAATACAAAAGTATTCTGTAACACAGAGATGCTACGGACTGCGATGGAAATAAAAGGAAAAAAAATGTAATATTTGGTTGGCAACTAAGTGATTGCAGATTTTGTCAATAAAATAAAATATATTTGTCAATAGGTGGTATCAATACCACAAATATATCGACAAAATCCACAGTCACTTAGTTGCCAAGCCAATATTACGAAAGCAAAGTAGGAACATTTTAGCGTTGTAGGTAAAAATATATGCAAATAAAGATTCGTGGTGCAGAATCGGCGACGCGTTGATTTCGTTCGATTCGCGTTTTACTGTTCGCCTTTGCTGCTTAAAAACAGTAACTCGATGATAACTAAAGTGAAAATAAAAATTGGGGAAGGAAACGTTAACCGACATTAGACGATTAATCCGCGACTTTCCATGTCCTCCGTCGTTCAGAAGAGAAACTCTCGATAGCGATTGGAATTGAAATAAGATTTGAAAAAGAAGGAAAAGGAATGGGAGATCGAGGCCACTCTCCTTTCAGGCGCAAAGAAATCAGCCGGCAGCGAAAAAAGGAGAATTCGCAAGGAAACAGGGGCAAGTGCAATTGGCGTGCGATCGGAAGCTCGTTAACGCGATAAAGTCGTAGACGTGGCTCGCGTAGGAGAATTTAGCAGCCGTGGCGTAGATCGGCTCGATTGGATTCCACGTATTTGATTAAGCGACTAGCTGCACTCGATCTACGTGGCAGAGGCTTGTGAGGCTGCCTTTTGTGAGCCCGCAGCGAGTCGATCGCTTAATATCTGTCATCCTTCCTAGAGACTGTACGTGTAGACGATCACGCTGCCACTGCTCCTACGTTTCGGGATAAAATCAATAAAATCGTGAATTAATATCTGCCACCTTCCTATTCTGCTTAGAATTCCACGCGTCAACTTTTCATTTACCAGCGATGAAAAGTGAAAGATTCCGGCCTGTCAGGAATCATGGGAAGGCGGCTGTTTTCCCGAATACCATCGACCTTGTAACTTATCCACCATTCTCTGAATTCAGAGGCTAATGGAAATTTATAGAAAGTGTGTGTGAGAGAGTGAGAGAGAGAAAGAGGGAGCAAAAGTTAGAAATTTATAGAAGAGAAAATTTCAATGAATTCTGTGTTTCTTCGAGAGAATGTGACTGACGGGATTAAGAAAACAAGGAATAATCATTGTTTGGAAATTTTGGTTCGCAGTTAAATATCGGTTGACCGTGTGATTTTCTAGGTTTACCAGTTCGTTCATTCATTCATTCCTTTTTACAGGAAAAAACAAACGTGTCTCTTTGATCTGCTTTGAACGCAGCCTGTATGTCAACGCGTAATCGTATTTGTGTTTTCTCGTTTGTCCGTGAATTCCGACGCAGATGCTTTTCTCTGCAAAATTTTCCCGTCTACGTTGACAAACATTGACTCGCCTTTAGATTAGATTGGATCGTCAACATTTACTCACGATCACCTTGCCATATCACCGGCAACCGTGTTTAATTCCCAGCTAAAAAAGCTCTTTGATTTAAATTTATGCTCGATTTCTGTTTATTTTTATCTTTATTCTCTTCTCCTTCTAAACCTCGCTATTCCTACCCATTCTTTTAAGTCCTTTTATTTCACTTGCTTTTCTTCCGTGCAATTTTCTCCCTTTATTCCTGTCCCTCTTTTTTCCCCTTTCCTCCTCTTCTTATTCCTCTTCTTCTCTTCTCGACTTCCTACATTTTGAACTAAAAGTCTTCGCGTTCTTTTGCCACGCTGAGAGGGCTTACAAGAACATAAACTTATAAAGGTATTGCGACGCACACGATGCTGCAAGCGAAGCCAAAGTCGAAGACTGACGGCGCTCTCTCAACTTCCACGAATGGTTTCGTCATTTCCATATTCATGATGCCAACTTCCAGAAATGATTTACCCTCGTCTTATATCGAATTCACTATAAACACGTCGGGAATTACGCGATCGGTCGCGTTCTTATTAAAAACATTTGTCCAGGTTTTTTTGAAGAGAATTCGTGTACATAGAAAATCTAATTTTCCACTGATTTCCACACGAACCTCTTGTAGCTTGTACTTGTTTCACGACTGTAAAACACATAGTTGGTTATATGTTTCGAACGATCGAAAAAATTTACACATGTAATTCCAGTAAAATGTGTGACAGAATATTAAAGATTTTGGTAAGACGAAATGAAATCGCGCTTTAAAATTGTTCACCGTTTGATCATAGTTGATAATGAACGATAATAGTTAACTATAATTGATATACTGCTGTATATCGTTAGACAAAAGACAAAATAAATGTATTGTCTATCCAACGATATGTACACTGAAATATTCGATTCCAGTGTTAACAGAATGGAAGCTCGTCTGACTAAGTTTGAATCATTCTACCGTCACTTCAACCTTCGCAGCCTTCGTGCGTCGATTCCTTTCTTACGTTTATCGATTATTTTTATCGATCTGTTTGCATTAATTTGGGAAAACAGGTTTCTCTGATGTTTATTTGTTCTCTTAGACCATAGGTAAACAAAATAAGGTTGCAAAGAGATAAGTTTAAAGCATTTGTCTTTAAATTCATTAATACGCCTGTGCATTTGACAACATCCCGCAATTTACTTGAACCTACTTCAGGAAAACCATCGATGTAGGTACATTGTTCATTTCACAAACTTTTGTTACTAAATTAACACGTTGACCGCCACGACGCCCGTATTCGGGTGCCAGCAAAGTTTCTGGTCAGGCCGCGTAACCCATATTCGGGTGTCGCTTATTTGACTACTTGCGAACGATCGTCGTAGGTATTTGAAAAGATATTCCATAATAATAAATTGTTAATTAATAATTAATTGTAATAATAGTTGAATCGTTATAAAATAAAAATACGAAAATGGTTTATTAAAAAAATTATTTAGAATGTAAAACTTTAAAGCATTCTATACATAGCTGAGGTTGATCGGGACAATTTGGACAATAAGTTGTTGTTTCCTTCAAATTCTTTTGTGCCTTTGTTCGGTCCATTCGACGTCCTTTACTCGCATAACATAGTTTGCACGCGCGTCTAATGCTTCTTCCGGAATCGTTTTTCCGAACGGCGATATTATGCCGACTCCGTCGAAGACAAGGATCTTTTGTATTTTCAGACAACCCTAATAATTTTCCAACTAATAATTGTCTAAATATTCTAATATTTATATTTTTGCTTGTTGCAATTTTGTAAACCGTCAAAGCGTTTACAACAGAAATTCCCAGAAAGAATCGAATGCCAAGTTTTCTGTACCATTTGATTCCTTTTCTAATTGTGGTGGCATAAGAAACCATTTGGTCGGAATAATCTACACCACGCTTTCCTTCGTTATATTCAACAACAGCTAGTGCTTTTAACGTTGCGAACAAACGAAACGAAAGATCATTCATGAGACCACCGCTTGAGCGATTCGCATTACTAAAATATCGATGGGAGCACCTAGCAGAGAACGCTTGGTACTGCTGTACGCGTGGCCTGACGGAGATTTCTTTGAAAACAGGCGTGGCAGTCAACGTGTTAAAATGCTCTTTCATATTATATACAGAAATTTGTCATACTCAACATTTAATTACAATTGAAAGTTTTAAAAAAGATATCATCTTGCCACGCATAAGCTGCGTCTTACGACCATACGTTTTCACGCGATCCTATTGAAAACTAAAAATATAGGACGCTGTATCGGAAACAAAGTTACGTTTATATGGACAACAAGTGTGATTTATCTGTTGCCGTGTGGCCGATAAATATTCAATGCGCGACGTCAAAGTTCGAAGCATTACGACGGCTCGTTGCGTGGATGCGCGTGATTTACTCCCTCGGCTCTGAGATCAGAATTTTACGACTAACCCCCGTAACTTTTCGACGAGACGCCGATCTTACGAATGCATCCCAGGAGTTTCAAGTAACACCAGGGTCGTGCAACTTCCGGCAAACCGCGAAGACCACCTTTGAATCCCCTTCTCAGCCACGAAACGCCGTAATTCGTGACCGCGTAAAAAATTTTTACGGCCGATCTATCTGGAGAGAGGATCTTCATTTTTAACGTTCGCGTATCTATTGCTACGATTCTGCTTTATTATTTTTCCTTCCTCTTTTCAGACGAAAAACGTGAGGCAATTTCAACCGTTAAAGACAGTATCGTCGTTCATACGTGTGACCAGGTGCTACGAATTTTATTGAAAATTTTGCGAGAGTATAGGTTTCAGATTGATTGAAATATTTGGAAATAATCTTGCGGGTGGTTATTATTAGGTTAATTCGCAATATTTTCTTTTTTCTTTCTATTGGAATTTTTATTGAAATTTCTATGAAACTCCGATAAAACGAAGGATCGATCGAATAATTTTTCTACGGCAACGTGATTAAAAAATCTTTCTACGGCAACGTGATTCAAATTATTTAAAAACTAATATCGCTAACAGTTATAATTTAATAGAATACTAATACGTTCATTCGTTCAGAAGTGATTCAGTTTTGTCAATTTCAGACAATTATACCATCGATCTATTAATAAAGGAAAACGAGTCAACTCGATATTCGAATTGTCGAATATGTGGTTAGCGAATGTCGGTGAATATGGCGAGTACTTTTTCAATGTTTAGACGAACTGTTTTCAAACTCTATAGACTCAACATGGTCGTTTGGAATCTTTCAAAACACAAGCGCGACTTGCTTTTTTTTTTATTAATTTCTCATTTCGGCGAATCTACGAATAAAAATATCAATTTGAGATAAAAGGTGGTCGATATGCGTATTAAAATTTACTGTACTTTTCTAAGATGTTTCCTCTTTGTCGATGGTACGAAACGAACGAAAGAGTAAAACGAGCATGATGTTTGGAGAGCGGAAGTTGGAAGTACACACACGCGTGTGTATCAGTTTAAAAGTGAATTTTTCTAAGTTAAACTTCTTTTAAGCAAGTTTCCTCGCTATGAGTTTCAAAAGAGAGTTCACAGAATTGAGTTTTAGGGAGCGAGTCGCTCGATGTGAAATAAGGAAAACGTACAGCAGTGGCTTAAAATATGCAAAAATTGTGCATACGTAGTTACAAGTTTGCACTATGCTCCTAGTTCAGTTTCACAACTGAAAGTTAACGATAAATATAATCATCGATCTTCTCGAAATGACCTCCAGAAAATTATCGGAAACGTTTGAGAATTAAATATTTTGTATTTAAAATCGAAGACCTTCTTTAAGATGCTCGATCAGCATTTAAGACGCGTGGAATTAATTAGCCGTTTCGTTTCTTAAAACAAGCATCAACAAGCTCGAAGGTGCGAGATTTACATTTAATATTTAACGAATCAATTAAGATTCGCTTTATTTTTTGGTACGATCATCAAGAAGCTTAAAGTAAGTCGATGAAAAGTAATATCTTTTCTTGATATCTCGTCTTATAACTTTAACACTAAAGGATCTCGTATTTTCAAGATAAGATCAGCTTCAGCATTTAATACTAAAACTTTTGGACTAGAATTTCATACTCTTCAACTCATTTAACTTCCGCACTTGCACTTTCGAATTCAGAACGCATGAACTTGCAAAAGAACTTCCAACTTTGCCATTGTAGATTTCCGTACGTGTAATTCGAAGTTACTCTGATTTAGCTTGTAATCATCGTATCATCCTATCACGTAGAATTTATTGTAGAATTTCAAATCGTTTTACGGGAATTGTTTTCTTTATTATGTTTTTTTTAGCATTGGTACACGTATCGGTACTATCACGCTTATTTTATTCCATTATTATTATACACTGGTACGTTCGTGCTATTTTAATGTCACGTTAGATTCTATAAAAATCTAAATATAAAAAATCCTATAAAAATGTGACAATGCATCGGTTATGAGACAATGTAATTACAAAATATAGAAAATTTACGATGCGAGAAATTTCGTAAATTAATCTTTTGTACCTCGAAATTTGCTCGCTTGTTCGAGAAGAATATTATAATTAATTCGAACGAAGTTATTTAATTTAATGTGAAATTAAAAAGATAATAGACGTAGAAAGATCGTTCGAACCTAAATAGTAGAATGGTACGTGACAAAACGTATATCAGCAAACAAATAAAATAAACTTTAGAAAATAGTATATAATAGAGCGTGAAGACGAAAGAAAATTGAATTGGAAAAACGTTGGGACTCGGAAAAAAAGCAATAACAAAGTGGCTTGAGCTATATAAGTATTTTTTCGAATAATTTCAACCACCTCTCGACCGAGTTTTCCTTGAAAATAAATTCACCTGATGAAGAAATATCCCGTATAATGACCCCGCTAAGTCTCATTTCCAGCGGACGCAACAGGAGAGAAGATACTGTAGGGAAGAAAAAAAAGGAAAGCAGCAAAAGACGAGAGTGATAAAGTATCGTCGGACGATCGAAGGGAAATGAAATTTAAAAGGATGTCATCAGTTCTGATAGTATTTTCCTGTCCCGTCGCGATCAAAGCGTTCTTTTCACGACGCTTTTTTTCTCTCTGCTTCTTACTATCGTCGAAAAAAGGGATACTTCCGCGCGAAAGAGAGAAAAAAAAATGAAAGAAAGAAAAGAGGACACGTAGCCGTCAATTTCCACATTCACCACTGTCGCATCCGCGTCTCGTTTTAAAGCCGTTCGAGTGTACAGCTGCGATAACGTTATGTCGATTCTCTTCGTATTTTCTATCGCAGCCGAATGAAAGCGTGCAGCATACGCGTGCACATACATATTTGCCCAGGCATATTTGCTGGAGAAAAAGAACACGAATCGGCGTCGCACGGCCATTTACACCGTACAGACTCGGTGGTTGGGGGAAGAGATCGGGGAATGAGAAACGTCGTCGTCGACATCGTGCTCGTCGTTGTTGTCGTCGCGTAGCCACTCGAGTAACAGACGAGTTCCAAAAGCTAAAGGGGGTGACGAAGTAAGGACGAGTCTCGCGGAGAAAAGAAAAAGAAAACGGAGAAGAAAAAAAGGGGAAGAGAGATTGGAGAAGAAGGTAAAGCAAAGCGGCGAGTAGTCGGCGAAGAAGAGAGAGGAGAAAAGAAAAAAACAACGAGTATATTTTTCCTCTCAACTTCTTGGGGTGTACCGTGTGTATCCTCTCGAGCAGCGCCCAGGGAATTTAATTCCATTTTCAATTTACCTAAACCCCCTTACGCAAACTCGGCTGCTCGGGTCCTCGAGTACCTCTGGACTTCTTCCCTCTTTTACTCCTTGTCGCGGCCTTCTCCTTCTTTACCCTCTACGAAGTGCCGCCTTTATTTCGTCCCGCTGCTTCGCGAATCCTCTTCGCGCCCGTCTGACTTTCTTTCCGTTCCAGGTCGCCGTGCGAAAAGAGACGAATTCCTTCTTACTTCCTCTGCTACCCGGTGGCTACGTTTCCTCCTTTTTCCTCCTGGCAATCGTGCATTCGCGCTGGCAAAGAGCAATCACGACCGAAACGAAAGGGAAAAGGATGGAAGGAGTACGCAGGTGAATCCATGGCTTCGTTTAAAGACTCTTTATACGCAAAAACATCTGCCTCCGTCGGCATTCAGGTTTCCACGGTAGCCAGCTTGTCGTCTGAACGCGACTGCCTGCCTTCTTTCCCGCCGCCGCGTCGCCCTACCGCTGTGAAGTGTCGCGCGTGAGCGCTAATTAGTTTTCAGTTCTGCCTCCTCGTTCTGCATTCCCAGCGTTTCTTTGGCTTTTCTTTCGAGCGTTCCAGACTTGAGAGTCCACGGAAAAGACACCCGTATCTCGGTCAATCCGGACCTTGTTACCTTCGTTTTCGAATCCTTCTCCCAGCCTCTTTTTCCGTCGTTTCTCACCGCGTGAGAACGACACGCCGTCGTTACCCAGCTCGTCGACGAATTCGTTTTACGTCCGGTCAAAGTGTGTTTAGTCGACCGTGTGGAATTATTTACGTGACCGCGAACCTCGGATCGTGACGCGCTTGACACGAACCTCGTTCGCCGAACGAGTTTCGAGAGGGTTACACCCCTTTTGTGAGAACCTCCAGCGTGTTGCCAATAAGCGGGTTAATCTCGCCCAGCTATCGGAGCCCTTTAATTTTACATTAATGGGGCGTACAGATTGCGTTAAGATGTTGAAGAGGCTATTAAGCGTGAGTGTTGGTTCCGAAGGTAAACGATATATTTTGTTACGATATACCATCAAAGTGTATTGTAATATACATTTCTATGCCGGTATACGATTCACTTAACAACGTGGAATCCTTTAACAACGTACAGTACCAAGTATAGAAACTGTCTCAAATAGAAACAAAAATCTAATTCTATAATTGTCTGCTTTTTAAACGACGATAGCGGTTTGCTTAATAGATTGAATGCTGCGTGGGTTGTCGATATCCCACGTTAGATTCCCTGTAAGCAATTGTAGTTGTATGAAAAGTTGTATGAAAAAATTGTATGAAAATTTGTAGAACAAAGCTCGATCGTGAAATGCTTCGCAATATAATCGATGAATGCATAATTATTACGTACGATAAGGTTGCAATGCCATGAGTCATCGACGGCCCAAGCAGCCTAAAAGGAAAGTCACGTGAAAATGGTTCGGCGTTCGACGAGTCAAATAATTAACGTTAATAACGTTGAGATAACACCAAACTCTAATACCAGGCGATGAATCTAAAGGGGGAAAAATGTCATCTGTGCGTGTTTCTTCCTTAACGTCGAGCGATGCGAACTGTCGATGGGAACGATGAACGTAAATCTCTCGTTCCTCGATCCATCAGAGATGCCAATTTTTTTTTACAACCATCTTCGTCATACACGCTGGTCGCTTGTTTGTCTCCGAAACGCATCACGATACAATAAATCTGCGGAGTGTGTCTCGGTATCCTGCGGAAGGTGCAGCGAGTTATATTCATTCGGTTAAGTAATGGCCAACGTTGCCAACTATATTTGCGATTTAACGAGTTTAGTTGGAAATATCAGTTACAATTTACGAAAGTTTTTTCACCCACCTACGTGGATCGAGTGGCGACGCTTCAATTTATAGCGCACCTGTTCCCACCTAGTAGTCGTTCGTTCGAACGGAACCATAAATTCCCACTATAGCTGGAGTCATGGATCCTCTACAGATCACACAACGGATTACCGCGTTACTGAATCATCGTCAGAGATCATTCCATCGACCGTGTTTCGTGACATAATGTCCATTGTTTGTACAATTTGTTGGAGAACTTAGTGGCAGAGAACGGTAATGGTAACACGAACAAACGATAAGTAGTCTTTACTGTTACAGCGGAAGGAATTTTTGACGTTAGGATATCGTAATTCACAACACGTAATATTTCTGTATTTGACTATTGTTGTGAAACCCGAATGTTGGCGTTACAGTTTTTGGTCAGAGGCTGGCTACACCGGTACAAATGGTGGAGCTCGACAAACCTAAAAATATGTGTTGGATAAGCACAAAGTCATAAAGCAGTCCAACATTTTTCCTCTTTGCCTACGCCTCGTTGTCACTGCGTATGCATCATCGGAATTTAGACTCGAATTCACTTGAAATTTCTTGCAAATCAAAGCGTTACTATATTTCGAGGAATTTGTTGGTTCTATTCGGACTGCAGATTTCTATACATTTATGGGAAATTTTGAAAATGTCAAAGCACGATACGAGATATTCGAAGATTCTATTGTTGAGAATTTTGAATCTTAATTGCCGAAATAATGGTATAGGAACACTAAATTTACACTTAGCATTTATATTAGAATAATTATACAGGGTGGTTGGTAACTGGTGGTACAAGCGAAAAGGGGGTGATTCTACGCGAAAAAAGAGGTCGGAAATATAGAATAAAAATTTTTCTTTCGAGGCTTTGTTTTCGAGAAAATCAACTTTGAATTTTCGCTCGGTACGCGTGCACTTTATCACGTCTCGTTATAACGGATCTCACTGTAGATCGTTGTTTCGATGGAAAAATTAAAAAAATAAAAATTTTTATTCTACATTTTCGACTTCTTTTTTCGCGTAGAATCACCCCCTTTCCGCTTGTACCACCAGTTATCAA
Organism: Bombus flavifrons; assembly: GCF_040668555.2. NCBI lineage: Eukaryota > Metazoa > Arthropoda > Insecta > Hymenoptera > Apidae > Bombus > Bombus flavifrons. The sequence goes on along the minus strand of NC_138444.1, from coordinate 17,907,992 downwards.
CCACCCTGTATATTTATTTGATAAACGATTTCAAAGATATTCATCGATACACACTTGCACGCGTCTCACCTTCTTCCATACCAGACTGTTAACTGAACAGTTTACATTCATTTGTTTTCGGGACGCCGCGCACACACATATCAGGTCTGTAAGTATGAAACCGGAATTTGCCTATAGATGGCCCTAGCTCATAATGTAGTTATCACTAAATTGCGTCATTGATGCCAAAAGTCTTTGTTGACATCTCACAAACATTTTCGACTCAGAACAATACAAGTTTCATACGACAGCATAGTTTGTAATAGCGTTGAACATGTCAAATTTTGTGCCTGGAAACTACGATTTGCGGACAGCATTGATTTTCCGTTACCATTTGAAGAAAACTGCTGCAGAATCGCATCGAATGCTTGTCGAAACTTACGGTGAGCATGCTCTTGGTAAATCACAGTGCTCCGAGTGGTTTAAAAAATTCAGAAGTGGCAATTTTGACGCGAGGAACGAAGAACGTGGAAGACCACCGAAAAAGACCACCGAGCTGTTAAAACCTGGCGAAACCGTTAATACCGAGCGCTACCGACGACAAATGATCGATTTGAATCGAGCTTTGCGTGAAAAACGACCAGAATATCAAAAAAGGCAACACAAAGTAATTTTGCTTCGTGATAATGCACCATCGCATACAGCAAAACCGGTCAAGGAAACGTCGAAGCGTTCAGTTGGGAAATACTTTCGCACGCGGCTTACTCGCCAGACTTGGCTCCGTCCGATTACTATTTATTCGCATCGATGGGACACGCACTTTCTGACTAGCACTTCGCTTCTTACGAAAATGTACGAAAATGGCTCGATGACTGGTTTGCCTCGAAAGAGCGACAGTTTTTTTGGCGTGGCATCCACCAATTGCCAGACAGGTGGGAAAAATGTATAGCCAGCAATGGGCAATACTTCGAATAAAATATTTTTAATCATTTTCATACAATAAACGTGTATTTTCTATACAAAAATTCCGGTTTCATATTTACATACCTGGTACTTCCACACGTTGATATTCACATACAAGTATCACTACCACGCAGCTAACCTAGTCTAGCACATAAAATTATACGTATCTCAATATCTATTTTTCTAATTGTATTAAAAAAAATATAAATTTACCAAAGTACGTACGATCTAAGCATAACGACCGTATCTCGTCTCGTTGTACGTATTTCAATTTAATACGATGGAAAGCGTTCTAGTTTATTCAGAATTTCCTACGTAGATCCGTTTCAACTCTATGTTAACGTCGACTAACAAAGCAAGTGGGAAATAAAATATGGATGCTTTATCATATCGACGAAGTTAGTGGAGAACGGCGATTACCGAGATGGTTTGGATGCAAGTTTTATAGTAGTTAGGATTTACACGACGGAGCAACGATGAGCCACGAGATTAAGGAAGTATGAGCTTCGAGATTAGGTGTCGCAGTTAACATTCAACCATTGCCACATCTCGACCCACGAGATTATGGTGCATTTATGTCGTGAATAGGTTTACATTTACACACTAAGTTCTCGATTTATCCTCGTGGCAACGTTTCTCGTAAGCACGCTAACCGGAAACTCTGTTACGTCTTCGAGTATCTGCTGATCCCTGAATGCGACAGCGCAAAATTACTTTCAGTTTCTCAAACAAGTAACGGGGCGTTACATAAAGCTTCCAGAATAGCGACCACTATTCTTCTCTTTCGAACGTTTGATAGATTTTCAGAGTTTCGTAGCTTTTGGAGTTTGCTTCTCCAATTCACTGGTTTTGACGTACGTTTCTGTCCTGATAGAGTTATGTGGTAACAGACCAACAGAATAAATACGATAAATCGTCTTTTCTCATAAGAAAAAATGTATTGTTTTCTCATGAGAAATATAATTTAAAGATAAAGAACAGTTTCGTGTTTCTGTAAGTAATTGATAATCGAGTATAATCGAATATCGTTTGTTATTTAAATAAAATAAAGCAGAACAAAAGTGACAGTGAATAATATAAAACGTAAAGCGTGGGAAAATAATTATACTGTAGTTAACGAATATCGACAGAAGAGACAACGTATACTAAATAATTATACACGAACCGATTGTAATTTAAAATCATAACGTAAGCACATTTGACTCCTAATAAAAGAATTTTAATAGCGAAAACTTGGAATACGTAACATTTCATAAATATTTCACTCAAAGTGCTCAACTTAGTAAACTCGTTTTCAAAAGAAACAAAGGAACTACGTTCACACCAACTTCTCGTGAGAAGGTAACTAAAAGTACTCTTTCTTTCTTAATGAACGCTTCGTTTTAGTGGCGAAACGTGGCGTTTCAATGAAAAAAAGTCATCAGCATAGCCCGGAGGGGTCGACAAAGAGTTTAAACGGAATTTACTCAACGCTGCAGCCCTTTACTTGGTTTGTCCAGCTTCGGTGAGGGTATACTGCGTGTCGAAACACGTGGGCATAATTTTGTCGTTAGCCGAGACACCAGGTTGCGAGATAAGGACGACACCCTAAGGGTCCATTTAACTCGAATAAACTGTTTCTTTCGCCAGTGGCGTCGTACGGCGGAGGCTTGGCATTAGTCAGATAGAACGTGAGCCAGCATTTTCGACTGTTTGAAATAGACGCTTGTGTACACCGTGACCAAAGATGTTCACCGGGTCAATTGTTTCTCGGTTGTAAACAGGTCAGAAATAAATCCCGGCTTAACGCCGAGCTTAAAAGCTCTTAAAGCGGTACTCGGCCCCTGGCGTCGCTACCCGCCATCTCAATTTATCCCCTTCTCTTCTCGATTTTATACCGTTTTCCTTTCTTTTCCTTCCTCTGTCCTCCGAACCTTTCTACCGCGATCGCCATTTCAGTTCAGACTCTCTGCCATCGTTAGCGAGCATCGAATAGTAGCTTTCAAATTCCCTGTTACCATCTTTCGTTCTAATAGATTTATGTATACCGGCTTATGAAAATATTCGGATACTGACAGTGGCGGCCAAAAGAAAGTTTAAAATTCATACTTGTGTATGATAACTATGCCACGTTAATGATGATTTTGTTGTACTAAATTCTTGTTCCTGTTAACCGTAATTCTTTATTTCCAAATTTTGGTGTCTTTCGTACTGCTTAAAGTCTCTTTTCTTCTTCGTTGTGCCATGGAAAACTTTTACGAAACAATCGCAACCGCGATAAATTATGAAATCACACTATGCCCGTTAAACGAATTCATTTCTGGCCACTTGTGGCTAGGGATTGAACATCGTGCGAGAAACTGTCTCGGTAAAAGTTCGACCTAACATCGTTCGTAAAAGGACGATGTTTATCGCAGAAAGCTTCTCTGCGAGAGAGTTCAAAAATCCACTGACCAAAGTAGCAAATTAATTCTGTGTAATTCGAGCCATTGGCTGGACATGTAAAATCCATACGTCGTGGAAATAACTTGCTAAAAGAGCCACACAGACACGTTATGACAAAGGCGAACGACGAGCCGGGCTGGTTAGGAAATTATTTCCACGCCAGGTTTTAATATATGTAATTTAGCAACGCGCGTTTTGCTCCCTCCTGTTCTTCTTTTCTGTCTGGCCGTTATGAAAAAAAGAAAAATGAACAGAAGGGAGAGTATAAAAACCATCCATCACGAGCGATAAACCTGGCGCCGTGCCACAACCTGAATCGCTTTAACGAGACTTCAAAGCCAGCAACTTCATTTGCTCTGTCGCGTTTTTGTTCGCACCTTCTGTCGGAGGATGCAACAAGAAACCGGAAGGAAAAAAGGGCGCTTCCGAATATCGAAATTAATCTTATCGATGTGTCCGTTGTCTTTGATCCCTCAGACAGTGGATCAAGCCAGGAGATTATTCTTGACTCGTTCACTTTTTGGCCTACGTATTTCGACTTTGTCCAAGTCTGTCAAGAATCACGGAGTGAGCGATCTATGATCATGTTATGACGTGTCACTTTTTAAAGAGTTTAGAAAGAAATTTTAACATAACAATTTTATATTTATCGTAGGAATTTAATATTCTAAGACACTTTGGATCAACTAGGATGTAGATACGATCCTGAAATTCAAAACGACACTTTCCGATCGAGTCACGTTCAGTGACTGTTTTTCTAAGGATTCTTTCAAGCCTAAGCGCAAGAATTTTCCTTGAATTCGGTGTAGCGTTTCAAAGTAGCATTTCACTGTGATCGGACCAAAAAAGTCCTGATCCTTGGAACGAAATTTTTAAAGAAGCGAAGCTTTGGATTCAGTTGCGACAGATCAATCGGAATATCTGGAATCGCAGACCCGAACTCTCAGATTGTCGCTTATCTAGAACCGTGGAGCTCGAGCTCTCAGAGTCAAGAAAAAAGATCGCGAAAATTGTACTATACAGCGAGGAGAATTAAAAGTATTACAAAATTATTAAAAATATATCGCAGCTGAAATGATGCGATCGTAGTAGTCTATTATTGATTATCTGCGAGCATTGTGTTTGCAATTAAATTATTCCTTTATACTGTAATAAATATAAAAGTGTAGCATGGGCCGAGATTGTCAGTCGCCATGATGAACGATGAATTTGAAAAGGACCGCAACGCCACCGGTCTTCCGTGCGTTACACACGCGGCTACACGCGCGTATCCGCTTTGAACGTGATTAATACCAACCGTTGGTTCGTATTATTCCGCGTGCGCGCTTTATACACGCGGCGCTTCACGATTAATCAAAACGCTGACGCCACGCCACGCCGGTCACACTATGCTCTCTTCTATCGGATTTTATGTAATTTCCGTTAATAGTCGCACTCATTGACCGAGCGATCGCGCCACAAAATGGTGCGGCTAATAAATTAGATATTACCCGTCGTTTCAAGATTCAAGAATCATTTTTCTTCTCGTCGACGTGATCGTCTTTTACTTTGATTTCTACTCGATAATTACTGCGTCGATGATTCTTCTCAACTTTCGATTAAAAATAAACAACCCCGTTCATGAATATTAGGACACCTTGTGGCTTTATACGAGATCCGATGATTGATTCAAGTTCATTTTTTTTTAGAATACTCTTTGGCAAGATCTTTGTACGAATAAAATACAGTTTTTAAGGAAATATTACAGGATATTTATGAAATTTTGGATTTTCACAAATATCACATAAGGCACTTTACTTTGACCGTGTTATTGAATTTTTCATATTTAATATCAAATATCTCTCGTAAATGTATAACGATCCGCAGTCTAAATTCGCTAGTAATAAGAAATAATTCGCAGACTGTTCGGCATTTGGAGTGGCCGCCTGGTAATTACCGCGACGCTTTATGTGAACCAGATGCGATCCTCGGGCAGGACGACTGTCAAGGGTCTACGCTACCCTGGCGCGGACCCATCATCAACAGTGGGCCTATTGTACAGTGAAGGTACTTTAGGACCCCACGGAAAAAAACCCGTAAGGCACGCAACTTCTTTATTTTATGCTACATCTCAGGAAGACCGGACACGCGGGCTTCCCCAAGTGTAAGGTCACTCGCGCGCAAACCTTCACGAAGGCAGCCAGCCCATCCTCGAACATACGTCTTTACCCAATGATCAGTTAGGAACAGACTTGAGACACACCCACCATGAACCTTCCTCTACGACGGCAACATCACCAAGAGTCACTCTTGCACCAGTATTCTAAGAGTCAACATATAACAGTATTCAGTCAGTGACCGTTATATTTAACAGGATAGCCAGTGAACTAAAGACAGTTGTATTCAGAGTATTAAGTGGAACCCAGTGAACTTAAAGACAGTTGTATTCAGAGTATCGAGTGAAATAAACAAGGTGAACTAAACCTCGCTCTGTACGTTTATTATAATCCTCCACCTTGGACGCTAATAACGTTCAAGGCTCGCGATACCAACCGATCAGTTGTGCCTGACTGGTCGATGGTTAGTTGAGTGTCGCAACACAGACAAAGTTGAAAAAAACTGATAAAATTTCTAAAAGCTGGTTCGGTCGATACTTAGAAAATTCTCAAGTTTCAAAGAGCAGTTGTCAGTATGTTTGGGAAAGATCTCTCTTGAAAGATTTGCTTCGTGGATGCAGCTTATTTTATCACAAAAGCCACGTTTCCTTATCCGTCTCGCAACTATTATATAGGATTTTCAACGTTAAGATATTCTGGATTCGGTGTACCCATCTGGAGTACACGCGCCAGGATTATGAAAGGAACCCATTTCATTATATTCGTGACAAGGGACTCGAAGAGTATGTTCTTATACGTCTTTTAATAAAACTTGACGAGACGATGGATCGTTAGAAAGCGTTATAATAACCGTTATCCTTAATCTTGTTCTTCCTTAACTAACAGGGGACTGAAGTTTCCGAGTGAAACCTGATATGAAACCAACGAAGACTTTCTTATGCTCGTTTTGCGAAGTTCGTGGTTTTCAGAATGAAGAGAAACTACGACGAATGAACGGAGTATTTACGTTTCTGTGAAAAATGAAATGGTTGATTGACTATCCTTGTATCAATTCGTGATCGTTGTTTTCACGAAGCTTCCCTCCCATCCTTCCGTCCTTCGCTTCTTCTTTTCGTTTTGGTTTTTTCTTTTTGCTATTAGGAAAGTTTCCATACCGGACGAGCAAGATAGATTGTACATCTTTATGCAGGGAATATTGACTTTCATGTTTCGTTGGTAAAATATTATCGAAGAGATGTCACCGGAGATACGATAATATTTTTGAAAATGAAATTTCTGTCATTCAAAAATATATGATACGGAAGTTTGTTTCGTCGATTGTTCTTTCCAACTTTGCAAATGGTTATAATTTTACCACAATCCTTTGTAATTTATACCGCAATGACTATAGTAAATACAAAATTTGGAACCAATTTTAAGATGAATTCGTTGAACCGATCCTATCGTGCAACTTGTAGTTGAAGAAAATAATCGTATTTGACAATACTCCGCAACTTCGATTTCTATGTAAAACGTAATTTTCCGTTCCAGTCCCTCGACTAACCTGTTTCCTTCTGCTCATTGCCTCTCGTAAGCGAAACCTCTCTTTTGAAATCTCTCCTATTTTATATTTTCACGAAACAGCAACAGGTATAAACATAGCGTATAAATATTCTGTCTGCTCTAACTTTACCTAGCAGAATGTAATTCGCAGTTTAAAAATATAATTCATAAATTTCCAAAGTAACTTGGAGTCTATCGTCGAGTCGAGAGTTATTATACAATTTGACCATAAATTACGCGTTCTAACGATCCGATGATATCGGTTAAAAATTGGAAACATTATCTAAATCGTACGAAAACCACGGAATATCGAAATCACAAACCAGAGAATATCTCTTGGTAATATGAACTACGCGGAGTAGAAACGATAGCGAGCCAGGAGTGAAAATGAAGGCAGCTCGCAGAAGCTATTCTCGTGACAAGGGAGAAGTCGGTGCACTTGTATCTTAATTGTTCGTAGCAAGTAGTCGCTGTGGCTGACGTTAATGCCGTTCGTAAACAATGCATTGCTTGCAGTGTTATGCCGGCGCAGTCAGACCTGCCGTTTTATGCATTGCGAACGTTTCGTAGCTTCTTGGAAACTTCACCCTTTTCTACCTTGAGTTTCTTCTTGATATTTCTTCTTCAGCGCCAGTCAGATTTCGCGTGTTACAGGCCATCCTTGTGGAGATTACTCGTACAACCAGATGAAAAACATGGATAACTGATAATGAATATCACGCTGACGTAACAAATTATTCAGGCCAAGATGAAAGTCGAGTTTCACCACTTGTTTTTGTTAAATCGTCTACTTTCTTCTTTACGCTGTTGGTCGCTGTTCCTTGCAGATGTCAAAGTTTACGTGCTAAATGCATTGTAGAATGTGGAGCATTCGAAGGATGCAGCGATTTATTAGCATAATTCTGTGTGAAGCATTTAGTATTGGAAAGAATAACAAGTTTATTTACTTTTTACTGGTTTATATATCTCGAAGAATGTCATGAACATTGTTTAAAAATACGAAGATACGTTTGATGTTTTTTGATAAAATATTCTTCGCTTTTTACTGGCTTATACATCTCGAAGAATGTAATGAACATTGTTTAAAAATACGAAGATACGTTTGATGTTTTTTGATAAGATATTCTTCATTTCTGTACATCGTAAAAATTTGTGATTTAAGTGTAATCGCTTCGAAGAGCACACTCGATACGTGCAAAGCGTTTGTGACTCGAAAAATAATAATCGTGTTGCTACGATTATCGTTTAAAATTCTTAACGTGCAAAGGAATAGTTTTGTTCCATCAACATTTTCATTTACGAATGGCAAACAAAATTTCGAAGAGAGATCGTCACGCTGGAACAGGAGGTCCAATATGATAATTAATATATGCTGCGACAATATTTGTACTTGAGAACTCGGTTTAATTACCTAATTGTAGTTCGTTCTTTCTACAACCGCTGTCAATTATGTATTATTCGCTGTTTACGCGTGTTTTGTTACACCAAATAAATAAACCGTCGTTCGGTTAAATTCTCCGGGAAATTGTCCATTCCTGTCAAATAGGAAGCGTAATTTACGTTGTCAACGAGTATCGAAACGACGAAGCGTAACGTTTGTACGCTTCGTCGTGGTAAAAACCACGAGACACTGGAATTAAATGGCAACATACGAAGCGAAGATCGCAATTTGCAGAGAAATACGAACGGCGAATAAGATGAAAGAAGGATGAAACTATAATCTGGTTTCTCGTGTCGTTGGAAACCCTCGTTGTACGAAATTCGCATGATCGCATCGGTGAAACTAATCACGCTAATGGCCAACTATACCCCGGCTCGTGTAATTACAATTCCAGATAAATTCCCAGCATTTATCTGGTATTTACGCGGGCCGATCGACGTTTAATTACAATATCCCTTAACCCTCGAGCCGGCACTGCTTGGCACACTATGCACAGTACACGTTATCCTTCGGATTACCAAAGAGTTTATTCTCTGGAAAATGAGAACCTTTTATCGCGCGCTGATAATACCCCACTTGCGTGTGAAAGACGTAAACAAGCAAAATATCAAGTGCTACCATCTTTTTAAAGAAACAATAGTAATTGTACTGCTTTACTTACCAAGTATTATACAAAGCGTTATACTCTCAGTATCTCATTTACATCGCATACGTGCATTCTTGTAACGCTGCATTTTCAAACTTCCTGTAAATGCATAAATATTCGCAATCTAGTCGTGACATTGGTTGAGCCTTTGATCTTTTCCCGACAAAACTTTGACGATTTATTGCGTGCTTTTGAAAGATCTATCTGGGAATATTCTATTTTGTGTCTACGAATTGATATCAAACTTTTTTTTGATTCATATTAAATTTTGTACCATTTGATAGTACGATTACAAAAAATTGATACTATGAAAACAAATCGTAGATCCTGATACGAGAACGCTTCGCTAGAAGACAAATGGAAATATATTTTTGTAGCTACTGTACAAATTTTGGCGAGCATCGATACAAGTGTTAGGACTGGTAATTCATCCCTTTCGGGATTCTTCTAATCATTGACTTGACTACAAACGATGGCAAAATATCAAATGCTACTATTTTTTTGAAGAAACAATAGTAATTGTACTGCTTTACTTACCAAGTATTATACAAAGCGTTATACTCTCAGTATCTCATTTACGCATACGTGCATTCTTGTAACGCTGCATTTTCAAACTTCCTGTAAATGCATAAATATTCGCAATCTAGTCGTGACATTGGTTGAGCCTTTGATCTTTTCCCTACAAAACTTTGACGATTTATTGCGTGCTTTTGAAAGATCTATCTGGGAATATTCTATTTTGTGTCTACGAATTGATATCAAACTTTTTTTTTTATTCATATTAAATTTTGTACCATTTGATAGTACGATAACCAAAAGTTGATACTATGAAAACGAATCGTAGAATCTGATACCAGAACGCTTGGCTAGAAGACAAATGGAGACATATTTTTGTAGCTACTGTACAAATTTTGGCGAGCATCGATACAAGTGTTAGGACTGGTAATTCATCCCTTTCGGGATTCTTCTGATCATTGACTTGACTACAAACGACGAGCTCGATGAGACCTCTCCGTGGAATTATAGATGAGTTGCCGTGTACGCTGGTTGCACAGTCTGACGTACTAGAGCACTTTGCGAACCCGTAACCCGTATCTATCTATGCAACTCTCGTTACATACACTCAAGCAGATGCACGCTAGCCTACACGTATAAGCAAAGACTACGCTAGTCCACTATATTATCCGCGACTTAATCGTCCGGGCTTGCAAAGTTTTTATGGACCATAATTCAAACTTTCGCAGTGTATTCTTTAAGGGATAAGAACGGCTCCGGTATCCCGGAAGCCTCTCCTTTATTCCAACGTGAAGAAGGTACGAAGGTGAAATAACCTGGTCAAAGAGTATCCAGTGTGTGGTTCGTAGCTACAAATTTTTACGGCTTACTGCCACCAGGAAGTCCGTGTATTCGTTAATGTTTCGTTTCTAGAATAACAAAGCTACGAATGAAATATCTTCGAGTGTAACTAGATCTAAGAAATGGAGTATCTGTAAGTTTATCACAAAAGATCATCTGTTGGAAACGATGACTTATCATAACGTTACAGATACTCGAGTTCCTTTAAATTTCATAAAATTGTAAAATCTAGGCGGAAGAAATCGTAACGCGAAAGACATCGAAGGACAAAATGTTGCAGAAAGAAATTCGACAATTAATTTGAAAGAAGATCGCAAATGAAGCGTTGCGTTCACGCAACGTCATCCTCGATAAAATTAATAAAAACATGAAATTGCATGAACATTCGCGAACGAGTCATCGCCGTACTCAAATTATCCAATTTGTATGCCAAACTAAAAAACCTGCTAACGTACTTTATATGCCATTCGATGGTTGTTCTAATTTTCTTCACCCAACAGTTTTTCGAATAGTTTACAATGCTACCGATTTCGAAAGAATCAACGAGCATGCAGAAGAATGGCAATTATACGCGCGCATAGGAATCGCATCAAAAACAATCAAAGATTTCCACGATATACGTATCGAGTACACGGAATAATTGTCCCGCTGTCATGGGTTCCATGAATTCGTCATTGGAGAGGGAAACGAGTGCCGTGCTGCGTTTTCCATGCGAATGAATCGCGACGAAGCAATCAACGACCCGTAATCGGCTTGAATTCCGCGTAAAACTCTCGGTCGCGTCGTCGTTGCAATTCGACGGATCGCAATCGAGAACAATAGCAGTTTTAGTTGAAAAGTGGGCGAACGCAGCACTGAGGAAATAACGTTGCACGAAAGTGTCTTGAATATTTTAGAAACGAATCGGTGATTCGGAAAATCCTACGCTCCCTCGCTAGAACGAGCTAACTCGATACAGTTTTTACACGGGAATACGAATAAGCTACGATATCTCTGAATTGGAATATTTCTGCCGTCTGCGTTGGACAACTTTTACAGACTATATATGTATTTGGTCGTCGTTCGACCGTCAAATATTTTTATTAAAATTATTTCTTTCTATCGAATCATTCTAGAAGCAATTTCGTATTTACGTATGCAAATCGCGGGAAAAATATGACTACGTTTCCATTGATTTTTTTATTTCGACGTTACTTTGCGATCGAATAAAAGGATCGTAATATGATATAAAATAAAAAAAAAAACAGTCTATCGGTTCAGAGATGTCGTTTAAAATTCCTGTAAGTCTTTGGAAAATAGTCGACAAGCCGGTGATTTCTTATGGAAGCAACGTTATGCATTTTGCGATTGACTTCCTCGGACTCTTTCATAGAAACTTCGATTTGCTTTTTTCAGCGGACACGCAAAAAATATTTGCAATTACAGATCGCGTTAAATTTTCAAATTCCGCTTCTTCCGTTTCAATCGTACGCGATAATTTTACGAACTTGGTGATTTCGTAAACGCAGACAGAACTGTAAATGCTATGGAAAGAGTACAATGGAGTTCTGGAGGAGAATATTTGGAAGAAGCACGGATTATACGACGATACTCGAAGAATTCATTTCCACTTCTAGTTCGGAGAAAAGAAATCGATCAGCGCGATCGTGACAAATCCGTTCCGATTCGGGCGTAATCCGGCAGACGAGTAACGAGGGGAGAGAACCGGCTACGATTCCCTTAAATCCATTTCGTAAAGCGGGTTAATGCGGCAATCGCGAGAAAACCTGGCCTCTGCAAAACGACAAGTCGAATGAATTTGCAATACGGGCGCGCAAAGCAAACACAACGTACTAGCCAAACACTTTCGGTGCATTAACGCTAGTCGCGATAAATTTATGGTGATATTACACGTGGCCGCGGACCAATTTTCCGCGACGGAGCAGAAGCTGGGAAGAGGGGAAGATGGCTAACTCGAGCATATCGCGCGTTATGTACGTGCGGTATCTCGGCTCTCTTGGGATTTGCATCTACAGGCAGCAAACTTATGCAACGGTGTTCTACTTCCGTGCACCATCAGTTATAATCGACGGTTCAACTAAAAAATTGTTATCCGTAGTCTGTAGTCCGATAATGGTTAGACTGAGTTTTCAGTTTGGTTAGCGTGGTATGGCGCAATTTAATATCGATCGCTTGACTCTTCAACCGCTGAAATCGCGTCTATTTATTTCGTATCTATTTATTCCGTTAATTTCGGCCGGCTATGCTATTTATTATCACATCGCGTTTCTTGTATCGTTGTACAAGATAAAAATTTCGGTCAGCATTTCTCGCAGGAAAATATGAAAATCGCCCGTGGCTGACGGGCTAAAGAAAAGAGTAATTTCAACTTTGTTCTTCGTCTATTCTTCCTTCTATCGTTCTTAAAAAGTGGTTAACTTCTTCTCTGTACGCGATTTTCGAAACGCGAATCAGGCTGTTGTACGCGTTATAAAGGAGAAAGTTTCTTAAGTGTCAGATTACAGGAACGTTGAAAGTACAGCGACGCTATAAAGAGAAGGGTTTGAAGAGACAAACCGAAGAGAATATATTTACCGCTATTTCTTCGATTGCGTCGAGCATTCGCGTGGAGAATAATTGCCCCCTCTTCGCGATGAAAATGTACGACTTTACAATGTACGTGCTTCAAATGTACGATGCTTCATTTTTCATTCTTGCTGCGAGTACGAAATTATTGCTCGTAAACGTTTACCCGCAAATATCTTCCCTTTAAAATGAAGATTTTAATAGATACGACACGGATAAAGGGTAGATGAATTTTTTAATAAATATTCGTACTTCGTTTCTTAATAATTAGATAAAAAAGGAATCTGCGACGTTTTAAATATACACGAGTTAAATTATCGACTAAACATTCCACCGTTGAAGGTTTTATTCTGCAATTCTATAACTAATTGAAACTATTTTCAAACAGTCTCTACGCAAAAAAAGACGACAATGAGTAGAATTCATCCATTGGAAAGTTGTAAAATTAATTCCCCTGAAATAAGAGTTACCTATCTAAAACTGTTTTTACGTTCACGCAGAAAGTTTGGCCATTCCCGAACGAGGAATTCCTTCCACTTGCGTAATTTATTGCCCGACTAACGTAGCAACGAAAATTTTAGGAAAATTAAATTACCCGCTACAATTATAAATAGCCGTGACGCTTTGAATTATGTGCCGTGATAAATCGCGATATCTTCTTCGACGAGTTACGAGTGCGGAATAACTCTGATAAATATATATTGATTTTACTACTTGTTCCTTCGAACTTGCTTATTTGATGGAAAGTTTCTAGAGAGGAGAGAAATATTTGTAACAAATTCGGGATGTAAATGAAAAATTAACGATAAGGATTTTGCGCAGTACACGGTAGAATTCAGAAGGATTATAAATCTTTGTCAAAGGAACAAACGTCAACGATACGATGAGTCTGTGCGGTGAAGTTTTTAAGGAAGATTACGAAAGAAAAAAGAAATCCCAAAAATTGCAATTTTCTGCTAAATATGTGTAACTTTCTTAACGTTAAAGTACATCTAGAACCAGAACAAGTATCTATCATGGATCGTATAGGTCGTGGAGCAGATAAATAACGCTATTTACGTTAAAAATTATCATAGCTTAGAACCTGAGGACATGGTGGCGCCATGGCTCTCGTATCGTCACACTGCAAACACCCTAAAGACGGCAATAAAATTCAAGCTCAGCCGGCTTACTGCTCAAGAACGAATCAGTCTATTCTATGGACGTAAACGCGGCCGAGTTAAACTGACTTTCGGAATACTGATCACGGAGAACGACGAATATCCTTAATCCTTCGTTGTTTGCTGTGTCCAGGCTCGTTTAACGCGTTACGTTCGAATTTCTACTGACACGATAAACTGTTCGATTCTATTGTGGATAAGAATAAATTTGCGTCCAGGATGGCACAGGTGTAAATTCCTTTCATGGACATAATTTATTGCTCGACCATTTTGATCAATCAGCAAATACGAAACTATAGGCAGAAGCATAGTAAGTTGATGTTTGCTGATTTTTGAATTTTAGGGGTTGCTCGATGGTTTAACACTTTGACTGCCACGCCGAAATCACACGTTTCGCTCAGAACGCCACGGGAGTATTTTTATTATTCGAAGCATATAATGGCAAGATAATAATAAATCGACGATGTAAGACAACGTTCTTCCCCAATGGACCGTTTATCTCATTGGTGGTCACGGGTGACCACCGTGGCGCCTTGGTAACAGATGATAGCGACATATTATAACGAGGCTTCGTTTATGTCAACAAACTATTCGCTTTCGTTATTTCGTCGCAAGCAAAACGTGCAGAATATATCGTTGAAACGCGTAGAAGATATTAGTAAACAGTATTAGGATTATTTTTATGATTTCGACGAAACATTCGGCTGAAATGGTAGAGGTGAAAAAATTATGTTTGCGATAAACCAATGGTAGTTGTAGATCACAACAGAGGAACATGTGTCGTAGATTTATCAGATCGAACGATAGCGTATTCTACACCACATAGAAGAACCCTCGAGTGGTACATAAAGTTAGCTTAAGAGTTATCGTTAAATACATCAATTCCAAACGCGACGATACTCCATAAACGAGCGACAAAAACAAAAATCAAGGTATCGGATTTTAGAATGGCAATCGCAATGCACCTTACACGGTGTCATTCACCAGAGCCGTGAAATATACTTATTCGACAAAGATCGCGACGCGAAACGCGGAAGAAAGAAGGGCAAGCGTATCTGGCAGGAAAATTTTGCAGAGAGTGGTATAAAAAAAATGTTAAACAGTTGGGATGAAAAATTGCTAAGAATCGGACCAAAAAGGTGACCACCTATCGTCCAGGTTGTATCGACGAGCCACATTTATTATATGTTTAAAGTGTTTTAACACAGTGCATCGTTAGATGAAAGATTTGTTCCCATTTTTTTTTATCGACGTTCTAATAAAAATGTTTAATCGTTCAATGGGACACTTTTTATTTCAAAGTATCTTCTATTTATCGGTTATATTCAAACTCCCCTAACTGTCAATTTTCATACAATTTTTACAATTGTAAGAAGTTCATCAGTGACCACCGTGGCGTCACAGGAGAAACTGTGACTGGTCATATATGACCAACGTGGCAGTTAAAAATTGTTAATGAACTTATTACGGTTAATAACACCTAAAAATACGATTTGTACGCATATACTGTTAAATAACAATCCGATGTTGTAAACATCGAAAGCGTTTAGTCTTTCGTAATAAAGTTTACAGATAAATACGTGTATTATATAGAACCGTAGGTAATCTAAGTTCTAATTAGAACCGCAATTGCACTATTCGATTTGTGATACAGTAGAACGCATGTGGAATTAGTAATCCAAGATCTTATCGAAAGGGCCGATCCAATAAAGATGACTTTGGTCTCGTGGAAACCAATTCAGACGATTCGTAATCCGTAGAATGTGATGTCAATAATCCTGGTCTCAAGGAATTCAATAGGGCTGTTGAATTATTTATACGAGAGCAGGAATTTCATTCTTCGGGATCAATTACCCAAGTTTTAAACTAACCTGGACACGATTTCGTGGAGATTAATCTCGCGATGTCACCGCTGAACATACTTATTAATTAATGGTTTCCTTCTTTCGGAAGATTAATGCTTTCTCAACAAAGACACGATGAGAACCAATAGCGGTGTAAGACAGTTCCTCGTTGGTAATTTTTCTAAAATAGTCTACTTTGTTTATTGTTACAAAAGGTTGATTATATTTGTTCAAATTATGAAAACGTGTCGTGGCATAGAGCAAAGTTACAACGTGATTAATTATGAAACTAAAAACATGATACGTTCAAAAGTACGCGACTGTGTAAATTCAAATTCTCAAAATCGTAACAAAATTTTCACACCACTGCGATATCCTGTTCGCACGACGTGATTTCTTTAATCACGAGAGATATAAATGTAACTCGTTTCTCACGTATGTCTAAGGATTTTGATTCCAGAAAATCTTCGTGTGACTAGAATCGCGAATCAAAAATAACACAAAAAGTAATTCTGAGGGAAATTAACTCTCGTTGAAATTTCCTATCATCTCTCTCCTGCGTACTTTACCTTTCCAAGCGGTGCAAACCCACGTCTACGATTCGCAAACGCAATCAAACGTATCAGAAATTCGCTTAGCCTGCCTTTCCAAATATTAACACAATAATAATAAACATGCCTCTAACAACGAGAAGAAACAAAGTTAGCGTAGTGCAGGAAACTCAAAAGCATGGAAATCAGTAGCTTCTAAAGTTGCCTTTGGGCGATCAATAATACCGTCGATAGTTGAAGATTCTCAACGAAAATGTAGTTTATCGATAAATATTGACAATATTGTATTGACAATACATATTGATCCTCTTATTTGAGGACCTTGAAATATTGACAATGTATATAGGTAATCCGAGAGCAGCCTAAGAGAGTCTGAAATTCAAGAAGTTGTTTAGCGTATTTTAGTCACCAGGCAACCAATAACGCGATTTCTCCCAGTGGTGAGAGCTTCGTCTTTCTATAAACTCGATCTCAAATCGAACGATATCTGTAGCTTCGAGACAAAATGTCAGGAATATACAGTGGGTTGCGAAACTACTGTGGCACTCACCGTAGAAATATCGTACGTATCTGTCGTGTGTTTTATACGAGACATTTCGCTAATTTTGTAATGAGACTCGACTATCGCGATTATATTGGTCTTTGAGTTCAATCTGAAAATATACGAAGAACTTACGAGATATATATCCTAAGCACATGTGTTTAGTAAAGAATTAGATGGACAATCATCTTAGACATATAACACATAAACGAACCACGTATTTTTATGCGCTGGTAGGAAATTTACGAGTCGAGCAAAAATCCACGAAATATGCAAAAATGTACGAAATATCCAGAGCGTAGTATTTCTTACGATATTTAGTAGATAAAGAGATTTCTATCGAAATATCCGCGTTCTAATAATAAGCGTTAGTGATAATCTTACTGAATATCGAGACTTATTAGTAGAATGGTTTAAAAGAATAAATTACGATTTTTATGAAATTTCAAAACGCAAGTGTTGGAATACTTTCGCGAGCAACTGTACGTTCTACCACGCTACTATCTTATCCACGTCTTGGTTTCACCTTTTACACGGAGTGGACGTTCGACAAAGCCGCGCTCCTCGGCTCTTTTTATGCAGTTTTAATGAGGTGATCCGGTCCCCAGCTGCGTTGCTTTCCAATAGCGGCGGATCCTCGCTCGAAAGGCCCTCGAGTGTTTCCTTCTTCGCTTTCAACGCGACAAAGCATCCCTCCTCTAGGGGTTGGCTTCTTCTAGACTCGCACTCGAGAAGCCGCCTGTGGCTTCGAGAACGTCTCCTCCAAGCAATCGAACATCCATCCTGGCGCGCGGATCTGCATGCATGTTAACGGTGTCAAAGGCCACGAAACAACCAGCGGTTTATCGCTTTGAAACTGAAGTCGCGAATTCTGTCACATGGATCGCCTTTCCTTCGTTCCATTATTGCAAACGTTCCACCGTGCTTCCTGTTTTACGAATGCAAAGGGCGAGACTAGGAAATAATAAAATAAAACGTTTCTATTAGACGGTAACCGTGTTTTTCGATTCTTCTGTGTGTTTTATGAAATTCTCGGTTTATTTTATGTTTACTGAAGTTTGAAGACGTCTTTCGCCAAGATAAAAGGATCTTCAATCTACCTGAACCTCCTGTCTTACGATCTCTTAATAGCAGTAAACCGACTATTCGTTGTTGCAACAATATGTCAAATATAAAATTTTGAATTGATCATAACTTGTATTCAACGATGTTTATAGCTTCGTGTTATTTATGGTTTTTGTAGAATTATTGATCGAGTTCGTGAAACTACTAATGGAAGAATTATTGTAATATGTCGTAAAAGTACAATCCATTTTTAGAGAATTAGAAGTATAATTTATGCTGCAAGTTCGTCTCGTTATTACGAAGCACAAGATCGAGGAATTTCTAAATATTTCACAAGATCGAGGTGTGTTTCCGTTGCTAGAACAGTAGACCACACCTTTTGTGTAGATTCTCTGTTTATTTTATATTTGCTGAAGTTTGAAGACGTCTTTCGCCAAGATAAAAGGATCTTCAATCTACCTGAACCTCCTGTCTTACGATCTCTTAATAGCAGTAAACCGACTATTCGTTGTTGCAACAATATGTCAAATATAAAATTTTGAATTGATCATAACTTGTATTCAACGATGTTTATAGCTTCGTGTTATTTATGGTTTTTGTAGAATTATTGATCGAGTTCGTGAAACTACTAATAGAAGAATTATTTTAATATATCGTAAAAGTACAATCCATCTTTAGAGAATTAGAAGTATAATTTATGCTGCAAGTTCGTCTCGTTATTACGAAGCACAAGATCGAGGAATTTCTAAATATTTCACAAGATCGAGGTGTGTTTTCGTTGCTCGAACAGTAGACCACATCCTTTGTGTAGAATATAACCGAGACTTTGTAGATTTACGTTGTAAAATAAATTTAATGAACAAGAATAGCTACGCGGATTAACTATCTTACAGTGTAAATCAGCACCGAAGCTTTCCTCTGTTATTTATTGAAAATTTATCTAACGTCGTTGTCCTAACGTCTCTTCATCGAAATCTTACGATTTATAGCGGTAAAACTTTACTCGATTTATTCTACTTCTCTTAAAACGAAGCATTTACATGTGTTAAATCTACGTTTCTACCACCAAGTTACGCGAAAGTTATCTTTTAAAAGCAAAATCGTAGGTGGATTAGATTTAAATTAGAAGGAGCGAGGCGGAAAAATGTAGCGACACGGCGGAAACTTTTGCGTTTCGTATCGAATCCAGCTATTTTTTCCCTGTTTTGTCTTTTTCTTCGTATAACGAATAGCTTTGGCTGTGTTTTCCGAGCCAGTGCACCATTGCCAGGAAATTATACGACCGACGACACAAACACGCTGTCGCGAAACTTTTATATCGTCGTGCGAAATTTGGGGTTAATTATCGCACGCGGACCACCGGTATTCGACGATTCTACGTAATGCTCGTAGCTATCTTTTTTTTCGGCTTGAACAATTCCAGACAACTCAAATGGCCGATGTAATTCACGTCGCCAAGCTAGTCCTGCAATTATTCGCTAATTTCGTTTCGGTGGGTGGCAATTTGTTACGCTAAGTTGGTACATTTTCAATCAAAGTTTGATCAGAGTTTGAATTTGTAGGTTAAATTTTCGTTTAGTATATTTTCCTCGTTCTTGCTCGATCGATTAAGTCTTGTACAATTGCTATTTCAAAGAATGTAATTTTACGGAACCAGGCCATTGTACAATATCTATTGGTTATTTTGTGTGCAAAACTATAATTCACATAAATGAAACAAATTGTTACCGAAAATTGCACGTTACTTTGCTGTATTTTCAATCTCCTTGAGATTACCGAACGATTATTGAAAATACATTTAGATATTTTATTAAAAATATAATAATTAAAAGAATAGATGGGAAAATAATTTCAAGACGTGAACAGAACGAAATGTCTACATCGCGAGCTGAATAAAAAGATAAAAGGATCGTATAATTACTTGCGAGTAGGATAATCAAATTTATTCTAATACTTGTAATCTAAATGAATATGCATCGTCAGCGAGCAGTAAGCATAGAGAGAACGAATTACAAATTTTCGATACAGCGATTCAGAACGTAATTTTAACGAATTTTCTATCCTCGCGTTATACTCCTTCGCGATAAAATTATTCTCGCGCGTACAGTCTGTCGGTCTCTAATTATTATTCTCGCTCATACCGACGGCCCGTACGTAATATTCTAATTTGTCTGGTCGGCCAAGCTGACGTTATTCTCTTCCACCGAAGTGACAAGGGAACCGGGAAAAGGAAACGACAAAAATAATTCGTCGCAGGTGTGATCAGAAAAATTGTACCGTTGCTTGCCGCTTCTCTCTTATCCCAAATAGGTTTTAATGCCGGAGAATTATTAATAGCGATGATAATTTCCACGTTCCATTACGTTAAACGTTTTAAAATGTTCGCAGGTTGTTTTTAAAGAATCGATGAACCTCTATTATCGATGATATTATTTAACATTTAGACACCATAGATCGCACCATAGATACGTTAACGCAGCGTGTGTAACATTACTATGACTTGAAAATTCCGAAAAGGAAAATCGATTCGAATTGTCCTTACGTCGACTAAAATTATTTGCGTTGTAAAATAAGCGATAGCAGGATAAGAGAAACCGCAAAATCAGCTAAGGTAGGTTTTTAAAAAAAAAATTGGAAATACGTTAAACGTAATGTTTGGTCTACTTAGCATAAATGGATAGAAACTGGAAATACAGAAAAAAGGAATGCAGGCACAGAGAACGATTTAAAGTCGATGGTGTCGGCCAGCCCCGAAACTGGTCGCTGAGAAATGGAAAAAGGAAAGTCAAATATCGCGGTACAGGCTCGTACGGTGTACGTGTGGGACTGCATACAAAAGGCACCCTAACGTAATCTTCGGCCATTGCGACGTCTGCACGTTTGTGCACTGTACATACGTATACGCGCACATATTCGAGTAGCGTAAACTTTTTGGAATTCGATGCAACGCTCGCGCGAACAGCCATTTACTTGCCATATCGGTTCTCCACGTGTCACCTTGGATCTAGTGGATACAAGTATAGGAAAGTAGGGCAAAAATCTCGGATATATCACCGCACGTCGAACTCTGAATTATCTACGTAGTTTTCTTGTCACGACGTGCTGCGGTTCACGGAGTGTTTCACGAGTCGTGAATTCCGTCAAATTTTACGAAATATTATATTATTCTGCTTGGTAGATTCGATGTAAGATTTAGCTTGCCTTCTTGAGTATTTGAGCGAGTTCGAGCAACGTATGAATACATAATATTTAATTTGGAAAATTATAATGATTTATCGATTTGTAGATTTCATCGAGCTATTAGGTCGTCCGAAAAGTTTCTTTTGTTTTTCAAGGAAATAATGGATGTGTAGCAGCGCATGAGCTAGAGGACAATTCGAATCGTCTTGTTGTTTTGTCTCGGAGCATCAACATCGTTAGGACATACATAATGTAATAATAAATAAACTCCGGGCCAGTATAAATAAACGAACGCGAACGTAAGATGATCAGTTTTTCAGTCTGAGTCTCGTGCGATTTTATTAGCGATCAATACACGGTCTTTAGCGAATCAGTTAGTACCGAGCGTCTTAGCGAACATTCTCTGTATTTATTAATTATTTTAAATATATTTGACGGTTTCGACATCGAGTTATCTCGTCATTTAAACCACACGACCAACCATCCTCTACAGATGCACAACATTTTCCGTTTTATATTATTTTATCGAATTACCTATGATCCATTTTCTTCTATCAAAATAAAGATCACAACGTTCGACAGATTAGGTTTCGTGTTTGTATAAAGATGCGTCGTTGTAAAAGACGTGTCTGCAAAAGAAAGACATTTTTCCGACAATCTAATATTTCGTTACGAGTTCAACCGATTCGAGCGGCGATATCGCTTTAAACTTTGATTATATTTACAATTTTGTCGATTGTCATTATGAATATTTTATATGAAGTATATTATTTACATGTAGTGCGTTAACAGGTAATACGTTCATTCTAATACGTTTAGGCAGAATTATTGTTGGTAAATATTATTCATAGAATTATTATATGTATAACAATCGATTGACTTTTTAAGTGTTCAATCTGATTTCTCAATGTGTCAACGGACTGACGCATAAGTGACTCAATCATCGATTGATTATCGAATATCCGATTGTTTCCAAGGCTAACTGATTAGAATTAATGCTGGCTTCGTGATTGTAGCTGATGCGCTTGTCATATCGTTGACGATTAGCAATTGACAACTGACAAGCGATTGTTCGATTCATCAACTCAATTATCGTCATCGTAACTTCGTGCGAGATCGTAATTTCCCTTTCGTTTGATGCTTGCTGTATTCTACCAATTATTATCAAGAATACTTATTATTTACAACTTTTAGAAGAAATCATTAAGGTTTAATTATCGCTATAATCGTAGTGTATTATATTATAGCGCAATATATATCATGTTATTTTCATTAATCAGAGAAAGAAGTTAAGTTTCGTTATTTCTCTAATAATCTTGCCGAGACTATGTAGAAGGTAGGTTCACGAAATATTTGTTTCCAAAGAATTCCGAATATTCCAAACGCTTAAAAGTTCGGAATAATGTACGAGACTTATTCGTCACTCGTAGCTATCTCGAAGGTTTCTCGATGTATCTCAGGAATTCAAAGAATTCTGAAATATTTTCGCCATGAATATCAGCAATCTTCGGTAAATAGAGATATGTTAATTTTCTCAGCTACTCCAATATACAATTTACTCAAATTATTTATATATCCAATATCCAATTATACTCAAAGTATTTGTTGCATATATGTTGTTATTTCTATACTCAGAGGTAAGATCAGAATAGTTATTATTTTATTGAATGGATAAATCTATCGCACCGTTCTGAGCCAAAGAAACCTTTATTGCACGCGCTTACAAAAACTAGGGATAAAAACAAAGAGGCATCTTAAGCCTATCGATTAAATCTATCGATTGTAACTAGGATCATCCTCTAGTTACTATTTCTTATAACTAACGCATCTGCATATGGATGGCGAGCACGAACTCACGTTGTCATTTTCAACAATATAAGATGTAATTATACGTATACAATATACAGTTTCGTCTGGAAATAAGCAACACACTGAGGACGCTATATATCGTTTGTTAGGAGTCAGATATGCTGTTCGACTTGATTTGGTCATCGAACAGGACAAGGAAGAACACGGAAAACGATCGAGAAGCTGGAAACAGCGAAAAAATAAAAAAGTGATCAGTCGAGCAACATTAGAATGACAAAGTATTATACGTGTTTAACGTATTCTATTCTCTCTCCGACTAAACCATATCGTTGTTCAACCACGAAAGTCTGGCTTTTCGTTTTCACGGATTCTTGCTCGTTCTCGGATCTCTCGCTCTATCGGCAAATTGAACGAAAGAAGAGGAGATAGCGCAAGCTTATTTCCAGGCAAAACTGTACATACTAAACTAAATTCTAGATTAATGAAACTCTGTTTTGATAAATTTGAAAAATTTGATAAAGGTACGATATCTTCGAATTTATTCAGAGCTTTGTTTCCAGTTGTTTAAACTGGACTGAACACTGAATTCCGAATAATTTCACGTATTTACAAAAGCCATTGTTTCATCCGCACGAATTTAGTACAAAAGAAGAAAAAGAAACAGAGTCACAACATGCGTGTTTCGTGCGAAAGCAGCGACGCTGAGCCGGAAATGTTCGATCCGGAAAACAGCAGGTGATTCGCTCGTGTGTCATGAGGATTTACACGTGCAGCATGGAACATTGTCAGCAACAGTTCTGCCACCTTTCAACGACAAAAGGGAGGGAAGAAGAACAGAATGGCGCGTGTTAAAGGGGTGGGGAACCGCATACCGCGCGACACAAGTGCAATATCGAACAAAAACCTGGTATGTTCTCGTGGGAAGGGGCGTTAAATTAGCGTTGGAAAGAGCCGACTTCGAAAGAGGGTGTTGCCACGAAGCATTCTACGTGTTACACTTTATGCAAATAGTTCGACAGGCGGTCATCCATTAAATGCCATTTTCACCCTATCTCGACTCACAAAGGACCGGGGACATATTTCGCGTGCAACGACAACTCCCTAAATTCGCGTACGTCTGCTGGTCAAACGCGTCGCGAAAATTCTGATACCATCGTAATCCATGTCCGGCCGTGAACCTGTTTCACGCTTGTAATAACGTTTGTTTGAAATACCGGCATAAACAGCCGGAGAGCGGTCGCCAATCGGAAACCACCGCTTGTCACTCAACCGGCCATTGTAAACGCTTCAGTCTGCTTTGTGAACCATTAGGGACCATTTGCTTAAAAGACTTTCACACACAGAGAGAGAGAGAGAGAGAGATAGAGAGAGAAATAGGATTGTTGTTTCTGTTATTTTTAGTGCATTTATGTATCGTATCAATTACAGCGAATTTATATTATTAGGAATATAGCCGCGAAGGATGGAATTAAATATGTTTTTGGTTTTTTTTTTTTGTAAGATAGAAATTTCGAACTTCGATACGTTATCAAGAAATCTCTTGCTATCAAAACTATCCTTTTGTTTCGTTTTGGAATGAAAAAATAACAAGTTATATTATTCAGTTGTCGTTCCATGACGGTACCTCTCGATGTGAATTTATAAATGGTAAAAACATCGTAGAGGAAAATTGGTTTTAATATTCTATGCTGTATCGTAAAATGATTTATTCAAATACATTTTCAAAATTCGATAAATTTTAACACAACATTTCGTAGAAAGTTCTGTTTCACGAGTAAAGGTTATTAAAATCTAACAATTTTATTATTTTAGCTTCGAACGAAGTTTTTTTTATGTATTATATTTCTGAACGTCCATATTGATATTAATATCAAAGTAATAATTTTCATCGTTCGGTTGCTTCACCTAGAAACAATGGTATTGATTGTCTTCGTTTTTTATTATAAATTGAGGTATAAATATTCGATATAGCCGCTAAAATATGCACGCTTAAACAAACATTTCATCACTGAAATATTCTATTTTATCAAAGAAAATCATTTACTGAAACATCATTTTATCTTCCATATCGATCGAATGAAATTTCTCGCGCGACTTTAATACACGAGAATATCGCTTTAACAAATTTGTGTTCTGTTCGTGCATCGACGATTTCGATTTGAACTTTAAACACAAATTTTTCTAAAATGTAACATAGCTTGTATATTTGATAAGTAAAAAGTATATATGAAAATTAATTTTCACACTTGAAATTTAAGATTAAGAAGCTTGGTTTATTTAAGAAAACGAAGAGAAAGAGCAAGGCTTAGGAAAAGAGAATTCCTTAGGTACGTGCGCTATAGTTATTTTATTCCGTAGAAGATGAAGAAGGTCGATGGTGTATCATTATTCCTGGGTGGACTGACTTTTATGATTACACGTAGCATAGTTAAGTGGCGCTATCATGCAAATTCTTTATCCTTCTTTGTGTATTGATTATATGGTTCTAAATTGGCTGCCTTAACGAAGACGGCGGATTTAATCAGCATCGTGAAAAGAGTCTAGCGTACAAAATGTGAAAGAAGTGAAACCTTGTGAAAACTATCTTACCTTCTTAGATAGAAAATATATAGCGACAAAATAGAAAATAAAATATATTTCTTAGTATTTATTATTGCAGAACTCAAATATAAATAAATCGTGCTTCTTCCTATTAATACATTTTAATAAGTGTCTCGTTCTGTTTTTAAAATTGATTTTTTGCTACGTTTCTTGTTTAAAAGAATTGATATTAACCGGCAACTCCAACTTATATTCGTCGTACTTCGATTTGCGTTTTTAAGTGTCAGATTTTAAATGCTACAACGACGCGTAAATAATAATATTAAAGTCAACTTAAAACAATCTTTATTCATCTCAGAAGTAATATAATTTTGATTACAATATCTATATTAATTATAATTGAGCAATGTGTGGAATTTTTTAAAACATTCATTGGGATGCAAACCGGATTATATACGAATAGTATGAATTACGAGACATGAGTTTATACAGATTTTCTAGATTTTCCCACAATCCCAGATTTTTTTCTCACCTATTGCGTCCTCAATTTCTCATTGAAATCTACATCTGATTTTCTATTCCTATTTCTAATGCTCCTCCTCTAAACAGATATACAGGTATTTACCGATAGCCGAACAAACACGTGCGTTCTGCCTCATTGTTGGGTAAAAGCTATCTATCACAAATGATTAGCGGTCATGATATTCAACATACTTATGCGAATCTGATTTGTTGCTATGTAAAGTGAACAATGTTGAACAGACGTCACCGAAGAATTATTTCAATTATTATTATTTAAATAACGCGTCAGCGGTACGCAAACTGGATTATTTAGATTGCAGTGGACTGTGAGACGTGCTGTTGGTTAAAGTAATAAGGAGACGAATTAATTCAATTAACTGTATTAACAGATATTTTAAAATGTAGAATATAAAGTTAATCGCAAGGGTTGTTCGCTTGATGATATTCGTTGTGAGTTTGCGCGATACTGCGGCACTGATACTAATTGTTATGCTGATTCGCTAGACAGATTGACTGACCGATTCGATGACTTGATACCGATGTCGATTCGCGCGACTGACTGTGTCTGGAGGACATGGTCGTCTATTTATACCGGTCGAGGGGAGTACCGAAAGGTTTGAACTTGTCGCCGGTTGTAGGTTGCACGTAGCAGCGAAATTGCTTTGTCCAAAGTTTGTTTATTATATGTGCATCGTACAGTGTTAATCCTCTGTGGCAAAACAACTATGCGAGGCATCTTCGTATCGAAACGTCCTAAGACGCATATACCGCTACAAGATAAAAATTAGTACTCTATGAAAGAGTTCGAAAATTATACTCCAACACTGGTCATACTATAGAACCATTACGGAACAAACGAGTAATTCCATTGTACTGTCTAATACATCCACTGCGTACGTCGCGCGATCCAGACGGCACATACTTTTATTTAGATTGTGCACGTCGTATCGACTCGAATGTAGCACGTGAACTAACAATCGCGAAATTATGAGCAAGTAATTCATAATGTTTTGTAGCGGCACGCGAGTCACAGGGCGATGCAAATCGAGAGCGACTCGTGTTGTTGTTTTGCCTCGGGACATTGACACCGTCTTGACGTACAAAACGTAACGATAAACAAACTCCGGACAAAACAACGTCGCCGCTACGTGCAACCGTCAACCGAAGTTGAATTTAAACTTTCCGGTACTCCCCGACCAGTACAAATAAACGAACACGATCGTTAAAACATTCAGTCGGTATCGAGCGATCTTTTAGCGATTAATATCGAGTGAACGTACGCATTACCTTGTATACGCATATCGAGCAACACCGAGCGAGCGACGACTAACTGTGTACTGCAAATAGTTTTAACCCCTTAACCTACGATTTACGTTCTAGAATTTTGGGCCGAAAACGTAAACAAGCTATTACACAGGGTGGTTGGTAACTGGTGGTACAAGCGGAAAGGGGGTGATTCTACGCGAAAAAAGAAGTCGAAAATATAGAATAACAATTTTTCGTTCGAGGCTTTGTTTTCGAGAAAATCGACTTTGAATTTTCGCTCGGTACGCGTGCGGTACGTTATAACGGATATCACTGTAGATCGTTGTCTCGATGGAAAAATGAAAAAAAAATTTTTTCAATTTTATATTATATTATATATTATATTTAGCCCGATCATCGTACTACGGGCTACCCCCGTAATATTTACGTTCAGCCCGGTCGCCGCACTACGGGCTATGCCCGTAGTTGTAAGTTAAGGAGTTAAATACATTTGACTACACCAAGTATCAACTCGTCTCGTCACTATATACACCAACGCGTTTAATCGTACTCGACAGATTCATATTAAACGCATACGTATATTTCGTAATATAAAGACAGGTATCGTATGAAAATTATCTGTTAGCGCAGCATCGTAGGAGATGAAAATGGGATCCGTAGCGAACGTGTTAATACAACGATACATGCGACTTACGTGTAACGATAGAGGAGCGTCGATTAACGTTAACAAATGGCAAACGTCGAGCGCTTTTCAGGAGAAGAACCCGGACAAAAAGCCACAGGAGACACGAGTGACAGAGGATGGCTCGCTCGTCCGCGGATAACGAGTTTCGTTTTCGGTAGGGGCAAAACAATGCCGTTTCGAAATTACGTATTCGCATGGACTACGCCCGCTATTTAGTCGCTAATAATGCAGAGACTGGCAGTTGTACGCGTCGCACTAATGGCCCGTCGGGGCTACAACCTCGACAATGTATCTTTCGAGACGATGCACTCCAGGAGGAAACTCCAGGAGGAGCGCGACCAAGATATCTAGAACGTGTAACAAAGATCCACGCTCCAGACCATTAAGGCTCGTTTGCCATTCCTTTACTTCGTGTATTTATCTTACGATCCAAGGAAAAGACGGAATACGTAGTTCCTTATCGGATACGTGTACAAAGCGGTCCCGAGGCGAGCCGTATAATTTCATTGGACCTATCCGTGGCGATTCGTTCCACCGTTGCACAAACATCGTTGCAACGGAGGTACGTTCGGTCTCTCGTGAAAATTCTTTCCTCTATGTTCCGTGAATTACGAACGAGCCACGTAGTTTCTTTCGATTCTCACATATGGACTCGCGGAGGATCTTCGTCGGCGTTCTCGGTCCCTTGACTCGATCGCCGAGTCGAGCTTCGGCTTTGTTTTCTGACCGAGTCCTTCGGGACACGGTGTTTTGAGGAACGTTAAATGAAATATATTTGGAGTAACTTTCTTACGACACCTTCGGTGCGATGAGAAAGAACGTTTCCAGGAGTAATATTTCTCTACACGTTGTTCCACTTGATTTCATAGATGTAAATCTTACGCTTGCGTCGTCGATTCGATGCTGAGCAAATTGGTGGAATTTTCTACGTTTGCAGATAAAAGAAACTGTTATATCAAGGTATTTGCAACAACAGTAGGTTTCTTCGTAGCTGTCACAAATCGGATTATAACGGAAAGAAACGACGCAGAAATATAGGAAAATCTAATTTTATTTGCCAAAATAGCTGTTCTTTCTTTTATGTTTTATAAAAGTACGTCATACCTTGCTCTGAATGCTCAAGTTAAATTTGTCAATCGACGATAGAACTATTTTATCATCCGGTTAACCCGCTCCATAATTCCGTGCTTCTCCTAATTCCCCAACTGTTGTACGAAACGAGTCAACTAGCCAAACTCACGCAAGTTAATTCGATTACATTTCCCTTCACTATACTTGCTGCCTGCCGTTCGTAAAGAACCGGACAAACAAATACAGAGAATATCTCTGGACGAACGAAACGTGTCGAAATTTCATAAAGGAGTCATCGCGTATCCTCGAAGAAACGACTATTCTTAATAAAGTAACAAAGCAGTTGGCCGGTTGTCTGTCACAGCGACACGCGCTGACAGCGTGACGGATGTTTCGGAACCATTTCTCCCTTTGCAAACGTCGTCACGTCCCCCGAGGGATTACCGGCTAAACGAATAATGGCCCGTCCTTTTTAGTCTCTTCCTACTTTCCTCCTTTCAGCCGCTAGCTATTACCGCTTATTGCATCACGCAATCTCATTAATATATTCTCACTGGTCACGGAGAACAACGCGTTCCCGCAGGCGTCTGTTCGACTCACTCTCCAATTAACGTTCGACGATGGAGAAATTTGAATGGGAAGCCAGAGAAACAACCGCGTTGGATATTTCTGTTTTATGAAAATCGATTTCGAATTTTCAAATAACGTAACGAAACTTGCTTTCGTTATCTACTTTCCTTACTTAAAAGAAAATGTTTCGTCAAGGGAATCTATTCTTTTAGTCGTGACAGGAATTCGTGAAATTTAACCCTTATAGTGCTATGGACGCGTATATATGCATCTGGCGAAAGCTATCGGTGTGGACTAAGGACACATACATGCGTTTTCTGTAAGTGTCCGGCATGGACTAAGGACGCATATATGCGTTTGTCAATTTTTCCCAACACCTACGCAGATGTAATACTATTACGTTTGTGTGAGATAAATATAAATGCATTCCTTGTATATAATGCATATATTTTATATCAAAAATCTACTGCTTGGAAACAAAAGTTTAGTGAATTTCATTTAGCGTTGATAAGAGACATTTTACGAAAATATTTCCAACGTAGAAGCATGGTAGGAGGAGGAAAGAGAAAGTCCGAGGATTTACCATTTCGTTTAATCGATAGGCATTCTCCATCAAAATGCCCTAATCGTGCCGGTACAACACAATTATCAAGAAGAAAATGAGTTGTTTGTGAGAAAAATAAGAGAAGGAGCGATACGAATGCAGAAAATGCGATGTCGGATTATGTATCGGTAATTGTTTTGAAATTTTTCACACACAACTGAATTATTAATTTGTGTTTTACTTACTAAATTTAGTTTTCTACTTTATTGTTTTCTAGTTTATTGTTTTCTACTTTATTGTTTTCTAGTTTATTACCCAAATTTTAGTTTATGGTAAATTTCAATGTTTATAATAAATAATTAATACTAAAAAATAACGCTCTCGAATCATTTAATCTCCTGCAAAAGAATTACTATAACTTATTAACAGAGTCCAGTCTAGCGAAAAAGTACTTCGTCCACAGCGATCGTCAGCGCTGGCCGCGAACCGTCCGTACGGACCGCATAGGCCGCGAGTATTCAGCGCTCTAAGGGTTTAAGGACTAAGTATTCTTCGTCGATTTTCCCTTCGTTCTATGCTGATCTACCAATGTTTGAAAATTTTACCGCGGCGCACGAAAGCATTCGAACACTTGCCATGGAACTCTTTTATGAATATATTACGCGCAGTGTACGAAACACTTTGAAATTTCGTTAGCACTGTAACGAGACACGACTATCGTCGTTATAATAGTAAAAATCAGTTTACGCTTAGTAAAGAGTTATCCCGTTGACCGTGGATTCGTTTGAACCCAGAAAAATATTGTTAATAGCGTTCATTAAACTTACTATTCGTTAAACTTATTATTCATTAGACTTATTATTTGTTAGACTTATTATTCGTTCTACTTATTATCCACTAACTTTATTATTTGTTAAGCTTATTATTCACTAGACTTATTATTTGTTAATCTTTGTAGTAGACTTGTGTATAATCTCGGCTGTATAAAACAATGGTTAATTCACGCGAAGAGTTGTTACGCGCCCAAAATTCCAACCATAATCCGACATATATATAGAAGTTACAAGACATTCACTGCAATGATACGCCTACGAGTGAAAAATATATAGATGACGTTACCGTATATTGCGGCTTATTAGTATCGCGAATAATTGACTCCTCGAATGCTTCGGTGATCTTTGCGAAGTGTATTTATTAGATTGTCCGAAAAGTGTCTTCGTCCAAACGTGAAACCGAGTATGTGAAATGTCACGGTGTTTATTTCAACGGAACAAAATGGATCGTACGGAATTCGACGAAATAATATAAAACAAATACGTTGTGTATTATTTCCTCGTAAAACGAAAGAAACTATTCGGACAACCTAATATAACTCCAATAAATGTCCTGTAACGTTTATATAATTGCGACAGTCGTGTCTCGTTGCGGTGCTAATGAATTTTCAAAATGTTTTGTATGCTCTATACATAGAAAGTTTTTACGCGCGGCTATATATTAGGTTGTCCGTAAAGTTTCTTTCGTTTTACGAGGAAATAATAGACGCGTAACGTTTTTTCTTTTATATTATTTTGTCGAATTACGTACGATCCATTTTGCTCTGTTGAGATAAACACCGCAATAGAGTTGGTTTCACGTTTATATGAAGCTGCACTGTTGTGAAAAACACGTTTGCGAAAGAAAGACACTTTCCGGACAACCTAATACTTATATACAAATAATAAAAATACTTGCAGAGTAATCATTCTAGATGTAGAATAGTTTTCTCTATTCTAGAATAATTCGTAATATTCTGCTTTCTTCAGGTTCTTAAATTATAAATTTCAATCGTAGAAACTCTCTCTGTCTCGAACGTAACGTTTCAAAGAACAGCCCACTATCGTGGAAACTCTGTGTTAAAAGATAGCTTGGGGAGGTTAACATCGTAGTATTAGATAGCCAATCGTCGCGTGTGCAGGTCTCAGGAGGAAAAAAAGGTAACTGGCAGGGTGAAATAGTTGCTTGCCTGTTAACCTTTAGTGGCACATAGATCGTCCATGGCTGGAAGAGAAACGCACCACTTAGCCATGTTATTAATAGCTTTAATACCTCTGCCATTAAAGCGGAACGATGGGAAGCTGAACACCTGTGTTATTTCACATGCCATAGAAATTGCACGGTCGGAAAGTCAGGGATCTCGTTCGATTCTTCTACCTTCCTTTTCCCGAAATAACCATGCAGGATTTATATTTATGTCGTACTAGCAATAAACGACGTGTTTTATTTCGTTCGAAACAATGGCTCGTCATATTTCATGATATCGTTCGGTTCTACCGTAGAAAAAAAAAAATCAGCCGGCATTGTGTTTATGAAAGGTAACGTACGAGAACTTTGAACTTCCTTCGTATCTTCGCTGCAAGCGCGACTCATTCCGCTACGATTTTTTCAAAACTGTATTACCGCTTTCTAAGTCGATGTTTACATTTAAACTAAAGACACTGAGGATTTTAAACTAAAGAAACTGCGAGATACCACGTATCTTTGTTTATCTTCCTTCCCATTGGCTTTTTGATTAAAAGTAAATTAAAGTTTCCAAATTGGAGTTTTCGATAATTCCGAAAATCCAGCTTTCGATAATTCCGAAACTCTGACTATATATTGAGATATTTAAGCGAAGAATTCTTGGAAAACGGTGTCTTGTAAATTGAACTATTTGCACATTTAATATTTCATTTCCACCGAATTTCAAGCATTTGGAACAGCATTGAAGAACCATTGGTATTGTCATGAACAAAATCCGCAGAATTTTTATTTTACCGTTCGCGATATCGCGTTATCGTTGGCAACGGCAGTTTTACGTAACGGTGGAGACAGAACGGTAAGAATCGAGGGCGAATTACTTGATCATTCGTGGTGTTGTTTACGCGAAGCTTTAAAAAAGAAACGCAAGAACGCGGTGTCTCGTCTTTCTTGGTTCGTTTATTACGATACGTTGGCGGATAGTAAACGACGGTGTTACGGAGAACATCACGTTGAAAAATCGACTGCTGTATTCTTCCTTTGGGGCATGAAATCGTCTGACACTTCTACGTCTCGAGAAATTGTCTGTCATCTGAAATATTTCGCAAGAGTAAAACGAACGACTGCTCGACTTCGTTATTCCAACCAACTGACGTTTCTTGATGCTGCTTGTTGCCAGAAGAAGCGTTTTACATGTATCGTTAATAAGCTCAAATACGATACGTAAACACATTTTAGTTAAAAATAGTATTTTAGTCGATCAGATTTCCGCGAGCAATTAACGTTAATAAATTGAAAAATCAAAATATTCCAAGAATCGAGCAATGAAATATAAAAAGCATAAAACAAAATTAATTCGGTCATCTCGATGTTTAATTAAATTGATGTTACTTAAATGTTATACAAGTTACCTATAGTTCTAATTAAAAAATATTCAGAGTTACGTGATAATAAGAACGTAACTCTGAATATTTTTTAATTAGAACTGATAATAAGAACACTACTCCCGTATTCAACAGGAAAAGTAGAAAACCTTTAAAACAAAGATATGCATATTCTTGCATAGAGTAACGTCTCGATGCATTTTGTATCTGAATAGTTGCTTCGTCTTAGAGAGTAAGCTGACTGTCTTCTCCTCGATAATTCTTATCTACGATAATCATCACGTCGACGATAATGACAAGAGTCGTTACTCGAATGCACTCACGAAGCACGACTTCCACTGAACGTTAACCAACGATTCGCCTTTAGAAAGCTACGGAAAGAATACCGTATAATCTCTGATAAAAAAAAGATCGATTCTGTGGAAAGGTTTACGTTGTACAGACGAGATAAGGAACTTGCTTTTCCCGATGTATTAATCGTAATTTATTAGTAACCGACTAATTTTAGTATCGGAATTTCGTTAATGATCAGAGCTCCCGATAATTACTGATAAGTCGAGTGAACGCTCCATTTTCGTGTACCAAATAAAGTAGAGATAAAATAAAAAAAAATATTTAATTTAGAAATTTGTTAATATTGACACGAATAACGAATATGCAATCGATTGATTTAATTATGGGACTCGAGGATGTTACATATCAGATATAAATGTCAGAATTTAATAAATCGTGTAGAATTATGTTTTTATTTTATATTCGCAGTTTTTGAAACCTCGCGTGCATTTTGTTTTTTATAAATTTACTTTTCGATTTATTCCATTTCTTAGAACTGAACGTCGAATCGAATTCTAAGTTATCAGAATTCTGGGATTTTTGGTTGTTGTTCAACTAGAACTCGTTAATTACACTCCCTCGTTGTTACTGCCTTAATTTTATCCAAATTGTTTGGTAATTTAAATTACTCGAGTTTGATTCCATCAGAAGTTAGTGTTGTATTTCGCATTAGAGATTCTATAGTTCATGCAAAATTACTTACACGTCGGTCTAATCTGATCCCAATTTTCATCGCGCAGCAGTTCCGCTTTAAATTTCCGATGAAATTTCCGACGGAGACTGAATTTGTTAAATTTACCTGAAGCGATCTCTAGTTACCCAAGTAATCTGTTTTCACCGCGACTGTATTAACGATTTTTCTTTCGGTTGTCTTATAGAAAATCCCATTTTCAAAAAACTAGATCCATTTGAAACTTTGATTGCTGCGAAAGATGGATCCAAAATTTTACGAGCATATAGTCTCACTCGATAGAAATCTTAAAATCAATCCTTTCCTTTTCTAGGTACTTTCTCAATGTGTGAATCGTTGCAAAAGAAACTCTGATGGCTCCACTGTGAAACATTTTCGATTTCAAAATTGATAATTCTTACAGGTCTGAGTTAATAAAACTAATTATTAACTACGAAGGTGGTGCATCGAATCGTGCGACTTACATCGATAAATTAATATGTTTTTGAGAAACTATGTGTGATTAAAATTTTATTTGAAGATGCGAAATTTTACATACGTTAACCTACTAATATCGAAATAATTAATGTTGGAATACAACGATATTAATCGCGTACAGATGAGGTAATCGATCGATCGGATTCTTCCCTTCGTTGCCCAGCGCTATCCCCACTAGCGTGCGTTCGTTAGATGTACCGCGGCTGCTAGCGCGTGCATGCTCTTCCGAGAATTCGGCGGAAGAAGTATAAGGATATGGACGGAACATTCGGCACGTCGGTGTCGCGCTTTGACGGCATAGCGCTTTGCATCGCGAAGCTGCTGGAAGGTTCCGTGACACGTGCCGCCACAAAGACATCCACATAGGTCACACTCATTACTGCATAGAGAGTGGGGATTCAAAATCTTTTCAAGGGCCATGGATCACTTAGTCAGTCTGAGAATAACTAGCCAACTGTCAACATTCATAACGTTTACTTGTATTTTACTATAACTTTGTTTAATAAAAAAATCATATAGTATTGTTTCAATACAAACATTGTGTCTTCCACAGTTTATTAATCTTAATTCCTAGATTAAATTCTAACAATTAATCGTAGTGTCTATTTTTTTTTAATTGTTTAATTTGTACTTTACAATTTATCCAGCTGGAAAGTTGGTAAATCGTGTCTATGTTGATTAAATATTTTTCGTTCTGCTGGAGGATTGTACGTTCACGAAGTCTTCGATCCTCTTTCTATGTTAGGACGCTACGACGGCGTGAAAAGTATGATTTCTGTGCAGCGGGGAAATTTCCAACGCGAAGCAAGGGAATGAAAAACGAAATTTCGGATCTGCCCATGATGAAAAAGATCTTGCCTGGAGAAACTAAGATATGAAGTTATAACGAATGCTGGACGGCAAACGTAATTACTTTTTTGTGTGCCGGTATACAGAGGAAACGAGAGGAAAAGGAAACGGACCAGGGTGGAAGGTACAGAGAAGGACATAGGGAAGAACATGATGGAAACTAAAGAGTTCTTTCGTTAATCAACGTTTCAAAGTTTCTTGCTTTTCGAACTTCCGGGAAAGGAATATTACTTTCTTATTGACACTGTACGGCTTCACGTTGCGACAGCGCGAGACATCGCCTCGTCGGAAATTACTTTTATCCCCACGCTTCTTCGCCGTTTCTTATATCCCCATAATTAGTTGCGATTATACATACAGAGATTGATCGCCGCTCCATTTCTGGATGATGAATCATGTTAACCTTAATTAATAATTGACTTCTACGTACAATTAATAAAAGCGAATAATTGCCATATAATTATAAGATTACGCGTATAAATTAATCAGGATGCATCGTATCTTCTTCTTATATAAAGCCATATTAAAAGCTGTTTAGATCTATGGGATCCAACTATGGGGAACAGCGAGTAATTGCAACATAGAAGTTCTTCAACGATTCCTGTTGAGGTTATTCGATGTGTAAACAGAGAAAACTCGTGGATAAATTGTAAGGCAGAAAATATATTTAAATAGAAGTGTAATTATA
The DNA here is from genome assembly GCF_040668555.2 of Bombus flavifrons. Lineage (NCBI taxonomy): Eukaryota > Metazoa > Arthropoda > Insecta > Hymenoptera > Apidae > Bombus > Bombus flavifrons. The sequence continues at coordinate 17,871,213 of NC_138444.1, read as the reverse complement.
AGTAAGAATACAATTTCAGCTGGTCCAGATCCGCACGCTAGCTGTGTTACCCAATAACTGAAAACCCCGAAGCCAACGTCGTCTGTCTACTGTTTATGGTCTGACTTCGTCGCAGTCTTTTGTCTACGCGCTGTCGATGGCTTCGGTGCTTGAGAAAACTAAAAAGACCAGAGTTTTCTTAGAAGTGGTGACCACTTCAACAATTCCAATGAAAAACTCTAAGATTCTCAATAGATGCACCTTGGTATGTCACCAACGAAACAATACATGGCGACCTTAAGATACCTACAGTTAAAGAAGAAATATGCAAATTCAGTAATGGATGTAGGAATGCTATATTATTAGTTTGTAGGTGACAGTATGATTTATACAATATCGTTTGCACTCGCAAGAAATCGAATATAATACCCCGTTTCGCGTATTCGTTACTCGCTACTTCTACGACACAACAACGCAACGATCTTCACACGACAACGATAAATTCAACTCTGACTCTCTCAACTCTCGTTACGATGTTTTCCATGCTCGCTTTTTTCCCAAACGTACCTTGGTAACGCTCGCGACACTCTTTGACAACGTCAACCATATCTTGACAACGCTAATAAACAATTATCCCTCGCATCACGTCCTTCCCTGATGTCACACTATCCCACATAGATATAACATAAGAGTTAACGACCACCAAAACCCATTAGTTACTCAATTACGACGGATCAGATCCGCAGGCTAAAAAGCTAGAATCAAACATACGATGATCGCTTATTATTTACGTTATAGTACCACGCCAGAATAATTTACTTATAATTCTCAATGAGAATTGATTGTAAAATACATCCAAATAAAAAAAAGATCATACCTTCTGAAGCAATCGTAAACTCGGGCTATTGAGCGCCAAATAAACTACGATCCTACAGAGTATGCTGTCTATTACCCTCCTCCCTCTAAAAGGGTGTTTTGTATTATATGTTTCGAACACTCCGCGATTCTTATGTGAATAAAATAAACACACTTGGACGTTCTGGTGTAACCTATAGCTCTAGTCTATAGCTCGTCAGTTTAATTTTTGTCCAATTTCTTTATCGAATTTAGTAATTTATTTTATCGAAATTCCAAGCAGTTTCGTGTAACAGAAGTGTAGTAGAACGTTCATCAAAATTGTCTATTGTCTGGAACGCTTACGGGAGCTATCGTAGGTATACGAAAAACGAAAATAAAAGATTGTATAAACATAATATTTGGCAAGTATGAGTGATTAAATCGGGTTATGGGTCGGACAGGGAACGTCAGCGAGCGTATGCAGCCAGCCGCATCGCGTGAAACATTGCAGGAATTATGCGTCGGCCTCCATTACCGGCGGGTGTCGGCCAGAACTTTCAACACGGCTCTGCGATTTAGCGAACGAAACTTCGAAATGAGGACGAACGTGCCGAATACGCGATTACGGCGCGGTAGTTGCTACGAATCGCACCCAGGAGACGTCGTTTCTTCCTTTTTCTTGTACGAAAAAGAAAGAAAGAAAGAAACGAAGGAATTCGAGGTTGGACCATCGCGAAAAAAGCAAACGTCGCGGGATTATCGAAACTTCCACTGAACCAGCGTGGCAAAAGAGAAGGTGGGAGAAAAACGACGAGGAGTGTAAAGAGAAGAGAATGAAGGGGTACGAATTTTCCAGGAACGATGCGTTTGTTTTACTTGCGCGACATCGAAATCGGAAATATTACACCGCGGGGAAATAAAACGGCTGGAAGGAAAGGCTCGCGTGGAAATGGCGTGTCTGAAACCCCCGTCGCGTGCAACGAGCTACCATTTCGGATGGTATTCGCGTTTTTGTTAACGACTTACGGCGTGAGAATCCTGGGGATCGTTTCGAGCTATGGTTAATTGTTTGTAATTGCTTCTGTCGGGCATAGGTACAGTGGGAGTAGTAGGTGTTGGGTTTGGCTCAAGGCGAGACCTTCTTGCAAGTGCAAGTTATGCGGAATGAAATAGTTGCGTTGAATTATGATCGTATATTATCATATTTGTAAAGGGATATTATATTCTAGAATGCGTGAAGTACCTGCTTGTCAGAATTCTATTATTTTAAGAATTTCTCATAACAAAATTTTACTATACGCTATATATACGTATTATGCAGATATTCTAGTATGTAGACTTTATATATCGTAATCGAGACTCACGACGTAATTTATATCTATTTATTTCTTAACAGCGCGATAGTAAGCTTAATCAGACTGCGCAAATTATGCTTTTTCTGCGACGAACAGCTGAAAGAAATAAAAGAACGAATAAAGCCAGAGATCCTGCCAGCAGTATTACGAATGAACATATTGATATATATATATGTATCGTTATGCATAAAAGAAAGTAACAGAAAAATGTGATTTATCGTGTTTCTCGTCTGTAGCTTTCAAATATTATTTTATAGAATTTATCTTGAAATATAGGATTACTTTATGAAAAAAATTGTTAGGTAAAAATTACTGGAAAAAAGAGATGCGCGTTGCTTAAGCTCGGAAGCTACATCCGAGCTTTAAATACTGGTTGTCAATAGTCGACGAGCAGTTGGGATACAAATTACACACTCTCTATGGCCTGGAAACGTCGATTCTCTTATCGTTCGTGATCGACTGTACCCGATAAACACGTACGAGCCATCTAACCTGACCTACGAGAATTCGAGCGCCTGTGTATAGACTATCGCTCAACTATGCTGCCTTTACGTTTTCTTCATACTGATCAGAGTCAATCACGTACGCGAATAAACGAGCGTATAACGTTCGCGCGCTCATAAATCCTCAAAAAGCCAGCAATCTTTTTCTATGGACAATCAGCAACGTATTCATTGAAATTTCAATGCGGATTTGATTGATGGCCCGTGATAGAATTTTCATTGGTTCGAACTTTATACATTTAAAATAGCGCGTTGAACAAGGTAAATGATCGCTGTTAAACGCGAGCAATCAGTATCTTTCAGTTTCTAAATGTCCACATATTTCGAACGTAATCGAAGGTAAATTTTATTCGTGAAAAATTCTTGATTTATAATATCTGATACGATATACATAATTATGAACATCGCTTCTTCTCTCAATCGATATCGATGTAACTCGTAATTCTATTTCAAAATGGAGTGATTTATATCCTATTGAAAGCTCTAATTTTACTTCGATATAACACCATGATGCATTACGACAACCCATTATTATTAATTACAATGAACGCTAGTACCTTTTGCTTTACTGTATTTTTTCTTCAATATTGATACTGCCTTTCGTTGCAGAGATATTAGGTCGTCCGAAAAGTTTCTTTCGTTTTATAAGGAAATAATGGATGCACAACATTTTTCGTTTTATATTATTATATTATTTATGCATTTTGTTCTATCAAAATAAAGATCACAACGTTCGACATATTAGGTTTCATGTCTTGTTCAAGATGTTAAAGATGCGTCGTTGTAAAAGACGTGTCTGTAAAAGAAAGACACTTTTCGGACTAATATCATAGTCCGAAACCAAGTATAGTCACGAACATCGTGCGAATTCATTGTTAATAATATTGTATTTTATTAGGTTATATAATATTTTATTACTAATTTGTTCTTAAAAATCTCCTTTTTAAACGTATGCTTTTTCTTCATACTGATACAACATTCAGTTACGAATGTATCCAATGTAAAAAGTATTTCCAGGACTCTGCTATTGTTGTTCCACTCGCGGACGGTTGGACCTTTCACTTGCGCAGTCGCGTCGATTTTATGACTGGCGCACTCGGATCTCTCGCTCGCACCTCGTCACGACTGCCGCAAGCTTGACACGTGTGCGGTGGTCAGTGACGAACGCCGAGTCAGCAGCTTTTTACTCCTGCTAGACGCGACGTACGCATTTCCAGGAAAAAAAGTAGGTCGCGACGTTTTTAGGAATGGCAGCCGCCATTCACTACTTTCGTGCGCGCTCAACGCTATCTTTTAGATGTTATATCTCGGCAACCAGTTGTGATATCGACTTGAAACAAAGTTTATTTTCAAACGGAGACTTTTGTCCATTTAGAAGGTCGGAGGATAATATGAAATCGAGACACGAACATTTTTACGATGATTTCATACTATTGCTTCGATTGTAACGTAAAGCTTGCAATGTTTAACGAAAATAATTTATTTGTCCGAAGAGATTTTGCTGTTTGAAATGTACTGAAATTAAATTCGCTGAAAATACGTGTTATATAAATAGAGAATAAAAGCAGTCCATAAAAGCTTTGATATCGAAACATGCATATAAATTTATTATGGTAGCTTGTGTAAAAATTTTCCTTATACAATTGCATGCATCATATAATACCTTTCTTTATATTAACAAAGAGGATTACGAAACATTCGTATCGTTAATTTTATCGTAGTTTAAATTTACGAATATTTATAACATTTCTCTTTTTGGTAAATGATCCTTAGCCTCGATGAGCTTCGCTCTTAATAAAATTGTTCACAAATGGTACTAAATAATTTTCAGAATGCAACGGATTGATATTATTTGCAGATAAAACAAAGAGAGATAGATAGGCGCGAGGAGATTAAAAATTGTTATATTCACAAAAATGAATTTCTTAATTTTCTAACAAGCGAAAGATACCGTAAAGCGAATTATTCTTCGTCTTCGAGTCAAGCCTGACGATGGATTCTACGATATCGGTCCTCGTAAACCTTAAACTTCCTTTTCTATCAAATACGTTCTTTCTTACGTGTTCTTATGCTTTCTTTCTCGATATTCCTTCGATATTTCCTCCGTGAAAACAAGAAAAACCAAGAAGCAAACGTACGAGTTCCTACGTTGAAAAGTAAGGTGGGTTCTCGCGAGCGTATCAGGTGCCGTGAAAGCAGAAGAATACGCAAGCTCGATAAAGTCTGTGGACGTTTTCTACGCGACGTGGACGTCGAGGAACTGATAAGGGATTGTTCGTTGTCCAGCAGACGTGGTCCGGTTCGCGACGTGACAGCTGACATGACGTATCGGTAGGCGGCAAACTCTTTAATAACGCACCAACCTGAGCAAGCAAGATGCTACCGGATGATGGAAAGCAGATAAACTACACGAACGAGTGTAAGAAACGCTTAGCTTTCGTTTAGGTAGCTAGCGATGGATAGTCGCGTTTGACGGATCTGGATTCGATAAGGGAGCGCCCGATTAATTGGTCATTCCTTAATTAAGAACAAAGATATACTTTCAGAAAATGCTCTGTGTTGACACATCCATCTTTTTATTGGATTTATCTATTTTAATTTATCCTTGTTTGTATGGAATGTCGATTTCTGACCGAATGTTTGTTTTTTTTCATTTACGCAAAGAAAAGCTAGGATTTATCGTTTGAAATCAATCATTGTTTCGCACAAACGACTGATCGTAATGTAGTATCGTGGACAGATTGTCTAAGAAATGTCGGGTGAACCATAAACAATGTCGTGAGAAAGCCTAAGTGCCGACAGGCCCATCAATGTGTGGTCGGTCCTTCAGTCGAATAGTTACGCGAAAAAAATGCCTATCTGAGCATGGCCGCTGACGATTGCGGAACACGTACGTGGTGGGGCTATGAGAAAAGACAAAGGGATGCTTAACACGTTGACTGCCACGACACCCGTATCCTGGTGACAGCAAAGTTTCCGGTAATCATCCGTATTCGAGTGGCGCTTATTTGACTACTTGCGAAGGATCGTCGTAGGTATTTAAAATTAAATTATTTACTCGTATTACTACCTAGCAGAGAACGCTTGGTACTGCGGCACGCGTGGCCTGACGAAGATTTCAGTGAAAACACGTGTGGCAGTCAACGTGTTAATGCGTTGACCGCCACGACACCCGTATTCGGGTGTCAGCAAAGTTTCTGGTCAGGCCGCGTAACCCATATTCGGGTGTCGCTTATTTGACTACTTGCGAACGATCGTCGTAGGTATTTGAAAAGATATTCCATAATAATAACTTGTTAATTAATAATTAATTGTAATAATAGTTGAATTGTTATAAAATAAAAATACGAAAATTGTTTATTAAAAAAATTATTTAGAATGTAAAACTTTAAAGCATTCAATACATAGCTGAGGTTGATCGGGACAATTTGGACAATAAGTTGTTGTTTTCTTCAAATTCTTTTGTGCCTTTGTTCGATCCATTCGACGTCTTTTACTCGCATAACATAGTTTGCACGCGCGTCTAATGCCTCTTCCGGAATCGTTTTTCCGAACGGCGATATTATGCCGACTCCGTCGAAGACAAGGATCTTTTGTATTTTCAGACAACCCTAATAATTTTGCAACTAGTAATTGTCTAAATATTCTAATATTTATATTTTTTCTTGTTGCAATTTTGTAAACCGTCAAAGCGTTTACAACAGAAATTCCCAGAAAGAATCGAATGCCAAGTTTTCTGTACCATTTGATTCCTTTTCTAATTGTGGTGGCATAAGAAACCATTTGGTCGGAATAATCTATACCACGCTTTCCTTCGTTATATTCAACAACAGCTAGTGCTTTTAACGTTGCGAACAAACGAAACGAAAGATGATTCGTGAGACCACCGCCTGAGCGATTCGCATTACTAAAATATCGATGGGAGCACCCATGGGAGCGTGGCGGTCAACGTATTAAGGAAGAAAGACGAATTGACAGTCAGTCGTGAGTTAATAAGTCAGAGAGTGTTGTCAGCGCTGTCGATGAGGATGGTCCGCGTGAAAGAGAGCGTTGGAGCCGTGGTGACGAGAGTTGTAAATTAACTATTTAGTTGTCTTAGTTATAGCACATTACTGTATTTAGTTCACGTTAAATAACCATTTAATCCATTCTAAATAAATAAAAAAATCCTACAGTAATGATCGCTATGAACCTTCTAAAATATACGCCTGGAAGTGTCAGTTTAAAGTTATATAAATTAAAGTTGTACTAAACGTTTTCTAGCGAAGAAAAATTGTTCTAATATGCATAAATAAATTTGACTCGTTAACTCGTTTTAAGCATGGTCGAAAAGTTTATCGCGGTTTACCATTGTTCTGGAGATGCTTAAGGTAGTTACCGAGCCAACTTGTATTATCATGTTTCCCGCGTGTTCTTTTTCAAAAATTAAAGTCTACTTAATGTCACATCCTGGCTACTAGATAACTCCCTGTAAGACTAAGTTTAGTCATCCGTTATAAAGTTTCCTCATTGTCCCCTCCCATTTTTCGTAATTATTTCTAGGAATCGCGCCACGATCCCTTTGATTGTCTTATCTTTTTACTGCCAAGAATATCTACGAAGAAACGTCGGCCTCTTACGCAATTATAATTCTATTTGAATTAATTAGTCGTTATTTCAATTTGTCTTAATCGGATGAAACTAAGGAAATATTTTAATTTATAAATATACGTCATTTGTTTCTATCCGATGTTAACGCATCGACGATACACACTACATGCAGCTTCAACCAGATTTGAAATACAACGAGCTAGCTCCATAAATTATCCTTTATCAGACAAAATAAATAGTCCGCGATAAGGTAACCTTATTCGGTATTCACGGTAAATTTTGATGTTGGTCATTGCTGAAGTAACGCGTTTCGCTTAATGAATTATAAAAAGGAGAATACAGTCTTACAAACCACGATAGACATTCCACTACCGCTTACTCTGGCCGCTAATTATCACCAAGAAAAAGTATACAATAGTTTTCGTTATTATTTGATCAGTTTTACTTGATTTTCAAGACGCACAATTTCAGGTTTAAGTTCAAAGTACGAAATAAGGGACCACATCACGCATGGAATCGCTTAACATTTTCAACTCCGACCAATCTCTCTCTTAGACTTAACCCAAACACAACAAACTTTATATTCTGCTTGATTCTCCTCTCAGGCGCGATAAATTTCAGAAAATTTTTTCTTCGAGAAAAATTGAGGTACAAAGTGAGTCCTGTTTCGCACGCCAAAAGAATGGAAGAGAGAAAGGAAGGCGGTGTAGCGCAGGGAAAGGTGAAGAGTTCGGTCGGCACGTTTCATCGTTGTCGTAGAACGCGACATAAGCGCGTTTTGCAGCCGTGGATGCGGCAACGGAGGAAAGCAGAATATAAGTAGCCGGAGGAAGCATGTAAAGAAGGTAGGAAGGAAGGAAGGAGGGAAAGATACGTGTAGTCCACGACACATCTGAGCTTGCAGCCTGCAACTTTTCCCATCAACGTGCGGCAAGCTTCGAGCTTGTTATGCCAAGCTTGAAGCATGTAACGCCAGATGCCGCATATTGGCTCGCACCTGACCCGCACCATCAAAAACCATACTTCTTCGATCAGACACACCTTTCCCCAAAAAAACCCCAGACTGCTTTTTATCCAACTTTTCTCTCTTCGCTCGCGTTCAAACCTAACTTCGCTTCTTGTCGAACTGGGTATCGTTTCTCAGTCTGTCGTCTTTTTACGTGATTCGTTTCTGTTGCGCTTTATGCTGCTTCGTTTGATCGCTTGTTTAAAATTTAGACCATGATGAACAATTTAGGTTTGTGGTTTAGAAGTTTTTGGGAAAAGCCCAAGTGCTTAAAAATTTAAGACGCTAACATCGTAATCGGCGAACTTGTGACAGCTAGTTCGGAGATGTGAAGACGATAAATTGGCAAATAGGACACTGTAGTCTTCTCTTTATTTGGAATTCGAGTTCTATATTAGAAGTTCGATATTTAAAAATATATAATTTCGCTTTTGGCTACAACTGTGTTTGTCTGGTAAAAAATAATTCGCTATTTTAATCTGGAAAAAGCGACTAGCTCGAGGTAGATAAGATAACTAATGATCGATTGTCTGGATCTACTGATACGCTTAAATAGAATTTTCCTAACTGAAACGATGACCTCAATGCAAATCCACTACAATTAATGAAGAATGTCTGACACTGACTGACCCATTCTATTGAAACGTTTGAATAGAATTTCCTTGGTAGAAGCGATGCTATTAATAACGATTAATGAGTGTACTACAATTCTACTATGTCCCGTTTTTGGAAGTAATAATATTTATCACAACGTAGAATCGAGATCAGTTTTCTTACGTTCTAAATCACTACGTTTCTTTACGTTCTAACGTCGATGTAAAATACGAAAATTAACCTGTTCTCGGAATTTTCTCCATAAAGCAACAAACTTTGAAGAAAAATGAACGGTAACAAATTGAGTGTATCGGTGAAACACTGCATGTAATCGACGACACACTTCTACCTATCTGTTCTTTTTTCAGTATTTCCGGGTACTATAAAATTGCGCGATAAATCAGCGCTTTAATTCCGTTTCATAAAAGCGAGGAAGGATCGTAAACCTCTTACTCGTGTATCGGATTTCTTCCCTTGCATGCATTCGTTCCAGTGAATCAATCGTTTAATATGTTAGGTAGATAATAAAATCAGTTGCTGAGACGTTGCTTTCAGCCGATTTGATAATTGTTAATAATTTATACGATGCAGTTATATAATTCCTATTTCGTGACATTCTTTGTATTTTTCTGTAAGTTGTTCCCGTAAGTTGCGCAGTGAGCTTCCTAAGCTATATCTTGAAAGCATGGTTAATTAATCCTTCTTACAAGTACCAATCTACTTATTTCTGATCGAAGTACTATGCTATGGGCTTAATTTAATTTTGAAAGGTTTAATATTGGCTTGGCAACTAAGTGATTGCGGATTTTATCATTAGATGGCAATGACAAAATGCGCAATCACTTAGTTGTCAACCCAATAGTTCACAAAATTCCTGTAATCTGGATAAATGAAATATTTAAGCTACTTCTCCGATAACTTTGGAGGTTTATCAAAATGTAAATATTATTTTGTAAAATAATATTGTCTTTTCATATTTATTTACACGGTCGAGATAGGTAAGAGATAAAATGGAAGGAAAAATTAAAGGAACGAGGAAACAGAATCTGAAACTCTTTCGTGCTATTTAATATTCTTTATTTCTTCGTTGCGATAATAATCTAAGAGTTTGTAACAAACATTTTTCACAGAGAGATTTTCACGAAACTAACTACTCGTTTCGATGAAGTTAAACTTCAAGGTAGAAGCTTCCGATAATTGCCATCGATAATGCTCTTAGCAAACAAAATTCGATCGCACAAAACTCGAAAGATTCTACGTCTCTTTCAAATGTTTTTAACTGAGAAATATCCATAAAGCTGTCTGTACGCTTCGCTTCATTATACGAACTATCTCCTATACCTTGTCTCTAAGAATCTTGCAAAGCAGAATTCGATTACATAGAACTGTGTCTCATGCTATGTTTCGATCATTCGCAATAATTTCAGCCAATAACCGAACGAAAAGACGAAAATGTTGTCGGCAAACTCTGGAAAGCACGTTTCTTGTTCGAAGCAGCTGCGTCAGCGTCGAAAATCGTTTTCTAGTAAACGGTTTTAAATTTCACGCTTCCAACAACAGCCATTGTATCGTCTCGTTTCTTTTAACACTATCGTATACATATAGCTGAGGATGCGAGTGACGTGCTATCTAAACGGCAAAGCGTACAAATACGCGATGAGGAAACCGACCGTGGAAGTTTTCGAGTGGATGGTTGCGGCAATCACGCGCACCCTTTGCATATGTTTGCAAAGAGAGTCCATGGAGGGAGAGACCAATTGTCGAAGGGACGATAAAACGAGGAAGAAAATTCGTGAGCGATAGAATCGAGGAAACAGATATAGAGAGAGGTGGAAGAGAGGTAGTAAAGGAGGAGAAATGAAATGAAACGTGGAGGAAGGTAAAAGGAAGATTACGAAGGTAACCGAGATCGAGGGAGACTTTAGTTTTATTTGAAATTTAAGGAATCTCCAGATACGTTTAGATGTAATCTACGAATGTTTACTTACAGCGAAGTTAAATATTTCGTATATATTTCCTTCTGGAGTAAAAATTGTGGAGTAAAGTTAAGATTCTTTTATCTGCACGTGGAAACTCACTTGTTGTTCTTGTTTGTTTGTTACAAATGGCAATTAGATTGAATCGATGTGAAATATATATCAGAAATATCGCACGATTGATAGAACGTTCTACAATCGAAATACGTTGCTCGTCATTGAAAATTGTCTCTATATAGGACCAATCGATATTCTAAAATTAATAATTAGATTAAACAAAATAATTAGATAATTGGATTACAATTTAACTACATACGTACTTACATACTGCATAGCCACTTTTATGTAAAAGATAATATTAATTCAAATTCAAAATTAGACAAGATTTACAACGCTACAAGTTAATTGCACCTGCGATTAAAGCTCGATATCAAACTATAAACAGATAAGTGGAAAACTTGACAAATTAATTTTTAATTAGCCCTTTACAAATTCCCAAAACAAATAATTAGGTAAACATATGAAATTACCTAGTATAATTGCAAGAAACGCATAATCACGTTACCATCAAGCAACACTTACGATGGCAACAAGGATGAAGCTACGTGTAAGTTACCACAAACGTGTTTATCAACCACTAACATTTCGGTTTTGTAATTATCCCGGTAATTTACAGCGACTTCGATGGCAATTACATCACACTTGCAACGTGTTCTCGCCAATAAATTCGAGGAACGTTCGCTTAATCGTGTAACGTGAGAATATATGTACTCGGCCACCACGGCTGCATTATCATCGTTTATCCACGCGAAAATTTAACTTTCCAGCGTTGGGCAATTATTTCGAAATTCAACACCGCCGATAGGATCGCGCTTTGCCACTCTTTCTAACCTTTAAATTTAATGCACCATCCCCTGAGCCCCGTTACAGCACATTCGCAGTTGCCTTTTCTTCGCAGAGTTAATTACCTGCCGCGCATAAATGTAATTACGTAACTGTTCGTATCCACCTCATTACTCAGATTCCCATAAATGAAGAGAAACGGAAGAGAGAGGAAAATTTTATCTTATATTTCTTCTTATCATCTGTGAGCTTTTTGTTTTCTTTTTCTTCGGCTATGCTTTTAGCGAGGTTAATCTTTCCAAAGAGTACAGGATAAAATCAGGATAAAAGTAAATGTGAAATTGGTTTAGAGAAACTTCTTGTTGTATTGTAATCTTTCTTTGCGTTTTCGTGTAACTTTTACTGTCAGAGATCTGATCGTTCGACTTTGCGTTTCTATTCGTTTACCTGGATGCGTAATGACTTTTAAACTTCTCAGAGAATAAAACACGCTGCTACACGTTTATTTGTCCGTGGAAAACGATACGTTCCAGGGTGAATCTTCAGAAACAATATTTGCAGTATCAAACTTTCTACCACTTTTTCATTTATAAAGTTGGGAAAGTTGTATAAAGTGTTGCTTCTGTAATTTATTATCACGAGTTCGAATAACTTTTAAAAGAAATTAAGATACGTACGAAGTGGAACTAATAATAATAATATCTGATAATAGTAATAATAATAAATTCTAAACACCGATAGATATGATATATCGATATCGCTCTCGCGAATGTCAAGAGAGAGAATAACGTAGAAATTCCTTTTTAATATTCCCCTTTGCTATTATTTCCTTGTAACCCTACCTTTACTTTGATTATTAAGCTTTCGAATTCGATTTTTCCATCTGGAATTTTCGTTTTATCAACCATTAAACGTTCGCTGTGTGTTTCTCGAATTTCATACTTTCCTTTCTATTTCCTATGAAAATAGATTTTTATTTGGTTCTTTGATCGTCGTTTTTCATTACGCAACGCTCATCCTTTTTCCTATGTCGTATATTTTTTTTCCAAGTAAATCGTTCGATTCTTTTCATCCGGTTTCACATTTTTCTACTTTGTTCCCGATGCAAAAACCGGCCGATTTTTATATCTCGTATTTCCCATATTCTCTTTTTACATAGGATCCATTCATCGACTTTTCAAATTCCAGCGAAACAGATCCTATTTCGCGGCCTAAGCTGATAGACTTTCGAAATTGTTCCACGCATCAACGATCGCTCTCAGTTTTTCCGATGATTCCACGCCGTACCACCGTTTCCCAAACTCGTGGTTCCATCAAACTTTCAATTTGTAACTAAATTGCGTATCGCGTTCGTTTGTAAATAACGGGAGATCGTGCCGAGCGAGAAGGAACGAGGCTGCGCGACAGAAAAACAGGGAGAGCCATGAAAATCATACTGAGCTCCGTTTCGAAGGATTTAACGCGTTCCAGCTGCGTTCGAGATATAAAATCTTATGGATCCCATATAAATCACGTACGGGGTATCATCCAAAAATTTTGTGCGTTCAGAGATTCCGTGACTCTTTCTACGGAACACCTTGTTTTCACAGTTCCAACTTTCTTTCAGACGTATGTTTTCACGCGATAACTCAAATAATGCACTGCGAGGTACTCGATTTTATTTTGATATTTCTACGTTAACATTTATACCGTGGTATACGCTCTTTTGGAAGAATGGACATTTTTTCTTAAATTATCTAATAAGAATTAGCTCGTAAGAATTGTCTAATGCAATGAACATTTTCCATTGAAATATATCGAATAGGAATTAGAAATACTTGTGGAAGAAAGACAAAAATGGTGAAAGCTTGTTTCACTCAAAGATGGTATCCCTCTGGGTGTAGCCATCCACGTGTTATTTGACAATTGAGTTAAACAAATTTACCAAATGTCCAACTGGACAAATTGTAAAATACAAATTAAATAATAAAAAAAAGAAGTTTGTTTCTGTTATGAGCTCCTCATTTTCTATAGATAATGGTATTCCCATCGTTCAACATACTTTCTCAGAATAGTTACATATTTTAACACAGTTTTGATCAATCGCGGGTGAACTCGTGATTTCGTGCATAAAGTTAACGGTCGATTTTGCGTAAAAGAGAAAAAATGACTAAATTACCATTAGGCAATAAAGATATTTGATTAAAGTTTTAATTAAAATGGGTGAAATTATTTTGCAAACTTGAATGCTATTTAATTCTTGAGCTATGTATGGGCTTCGTTGGAGGAATGAATTTCCAACAACAACTCTGCTCTTAGCCATCTCGCGCCCCGATCGATGAAAAAGGAATACGCGATGGGATATTGCGCCAACAAAATCCAAGATAATCCGTGGAATTCCATGGGGAAATAAGGGGATGAGGAACCTTCGCGAATTCCATGTAGCGTTTCGAGTAATGCGCATCTTTTTCGCCTCTGCCCCTCGGTCTACATCGCGCGCAATCTGCTTTACCCGGAGTCAACTCGAGAAACTGCGAACAGATTTGTATCCCGTTGTTTTATTCCTACGGATCGAGGATTAAAGCATAGTGAGAGTAATCGAACTATTACGTTGTAGCTGTTCGTTAATTTTACCACGTGATTGTGGGATACAAATGTCTGTGAGTTGGATATTTTTGAGTTTACCGTCAACGCGCAAACGTTGAGCAATTGTTAGTTATAACATATGCGTTACAATTGCTTCATAACTGTTGAGAATTGTGGATCTTAATCGCCGAAATAAAAGCAAAGGGACACTAAGATTACACTTAGAATTTATATTAAGGTAGTTTTAGATTTATTTAATAAACGATTTGCAGGATCTTCGTCGATATGCATTTGCACGCGTCTCAGCATCTTCTATACCACACCGCTAACGGAACAGTTAGCATTCATCTGTTTTTCCAGACGCTGTGCACACGCGTACTTCCATACACTCATACTCACGTACGTGTGTCGCTACTATTAATCTAGTCTAGCAATTGTAATTATACATATCTCAATAATAACAAATATTTTTATCTTTGTACGTCGCTTCATATGTTACTGTTTTAAGATTAAGAATTAGGAACTTTTTACTCTTCTCGAAATTTTTTTACTTTCACCTATTATAAACGAATCTTCTTCTGAGATCGGTAAAACGCGTATTGTTACAAGTAACTTTGCACTTTACGATCTAACGATTACAACGAAAGAATATACAGATGAGAATTTGCTTTATACGATTAATACTCAAACGTTAGTTCGAATGATATACATGTAATATCAAAAAAGGGGGAGAGTATACGCTTGGTCCATCATATATTTAAGTTCGAGTTTCTCGGAATAGTATAATGCAGTGCCGCAGACAGATTGTCGTATAGGACCGGCGAAATGCATACAATGTAGCGACCAGCATATAGTTCCAGCGTAGTGGGGGGTCGTCTCCGAGAGAAGACAAAGAAGATCGAAGGCCAGCAGTACCATTTTGAGGAGTCGGAGAGTGCAAATCAAGAAGTGAGAGTGTGGTCCGCGTGAAAGAGAGAGAGCGTTGGATCCGTTGTGACGAGAGTTACAAACTAACTATTGCGTTGCCTAGACCATAATACGTTATTGTGATTAATTAACATCTGTACAATCCATTCATCGTAAATAAATCATCATTATAATATTATATTTACGATACTACATACATTTGTGGCGGCATTCAACAGCAAATACCACCACCCGACACTAACAAGTGTTGGTCGACGGCAGCGAAGTGGTTAAATGTAAATTACCGATAAGTCCTGTTTTGCGACCAAGTTTCAGGACAAAAAAAAATCAAGCAAGAACAAAATTACATAAAAGCTCCGCCCCCCAGCGGCTTAAATCCAAAGAATAGACAAAAATCACAAAAAAATTGTAAAACACCGACACATAATATAGTATGGCTACGTCGTACCGTCGCGTATCGGTACTTTTGCCTAGCACACCATTACCAAAATTCACAGTTTATTTGAATATCAAAATGTAACGAAAATTGTATCCTTGGCTTAATAAACATTATTAAAAAAAAAAAAAAAGCAGCGAAGTGGTTAGCGCCTTAGGTTACGAACGTTCGGGACCCGAGTTCGAATCCCGGCGACCGGAGTTCCGATTTTTCTTCCACGCATCTAAATTAGAAGAAAAATAGCGTACCTCAGCAGCGACATCTATTTATAGTCAGCGCTACAAGTATCATGGACGACACATCATACGCCTCACATACGTAAAAGCTTGTTCAGTATTATTATCCAGAGTTTGATTCACAGCTAACAAGACTCTCAAGTGACTGTCTTCAATGATGAATAGTCTATTTCTACTTTCAGCTACTTTCGTTATCCTATAAGAGAAAAACTAGAAAAGATATCTCGTTGTTCCGCTAACATAAATACAGAGTTCTAAATTCGACGAATGAATCTCGTTCTCAAGCGTAGAAATCTTTGTTCGAACCGGAAGATTACCCATAAGAGGCACTGCGGCGGAATATTTGCTCGCATAGGAAAAGAAGATCTGCGAAAGAAATGAAAAATTACGCTATTACCTCGAATCGGCAGTAAAAAGGGAAACAGAGACGGTAGAACGAATTTCGTTTCACGCACTCTATGCGTACACACTTCAGATGGTATTGCGATTGCAAAGAAGGGTGGTGGGTTGCTCTATAATTAAAAGAACATGAGAAGCTATTTTTAATCCGCGTGAAACGAGCAAGACAAGTAGTAGCCGAGTGAGTAACCACCTTGATCCGGAAAGGAGAAATTACCATTTGTTTTTCTTTTTGCTTTTGTAAGAAGAAAGAAGGAATGTTCTATGAACAACAAACCATCTTATAACGTAACTTCATAGGGTTCGATGGTTTTATCGAGGCTTTCATTCGTCGATATTTAGCTCGATCGTACTTACGGATTCGTCTTTACGAGTTCCGTAAAGTTGTCGCTTGATCGAGTTTCCTTGGTTTGTCTGAGATCTCCGATAGAATCTCAAGGGGATGATCTCGTTCGTTGATATGTAATTTTGATTTTTAGACACTGGAAATTTATCATCTAATCGTGATTAATGGATAAACTGGAAATATAATAAATTTCGTTTGGAAATTTGAAAGCTATTCTTCGTAAGTTTTGCACAACAACATTTCTAAAATACAGATACGTGGATTATAAAAGAAAAAAAAATGACGAAGACAGAGTAAATAGAAAGTCCTGTAGCTTTTAAGAAGCTAATCCAATGGAACACGAATGAGAGCAGAATTTCTGTTATACGAATAAAATTTTCGTTTGAAACATGTTTTTCGTTATTATGGTACTTCGTTTCTGAGTTAATAATCTCGTTCGTTTTTCCTCTAGTGAACTCTTCCAGCGATTTTATTATCTCGTATACTCGCGTCGAACTTGTTTATGCGTCAATTTGAGCAAACTATGAGCTCTGTTCAATTGAAATATTTGTAAACAAGCACATAACAAAAACCAAACAATAAACGTAGCAATTAATAAAAAACAGTGTAATAGAATTATAATTCAACTATTTCATAAATTTTCGCTTGTTTAAACTGCAAATTATTTTCACATATTTACGCATTCGCACGATGCATTTGCATACCTGAAAACATTTTACTCGCACGCTTTTTAACCTTTTCGCCTAGTTAAATGATTGAAGCGAATGTGCTGGCCTTCGGGTTCACTGTTATACCCGCATCGTCGGATTAATTTACTTGCACCACAGAAACATGTAAACGCGACTCATGCGAACTAATATTAATTCAATGGCAATGTCAAAAGCAAAATTCTTGCATACGAATAAAGCAGAGGTATAAATATCGAAATTTTCACAATAGTCTATATATATAATAGATAAATGGAATACTTAAACACTCCACATTATTTCCAGATATTTGACTTTTCCTATTAGGTTGTCCGAAAAGTTCCTTTCGTTTCATAATAGTAGATGAACAACAATTTTTGTTTTATATTATTTTATCGAATTACGTACGATCCATTTTCTTATATTTCTATTATTACGTTCGTGGATAATTCGATAAACTAATATAAAACAAAAAACATTGTGCATCTATTATTTCCTTATAAAACGAAATTCGGACAACCTAATACAAATCTATCTTCGCTTCTAAAATTAATATACTCCATTTACACCTGACAGTTAAAAAATATAACTAAATTAGCATCGTCAGTTAAAAGTTAGATATCGAATTCGAGTTTCTTAACAGGTTCGATGCAGATGGATTTCCACGATTCCTACTCTCCTTTTCCAAAATTCCAAAAATCCCTTTCATTGCATTTACTTGAAAACTGTTTAAAACGTAAATTATATCGTTGAAAAATATTACAAAGAGAAACAGTGGAGTGGATAAATGTACCATGATATTCGATGCTTTTAATCAATGGGATCACGATGCCAGAATGGGAAGAGCTCGCTTGCAAACCGAATTGTCAGTTTATCGCATACCGAACGATACATTCCGCTGTCTAACGATCCCCAAAACCGAGCATCGCGCTTTTCGCTCTTTTGGAATTTAATTCCAACGCGCTGCCACGAAATTTACCCGCAATTTCTCCCCCTCTCGGTTGCTCTTTCGCCCCTTCCAGCAGCCTGGCGCAGCCCGTAGCCGTGGACTTCAACCCTTGCACGGCTCCACCTCCTTCGCGTTCGACCCAGGAATTTTTTTTCGCATCGTGTCGTTTACGCAGCCACAATGAATTTCGCTAGCGGCGGCCCAGCCTGGAGATTTAAAGGTGCAAGCTGCGTTTTGTTCCCGACCGTCTATGTGTATACGTTTCCTCGTATTCTTTTCTTTTTTGGAAGTTCTAGTGTTTTCTCTTTCCCTTTTGTGGATTTGTTTGTAGCCAGAGCTAACGTTTACTGCACAAGCTTTGATGTTCTTTCGACGTTAAGAGATATATCGTGAACTAGAAAGATTGGAGTTTTAATTGCACACTGCGTTTCGAAAATGATGAAACTGAAACTTCGTAGTTTGGATTTCATCAAGATTTCGAAATATGTTCGATCTTCGCGCTTTGATGTTTCTCCTTTGAGACGTATTATGCACGAAGAATATTGGATTTTTAATTATACGTTGCGATCGGGAACTTCGTAAGTTCGTAATTCGGGAAGTTCGTAGTAAGTAAAAAGGAAATAACAAATTTTTTTGAACAGCACAGTTTATTTAATCGAGGAATATTAAAAGAATGTCTCTATCGAAACAGAGAAACGGTGAACGGTGTTCGCATGACAGTGAATTTCAGATGGTGTACGAGCCCCAAACGAGCAAAACGAAACCAGTGAAATTGGAATCGAAAGAATGTTATGGGTGGGTAATCGAGGTACTCACAGGGGTGAAATTGTAGGGATGATATTTTAGATACGTGACTAAGGAAAAGGAGGAACTCCTTTCAAACCCCGATAGTAGCCTACTCTTTGAATTATACTTGAGAGATTTTCGTCGAGACGTCGAAGCATAGTCTATAGTATGAGAGGATCTAATCGATTTAAAATATTAGAAGCGAATAAACTGAAATGAAAATGTCAATTTATTCGCATCGGATATTTCCTAAGGGGATGAAGAGCAGTGACTCTGATAGATGAAGATTTAACATTTCCAAAATTAAACTGTAACGAATTTTAATTATGCCGTTGAACATATCTCTTAGCAATGTTGACAAGTTAATTGGTTTCTACTATGAAAATTACTTAAAAACAAAGTTACAGCGTATTAACTCTCATTTTCCCGTATTTGCGACAAAATTTAATTATTATACATTGCACGTGACTGTAGAATTTTATAATGCACATAAATTTTACTTCGTTTCAAATACATGCGTAATGCACGTGACATTTTATTCCAAATGTTAACAAAAAAAAAAAGAAACCTTGCAAGTTATATAGAGGAGAATTTTAATTTTAATCCAAATACATACAATACACGTGACATTTCCAATTTGATAGAGTTATTCAATTTAATTTCATTAAAAAATCGTGCCAATCCAGGTCCCTTCTTGGCGAACTAAACAAGAATAGTTTTACTCGCTAAAAGGAATTCGATACTATCGGAGCTCTATAGAAATCCGCACGATCGGTTCTCGACAATTTACTTAATCACCGAATACTTTGCTGAAACTTTCATAACTGAGCCGAACCCGAACTTCTGCGCAGCTTTATGATTGTGGAAAAGTCGCTTCCGCCAAGATCGTTTGGAACTTCCTCGTAATTCGCGATTAACCCGGAAATAAGCACGTGAAAAGGAAAAATATGACAGAGAATATCACGCCCTGCTATAAAAAAAAGGCTAACTTATCGATTTCCTCACGTTTCTCCGCCCTTTCGTTCTATTGGGTTGGCAACTAAGTGATTGCGGATTTTATCATTAGGTGGTATTGACAAAATCCGCAATCACTTAGTTGCCAACCCAATAAATCCATCGTTTAATTTCGTGTTAGCTACTCTTTCTCGATTTCTTTTCTTTCTCTTTTCTTCGTTGTTATTTATTTACGAAATTATTATCGACTGCCAGGCAGATATTATCGGAAAATTTCCTTAATAATATTTATGATAACCTACGTTAGTCAAATATTAGGTATTTTTATTTATATTGTATCGATTCATATTCAATGGATTATGCTTTCTCGCTATAATAAGTAACAAAAGAATCGTGTGAAAAATTTCTCGAGTCTCGTAAACAGATTAATTTTGATTTTCTGACTTCTCCTAAAGAAAATTCTAATCACTACCATTCGAGCACATAGCTTGCAGACTAAGGAATGTATGTTATGCGTTTGGCATCTCTGATTACTTCGTCCGCTCAAATCAGTGTACAATTACGATCCAAGAATTTACTTGTTAGCTCAATTCGAACAAAGCTATCTTGCAGTCTCTATACCGTAAATTCGAAGAAGAAATTTATCCAAATGTTTTACCGTCATTTTGAAATAAATTAATATTCGTAAACGTTCATTGTACCTTATCGATGAAACAAATACTATCAATCGCGAAGATTATCAAAAAAAAAAAAAAAATTGCTCGTAATCGAATTTCGAAAATATTGAAATACAAGGGAAATTCCTTAGCTTAAGTTAAGAACGTACCCCTAACGATACCTACGATTTTTCGCCGGACAAATATTTTGTCTATTCTATTCTATTAAACGTCTTGCCACAGTTCCAATTCGATCGACCGACTTTCCCATAAAGCGTAGTCGGGTGTCCAGGAACGGACAAGGGATCGTAGAAAATTGAATCGGGCGATTCGTTGATTTTCCCTGACATGATTCACACCGGTGAAGGAAAAACGCACGAAATTAAATTCTTGCGAATATGAAGCGATGACGCGGAAGTGGAAGCGAGGGTGAATACACAGAAGGGTGGTGCCTTCGGTTCTCCATTTCGTAGATCTGGTGGACTGGGATTCGGGGCTAAAGACAGGAAACTGGACGAGAAAGATTGACACGGGAATGTTATTAAAAATGCATTGTCCTATTGCTTCGAGTTTTCACCTTGCGACTGGGCTATTCTTGCTCACTGAATTTGCCAATTATTTTTACCAAGTGATGGAAAGGTGAAAAAAGGGGAAAAAGCAAGGAGAAAAGATTCATGACAAGTAACGTGAAAGCTGGTGATTATTTTTCGTGCTTGCGTAATGAGAGGGACAGAAGGAAAGCTATTTAGTTACGTTTTTCTTCGCTTTTTATTCGCCATGATACCGTAACGCTCGTCTAACAATGACGAATGTTTAAGGGTAGATTTACCGAGACATTTATAGACGTAGAAAAGTTGATTTATTTGTTAAAAAGTTTCTACCTGTGTTACCACGGTGTTAAAGTTTGTAAATGTTCTTTATAGCAGAAGAGATATTAAATGCAAAAGATTTATTTGGTTTTTAAAAGTACGATTACTCAAAGCATTCGTTCAATCTTGTTACTTCTCGTTTATGAATTAATCGCTGTGTTAGAAGTTTATAAGTGTACGGTCAAACTGAACTTATTAAAGCCTTATTGTTACTATATATTAAAGCGATAGAAAGTCTAAAATAAGTAGCAGTGTACAAGGTTATATCAGGATCCCAATTTATCAGATCACCAAATTCGGGCGATATAATCAGACCACGTAATCTTGTTATTCATTTTTCATCAAAAAGTTAACGCGTATACCTAAACTTTCTATCGATGCGAATTTACACGGAGCTCCGAACATCTAATACGCAAACGTCGAACACAGGTTTCTCGTGGTTTTAATTTTTCCCTTCCGTTTATGTTTGTTTTGCAGTTTGTGGAAAGTTGACAGCTTCATTGCGCCGTTTGTAGGATTAAAAGGCATCGCGAGGAAAAAATGGGCCGGTCGAAAATGCGCGAAACACGAGCGTGTACGCGTTACGCTCGTAGTGGGGAGAACAATCGTGGAATGGTAAATGGCGTGAATATCTGTCCCAGGGTGCCAATCGAGAGAATTCCAGGTCGAGTCGGATCGCATGGATCGATGTCACGAGCTTTGTTACACGAAGTCCGATGGACAATTATCGTCACACGTGTTCTCTTGTGACGCGCGAGCAAAGGCCAACGACAACGCCCGACCTGAATTAGAAACCGTTTTGACCACTTCATTTCGACCCCTTCTTTTTCCCCTTTCAAAACGTTTCCGAGTTGATAGATGTTCCTCTCTTTGTAGTAACTTGAAATATTCCAGACTTTCGTATCGTGGCTCGATAATGTGTTTCTGATCGTTTTTATGACTGCGACAAATTAGCGACACAGACGTATGTTTACAAATGTAGAGGCTGTCGTAAACGAGTTTCACTCCAAGCTATCGCAATCTTGTCGTCGATGTCGTTGCAATGCAAAGAAATTTCGAAAGATTTCGCACGATGCACGTAACATATTCATAAAAATGGTAATTGTTGGAATATTTTCCATGGGGTTATGTCAGCCACTGTATACACGAACCATTCTTATAAGAAACATTCTCTCAGTGTATTTTGTCTATTGTACGAAAGATATGTTACGATATACAGGGTGGTTGGTAACTGGTGGTACAAGCGGAAAGGGGGTGATTCTACGCGAAAAAGGAAGTGGAAAATATAGAATAAAAATTTTTCGTTCGAGGCTTTGTTTTCGAGAAAATCGACTTTGAATTTTCGCTCGGTACGCGTGCACTTTATCGCGTCTCGTTATAACGGATCTCACTGTAGATCATTGTCTCGATAGAAAAATTAAAAAAGAATTTTTATTTTATATTTTCGACTTCTTTTTCCGCGTAGAATCACCCCCTTTTCGCTTGTACCACCCTGTATATGATACTAATATAGGAAATAAGAATAGCGTGCTAGTTTGTTTGGTAACGGTGTGATTTATTTCAATATCGTTCATGCCAACACAAAATCAAGTATGATGCTTCGTCGGTCTATGTGCACGCAGTCGTCATTCGTCACTAACTCCTCTCGTCACAATGTGACGAGACCACACTGCTTGACAACGCTGACAACACCACCCCCAACGCGGTCAACACTCTCTGACCACGCTGGCAACACTAAAGAGCTCTCGAACTCACTCACAACTACCTTTTATACTTTGGCTCCGGTATACCTGGCTCGCACATATCCCATGGTCAAGTAGACCTCAATTTTTTTTTTATTTATTTATTTAGTTGTTTACATTCACAATTTGTCCGATTTGGACATTTGGTAGAATTTTTTGGCTGTTTGATTATCATGTGGGTGGCTACCCCCAGCGGGGTACCTTCTTCGTATTTGTTAGGTTGTGTCCACTGTATACTTGGCACGCACATATCCCATGGTCAAGTAGACCTTCTTAACACTTTACCGACCGATAGCCGATTAATCGGTGTTTTGTCGCCGATGCTTACCGATCGATAGTCTACTAATCGGCTTCTTGTCTTTCTCATTATTATCATTATTATCATTATTATCATTGCTCATCATCTTTCTCATTATTTGAACAGTAATTTGTTATTTAGTACTAAGGTACCTTGCTCAGTTGCGTCAGTTGCGTTGCTTTGTAAGCTCCCACAGTTTTATACCAATTTGAAGAACTTACCGTTCGCGATGAACGAAAAGAATGGTATTGGAGAGTCTAAACCGAAACAGAGAATCTGCCAGGGAGAATCCGCGCCTGAGCTGCCAGTCGATAAGGTGTTAATTACTCAGGGTTTTCATCCGATACTACACTAATACATATAACATCGTATTCCAACTAATTACATCACCCGATCGTTTAATAAAGTGTGAGAAAGCCGAAGGGATGAAAAAAGGGAGAAGGGTGAGCGACCAAGCAGGAATTGCAGCGAATTTTTCCGCGACACCGGACAGAGAGGAACGGAATTTAAAGAAGGCAGGTTAAAGAGATCGGAGAAAAGGGAGGATAACAGCTACCGCAAAAGGAAAAGAATGGTGGTTCGGGTGCAAGAAAGGGTGGAGAGCGAAACTCGGGAAACGAGACTGTTGCCGCGCATTCCTCCGCATCGGGCCGGTTTAAAAATTCATTCGGACGCCATCCTGCAACTTCCTTTTAGCCCCATAACCGTTTCCTCGGTTGGAACCGGCTCGCCTAAGGAGTATCACGAGACCTTTGAGGCGTATCGGCAACGTCCCTCAAGAACCACCGCGGGGGAAACCGTTAGGGCGTTAAGAGCACTTGTTGCCACCCCGTTATCGTTACTCTTGCTCGTTGCTTTCCCTTCCGTCTTCCTGAAATCCAGCCTTTGCGATCTTCCTGTTCGATCATTACAACCGTGCAATGGGGGAGAAAATCCCGATCTGATTCCAGTCGCGTCGCGTGTTTGATTAAAATATTGGGTTGGCAATTAAGTGATTTGCGTCATTAGGTGGTAATAACAAAATCCGCAGTATCCGGATACTTCCTTATTTCTGGTAAGTTGCGATTACGTAATCGTAAGTGGAAATGAAATTAAACGGACTGGTGGACTCGCAGTGAAATTGGCATCTGCAAGAGTCTTGTCATGTCTTTGTTAATTTTAAGTAAGTTTTTCAGCTCAACTTTGATCGTCTTACGTATAATCTTGTAATTTTGTTGCACATCAGCTAAGAGATAACTAGACGAATCCAAGCAACTAAGAAGCAAGTATTTCTTTTATGCAATGGAATGATATAGCAATGATAAATGATACTGGTCATTCGAGATAACCGAATGTAAAATAAACGCTGATTCATCGTCGCGGACATTTTCGAAAATACGAGTTAGCCGGAGGAAGCAATATTTCGGCGTACTTAAGGTAGCTCTCGGAGAAGTTCTCGAGCAAATAATCGAAAGAGAGTAACAACACTTGCCCTAGCCATCTTCAGAGGTATATAACCCTAAATCTAAGTGCCCAAGTGTTTCACAAACGTCGGTATATTGCGTATCACGGTTATAACCTCCGTCAAGGAACTGGCACGAAGAAAAACGACGTGCAATATTAAATTTGGATTGCTCGGCTAACTAAAGCTTCCTGAACCTGTGAAAAGAATAGTCTGCGAAAGGGAATATCTTTCATTTAGAATTTTCACGGTGGAAAGAAAATATCTCGTTCGGAACTTTCACTATGAAAATAATTTTACTTTCACTTCGAAATATAAGACATACGTGTACATATGTATGTCCGCAGTAAAATATTTTATATAGATAATTCATGAAATTTTCGTAAAGTTCGTATTATTAAATATTTCGATAACGATATTTCGAAGTTTCTTGAGGCATGTAATACATGTAGATACATTACCTATGTAAAATAGCGTGTATAAAATATTTTAGTTACAGGAAGCAAGTAAATTAAAAACTGTGTTACGCGCACAGAAATTCAGAAATAAAAGAATTTATGAATCTACGCATAGACGTAATAGTTTTGCATTCTACTGTATGGACGCGTATAAGTCACATTGTTAATTTCGTTTCTTGTTCTACAAATCGACTACGATGAAACGACTCTATTGAGACAAAACGCAACGAACAATACGCTAATTGAGCTCTCTGTAACTTTTCATTCGACATTTATGAATTCGCCCGCGTAACAGAAAAAATATTTTGCCGGCATTCGATTGATTTTATTTCGAAAATATGGTTACTGTCCTCGCCGAGTTGTGAAAAAGTTTTTCGGCAAAAATTCAATTTCATCAATTTCATAGACAGTCGTAATTGAATGTTTGTTTTTCAAATAAATTGATAAAATAAAGTGAAATTGTACGCGATAAAGACACTAGGTTTGCAAACGTAGAATTGGCAGCTCCAAATAACATTATTTGTTTTCGACTCATCGATTGTTGCTCTCTGCCGTATGAAAAATTTAGTTTGCAAGCAATTTTTTTAGTTGAAAATTTCGATGCTGGACATATAACGTCTCTAGATCTCGTTTAGATTATCTTGGTACCTGCTTAATGCAAGATCTAGACCATTTAGATATTGAATCTCTGGATCTAGAATTAATTGCCCGAGGGAGGCAATATCTAGATCTTCCACGTCTACGTAGGTCAACGCTACGTATCAAACGCTGAATCTATGTATCTAGGCCTTCATAGAAATATCTACATTCGCTAACTATAACATAAGAATAATAACATAATGATATGGCATAACGGTAATTAGATACTCGTATGACGTAACGATGATATAATTTATAGGTATTATGATACAATAATAATTGTGATGAGCGGTGAGACGTGTTGGTTAACATTAGAACTACCACACCAGTGAAAATGACTGGTTCTACAATTTTATAAATGTGTCAACCCTCGTTTAGATCGATCATGGACCCAGATGGATTAATAATACCAAAAATGTACTACGTAACATGGAATTTCTTTTGTAAGAAAGTAATAAATCGATAAATATAAATATATTCTATTATTACGTATTTTTTAAAGTCCAATCATTTTTACTGGTTTTGGTAGGAATAGCTTCGTGTTAACTATCGGTAGTTCTAACGTTAACTTAATAACGAGACCAGTTGATTTCGTCAAATATATTTACAGATATTTTTCAAATGTAAAATACAGAGTTAATCATAAGCGTTGCTCGCTCGATGCTATTCGTTACAAGGATACTCGATACTGAAACTAATTGTTATGCTGATTCGCTAGACTTGTTATACTTATTCCCTCGACTGATGATCTCGACGACTGATGTCTGGAGAACATGGTCGTCTATTTATACTGGTCGCGGGGGGGGGGGGTCCCGGAAGGTTTGAACTTGTCTCCGGTTGACGGTTGCACGTAGCAACGATATTGCTTTGTCCAGAATTTGTTTATTACATTTTGTGCGTCGTAACTGTGTTAATCCCCTGTGACGAAACAACGACATGGAGCATCCTCGATTCGGAACGTCCTATGATGCATGTGCCGCTACATAATAATAATAATAATAATAATTGTTGAAGTGGTCACCACTTCTAAGAAAACTCTACATCTGGTCTTTTTAGTTTTCTCAAGCACCGAAGCCATCGACAGCGTATAGACAAAAGACTGGGGCGAAGACAGACCATAAACAGTAGACAGGCGACGTTGGCATCGGGGTTTTCAGTTATAGGCTAACACTGCTAACAAATTATATTCCTACTTGTACTTACGCTTCTGTATGGAAATATATTTTCTACCTTACAATTTATCCACGCGTTTCTCTGTTCATACATCTAATAACCTCAACGATAATAATCATTTCTCGAATTTATGATAATATGGAAATTCTACATAGTCGACAATTTTTCTATGCCACTCTCTATAAGAGTGTTTGAATGCTAATCGAGGAAAAGAATTTGGAAGAAAGTTTTTATAAAAATCTTCTTTATTTATCGCTGAGAATAAAATTGATTCGTCGTGCGGATAGATCGTTTTTCCATACTGTGATTGAACATTGTCGCCGCTTAAGAGAACGCGCGATAACAGAAAATTCCTCGAGTGTTTTCTCGTCGCTATTTCAAATATACTCGTAAATTCGTTTACGTCATTACCAGTCGGTGCGTCCCGTAAATCGAACGAAAGTGTTTCCTGTTGGATAGGCTACGGTATTTTAAGGGCGCGTAATATGGTCCGCGACTGTTCCATTCCACATCTTCGGCGAGGGTAACGGAACTCTGGAAGAACGGTCGATCTGTCACGAGCAGACGCTTCACCAAGGGTGCAACTTGATTTACACTCTCTTCTTGCCCTTCTCTCTTTTCTCTGCACGCCAAAGAAAAATCAACGATTTTTCCAACGAACAAGAGGACTACTTGGAGATTTTAAGAAAAGACAGAACATGGTAAATTCAGCTGTTCGAAAACTCTCGATAACTCTGACTATGATTTTATTGGCTTCATTGTGTAACAAAATTGCGGAAACATTTCTGATTGGTATCGTTCCGTTGGGTTTCTTCCAGTGGATTTGGGGCTGTTGAATTTCCTTCTGTTATAGCTATATCGACCAACTTTATTGACGTATCGTATATACCCATCAGCTTTGGAATAATACATAACAATACATTCTTTTTGTAACACGTATTTTCTAGTACACTTTTTCCCAGGGCTTTGATTATAAAATTACGAACGAAAAACCTGGAAATGATTTTATTCCCTTAGTAAATATTATTACAGCTACGCATTATCGTTGCGAGGTTGGTTTTCTGCATGGATCGTGTTTCAATGAGGTTTTTCACTTGGTTCTGATTAATTACTCTGCAAATACCATAATAAATACAACAGTGCGCATGTACTTTTTCCAATTACTGTAAATAAAATGATGTACGATCGGCCAGGAATATTTGTCCATTAAAATACGAATATCGTGACCGATGAACAACTAACCTTCTTGCCATTATCGTCTCTTTTTCCATCATAAGCACAGGATATCAACGACGAAATCTAGTCAAAGTTCTCAGGCTTCAAAGCCACGAGCGGAGATTGAATGTATTCCACGACGATTCTCTGGAACGGGTCAACGACCCAGGAGTAGAATAACAATCCATCCAGCCACCATTCTTCACAGGTTTTATCCGCCCTCGAGCCCCGCCGTCTTTCCGTTTCTTCCTCGACCTTTCCGTTTCCTCTTCGCTCGTCCTTACCTTCTTATTCTCCGCTCAAAGCAAACTCCTTTACCTCTGGTCATTTTCCGTGTTTGCCTGAAAAGCCAGCAAAGAGCAACCAAGCTGGAAGAAGCCATTCGCGTCTGCTTTTCGTTAAACGATGAAACCACATCGACTTTGTGGTTTTCGTTGCTATGTGAGATCGTTTCTGCTTTCTGTTTCAGCGTGAAGACTGACATGGGCGCCAGCGGCGCGATATCCAGGCTCTACATTGCCAACGCGAATAAAAAAGACAGCGGGAATTACAGTTGCGCTTTGGCGGATGTCGCGGCAGCTACCACGGTCTCCGTCCACGTATTAAACGGTACGTTTGTTTCTGGCCAACATTCGATTACTTTCAAACCATTGTATTCGCTATTGCATACCACTTTCTATCGCCTTCTTTTTTTTTAGTCTTAATACAAATTCTCTTGATCCTCTCTCAAATTGGTTAACTCCAGCTTTTGATACTTTAGCGTCGAAGCACTTGATTCACCCCGACGTTATGCATAATAATTTCATTAATTTTCTCTACTTTCTGTTTTCCGAACATTATGAAATATATACATTCTCTCATTAAAAAATTTGATAAAATAATTTACACGTATTTATGAAATTACAATATATATTCGTGAAATGTTTCTGTAGGTGTTTAAGCATTTTCGCAAACGTGTGTGCGTGATGCGTGAGCTGTCGAAAATGTAAATACGTATTTGTATAGTCAATATTTCAGTAGCAGATGTGTATAAGAATGGCAACCATTATGATAATTTGGTTCGTTGAGAGCGAAAGTTTGTAAACTGTTGGGAAAATTTGCAGATATCCTTCGAACACCCGGATATGTTAATATTATTGAAATTCGAATATTTCCTGTGCGGAAAGATAATTTAAAATTTATAAAATATACCCGTGAATACTTTGATACTTACTTATTTCTCGCGGAATGCAATTTCATTATTTTATAATTCCTTCGCTGTTTTGGTCATGTACCGTAAATTTCATTATTTTTATAGACGAATATCTAATAATTAAATCGATAGCTATAGGTGTCAAAAATTGATAAAATTACTCGACCGTTCAAAGAATTGTTGATCTTCGAATTATTTAATTCCTGAATTGGATAAAAGATAAGGACGACTAACGATATTTCGATCTCTTTTCTAATTGTACATTGTACAAGCTTATTACCGTTAAATAACATTCATATACTTCATTTTGTACGATTACACAGGTACAGAATTCAGAAGCATTAAGGCAGTTTTTCACAATCAATCATAATGTCGACAGAAATGAAGATTTAACCATGATGTATTAGTGAAATGTCGCTATTCCGAATGACAGTAGTGAAGCAAAGTGATTAACGACACAATCAACCAGTGTATGACACGAAGTCATTATAAAGTGATTAAAATTCCAAAGTTTAATCGTAAAATATAAATATGGGAAGGATGCATTCGTTTTAACAAGTATTGCACCATTATGGTCGCTAATAAACGTCAATATACTGTTCTATATTATAATTAAGCTTCTAATTTCATCATTACGATAGATTAAATAATTTAATTCCTATTTTGAAATAATCTTTTCAAATTCAATATAACTATTTTATTCGTATATCCATGTTTTTACATTTTTTAAGATTTCTACTTTTGAAGAACATTTACAAAAGCAAATTGTCTTGCACATAGTTTAACATCGGCGATGAAAATGTCAAAAATTCCAGTTATACGATACAAGAGAATAATGAGAACTTTTAAATTCGAATAATTACAATAATTTTTACAATAGGAGGAATTAAATTTTGTATCTAAAAAAAAAAAAAGAAAAACTGTTAGCGTTAAACTGAAAGTG
The DNA here is from genome assembly GCF_040668555.2 of Bombus flavifrons. NCBI lineage: Eukaryota > Metazoa > Arthropoda > Insecta > Hymenoptera > Apidae > Bombus > Bombus flavifrons. The sequence continues at coordinate 17,840,620 of NC_138444.1, read as the reverse complement.
CAGTGTTAAAACTGAAAAGCTGTTATTGTCGACGTTTCGACGTCAAACTATTTGTCTTCGTTCGCGAGATTTCAAAAACGAATATTAGGACGGGATGTTGGAAATGAACTGGCGGTTGTTTGAAATAAACTGGCCTTGTGCATTAGACGCGTCGAACGGTTCTGTGTGTCTTTTGCGGACAACTTTGAATACACGTCAAAGTGAGTTACGCGGCATAGCCGAAAATTATGCGCAACGACCACGCATATTCCGCGTTTAATATTATGTCGCATAAATAAACAGAACAAAAACACGCGAACCAGAAATTATGCGGTATTTCCACGTGGATTTGTAAATTCGTTTACAGCCGCGTGAATTTATACAAAACAGAATTACACATAATTCTTTTACTTGTTCGTTCTTTGTGGAAAATTTAGAAAAGCTGAGGAGCACGGATTGCGGTGTGTAAATTTTAAACGAAAATGATAGATTTTGAAATTAAATTGAAATTAAATATTTGGAATTAGAATCTTGATATCGATTTTAGATAGCAGATATCCAGCAGATAGATGATTTTTATCTTGCACAAGTTGTCAGAGGATTCTGTTATAATTAAAAGCGTTCCATTTGTCTGAAATAGAAAAATTTTATTATTTCTAGAATTCATAAATTTGGTTCTTTTCGCACAAACGAACAGATCAAATCAACGCAACAAAGACTCGAATGATAAAACTTTAGATATTAATTAACAAATTATTCGACTTTCCCAGGCATACAAGGCATATAATAAGTATGTAGTATTATACTTTTACAATCGCTGAAAATGTTTCGGTTTAATTGGTTGGAACGTAGTAATTGAAGGTTTTCAGGCAGATACTTGCTCGATACTTGTCAGATACTTGTACAGTCAGCCAGACTGCAGAGCTTAATCTAACGCGAGACAAGCTACTGTTCGATACCAATGTTTCGTTTCGCTATTGTTGCTTACGAATTCTTTGTGCTTTTCGACCTTACATTGAAACAGCCTTTTTATATAATTAAATTCTCATAGTTCGCAGAACAAACATTTTGAAATCGTTGACAGCGTTCTATTTAAAGTTCTGAATTCCATTTTTCGAACGAATAATGCTGCCTTTGAATTTTAATCGCAGAAAGACAAGAAATCGCTGAGAATTGTTCACATATTAATTATAAAAATGTGACGAAGCTGATAATCAACATATTTACAGCAATGTCAAAAATTATTTTCATATATATGTCGGGTTAGGGGCGTGTAACGAATCCTCATTCGGTCTAGCCATCATTGTTGTGCAATAGAGATTATATTTACTGGTATAAGTATTGATTTTTACAGAGTTTGACAAATAACCGTGGTGATTAGACACTCGAGATATTAAAGACAATGTTCTTAGGTTCAATAACGAATCCACAGTGAACGGGGTAACTCTTGTTAAACGTAGAATATATTTTGAAGCACAAAGTAACGTTTACTGTGACGCTCGGTATAATACTGCGCGTAAAGACGATGTGCAAACTCTCCAAGGTGATCTCAAGAATAAAAGACTGGTGGAAATTTTTCTCTCCTTACGATCGCGTTCGTTCGTTGCATATTGGCCGGGAATATCAACAAAATTCCAGCCGCCGTTGCTGGGCAGACCCGCGTAGAGCTGACATTGCTCCTGCCCGGGGTTTGATTGTTAATACAACGTGTGTCCCACGATATTGGCACTTCTCTGTTAGGTAAAAACGTTCATCCCGTGACCGTGGCTACGTTCGGCGACCAGTCGTGTCACCTCGAGCCCAAGCCCACTGTCACAAATCTCGGGCAAACATAATCGGATTGAATCATAACAACTACCTCTAAGTTTTATCATTTAAGTACAGCTATAATAAATACTCTGGACTAAAGTATTGGGAATCTTCCCAAAAATTGCAAAAGAAAAGCGCCGATGTCCTTTCATCTCCGACATGCATATATAATAAAAATGTAAGAAAGTTGCTAATCGAGATATCTAGGTTGCGTTACCGTATTTATAAAAGAGATACGGGTTAAGAGTGTACATTATTTTAACGACACACTGGGTGTACCATTCATTACATTGTATATTGCGTTACATTTTCCTCTTGTTCAGCGTTTCCTCTGGACTGCGTCCAATTTTCTAGAGGGACCATCTGTCCTTTTTCCTCTCTCATCTTCTTTTTCCTCTTACTCATATTAAACTTCAGTATCCTGGAAACTGTACGTGGAGGGTAGGCGTGTCTCCACCTGCAACGGGGACTTTGGTTTTAAGAAACTTTGTAATTTCGTAACTGACGGCGTATTTATGACGTTACTAATCAAAGCTCTTACTTAAGAGTTTTGAGTTAATGGCTCGTGGATCATAAAAATTTTAAAACGATGTTTCGACCTAAAGTTTTTATTTTCCGATCGTGAGCAAATTCTATAATTCTTCTTTATGAATCCTCATACTTGCTTCCAATATTTTCATCGATTTCATACGACACTTTTATCCGAAACGATCTTCGATTCAACCACACACGTCCGAAGCCAATCATTTATCGTAAATATTACGCATAATTGCGAAGAAGCTATGAAACGATATTTCAAGCATTTCAGCAATATCGAAGAAAATTATACGGGAAAGCACATACGTCGACAAGGAAGTATCGTACGAAAGAAATTATATCCTCTACTCTCGATTTATTTTTTCACCTAGGAATCGTGTCCTTGTCAATTGCACTATGATTACTGCGACATCCTGTGAAAGCGACGCATCCATCGAAGATAGTAAATGGAAGGTTAGAAGCACAACTATAATATACAGCACGTTTGTTTAGCAGTTTATCGAGCAGGTGATCTATCGGGTGTGTGTCTCGGTTAGAGCGAACGCCGGGGCCTCTGTTTCTCACTGATAACGGTGTTTGGGAGGCTCGAAGGGGAACGAAAGATTATAGCCACCTCTCGCGCGCTACCGATAGAATTTTCCAAGCTTGTGCACGGTCGATAATTCATTCTCTATGGCTTCTCAACGACGTCGCTGTCTATTATTCTTCTTTCCTTTTCCTTTTCGTTCCATTCTCTCTTACCCCACGTCGTTTTCGTGCCGTTTATGAAATCCAAGCCCGTGGAATACGGATGAGTAATCGAAGAAGTTGAGAAACACGACACGGGGGCTCATGAAGAGTCTGCCAATGACGGCTCGCTCGATTGCTGTTCGCGGATACCCGTTTCATCTCGATTTTCATTTCCCTCGAGACATTTACATAACCGACCATGTCATCCAACGGGGAACTGCCGCTGCAAGAAAATAGTCTACCGTCTGCTGTTAAGCACGCCGGACCGGAAAGCCACTCGCCGATGCAACCGAACAACTTCCGATCGAGCTCTGTCGTGCAATTTCCGTTCCACTCCTCGTTCATCGTTTATACCGCCGACTTGGACTTTTCAAGAAGTCCCCGCTTCTTCTTGCGAAGCTGCTTCGGCGAGTAATTGTTTTGCGAAACGGAGTTTCACGATCGAGGAATAGGACGAAGATCGCCATGTGTATCCTCGCGAGGATATCTCTATGCTGCTTCGAGATACGATCGTCGAGGATTTCGTGGAAATTTTTAATTTACAAGGAAAGTAACAATAAAAAAAGTGGTAGAAACAGTGGGAAAGATTAGGTATTTCTTTCTGGGTTTCGTAAACATTCGCGTTTATGAACTGTGAATAAGATATTAACCTTTTTACCACCATATATGTTGAAGTAATTACTTGAAAAAAAAACTCTACATCTTTATTCATGTATATTCGCGATCTGGAGACTGCTGTTACGAAGAGAATAGAATTTAGTGAAACAAAAATATTCTAAATAAGGAGAGGTCCGTATAATTGTGCCCTTGAATATAAATTACATTTTAGGTTACAAGGTCTAGGAACAAAGGAATTAATAAATAGATTTCTGTTTATGTTCCTTGTGGCCTTTAGCTAAAGCTGTAAGGTTAACATTTTTAGTAATGTTCTTTTGCTATAAATATATGAACGTGCACCCTATTTTTCCATTGTATTATGACACTAAGAAAGTAAGGATTTGTAACAGCATAAAGTTATACATTATATTTATACCTTTATTTATTTAAATATATTTTTCTATTACAAATTCATCCACCCGTTCTTCTATCAGTCAACCTCAACGATATAAATTGAACTCACTTTGTAATTAGCTGATAAAAGTTGCAAGAGTATACGTGCGTATAAAGATATTACATAAACTACAAACAATACGTCAACTTGTTGCACTATGAGAATTTTCTTGATTCGATGGACCAGCAACTTCGATATTGTTTCTATATCTATAATCGTCGTGTGTTAAAATCATCATGATTCTTTGCTTCTTCTTTTGCAATTACATCAACGCGAGTACGATTTGTATATTCTACTCATAGCGTAATCGTTTCTTGCTCCCTGTTTAATAAATCTGTAGCGGCACACGAGCTAGAGGACAATTCAAATCATGTTGTTGTTTTGCCTCGGAGTATCAATATCGTTAGGATACACGTAATGTAAGAATAAATAAACTCCGGGCAAAACAATGTCGCCGCTACCTGCAACCGTGGAACATAGAAGAATTTGAATTTTCCGACTCTCCCCCGACCAGTATAAACGGATGCGATCGTAAGGAAATCAATTACAACCAGTTATCTATCTGTTATCAGACAGTCGTGCGAATCGATATCAGAGTTATCTATGGTCAATAAATATATTGACATCTATGACATATACTCTGCTATCAATTACAACCAGTTATCTATCAGTTATCAATCAGTTGTGCGAATTAATATCAGAGTTATCTATGGTCAATAAGTATATTGACCATATACCATATGGATAACTCTGATAAGTATATTGATTATATACTCAATATAAGTATATTGACCATATGGTATATGTAGTCAATACATTTAAAATTATCACCCTCAAAATGTAATACGTTACGGGTATTCGCGGTAAATTGATAGACGCATCTATGACATATACTCTGTTATCAATTACAACCAGTTATCCATCAGTTATCAGTCAGTCGTGCGAATCAATATCAGAGTTATCTATGGTCAATAAGTATATTGACCATATACCATATGGATAACTCTGATAAGTATATTGACTATATACTCAATATAAGTATATTGACCATATGGTATATGTAGTCAATACATTTAAAATTATCACCCTCAAAATGTAATACGTTACGGGTATTCGCGATAAATTGATAGACGCATCTATGACATATACTCTGCTATCAATTACAACCAGTTATCCATCAGCTATCAGTCAGTCGTGCGAATTAATATCAGAGTTATCTATGGTCAATAAGTATATTGACATCTATGGCATTTACTCTGCTATCAATTACAACCAGTTATCTATCAGTTATCAATCAGTTGTGCGAATCAATATCAGAGTTATCTATGGTCAATAAGTATATTGACATCTATGACATATACTCTGCTATCAATTACAACCAGTTATCTATCAGTTATCAATCAGTTGTGCGAATCAATATCAGAGTTATCTATGGTCAATAAGTATATTGACATCTATGACATATACTCTGCTATCAATTACAACCAGTTATCTATCAGTTATCAATCAGTTGTGCGAATCAATATCAGAGTTATCTATGGTCAATAAGTATATTGACATCTATGACATATACTCTGCTATCAATTACAACCAGTTATCTATCAGTTATCAATCAGTTGTGCGAATCAATATCAGAGTTATCTATGGTTAATAAGTATATTGAGTATATGGTTAGTATACTTATATTGAATATATGGCCAGTATACTTATATTGAGTATATGGTCAATATACATATTGACCATAGATAACTCTGATATTGATTCGCACGACTGACTGATAACTGATAGATAACTGGTTGTAATCGGTAACAGAGTATATGTCATAGATGTGTCTATCAATTTACCGCGAATACCCGTAACGTATTACATTTTGAGAGTGGTCTACGTCGCGTTCTTGTAACATAACTAAACGTTAATTTATGTCGACCACGCACGCAAAAATATTTTACAAAAACATCTACAATTTCACAGATAATACAACGTCGAATACAATGCCGTTGGCGAATTTGACAGTTCCTTGGCCTGAGCAACATGTAACTGAAAAGCAAGATGTAGATATGCTTCCATCAGAGTCCCAAGAGGAAGTAGCGATAACTCAAGAAAATGTAGTTGAACCACCTTCAAATGGTTGTTCTCAGACACACGAAATAGAAGTACGTGATTTGAACACGTCTAAACATCCTCTCTACTTAAGCCTGCACAAATCAACGAGTCTTTTTTAAAGCATATATCCTTGCACATTCGGAAGTAGTAATGGTATTTCATCTTCAGGATTTACGTTAGGAGAAACTCTCTATTATTCTTTTCACTTTTCTTACGATTTACCGTTAATTTCTGTCGTTAACATATATCGGTATCATCGTACGATATTATCTCACCACAAAAGAACGGAACGACGATAACAAGCAGATATTTTCTGACCACCGCTTGAGGGAAAAAATAGCACAGGACGATTCTGACGACAGATCCGAGAACTTGTGATTCGTGAAGTGCGAGGCCCCGAGCTCTTTGTATCGCTAAGTTTCAAATTTATTCTCCCGTTCGTTCGCTTCGCCCTTGTCAACCGTCCTTTCTCGTCCCTCTTCCGGTTTCCGATCCTCGAGGAAGCCACGGTGTTTCGTATGCGGCTGGCCCCTTCCTCCTCTGTCACCGGTGCTCATGCATGGCGTATTCATGGAAAAGTTCTTCGGAGATATTCAGGCCGACTCATTTCCCTCGCCGAGTCTTCTCCTTTCGACTGTGCCGCGCTTTTTCTTCGCTCCCTTCCTTTTCACCCTCTTGTTCTTCCAGTTTCGTCGCGATTTTACTCGAGATTCTCTAGATTTCCCTTTTTACCAGATCGACCTTTGAATCCTTCGCTTTACGCACGATCCGCAAAGCTTTGTATCATCGCGTATACGCGCATCCCTTGTCTCTCGACTTCGATCCATTTTTCCGTAAGTTGCTTGTCTCTCCGTTTACGACGGATGATATCGATGCAGTGGAGAAAGAGTGCCTTTATCTTGTATCTCTAGCGAAGCGTTTCTACAGCCTGGGTACTCGAACCAGTGATCGATACGCTTTGTTATTTGTGCGACGCAGCATGTAAGTTGCTGCTTTTCGGCCACTTTGTTTCCTCGCGTCTCTTTTCCTTGCTCGTGAGTTATTCGCGACGCTTTGTCTTTCCAGATCGTTTCGTCGGAACACGCGTTACGTAAATCGAAACGTGTAGATAATATATACAATTTCTGAGATCAAAATTGCAACAGTAGTACTACGATGTTACACGACTGGATCGACGCACCACGTGCGTCAGTAGATTGTAATAGACGAACAGACACTGAGCTTCATGTTCCTCGTCAAGTAGGTATACAATATCCCACTTATAAACGGTATACGCAAATTTACGTCGGTTCTTGAGATTTAAAATGTAACAGTCGCGTCTACAGTGCTAATTAGATAATTAAACCGTTACGTCATACCTGTCAGCGAATATTTGAATTTATGTAACGTACGAGTCTTACGTACGAGACTGAATGTATCTGAGAAATATATTTGACGTGAAAAGGATGCGATATTTCGTTCCGTATTTCCTATAATATTAAACATTTTCGGGTTAAGAAATTTTCTAATCCATTATCAAAATTACCGATTCGAATAATCTGTATCTCGTAGTTAAATAAAAATAAAACACGGAATGCTCGCATCCACTCCATTTCATTTCGGAGCGCGTTGCATTTCTCGGAGCTAAAAAGCTGAGCGGCTCTGTGTATCCGAGTGACTTCCTGCCAGCATCGAACGACGTTGCCCCAGATTTCTCAACCTCTCTTCCTCCTCCGCTTTTGGAACAACGTAAGCCCCCGGTAACTTTTGTATCCGGAGGAAAATCGAGTGTAAGTCGAATCGATGAGGCTCACCGTCTCACACGATACATACGCCGCTAAACGCGGGCTTTAGATCGCAAGATAGAAGTGGCTTTTGAAGTTTCCAACGAAGAAGGGTGGAAACTGCTTCTCGCGGGGCTTTTCGCGGCTCGGACAGCCCGGAAGTATCGGAACACCAGCCACGGAAGTATCGTGCATTATTTACCATGGATTACCATGAGTCGAGTCAGCGAGCCGACCTGATCATATTCACGGCGAAGCTTCCGTTTTTTCAAAGAGACGAGACGAATAACGAAGACCGGGAAAACGACACTATTCGTTCTGCCACAGTTTTTCCGCGTCACGGGGAACACGGGGATTTAAGAGCGTCGAGTCGAAATTGGATAAAGCGGAGAGAGGGAGGTATAAAAATGTGAGATACGGATGATTGACAGACGAATTTTGTATCTCAATTATAAAATCACCCAGATATTTTCCATTCTTATTCATATGTTGCTGGTTAATAATATTAGGTTGTCGGAAAAGTGTCTTTCTTTTACGGACACGTCTTTCGCAACGACGCATCTTTATACGAACATGAAACCTAATCTGTCGAACGTTGTGATCTTTACTTTGATAGAACAAAATAGATCATACGTAATTCGCTAAAATAATATTATCGAGATATGTATAATTTTATGTACTAGACTAGGTTAGATGCGCAGTAGAAGTACTTGTACGTGAAAATCAGTGTGTGGAAGTATGTGTATGCGCGGCGTCTCGAAAAGAAATGAATTTAAACTGTTCAGTCGGTTAAAGTCGGGTATGGAAGAAAATGCTGAGACGCGTGCAAGTGTGTATCGATGAATATCTTAGAAATCGCTCATCAAATAAATGTATAATTATTTTAATATTAATTCCAAGTGTAAATTTAGTGTTCCTATACCATTATTTATTTCGGCTATTAAGATCCAAAATTCTCAACAAATATAAAATGGAGAATACTGTGCATCCACTACTTCCTTACAAAACGAAAGAAACTTTTCGGACGACCTAATACGTTTCAAATCGCTTGAAAGCTGCTGACGCTTATTTTATTATTTCAGGGGAGGAATAAATATCGAGGTATAATCTAGCGACAGAAAATTTCTTACAGCGGAATAGAATGGTCCGCGGTAATTTTTCTATTACCCGTATCGCTTTCTCGTCGCTCTGTTTTTCGATAATCGCGGAATTCTATGATTTATCTCGTTTCTTGGGATCGTAACCTGGTCCTGTTTTACGAAGGAACTAAAGCATAACTTATCTTTAACGATATTCCATCGCAATTTAAAGAATTATATTGTTCCAATTTCGTACTAACGTATTCGCTAGCAGCCGACGGCGGCGAATTCGCAGTCTACTCGCGTGCACCTTGCTTTCGACAAAACGACGAATCTTGCCGAAAACGCGAGAGAGTGGTACGACGTGGAAATTCCGTGCCTCGATTTCCGGCGCGAAAATGCTCGGACGATTACGTTTACCACGGCCAGAGGGGTCGATCGTAATTCGCATGTTCTCCAACTGTCGTTTTCGCGAGAAACGCGACTTGGTCATCGTAGATGGACACACGTAGAACGCGTGGGCGTTTGATGGAACGCTCGTAGACCAGTCAGTCCACGTGCAGAATTCTCGAAAGACTGTTTCAGGGCTTCGAGTCTACGCTGATTTCGAATGCGGCTCGCGACTGCTCGACTACTTGTCAAGCAAATTCGCATTACTTCCAGCATTATTCTGGCCGTCCTTGTAGTTACCTGCATACAACACCTCAGGCAATAACTCTGCGCTATCCGCGTCTTGCATACACATCGCTCTCGCGCGTCTTCTCGATCTAACGCGTCCAACGCTTTTGGTGATCGAGCGAGAACACGACAAAACGAAGGTACACCGCTTATGCAGGTATATTTGTATTAGGACCGTCGTTTTACGTCGTAGATTAGCAAAAAAAAAAAAAAAAAGAAGAAGAAAAAAGGAAGAATTAAGCTGGAAGAGTCGTTTCTTCATAGTTAACAAAATTATTCGATAAATTTTATTTTTGTTATTATAGGAAATAAAATATATCGCTAGTAATACTCTCTTGTAATTCAAAATTTGCTACTTTCTGGCAAATCGTTTTTGCCATATTCTCGTATCTGGGCTTCTTGAACTAACCAAGAATTAGATATCGAAGCTTTGGACTGTCGTTTCGTAACTGAATTCGTAAAGCCATCTAAACTCCCACTTTTAATTTAGAATACACAAATATATTTAATATTCATCTCTGCATCTCCATTTAGATTGCTCCGATCTCGCTAAATCCTCCAACTATTTAGCATGCGAGTATCTCCAAATCTTCGTACACAAAAATCTCAGTAAATCTTTTAGTTATTCGACGTTGAAGTACCTGCAAATCTTCATGCAGCAAACTACATCACCTCCGAACCTATCCGCGATAAAATCTAAAACAAATTTACCGATCGAACGATTGAAATATCGTTTTCTTGACAAAAGCTTCCGGCCGCAAATAGCACGTCTATGAACCGCGAAACGAAATTAATTACGCGATAATGCACGTCGCTCGAATATTATCTTTACGCGCTAGACGACGGTGATAATTTACAGCGCATAATTATACGTTGTTTGTCGAGTATCGCGTACAGGTGCGCCCGCGAGCATCATCCTAAGGTGGAAAGAACGGTCAGGGATGGTTTTAATTTCGATGCAGCGCCATCCCGCCGCTCTTTTCTTCTCCTCTTTCTTTTCTTTACAATTAATATACATTACCCTTGGGATACGTGGCGGTTATTAATTAAACGTGAACCACGCTGCAGATGAAACACATTAGTCGACGTTATCTGCCCGAGGGTTTCGACGAATCTCCCTTGTCCTTACCTCCCTTTCTATTCCACCCCTTCTCTCAACCTCAATTCTTATCTTATTCTATTGTCTCGATTGCTGGAAACCTTCTGTGAAACTATCGTGACCGGTATATACAGGGTGTCGCGAAACGGGCGTGGCTTTTAGTTAAGTCGTTTAACCTTCAACGTCTCGAAATTTAATCTCCAACTTTCCACGGAATAATCAAACTCGTTGCGTATTATGAAACAGCAGCGATCTTTGATACGGCAGCGAAGAAATGAGAAAAATCGTGTGCTTTAAGTCCGGCAAGAAAAAATATCGAAAACGAGAATATGATTCGAATCACCCTATGTTATATAAATTTCACCTAGTGAAAAATTCGTTGTTAGTGTTATATAAATTTTTATGTGCGTATATTATTTATACATAGAACATTGTACGTAATCTGTTTGACGTGGAATAGCGTAGGTTTCGTGTCTGTTCTTCGGACGCATTCTACCGACATTTTCGATGCTTCGATTACTTCAATAATACTTTTCATGCAATTGTTTCATTTTAGATTATGTGTATGCTGACAAAATTTCGTAGAAATACGAACAAAGTGGTTGGATAGCGCGTTGGAAAGAAGCGTCTGTTCAAAGTAAATATACTTCTCGTGAAAGAGATGTCGTTTGTTTCGGTTCGCGAATCTCGAGAAACACAAAGTGTAAGATAGAGCTAAAAATTAGTCAGCTCGTCCATTCGTCTACTAACGTAATTTCTAACGCAAACCTAAATCGTCTACGACCCCAACAATTGACTTCAAACGAGATTTTTGTACATGAATATCCCTCGTTATCTCGACGCATCCGGAATCATACTTTGTAAGTATCCTTCAGATATTTCGTGACTTTCCACGGTAGTTGTCAATGCCCTCGAGTCGTTTCGAAAACTAATTTGCCGGTGGAACATTTGAAGGGTTGAAACGGGCTAATTCGAGGGCAGAGGGGAGAATAGGGGTGCCCCGCGGGCCACGTTTAACGAATGAATTCGACCGTCATTCGAGCTCGTAATGAATCGTTTTGCGATTATTATTATTATCGTTTTAATCGTCCCGCGGTTTCTCCCCGTGTGATTCCAGGAGGGTAAATGCCATTCGTTGACGATTTACGGATTTAAATGGAAACGCTTGCTAACTCTATTCAACTATACTGTTTTCCAACGGTTTATGGATCTATATTCAACTTGTTAATGATTTCGATACCAGTTTTGATGAGTTTCCAGTTTTATTACCGCAATTACAGATATGTCGAACTCCTTTTATCAAAGTATCCAAATTAACACGTTCCAAAACTTCGTTCCAATAAGTTCTTTTTTTCGTTCGTTTTACATTAAAATATAAATTGTAATATATAATATAAGTCATAAATAAATAATATAAATAAATAGTTTCAGAGATTATATAAATTCGATACGAATCGTTCTAACCTTTTGCAAACGAAATTTCGAAATGAATTCGATATAAAGCAACTTATTGTCGTACTTGGTACAGTTGCTCGTTGTTAATCACGCGACTATTCTTAATTCACGCGTTACGTTCGTATCAATTAACACGCGTATAAGGAAATTTCAAGCACCATACTTTTATCCAGCATTCTCAACTTCGCAATTAAATTTCGAATAACATTGCGCAGAATGTTGCATCTCTACCAACTTTTATTCTAACCGCACAAGCGATAACAATACAATTCTTAACGAGAACAAATAAAATCCTATTTTACAATAATTTACGACGACGCTTTCTGCGATTTTAATTCTCGATGACGATATTCCCGCTACGAAACCTCGCTTAAAAAGAAAGGTTCGAATAGCGGATCCGCGAAGCGTGCGGAGCATTGAAAAGAAGCGCAACAAAAGAAGCTGAACAACATGAAAAGCTCGAGAAACGTCTATCACGTTGCATTTCGTGGCGTTGGTCCTACTGCTGAAACACGGGTACCGGTTTCCCGAACGCCGGATTCGTAAAGATAATTGTCGGCTGCACACCACGATGCCCGAATGAAGGTACACGCTCGAGAAGAGTCAAGTGGAAGTGGGTGGAAGGTTCGCAAGTCGCCGTAAAAATGGAAGCAAAAACGTAATGAAAGCCGAGTGGGGAGAACGAGAGTCGGGTGTAAGCGGTTGAAGCGAAAGCAAAAAGGGGCAAATAAAAGGCTAAGAGAAGAAAGAAGCAGAGAAAGAGAGAGAGAGAGAGAGAGAGAGAGAGAGAGAGAAAGAAAGAAGTTGAAGACGACGTTAGGGCGTGAGGAAGATAGGAAAGGTCTCGTTCTCGAAAATGAGCAGTTCTTGGCCCAGTTAACGCCTATGAGCAGACAACCGACTGGCTATGGAGTGCTTGGTTCTGGCATGGAGACGGGGTTAGGGAGGTTATTTCGCGGGATGTCACGCCCTGCCCATTAATAACCCTAACCACAAGCTCTCGAGGACTAGGATGTGTCCCCTCTCTATCTCTTCTTGCTGGTTTCTCCTACGGAGTCATGGTTTCTCTCGCCGGTAGAACTCACCCTTCGTAGCCAGCCTCTTGGTCCTCTCATGGTCGCTCTCTCTACTGGGCGAACCACGTCGTCGTCGACGACGACGCCGTCGACGGGGACAACGAGCGTGAGGAGTTTGCAAAGCTCTCTTCGCGAGACGTAGTTAACGGAAGCGGTGTACGCGGTCATGTATAATAGACAGAAGGTATCTCCAGAGAGTGCTTGGCAGCTCATTTCGCATACGCCTTTTTTAGTGATCTCGTTCTACGTTCCTCTCCTCTCTCTCTCTCTCTCTCTCTCTCTCTCTCTCTCTCTCTCTCTCTCTCTCTTTCTCTCATACTTTTGGCTGTGACTGGGAAACCTTCGACGTCGAGAGTCGAGTGTCTCGCGAGCAACAAACTGCGCTTTTCTCGTTCGTCCCCCGGAGAATTAACCTGACGAGCTAGGAGAACACGACGCTAGCCATGCTGATAAGTTGAAATGAGATGGGAATTCTTTAATGGGACGATGATTGGAGAATTTTGATCGGAAGATTTCGTTTGGACAAAGAGAGACCCGTTATATGGAAAATTGTTCACGTACGTATAACGTGTATGCAATTTTCACTGAAATCAAAATAGAAAGCGAGCGATGGAATTGGAACATTCTTTCGAGTATTATGGAACTTGTACTATCTTTGACGATCTGTCAGAATCTGCGTATTACATTATTTAGAATATACTTTATCATATTTATTGGAAGATCGAACAATAGTAAATATTGAAACGCAGTTATGAAAATAGCAATGCTGCAAGCTGTATCGTGATAAAGTACCGTACGTCGAGTCGATACGTTGTAATGTGTTTCAATAAAATATTGCAGACGTATCACGCACTTCACGTGCCTTGCTACTCTCGTTGATTCTTTATCCAGAAAAATCGTGGCAGTTTCAACATTTTATTATTTCCTTAATGTTTATTCCTCGTGCAGCAGTAACTACTTTTTCTTTTACAAAGCTGTCAAATATCAAACAATCGATGATAATACCAAACACTTTGATGGGAAAATACTTAAGAAAGTAATTTTCAAACTAAAAAGACATTAGAGATAAAAATTCCATTTCTTTGAATTAAATATCTTTCAAAGGATAAGTCCGCTTCGCATTCGTTTGATTTCGTACATTTTCATATTTTTATTGAAAATCCGAGAAAAACTATTTGTCGATTCAGCGTACTGTACAAGAATTAACGCAGCAAGCAGATGTAGCACGGTTTAACGGTAAATTTGCCAGTTAATCTTCCGTTTGGCGATGGTTTCATGTTAAACAGGGAAAAGTTAATAATTCATGTCGTCAATTGATAGTTACCTTGTTATGTCAGTTTACCTACTTATAGCAATGTTAAATTAGAGCGAAGAATTAACTGAAAATTACGAATGCCCCGCGATATTGCAATAAAGTATGGTAAACAGATGTGAACGACGATTTGTATTCTGACACAATTAATTGCTAATTAGCCGATGATGGAATGTTTCGGTATCATAATTTGTCGCATTTCGACCAATCTCTAATTGTTTCGGTATACAAGGAACATGTATATGTTTATTCATCGATTTAATGATATATTAGTACGTTACATAGAATCGTATAATTTATTCCATTTACAAACGTCACGGTTTATTTTTAACGAGCGTGCAATGATACTTAACGAAATGATGAATACTATTGTGTCGCATAAAAATTTATTACATTTACCAACGATGTAGTTTATATATAAAATATAGAAAAAGTAGTTTTACACGTTCGTCTCTTGTAATCTTCGTGTTAAACCATAAACATCGACGCGTGAAAAAGTGATCGAGACAAATGAAACACAATCGTTCACAATTTTTACAGAAAGACCAGAATCTTATCGAGGTTACAAACACTCCTTGTCATATAATATATAAAAAAGTATAAAATAATAATTAGTCGCATAAAGTTTAACGCGTTCGTACTTGCGTCTACGTAGAGGGAAAAGAAGAAGAAAAGAAATGCCGTGAGAAAACAGCCCCCATTCGAGATCATTATTTCTACGTTAAATTCAAGTCTCGGCAGCCGATTTTTTTTTCTAACAAGAAGAAACGAAACAAAAGGGAAACCGAGGAACGAAAGCGAGGCTTGAATTCTAATTGCAGCCCGAGTGTTTTCTTATTGACGTTGCAAATAAAATCTGTGACTAGCCAGTGACGGGAAAGAACGAACGATAGTTTCACGAGGGTTTGCAACCGCGATTTAGGACGTTCATCGTCTTTATTAACGATGCTCGTCGCCGTGGCGCGTCACGCCAGGTTGAATTTAATTCGCGGCAATTTGTAATATTGACTGTGCAAATTATTTCCCCGGCCGTGACGAGGTTCTCCGCCGTGCTCAACAAGTTCAAGTGCCACTTCCGGAACCCGCCACGAGTGCCCCGGCTGCACTTCATGAAATATACAAGATTTTTCACAACGCCACGACCTTCGTGTTTTAGTGTCGGCAGAGCGTTTTAAACCTGCGTTTATTATAAATGGCCGCGAAACTTCGCCGCCCCACTGCGGAGGCTTAACGAGACACGTTAATATTTCCACTGTGTTTCCTTTCTTTTTTTCTTTTTTCCTCAAATGTTTCCCTCGCCAATTTTCGTCTACATTCCTGGGAAATACGGAAACGCGCTTGTAAATATTTCTTCTTCTTTTAATTAATTAAAAAGATGTTTGTTATTCTGTTACACGGAGAAGGTACGGCGTAAATTCTTACGTTCCGTTTCCAACAAAATTGAACAATCCATTCCGAAAACTTATCGCGATAAACCGGGCAACTCGTAGAAAGAAAACTGTATTTATACGTTTGCATTTATGAAACAAATTGCGTGATAAAAAGCGTAGACGTCTTCATAATGGACATAAAATAACGTAATCGAAAATTGTACCACGTAACTCGACGCTAATTCCTCGTATATCTAATTTATGCTTCGCTGTAATTTGTATCTAACTCTACGAAGGATATATTAGGTACGATAGATATTTCGTTATTAAATATCTCAGCCTAACTTTTTATCTTTCTTTTCAATTCCGTTTGAAATTATTTGGCTTCTCTTTTAGCAAGACAGCTCTCGTTGAAAAATCGGTTAAAATAGAATTTACGAAGTGTATAACAAGAGAGAGAGAAAGGAATCGAATTTCTAGAGTTCGTTTATGCATCGATTACCCAATCTCTGTGCCATCCACGACTGCGATAGAATCCTGGGATCTGTAGACAAACGAGGCTCTACCTTTCCAGCTCAACTTCTCAACAGTACTCTAGAAGTGCTCGTATTCTTTTACCAGAATATTCGACAAGAGTGTCATCCTCGGGAAAAGACTCAAATCGGTTTTCTCGGAAACGTGCTCGATCGTTGTTGAACCAGTGAAATAGACTTGTATTCGGACGACGATGCTCGAGACGATTATATCATCAATTAAATAAATTAAATAAACATTTTAACAAAGCGAAAAAAAAGAAAATAAATTTCTGTAACGACACGTATTTTATGTTTCGACGCTTATGTCGATAACGAAACCCTCGATTCATTTGGTACATTGCAACACGTTAATTTTGCAGAAGAATGTCGTAGCATTTTATTTCAATAAAATTGGCCTTCTATACAGTGTACGAACCATTGTGTAAGCGACTGCATATGCCTATAAGAAATTATTCTTCTTCTATGTCAAAGTCTTCTACTCTCAAAGACGACAAATGTTCGTATGCTTCTTATAAACTTACAAGCTTTTGTTATATAAATCGAAGATGACTCGAACAAGGTGAAAGAGGTACCTTATCATTGAAGACAAATTTACCTTCATCTCGAACACAGAAATCCCTCTCATCAGTGATTTGCACGGATAAAGATAACGAAAACCAATAATTTTCGCTTCGGGAATCATCGCGAATCTTCACTTTCGATCAACTTGTATATTAGGCTTCTTTCACCGTACCACTCAGGTTCTTCCATTTTAATCAGTGGATTCAGTTCCGTAAGAAAGTCTGCCACGCGAGAAGGATCGATCCCTTTATAGCAGTTAGGAAAATAGGTTCGTTTCCTTGGTCGTGAATGAACGGTTCCGTCCAAGATACGCTGTACCCTGAAAATCAGAAGAGCCAATTAACGAAGCGAAGATCCGGAGCTAATCGCGAGACTCGGCTTACTAGAATCGAACGTAAACAGGGTTGTAAATTTTTTCAACTGCGTCACCGTTTAATTGAATATCGAAAACGATTGCGGGAGTTTCCTGCTCTGAAACCAGTTTGGATATGAAGAGGCTGTCGCGCTGAATCAGCTTCTAGACGTTTGAAACTTGGGTTCTCGGTAGAAACAATAAGTATTGTTCGTGAAAATTTACGCGATTATTATCAAAAATTTAACGCGTACTTCATCGATATGGTGAATCTTAATTTATGGTAATTTACGATGAATGGAGGAGGAAATTGTACGATGTTCGCAAATAATATCCGCTCGAATCGTGAAAAATATATCGATGAAAAACTGGATACTTAAATCTTAGAAGGCGAATTAAATGTTGACGTGACAGGCTGTACTCGGTAGAGTAGCGAATAAAAGCGAAAAGAAAGCGTGTGCTCGTATTTACTGTGTATCCAAGTATAATTTAGACTATCGAAATTAATTCTAGTCTATGATCCGTTTATGCTTCATTGAGCCGATCGTTAAGCCTCCAAGCTCGGTCCTGCAAACGTTGCAGCGGTACAATATAGGAACACTGTTTTGCTTTACGGCGATCTGATTGCAATTTCGTGGCTGTGAATTTCACTTGAAGATTGTTTCGTCGATATCCATAGAGGATAACGCTACGAGGCGTAACATCGCGTCTAACATTAAGTAAAATTTCATGAAACTAATACACATGGAAACACGAACGAGCTAATTTTTCAATAAAAATTAAATTTTCAGAAATTCGATTATATTAATAACTTGTCCCGTTGACAAAGAAAATACCACTGATACGTTTCATTTTATTTTTCTAATGTATATGGGATGGAAGTTATATTTTCTCGGACTGAATTCCGCTAATAAGAGAAATTCTTCCGTTTCCATCGTCCTCTGCAAGAATCTAGCACACGCTAATTCCAATGTCCTGATTTCCGGTAAAATCCGGCGATGACACGTTTATCGAGCGATTCCCTGCTGGCTTTCAAATGAGATTTCTCCGCGAATTTGCTCCCGATGTTCCACGTTAATTTCAATCGCGTCGTCTTACATGTAATTAAACGAGGAAATCGAATTAAGAGTTCTTAAGCCGGCAGAGGGGAGATCAGAGATTAGCGAAAAATCAAGAACCGTACATTAATCCGGTCTAAGTCGAGGCCTCACGATATTTTTCCATCCCTCTGTCCCTCATCGTCGTCCATCATTTCTCACTTCATATTTTTCCATCCCTTCGCGCTACATTCCCTGTCCCATTTCTCTTTCCTCATTTTCTTAATTGCTGATCCCTGCACGATTTTTTCGACCGGAATTCCGCATTCTTTTTCCCTGAACCGTGATAAACCCAGATACCGAATCCTCTTGAGACTATATAATATCGATTTCACGGCTTTCACGGAACTGAAATCATTAAAAAAGTTTGCGCCATGTATCGCAAAATAATCTCTATATGGAGATTCCAACCGTTTCGATGAAAGTGTTGATGAAAATGTGAATCTGTACAAACGTTCACGGCCTGGTTATACAGGGTGGTTGGTAACTGGTGGTACAAGCGGAAAGGGGGTGATTCTAATATAGAATAAAAAATTTTTTTTTTTAATTTTTTTTAATCATAAAGTTTATTATTACAAAAATTGCTGAAAATGTTGCCCATTCTGCCGAACACGTACTTCTGCTCTTCTAATTAAATTTCTATGAACGCTTTCTAACGTATTCGATCGTTTTAAAGTATGAAAAGCTACAATGATCTTTTCTTTCAATTGCTCCAAACTTGCGATTTCTTCAGAATAGACAATTGATTTAATATGGCTCCATAAATAAAAGTCAAGCGGAGTTAAGTCAGGAGAGCGTGGTGGCCAAGCTATTGTTCCAGCACGACCAACCCAGCCTTGGTAATGTTGGTTTCAAAAATCTCTTGCACGACGATTAAAATGTGGCGGTGCACCGTCTTGTTGAAAAATTAAACTTCCTCTAGTTCTCGACGGTACATCTTCTAATAATTCCGGTAGTTTGTTTTGTAATAAATCGAAATATGCTGCTGACGTTACATTCAATCGAGACAACGATCTACAGTGAGATCCGTTATAACGAGACGCGATAAAGTGAACGCGTACCGAGCGAAAATTCAAAGTCGATTTTCTCGAAAACAAAGCTTCAAACGAAAAATTTTTATTCTATATTTTCGACTTCTTTTTTCGCGTAGAATCACCCCCTTTCCGCTTGTACCACCAGTTACCAACCACCCTGTATATCTCTCGTTTATGTCTAACGTCAATGGTATTCTTTTTCCAGAAGTTATTCATCTGTGATACGTTTATAATTTTATCGATTATGGGAACTCTTTGTTAATTCCAATAGATACGATTTTCGTTGAAACTTGAAACAAGATTCGCAACAATACGGTGTATTATTCACACGTGTGTTAGAAATTTGTCTCGTAAACTACGATCACAATCGGAACAAATCATTCTATTATTGAACGTCGATGATATTTTTGCTCGATAAATCCCATGTTCTATGAAGAATAGTTCAATTTATTGAACAACGTATATCTTTTTTAAGTCGATATTTGATTAAATGCTAGCCTTTTTATATTTGTAACGTCGTTTATTCTGCCAGCTTTTTCAATGTCATTTCTCTATACTATCAGCAGTGCGCAGTTGAATTTTAATCGATACATAGATTTATTTTCTGCGAGGATTTTTAACAATGCGATTGCAATTGATACGGCTTCGTAAAGCGAAACATTTCAAAACCTGTTCGATCTTCTATTTCAGGCACGTTACAGCAATTCAAAAGCGAAGACATAGCTGGCGAAAAGCTGTTTCAAAGATTAAGCGCACCCTACACAGAATCGTACATTTTCTAAACTTTTAAAACGTTCATTTAAATGTATATATATCTACAATGATACAAGCGAATGATACAAGCCAGTCGAATCGCAAATTAAATATACCGTTTCAAATCTTTGCGAATTTATATTGGAATTGTTAAGGTAAAGAGAGGATTCGGAAATACAAATAATTTAGTTTATTCAGCACACAACAGTTATACACATATCTTATACTCTGAAGACCTCGTAATCTACTCGCACGCACGCCTGTTGTCAATCGACTCTTCCAGATACTTCTAATAGCTTCTAACGGTCCTTTGTCTCAACTCAGACCAGGACGCCCTCTAACGCTTACACACACATTCACATGTACAGTGTAAATGTATCATCTCCCTAACAGGAATATAAAAACTTTCTTTAAGTGAAAACGTTTTCGTAAGCATCTTCGCAATGTCGAAGCCGCTGGTCTCGGACAAATTCTTTCTATGATTTGAAAACCAGTAACTGTTGAGAATTGTGGATCTTAATTGCCGAAATAAAAGTAAAGCAACACTAAGGTTACACTTAGAATTCATATTAAAATAGTTTTAGATTTATTTAATAAACGATATGCAGGATCTTCGTCTCGTTTTTCGAGACGTCGCGTACACGCATACTTCCACACACTCACATTCACATACGCGTGTCACTGCTACGCGGCCAATCTAGTCTAGCACACGAGAGTCTTTACCGGTTTCTACCCTTGGACCAGTCGCGTACTTGACGTATCAGTGTAACTTTTTTTTTTTGTACGTGGAGAAATCCTCATGGACACTCCACTGTTGCTAATAGTCGGCTAACAGCAGAGTAGTGTCGGACTCCTAGCGACTAAAACTTCACGATGACCATCCTACGCGTATGACAGGACTGCTCCAGGAACCTCTTATGAATTATCTTCCGTTGCACCCCCTTCCCGCGTCCTCTTGTTCGAGCCAGTCCTAAAATTCTCCGTCTGTTTAGTTTGGCGTTAGGGGGTGCCATTGCTCCTAGCGCTATCGCCCCTTCTAGTCGTGGTCCGTTGGGACGGCGATGAAGCGGCTCTAGGCCGCCTGACTGCCATCCTCCTCCATCGTCTTATTCTACAAGGGTGAGAGTTTTTCTTTTCTTTCTCTCCCTTTCTGCTCGCTCCTTCGCGAGCATAACTCGCTCGCAGAAGAGGCGGACGGCCTCGTATTCCTGTGACCCTCTCAACGTCGCTTCTACAATCACCGAGGGGGTCAGTCTTTCGCCTATGAAACGTATCAGTGTAACTAGGTTTCATATAAAGTTGTTGGAGTGAATTGTGATTTATGTGTGTTCGTTCAGTGTGTATTCCATTGTGAGTGCTGAATTCATAATAAAGTTTAATAAAAGCAGAATTGATAGTTGTGTTACGACTCAGCTATTTTATTTTATCATCCAACCCTCAAGTTTACGTGACAGTCGCGTAGGACTTTCTTCCGCGTAACTATTTGGCTGAAGAATCGACGACACATTGATGGGCCGCTCGGTCCATCGAAGTTGCCAGACCCTTTTGGCCTGTCGGCAACTTTCTCGCAACATTGTTTATGGTTCACTCGATATTTCTTAGTCAATCTGTCCACGATACTACACTGATAATAAATAAACTAATTATTAAAATTCTCTGACATAGCAAAATTGTAGTATATTTGATTGAATACGAGGTGTTACGACCGTTCGCGGAGAGACGCGGTCGCTAGGAAAACGCGTCAGCGAGAGGCGTAAATTCTCGCTACGATTCTGTTAATCGACGCCGCGAAATGGTCGTTCCTCTGTTTCGATTAGGATAACAGAGGTGGTTCAATGAATGTAACACTGTATTAACAGGTTAACATAAAATAATATATTTAACAATAATATAATGAACAAGCCACAAATTGTTTTACACTGAATAAGGTAATATACTATAGAAAGTTGATTCGACTACAATACAATACAATAGTACAATACAATACAGTACAATAGCTTTCAATGAATTCGTTAGACTTCGTGATTTTTATTTTGCTCGTCAGATCTCTCGATATGTATCGTTCGACTCGTCAGAAGGGACTGATCGCCTTTCGATCATTCCTTTGTCTTGTTTGGAAGATGACCCCCGCTATGCTCGGGTCACGCCACTGATCACGCCATGATCACGCGTGTCACCTTCTTGTGTGGAAACGTAACGGATAAAATTCGACGTTTCTAGAGCTCGCTGCTTGGCGACAACTATGTGCTTGTCGATACATTGTATATGATCCGCCGGGCAGATAAGACGATCTGCCTGCGACTCTGTAGGACAGCGAGCGACGGTTAAGAATACGGCCTATGGAAGGCCTCGTGGTATAACACGAGGGAAAAGAGATCAACTGTTCCCAACTATAAATCAAATATCGCGTGTTTTAAAAATTCTTAAGGCGTATCTGTTGAACATCGTTGCTTCACTGCGATATAATATATGTTACCTGATCCACAAACTCACAACCATATACTTCGAGATTTCTAAATCGTGATACGTTCCAACTCCATGATCCTGATCCTTCCGTGATCCTGAGAGCCATTGATGTTGCGATACACCGTTTAAATTGATCCAAATCGGTGATCGAGATTGAGATCGTTGAACTCCAAATTCAGTTCGGATTCGTGTATTCCGGGAATATGTCAGATGGATTCCGTGAATATACTGGGTAGATTCCGAGAATATACCAGTTGGATTCTCTTCACCCCAGGCTAGCGGCTACCTTCGATACCCTGTTTGTCCAAATCGTACGATCTATCTATATAACACGAGACTCGTGTTTTATACAGCGTATATTATTGTTATCGAATTTAATATTTAATATTTACCGATCTAGAGGTAACATGTGTCTGATGTATTCTTATTCTTATGATATTTGTACGACTTTGGTATCTCTCTTTTTCTTCCATCTGTCTATCTGTGTCACGTTGCTTTCTGATATTGCCGTTGTGCGATCTGCTCTGCTTTTCTGCTGCTTCGTGAGTGTCGTATTCTTGTTTCACGGAGATTAAATCGATTTCCGGTGATCCTGCGTGTTGCCAGTGCCTTTCGTGCTTGGCAAATGTTGTGTTCTCGGTGCTTCGTACCACGAGGGAGTCGCTTCTTTATCCCTCGGCTTATACCGTATTCCACACTCTGTTCGTTCCTTTTGCATTTCAGGACGTAGCGGCGTTTTTATCTATTTGCAGCTTTCTACATCTACCTACATTGTCGAGTAACACGTATATAGCGCAACGGTTAGCGCACGTATAACGTGTTTCGCGTATTTTTATAGTGGATAATTAAATCGATAGTTCGATGATCGAAGTCGTGTCAAATTTTTCGACAGGAAATTCCTAGAATTAATTTAATTCGTTTTATTTGACACGTACTATACACGGATGATTCTATGACGATCGAAGTAATCGAAATATCGCATATGTTTCAGGCGAGAATCCAGCAGCCATGCAGCACGGTGGTTGCGCGAATCTTCAGGCGACGTCGTTCGTTCTCATCGTCATCACGATGCTATTCCCGTCGCTTTTCAGGTGACCGTGATGTCCTAATTACACTCTGGGCCTGCAGTTCGAATGGTGCTAACTCCCTTCATTCTCGCGGCAAATGGAACGCGAGAAAATTCCGAAGAATCCGAAGTAATTGTCTTTCCCGGCCCATATGTCGAGCTTTGCAAGGAACGGACGCACTTTCGCATTCGAAATCGATTTTTACACCGAAAGCCGATAAGCAGCAACCAGCCGAATCAATTCCGACTCGTGATACGAAGAAAGAAGACAGTAAGAAATCAGCAAAAACTTTCTCCACGGTATACGCAGATTATTATAAGACAGAGAGGGAAAGAGAGAGAGAGAGAGAGAGAGAGAGAGAGAAACGTTTGCGCTGAAACCACTGTTTTACACGAGATGTCGTCAAAGGATCCGATTGTTCGACAAAGGACTTTCCTCCTCCTTTCGTTTCGTTTCTTTTTCAATACATCGAACTGCATAAATGGAAACGCGAAATTTCCCCGTGACAGACAACGAAGTTTTCCCCTTTATCGTGAACATTCGTCGATCCTGTTTACCGAGCTCAAGGTTCGCCCATCTCGTCTACCATATCGTACGTGAATTTCCACGAATATTTTTGCGTATGGCGGTTCCAGCGGTTCGCTTTGAACGCTGCACGATACCAAGAGAGGATTCTCCATTGCCTTTTACTCGGTCGATCTCTTGGTTCGCATGTAAAAATTGGGAACGTATCCTTGTGGGCTCATACTGCGCACGAACATTATCAAAACGAAATAAAGATAAATCGAACGTGAATTATCGTGATTTGAAATTCGTTCAAGCAGATTAACATATCAATCTTTTTCTCAGAACGAAAATCGCGGCTCTTCCCGTTCCTTCCGACGAATAATTCTATTAAAAAAAAGAGAAAAAAAGAAAAGAAAGTGATCTGACTTGTCGCAGCTGAAACGCCGGGAATCGAACAGAGTTTATTTCTTTGAAACTGAAAAAGTTTTGGGAATAAATAGCGACCTAGAATTGTTTATCCGAATGGAGCACGCGTGGTACACGAACCGTGCCAAAAACAGGCGAGTACGCGTAATACTTTTTATCGTTGTCATTCTAGTTTCATCGAATGTAATTGCATGTTCCGGTCTTTTTAATCCTCAACACGGCACCGTTGCATTAGCATATTTACTTTTCAAGTGTTTTGTTTTGTTTGATGTTTCCTCTTCGACACGGTGATAGCTTTTATCGCGTAAAATATACAATGTCAAATGAAAATAAAATATATTCTAACGTAAGTTATCGCGATCGCTTATGATCCGATGATAACAATTAAGGGGTTACAGGAATCGAAGAGTTTTACAAAGAATTTTAGATTCAAATACGCTTCGATTTTATTCAAAAGCTGATGAATTTTTTTACTTTACCAACGATCAATTTAACTATTAAACCATTGAACTATTAAAGTTTGATTAAGTTCGACGAGTGAACCCATGTTCGAATCCTTTGTGATTCACGCGTTGAAGAGTTTCGCAAAGAGAATATTTTCTTCGATTGTGTCGGAAACTTGGTCGCATTTTTTCCAGCTTGATAAAGTTCGAACGTATATCCAGGGAAATTTTCGTAAAGCAGAGAAGTTAAACGCTGGCCGAATAACTTGGAAATTAAATTAGAAACGCGTCTTGTCAAGATATTCACCGAGTCGCGAGAAACATCGTTTCTCGATTATTTGCAAAAATCTCCAGTCGATAATTCTGAATCTCATCCGAACATTTCATACGGATTTCATCCATTGAAACAGTGAAAATCAAACGTGATGCTTCTGAGATGATTTTCATATCTAAAGCACATCGATATTCCTCGTACGCGTTCTACGTTCATGCGTGAAAATAAAGGGAATAGAGTCTCGGTCGATTGAACAATTTACGCAGCTCGCCTGTTCCATTTTGCGGGGGTTTCGCGCGAGTGAAATGTACAACGGCGGATTTGGCAGAAAGAAACGCGAACGACAGACGCAAACATTACGGCGTTGTGTCGCGCAAGTTGAAGCGTGAAATAACGGTTGGGCCGTGGACTCTTGAAATTATTACACGATATAAAATACTCGTTTCTACGCGGCGCCAGAAGCGTTGTTCAACCGGCCAGACAATGACCGTTCATAAAATTTCGAATCACTCGCTTAGCCTCCTCTGTGTTTATTGCGCGCGACTATGCAAATTTGCTTTCACTTCGCTCCGCCGCTACAAATTTAACACTTTGATTACCAGACCGTTGCCAGGACAATCATTTTTGCATCGGTCACTGGGCCCCACCACCGACTGGTTAAATGCGCTTGTATAAACGCCGGATATACGCGATCGATCTGTCCAATTCACGTCCGCCCACTCTATGACGTACAACCGCGCGTATTAATCGCTTTTCTCGCACATCGCCGATACCTTTTATTTTTTTATCCTTTTCTTTCCTACTTTTTTAGTTTCATGTACGCTTCTTCGATGCATCTGGCGGGGAAATGGTTGACGCGAGTCGTCGACCCGTCGGCGACTACGAAAGCCGATCGTGGGACTTTTACATCGATCAGTGGGAAATCGCGAAGAACGATCGATTCCCATTACTTCGGTTTGTTTCCGACGCGACAAGCTCGATCTTATCGTGTCTTTTATTCTTTCTAACACGGTCTTTTGTTTTTTAAAATTATTTTTCCACAAATTGCGCAGCTCGCACGAAACTGTACATCGAATCGGAGGATGTTTTTTACCATCTCTTTGTCTTTTTTTTTTTTTTAAGCAATACAACACGCTTCACGCTGGCTCAAATATTTTTCCACGCAAAGCTAAACCGATATACCCATACAAAAGCAAAGAGGAAGTTTTAATTCTGCGCTGTGTTCTACACATCGACTGTCCCTCTTTCGGAAACGATCCAATCGAGAACGATAAAGTTGGAATAACAATGAGCCTCCTCTGTTGAAAAATTACGATTCCTTCAATTACATACAGCATCCCTTTGTGTGCGGAACCAGTGTGCGGGCTTTCAATCAACTAAACAAAACGCCGACACCGCTGAAAAGCAAATAAAGAGCACGTCACGTCGTATTAAAAAATAGTAATATCGGCTTTTTGGTTTTCGATTCGTATCCTCTGTTTCTATGTACTCTACCCTTCGCTATCTAACAGCTCGAACATTTCGGTCAATTTATATTAAACGATATGTTATTAGCAGATTGTACATCAAAATTATTTATTTTCAAATTTATCGTGTACTAATATTTTTTCCTTCATCGACTTTTCGATATTTTACTGCGCACGGACGATTGTAGTAATCACGAAGAATAAAACTATTAGATTTCATATATCAAAAACGAACATATGATACCTACGAATGCTGGTGTACAAGATACGCTATGTTTCTTCCGCAAAATGGTACTATTATATTTTAGAAATAAAAATAAGAAACAAACGTAGGCTGGAATCAAACAAGACTCCGATACGTTCTTATTTTTACCTATGTCTATCGTAATTTTCTAATAAAACATTGACGCGCCATCTTTTTCTTATTTTTACCATTTCGCGTGCAGTGTGTTCCGTGATTTTTCTACCGCGTTTTGTCTTCTTCCTCGAACGATGAAAACCGCATATGCTATAAGTAAATAAATTAAACGAAAATCCAGTACGTTGTAACATCGATCGAAACTTTCTAACCAAAGGCACATTTGCGCACCATCCTTTTCTTATTTTTATCATTTTGTACGTAAAAGACACGAGACACCGTGTACAATATGTAATACCGTGTTCCTTTTGGAAAACAATTTCGAACGCACGGAAATCCTGTCTACATTTCCGCGCGTCTGTGTTGCCTCTGTTCGCTGAATTCCTGTAAGCGAAAGTTGACCGCGTAATTTCATTTTGCTCCATCGAGGTTCGATCCCCGCTTGAATCCGCGCGATTTGAGACGCATAACCAACGGGATCGATGGTAACGTGACCAGAGGTCGATCACGAAATCGAAATCACCGAGAGATTCGACCCGAAGTGGTTAAACGGATCGTGACAATGACGTCGGGTCACTTCCGTGTAAATCAGCGCTTGCTGCTGCCGAATATTGCAACCTTCTGCCTGAATAATACAATAATTTATCGAGAGCATTGTTACACGGCCAGATGAAAAGTACGTGGTAGTCCGCACAAAAGTCACATTCGTGTAACCGATACTTGCGATAAATTGAATTATCATCTGGACCGTGTCCTTCCTCTCTTTTACCTTCCACTTCTTCTTCTTTGCTCTTAAAATCGTTTTACACTCGATCTTGTCTTTTTGTATCGTTAAGAAATTTTTAAGGAATCCTTGCCAATGTATGTCATTTTTTAAGTACAACGGCATTTGTTGCGAATTGTCGACTAAAGAGCAACCGGTCGGGTCAAACCGATCGGTCGATATCGCGTTCCTCGAACGGATCAACGCTCAAGGTGGAGGAGGTTTGATAGATCGAGTGTTAGAGTAATCTAGCTCTGTATTTCCACTCGTTGTATAAAAGTAACGTTTGACGTTATGAACACGGCGGTGGTAAGATCTCGTTGGGAGTGAAGTATTTCAGTCGCACGATGCGATGTCTGATGATCAACTGTCCTGCTACGTTGCTGATTCTCTCTACCAGCCGTTGGGTTTCGTCCGCCCATCGTGCCCTTCCGGCTGGTCCTTTCCCGGGATTTTTTACCTGACCTCGGAGTCGTTAGGTTTACAGCTCGGGGAGAACATGTAATTCGGAATTTCCTAAAGAAGGGAATGGGCCCGTCCGTGGCATAAACGGACGGTGACTCAAAATTGCGAACAGGATTAAACGTACGAACATTATTTGAGGTATCACGTTGTGTTCATAATTTTCGTACAATTTGTTGAATTTGCAATTGAACGACGGAATACCTAACATCGTCATATGTTGCACGTTACACTCGCAAGTCAATTCTATCGTTAATGTCATGTATCATTTTTATCATTAATTAAATCAAACATAATTTTCGTACAATTTGTTGAATTTGTAATTGAACGACGGAATACCTAACATCGTCATATGTTGCACGTTACACTCGCAAGTCACTTCTATCGTTAATGTCATGTATCATTTTTACCATTAATCAAATCAAACATAATTTTCGTACAATTTGTTGAATTTGCAATTGAACGACGGAATACCTAACATCGTCATATGTTGCACGTTACACTCGCAAGTCAATTCTATCGTTAATGTCATGTATCATTTTTACCATTAATCAAATCAAACATAATTTTCGTACAATTTGTTGAATTTGTAATTGAACGACGGAATACCTAACATCGTCATATGTT
Organism: Bombus flavifrons; assembly: GCF_040668555.2. Lineage (NCBI taxonomy): Eukaryota > Metazoa > Arthropoda > Insecta > Hymenoptera > Apidae > Bombus > Bombus flavifrons. The sequence continues at coordinate 17,811,388 of NC_138444.1, read as the reverse complement.
GCACGTTACACTCGCAAGTCACTTCTATCGTTAATGTCATGTATCATTTTTACCATTAATCAAATCAAACATAATTTTCGTACAATTTGTTGAATTTGCAATTGAACGACGGAATACCTAACATCGTCATATGTTGCACGTTACACTCGCAAGTCAATTCTATCGTTAATGTCATGTATCATTTTTATCATTAATCAAATCAAACATAATTTTCGTACAATTTGTTGAATTTGTAATTGAACGACGGAACACCTAACATCGTCATATGTTGCACGTTACTCTCGCAAGTCAATTCTATCGTTAATGTCATGTATCATTTTTATCATTAATCAAATCAAACATAATTTTCGTACAATTTGTTGAATTTGCAATTGAACGACGGAATACCTAACATCGTCATATGTTGCACGTTACACTCGCAAGTCAATTCTATCGTTAATGTCATGTATCATTTTTACCATTAATCAAATCAAACATAATTTTCGTACAATTTGTTGAATTTGCAATTGAACGACGGAATACCTAACATCGTCATATGTTGCACGTTATACTCGCAAGTCAATTCTATCGTTAATGTCATGTATCATTTTTATCATTACTCAAATCAAACATAATTTTCGTACAATTTGTTGAATTTGCAATTGAACGACGGAATACCTAACATCGTCATATGTTGCACGTTACACTCGCAAGTCAATTCTATCGTTAATGTCATGTATCATTTTTACCATTAATCAAATCAAACATAATTTTCGTACAATTTGTTGAATTTGTAATTGAACGACGGAATACCTAACATCGTCATATGTTGCACGTTACACTCGCAAGTCAATTCTATCGTTAATGTCATGTATCATTTTTACCATTAATCAAATCAAACATAATTTTCGTACAATTTGTTGAATTTGCAATTGAACGACGGAATACCTAACATCGTCATATGTTGCACGTTATACTCGCAAGTCAATTCTATCGTTAATGTCATGTATCATTTTTATCATTACTCAAATCAAACATAATTTTCGTACAATTTGTTGAATTTGCAATTGAACGACGGAATACCTAACATCGTCATATGTTGCACGTTACACTCGCAAGTCAATTCTATCGTTAATGTCATGTATCATTTTTACCATTAATCAAATCAAACATAATTTTCGTACAATTTGTTGAATTTGTAATTGAACGACGGAATACCTAACATCGTCATATGTTGCACGTTACACTCGCAAGTCAATTCTATCGTTAATGTCATGTATCATTTTTACCATTAATCAAATCAAACATAATTTTCGTACAATTTGTTGAATTTGTAATTGAACGACGGAATACCTAACATCGTCATATGTTGCACGTTACACTCGCAAGTCAATTCTATCGTTAATGTCAAGTATCATTTTTATCGTTAATCAAATCAAAATAGTTACTGCTCGCTCAAAAGATAAACATCTTGGTGAAAAAATCCAATACTACTCCACCAATCGCTGGACGAGCTCCGAAAGAAAAATCATATTGCGATCTAAAAGGTCGAAGACGGGATTCTCGAAAAACAAATTACCGTTTTATCGATGAAATTTCTTATTCGCATACACAAATATTCTTTTACGCGCTTACGAAGCAGCGATTCCAATTCCTTATAAAGGGAAAATAATGGTAATCCGTTTGTCTGCTTGAACTTTTTCGCTCCCTGGTTCTTCCACTGCTCTGCCGTCGTGCTCCCCCTCATTTATCGTTTCGTATCCATATGATATCTTGTTTACCTCTCCACTATCCTCCAGGCTTTTTCTCGGCGATGGCCCGGTCTCCCACCGGAATCGCCATCCATTTCTATTTCTTGAAGAGCGTACCTCTGTCGCCCGTTGGAATTCGTAAAAAGAAGCATTTGCGAATTAATGGTAAACACTCGGTGGTTCGGTTCCCATCGTGAGAAAACGTTTCCCCGGCAAACTCGACTAGGGAAACAGCTTCGAAAGGCAATCGTCCGCGGCGTTTTCTCTCGATTTGTCCACCTTAGATCAATTAGAGCGTCGAATTTTCCAGCTACTCGCAGTTAACTGAGAAGATTTGGAGAGCTACTATAATAAATAATACGTTCGTTTTAATGGAATTATTTTGATCGTTCGGAAAAAGTATTTCGAAAAAAGAAGAATTCCGAAGAACTGGATTCCTCCTCTTGTTGAATCCTCTTTACTTATTCTTTGTTCTTTCCTTGCTCTCGTCATTTGTATATTCATATTGTTACCGTTGCCATGTTTTGTACGTTTCATGTATTTAAAAGAATTTCATTCACTTATGGAACTTTTAGGAGATGGAATTGATTGTTGAAAAATGTAGAGCTTGTAAGACGTTGTTTCGAACTTCTGCGAAGTATCTGTATCTCATTTATAATGTAAAATGTTTTACATTTTCGAGCAGAGTTTTATTCATTGGAATCTTCATAAGATGAAGTTCAAAATTTAAAACGTGTAAGACGTTCCTTTTACATTTTTCTGAAATTCTATCTCACTGTTACGATAAAATGTAATAGTTTGTTAGGTATTGTAAAATTTCAGATATATTTCGAAATAATTGAACCTTTCGATTTAGTGGTAAAACGTGGAGAAAAGAAAAATGTGAAATTATTTAGTGGCTTTTGTATTGGAAGACTAAACACATACGATTCTTCGCAATTTTTTTAAATATAATGCCACTATAATTGGGTCTAAATTGGAACTGAAAGCGTTCCACGGAAGCCAAGGCTTGCTTTAAAGGGGCATAAAGCTTTCATTGTGCGCACTGTCGTTTCTACGGTCTCTACAATTCATCAAAGTCGAACGGATCTATTTTAAATTGAAAACGAGAAGCATATTGGGAATTACGTTTTCATTTAACCGCGTATATTTTCTCATTATTGTTTCAGTAAATGATTTAACTTCTTATTATTCTGAATTAAACTTCGTCTCACCGTATAATTTATTACGCGTTACTTTTTATGCCATTTTTATACCGATCGATTTTTAAAACATGTCGTACAAGTTCAAAACAACTATATTACTTTTTTAGTTCTATTAGAAACTGTCGAGCACTAAATGTATCGCCGTTACTATTTCATGTTTGTTGGAACATTTAGTACAATATTTGTTTGGTATAATATTCGTTGATCGTTAGAACGATGGGTAGAAATTTTTCGCATCGTTTCACTCGACAACTGTTAAACTCTAGAACGAAACTACGTATAGAAGGAATTTCAGTAATCGAAATGAACGCCAGTCATGAATGTAATAGAATTTGTTTGATGGAATTTTCATTGGTTTGGGCACAATTTCCTGTCTTCTTATTGAAACATGACAAATACATAGAATCGAAGAAATATTTCTGCAAAAGTTACGATTGACGTTATAACCGAGCAGAAATCTTTAAAAACGAACAATATAATTATGTTAAATAATAATATCGAACGAAAATATAATGCAGATGAATACCGCTCGCCTCTTTTTTTTAAAAAGATGATTCGCGATTAATTAAAAAGATGATTTTCGTTTTAATTAAAAATTTGTTAAAATTCGCATTTCATATGTTTATGCGTGAAATTCGGCTCTCTCGCAGCTTTAAATATTAATTAAGTAAAATTTCAACAGCGAAACCTACTTAATCGAATTTTGATTTTAACTGGAATTTTGTTCATTTATTAACTTCCACAGCGTAAGCTGTATTTTCTCTTATACTTCTATTCGGTAGATCGGTGAAAAACGAGGATTGTTTAACGCATTGAACGCGGAAGACGATTTCCTATTTCCTTGCGGATGATCCCTGGATAAATAGACACGTGTTATGGAAAAATAGATTTCCGACAGCAGGGACCTCCTTCGATTTTGTGTACCGCGTTGAATATGCGAAAAACATCGATTAAACGATCGATGGATCGTCGAAGGTGTATACATTTAAAAGTAAATATTTCTGTTCCACCAAACAATTCAGCACCGTTGAAAATTCAATGTCGAAAAATTGCGAGTTGTCTGAATTATTACTTCGATATGAAACAAAGTGAGATTTGTTGATAAGTGAATCGCGGGTTTCTTTTACGCGAAACAAGCATTTTTTACATCGTGTGATATCGAAAATTAGTTTTTTGCTAGAGACAGATTAAATCTGCACCGATTTTCATAGAAATTTCACGAACTTGACAAACACGCTCGTACGACCAGGAGTTTCGTAGCGATCGAAATATCGCAAGATACGAACGAACAATCGATCGAGCATTAAATCGATTCCACTCGACGACGTACAACGTAACACGATCATCGCGTAACGTACGATAAATACAATCGATGGAAGAATCGAATGTTTCACCGGCTCTCAAGCAAACTCACAGAGTTGCAATTAACAATAAAACACCTGAAAATCACAAGAAATAACAGAATGGAATCTTTCGATGATAATGTCGTTAATTAGGAAATTAGTAAAATTTTCAATTACGTTGCTTCTTCCCTTCAATAGAAAATGTTACATTATTAATTGTTAAAATTTGTTCTCCGCAATATTCGGTTTGCCATTGTTGATACGTAAAAACATCGTTCGAAACTGGATGAAAAATTCAATTCTTGCACCGAATCGTACGTTACAAATTTGTACGAAGGCAGGATGAATAAATCCTGCTTTCAAAATCATGGAAATATTCCTAATGGATCTTTAATCTTCGTTCGATCGAATGAGTATTAACGATGAAATTTTCACGGCCGCGTCCTGCGCGATATGCAAATAACGGCAACGCCATTCGCGAGTGAGTAAGAACATTTTCGTGTGCATGCGTGTGTACGGTCTTTGTATGTGTGCGTCCCCGCGTATGTATCTTCGAGTACGAGTACACGAGCTATTCGGAACGCATTTGATAAGAAACGAAAAAGAAGAAAAAGAAAAAAACAGGTCGTAAGTAAGATAAAGTAACGTAAGAGAAAAAAACAAAGTATTACGAAGTTAGAGAAAGTAAGTGACACGGGACTTATCCCGATCGGAGATTGAAAAATCATGCGCAGAAGGGGAAAAGTCGCCGTTGTACCATTAGATACGCACAGCGAAGCTTGACATTTGATAAGTTGATAGATGCTTGTGAATTTTTATAATTTAGAATTTTTACCGAATATTAGTTCTATGTACTTTAGCTACTAGCGAGTACTTGTAAATTGAACTTAAATCTGCGAAGAGATCGATGCGACCCAATAAGACGATATTTAATCGACGCAGAGCTCTTAGTGCCATCGATTATATGTAATTATAATCGATTGTAAAAGATTAATCTGCTTGCACTTGTATCGTACAAATTTTTATTTTGATCCCATTTGAAGCTATTTGTTAACTATCAAAGCTTCGAGCCATTTATTGCATTAATAATTTAAATATCGCATTAATAATTTTAATAATTGCATCGAAGATAAATAAGGTATAAAACAAACCAGCGATACTCGATTGATGCAATTTTTGTACCTGCGTTTCAGACGTACGCGGTATAAGGAATAAAGCAAAAGCTACAGAATCTATTCTTTTTGTATGTAAAATAAAACGACGATTTTTCCCGATATAATTACACAAAGTGTCTATTTCGATCTTCGATTCGGATTCCGTTTGTCAGAGTGCATGTGTGTAAAAATCGAAGAAGATTCGTGTAAAGTCTTCGGCTCGATATACTTGCTCATCGCTAATCACGTCTCATCATTCATAGTAATATATCCACGATACGGTAACGATAAAGTAAATAAGAAGACATGTCTATAAGCATCTGTAAGCTATTGGTACTATTAATGGTCGTTAACGCGGTTAGGGTGGCGCAGACACGTTGTAGGGAAATTCCATTTTCGTGGGACGGGAGAAAGGACGAAAGCGGAAAAGGAAACGATAGAAAATTAATTTAACGTCGATATTCGCTGTTCACTATTTGTAAGATTCGACAAGGTAAATACAATAAAATTCATAGTACCTAATCGATCCTGTACTTTATTTGAATTCAGCCTAACCTGTTAGGTCGATCCATAAGTAACGCGATTTTTCGAAACTTGGATTTAATAATTATTTAATAACTGATAATTAATAATAATTTGTCATGACAGAGACACGATAAATGGGACACAGGAAATGTAGCAAGTAGATGAAAAACGATTATAGAAGATGAGAGAAAATACGTTGTTAATTAATCGCTGATAAATAGATTTTTATCTTCGGTTGACATACATATTGAAAACATTCACACTGCTTATGAGATTGCCGGATAAAAACCTATTTGAATCGTTGAATAATTACGCAACGATATAATCCACAAGTGAAGCGATATTTATCAAGAGCTCTGTCAAATCTTTTGCATAAAGAATTACTTTGGAAAATTATTTAAAAAACAGTCGCGTTATTTATGGCATCGTGCAATAAAAACCTCTTCTGATTGCTGTAAAATTTAAACGGACGAGATAATCCCCAAAAGGAACGATATATATTAAGAGTTCGTTTCCAAATTCCTCATATAGAGAATTATTCTGGCAAATTACCTACAAACTTTTGGCAATTAAAGTACCCGTTTCCAAATATCACACGCAACCAAGGTTTCAAGCGATATTTATATTTCGCGTTCCAAAGTGCAATTATCAAACATAGGAAATTTTATTCATTCCGAAGAGGTTCGTTCTCCAAATAATTATGATCGAACGTGCTCATCACGGTGTGCCATTGAAGCAATCGCGCGATATTAATTTAACGCGTGACCCGACGCTTCATTCCTAATATTTCTATCACCTCACGTACGCTTTAAACCCATTTTCTTTCTCCGCCATCGTGCCGGCGTAATTTGTTCGATCGAAGAGCCGGAAAACTCGATAGGCTCGCACGTTCGCGAGATTCTCTTCCCCGTAAGCCTATGTCCTGGTACACTTGACACGAAATTTTACGATACTACACGCTTAACGGTGAATTTATTCTGAAGCAGGTCTTCGTCACAGTACCATCCACGGTCTCAAGAAGAAGAAGAAAGGAATCAGGTCAGCACCGCAATAAATCGGCATACGTACGCGCGGTCGTGAGAGTTTTCTCATTTCCATAACTTAGCATGCGGCGCGGTTATGTAGCCGAGACCTCAAGGAGGCCTTTCAGGCCTCGCCGCTGTCGCATTCATATTCGACCGGTGGAAACGCAGTTAATTTTTCAGAATCATCGTCCCGGCTAAGGAAATTACACGATCAAAAAGCACGGAATGCGTCTTAATTAAACGCGCTGTCCCGAAAATCGCATCTCTGGCCATCCACCGAGACAACGCACGATGCAGAAATAAAAGCGTAACAAGTGAACGTACCTTCGGATAGAACAAAATATAGGAGCAGAAGTTTCCGCTGTTCGTCACTTCCAATACGTGAACGAAAATTGTTTTCTACAATGTTATTTAATGCTTTGATTGCCACGTTCGAGCGCTTCAACTTCTTACAATTGTAAAAATTGAATGAGAATTGACAGTTAGGGCATTTTGAATATAACCGATAAATAGAAGATACTTTGAGATAAAAAGCCTCCCATTTAACGATTAAATATTTTTATTAGAACATCGATAAAAAAAAAATGGGAACAAATCTTGCATCTAACGGTGCACTGTGTTAAAACACTTTAAACATATAATAAATGTGGCTCGTCGATACAACCTGGACGATAGGTGGTCACCTTTTTGGTTCGATTCTTAGCAATTTTTCATCCCAACTGTTTAACATTTTTTTTATACCACTCTCTGCAAAATTTTCCTGCCAGATACGCTTGCCCTTCTTTCTTCCGCGTTTCGCGTCGCGATCTTTGTCGAATAAGTATATTTCACGGCTCTGGTGAATGGCACCGTGTAAGGTGCATTGCGATTGCCATTCTAAAATCCGATACCTCGATTTTTGTTTTTGTCGCTCGTTTATGGAGTATCATCGCGTTTGGAATTGATGTATTTAACGATAACTCTAAAGCTAACTTTATGTACCACTCGAGGGTTCTTCTATGTGGTGTAGAATACGCTATCGTTCGATCTGATAAATCTACGACACATGTTCCTCTGTTGTGATCTACCACTACCATCGGTTTATCGCAAACATAATTTTTTCACCTCTACCATTTTAGGCGAATGTTTCGTCGAAATTATAAAAATAATCCTAATACTGTTTACTAATATCTTCTACGCGTTTCAACGATATATTCTGCACGTTTTGCTTGCGACGAAATAACGAAAGCGAATAGTTTGTTGAAATAAACGAAGCCTCGTTACGATATGTCGCTATCATCTATTACCAAGGCGCCACGATGGTCATTCGTGACCACCAATAAGATAAACGGTCCATTGGCGAAGAACGTTGTCTTACATCGTCGATTTATTATTATTTTGTCATTATATGCTCCGAATAACAAAAATACTCCCGTGGCGTGCTGAGCGAAACGTGTGATTTCGACGTGGCAGTCAAAGCGTTAAGCTGTTAAAATTTGAAATTGATCAACAAATTCTTGAAACGCTTTAGTATCGTTTAAGATGTTCTATTTGAAAAACGTGAGTGTGTTTAATACGTTTTTGCTTAAGGCTGAAGCACAAATGATTGATAAATAATACGATATAGGATTTTTTAATTTTAGTGTATTAATATTAGTGTATAATGTATAGTCATATTTAATATAATCAGCATTAATTAAGCAATTGAGTTTACAGTTTGTGCAAATATAATTAAACGTATACCAACAAAGTGGAAATTATCTTTCATGAATATTGCATAAATTGCATACGATATTGACGAACAAACACGTCTCTATGTTGCCTAATTAACCGCTATGAATGCGTAGCTCTTTGTGTATCGGTAACATCACGACATCGCAATCTTTCATAATAATTCAATAATAAACTCAATCAATAATTCATACTTCCATAATTCAACTTCTTCGAATTAATTCCACTCACTTTACATTCGACTCAAACAACGATAAAGTAATATTATATTACATATACGATAATCTTTCCAAAATATATACTGTTTCAATAAACAATTTCTCTAAATATTCAATCACGATTTTAAATATCACAGATGCGATAAATGGAAAATCTGCATTTGTACAATTTCTAGCCGTATAATTTTTATTTCAGTCAGATTCGTGCCATTTCTCTGCTCTTTGCGGTGGAACAGAAGCAAAAAGGGAATAGCCTTCCGTCATAATTTCGCATCATGATGGCACGATGCTACTATGTCGTGGTTGGAATCTCTGGACGCATGCCGGTGGTCGGCCATGTATCATCGTGACACAACTTCGCTGCCTGAATTTACAAAAAAAAGGAAAAAAAGACAGGGGTTGGATGACTAGGGTGCGTTCCCACAGACATCTAATTCTTCAGCCGCCCTATTTCCTTAAAAAATGTAACGACTTGTCGACGTCCTATTGAAATTACGATTTTACCCATAACGATAAAATTCATTAGAAAAATACGAAAATACCATCTCTACAAATGCATTATTCGAATAAATTCTTCCAAACATGGACAAAAATCTCCTCCATAGGAATTAAATTCCACCCTTTCCCTTTTAATTGACAATAAAATTACACTGGATTGCGTTACAACGTTTCGCCTTTTCTAAGATTAATTTTCCCGTATTCCGATGCTAATTCACGTTGGTTAGTTTATATTCATACGCGTGCGAGGCGCAGATATTTTTGCATATTAAACGAATCACTTCATATTTCTGCTCCCTGTAAAGCACGTACATAAAAATCCAAATTGGTAAATCTGTTATTCCTATTAGGATAAATTTCAGAGTCATTTATTACGAGGGAACGTTTAACGCGGAACAGATTCGGCTAGTTTTTCACTAAATTAGAAAATTACATCTCACGGAGATTTAATTAAATTCGGTGAATCCGTGGCACTGACCGTAGGACGACGAGAAGTTATTGCGCGAGAGCGTAATCGCAGAAACTAGCCGACCAGACGAAAATAAATGCGTTTTGGCCAGACTGTCACGTGATTACGCGACCATAGTATTCGTTACAATGAAGAGTGACTTCTGTTTGATCATCCGCGTATTTACGTCCAAGAAAAATTACTATGTTCCAAGACGAAGATTTCTATACTTTTCAGGTTGATGATTGAAAAGTGAAACACCCAGTATTTTCGGTATTTTCATATTTTTCGTGTCTTCTTATTTATGATGATATTCAAGATGCGTTACTTTATTTGCAAAATGATGGTATTTACTTTTGGTTACGGGATTGAAATCTAGTTACAGCCTCACGAATTATTTTAAAATGAAATTTTCTCTTTTATAATCCGGCTTGTCGGTATCCTGAGTACGAGTAAAATAAACAAGCGAAGAATAAATTAATTATAATTTAAGTTCATTCTTCTACAAATTATATTCGACGAAGCTAAAATTGTCTCTGATTTTACAAAAATATCGATGGTGGAATTTCAAATGAAGTTTTCTCGATGTAACGTTAAATTTCACAGTTGTAAGTAGTATAGGTCGACCATTTATTCTCTCGGTTTCTCTAGTTTCTCCCCTCTGTGCCGTTAATGGTTGCGAACCATAAAGGTTGTGAACTAAATAGCGAGTACCTTTTTTCATTTTCTCAGTAATAATAGCTTAACAAGAGAAACTTTTCGAACTTTACCAGGCGATCGTAAAATAAACGAACGTGATTTTAACATTCGAAAATCAGAAATATATCAAGACGTATATAATTCCAGGTGGTGGTTATTTATATATGGAGAAAATATTCAGATTAATAAATATAGTACTCTCATCGCGATTAACTATCGTAGAAATTCATCCTGTTCCAAAAAATCCGGCCAATTTCGACCCCATTGTTAAGATCGATGAATAAGATTAGGATTTCTATAATCGTGTTCAAACATATTCAGGTTCGCTGATAACGCAATAATGGTAGTGAAAGGCTTTCATCAAAACCGACTGCCATTAACAAAGAGCGAATACTGGTGAATCTTACGAAGGAAATAATCGAAAATCTGACGCGGTGTAAATCAAAAACGTGCCTTCGCGCTCCATCTCCATATAGAACATTGGAAGAACTCTACGTTTGTTCAACCAAACACATTTAACTGCCTGAAAAGCTCCGATGAACTAAGAATTTGGAAGATATTTGTAAAATACCGAATATTCAATTATTGAACGATTTGAAGCATTCTAAATTATGAATCATTTTTTATTCTACTGTTCTATTGTTTACTGTACTTTTATTCCACTATTCTACCATTCTACTATTCTATTAGGGTCTGCAGGTATATTCCAGTTTTGGATTATCGGTAAAATATGGACAATTTTTTCGACGGACATCGATAAACTTTTAAAAGATGTTGACAAACTGAAGGGAACTTTAGTTTACAAATAAAGTTTATTGTTCGCTGTTTGGTTTATTTTAAGTGGAATGACAATTATTAATGGCGCATAATATCGCGTAATAGATGGTATAACTCGCATGGCAGTAATCGATATTGTATAACACAACAATGCGTGACAGTGTGTGGTGGTAATGAATGCCATGTAATACATTGTGTCGACGCCATTGCATAACACATTGCTCTGACAATTAACAATTTGATATTCATATGTTACACGAACACACTCCAGAGAATATCGTTTTCTAAATATTGATTTGACAGATGGCGACATTAATGGAAGGGACGATGAAAAATAACTTCTACTATTCCAGGGATGAAACGATATTCCGTAGCTATTTAATTAAAATGGAAATAGAGAATGTAATAATCAAAGCTACTACATACTCTGGATAAATTAATACCTCTGTCAAACTGAATCCTTCATTAATATCTCTCCGTACATTAGCTGTATAGTGTAATCAATATACGGTTACGAGCATTACGTAATATTTGTTTACCATAGTAACCGTAATAATAACGTCGAATAGAAAGCCCGTGAATCAGAAATCAGAGAAATTCATCTCCTGCTCGAAAGTTTTACCACATCTTCTATATTTGATAAAAATTTTTACCTTCCACGTGGATTACGAATTTTAAATTGTGCGCATCTTTTAATAAAATCGTTAATCTACTAGTAGCATATGCTTTCGTTATCGTATAAACTATCACGTTAAATTTCATATGAAAACATTATTTATCTAGAATTTTTCCCAATTTCAAAGCGAACGCATCTAATATCTGCTCCGAGACTTTTGAGCTGGCAAAATTTAGTCAAAATTGGAAGACAACCATACAGCAAAGAAATATTGGCAATGCTTTGATCCATAATACGTGTAAAATCAGATCGATTACTTAATAGGTAACGATAAGCCTTATGGAACAATTGCTAATTGTAAACATAAAAAATTGAAAAATATTAATATTATCGCACGATCGCTGGTGACTTTCTTCCAATGATAATTACTGTTTACTTATAATAATCGCAGTTTACTTTTTACAATCTACAGAATAGCGAGACGCGATTCAGAATACACGTGTCTCGACCGTCTTGTATTTAATCGATAACCCAGATATCGATCGAACACCGATCGTTTCCTTGATTTCCCTTTTCGATTTGACGTTATACACTCGACCGTTAAATACTGACAACGATATAATCCACGAACTTCTATTAACTGTACCTATCGATTGATAAGAACTACGAATATTATTCAAAGGAGCGTTTCAAAATAAAATCTATCAGCGAACTAGTGGAACAAGCGGTATAAACCAGAATGAAACGTAGAAGATGTAACAGGCTTAAAATTGCAGGATGGTCGGATCATTTATCGAACGCCAGTCTCGGTTCGATAAGAGACCAAGGAATGCACTTGATAGGGTTTCATCGGAATTCGAAACAGGCCCGGGACTGAAGCAAGAGTAGACGATCTCGCGTTTGCTCGTCTACATGCATATACAGGTAACAGCGTGCACGTAAAGGATGCACGTACAAAGCCGTGTGTACACGTATCGGTAGTCACTATGTTGCCTGTAGTCTCCTGTGTATGTACTATTACAGTGTATATAATCGGTACGGGTCAACACGTCGACAGAGAACGTCCATTACTTCATCAAACCCCGGTCATCGTCGACGGATCCGTCCACCGCCAATTTGCCAACAATAGCGACACTGGACCGTGTATATAAACGGCTTGACACTTGGACCATCCCAAATGGGACACCTTCCACCGACTATATTGCCTCAGCCAGCTGTACATTCTGCTCTCCTTATGGCTGACTTCTCCTCTCCTTAACTTACGTCATTACCGATGATTACGCCACTCTTATTAGCTTGTGATAGAGATTTGTATTTATGGAGCAATTTCGAGCGATTTTCTAGTCATTTGCTTGTCAAAGTGGTCTGATTTATTGGGAAATACTTGGATAATTCGACTTTTGATGAAGCGTACTCGGAACGTTTGACAGATTATTGGTTCGATAAAATTGTAGGTGTACGATAACTTTGTCTAGACAACAGAGGACGAACGTTAGTATTAGTATTAGGAGTATTTTATGAGGAAATAATACACGCACAACGTGTTTTGTTTTATGTTATTTTGTCGCATTACGTACGATCCATTTTCTTCTGTTGAAATAAACACAGCGATATTTCACAGACTTGGTTTCGCGTTTGTACGAAGGTGCACTGTTATAAAACACACGTTTACGAAAGAAAGACACTTTCCTAATACTATGTTAAATCTGATAGAATTGATTTATCAGATGAATCACAATTCCGCGTGTGTAGAACGCGAACGTTTATACATTTTTAGGAAATTTAAAGCTGTCAAAATCCACAGAGTTCGTACAATATAGAGGAGCATATGAAACAAAAGTGGAGATATTTAACGAACGAAACAAATTTCTTTAGTTACGTTTGTAAAAATATAAAAATGAATACGGACGAGTATTTTCAGCTTTCGTTAATTCTATGAAACTTTATGATCATGCCTACGTTCTAAAACTATCCCACGACTAAATGCAGCCTCGTCATTATAATAATCCAACCTTCTTCTTATCGTCTTGCTAAAACTCACTCGTTCGCGAAACAATTACGAAGTAAATTTTCTCTTGCCAATATATCTTCCTTCGTCCATCGTCTTCGCTTCAACGCGGTGTCCGCAGTTCTTTTAATGGTCTTTTCCCATTTTCATACCACCGACCAGATGTTTTAGGGCGTAGAAAGTCAGCGGCCGGAAGGTCGGCAATCTTCGGTTAAGTAAACCCACGGGTCGGTTTAATTGCATCGTTTAATCGCGGCAGGTGGGCCGCGGGATTAATTATTTAAAGCCCCTTAGGCTAACGTCGAATTAATGGACACAGCGCCGCAATGCCACCGCGGCATCGATAATTCTGCAGTTCTGTGGCTTCTCCCATTGGTCCTGGGACGCGTGCCGCTCCTACGACATGGGCAACCGGGCTACGTATCTCGTCCGATGCTTAACCATCGCCTTTCTGGCGATCTGTTTGTGCGGTTGCTTCGACCATCGAACAACATCCTCTTCAAGGAAGCTGCTGGCAAAGATCGATCGGCTTTACGTCGTCGTCGAGCTGACTTCTCCCAGTTTCGAATTAACGAAGCAGAAATGTCTTGCCGTGGTCGTTCAACCCGTTCATTGCCATCGTGCCAATGTTCTTTGTCATAAAACCATTCACATTGTTTGAACGCGTACAGTGGAAATATTTGAACATTCGACATAGAAAACCTTGATACGTAACAGCGTATTATGCGCGTTATGTAAAACATTTTGAAATTTAAAAGTTACAGGGTAGTTTGTTGGAAACACTGTCTTCGATTTTTCCCTCTAGAGTTTACCGCAATTAATAATTTTTCAATTACTTTCCTCCGCGAGGTTTATTAATCTAATACAGCGTAGGAAAAGAACGAAGGAACAAAATTCATTATCATCGCGTAGTGTACAAAAGAATAACCTAGGGGGAATTAATTATTCCCGGATAGTGTACTAATTGAGTTGTTCCCTCTAAAAGTGTTGTTTGAGTTAAAAATATATAATTTATCTAATTAAAACTTCTCCAAAGCTTTCAGAACTTGGAGAATAAAAAATTACACTTCCCCCGTGAATCAGAAATGGAACATTTCGAAGATTAAAAAGTTTCAAGGAACTTGAATCGATGATTTTTATCCTGGAATTAAACAGTGAAAATCTAATGGACGTTACCTTTTATCCAATTGTTACGCGGCTTTCGGAGTGGACAGGTCGTCAAATTTTTATAACGAAGCCGACGCATGAAACTTTTGATTACAGAGCACGCGAGAATATTTTATTTCACGGTCAGTTCGTAGCGTTTACGAGCAATAACGCGACAATTTTACGGATCAAACCCTTCACGGTAAGAAACATAACTGTGCGCCTTGATAAAATTATTGTTCTCTTGGTTTATGAGTGCACGAACAAACGATCTTTATCGTCGGAACAAAAGAGGGACCGCACTCGAGCATTTTTCTTTGAAAGGAAAATAAACGAGCAGGCGATGTTCAATGCGCCAAGTGGATCGTAAACATTCGATGCATAGGCGACGGTCTGGTCGTAGAATTTGAAAAAATAGCCTGAAACTTTCAATTCGATTATTTTACCATTGAATTTCTTTTTTAGCGAATGCACCGCTACGCGTAATTCGTAGATATAATATCGATTATGCGTATTAACACAAGCTATAAGTAGATTTATTCAAAATGTTTATATTATTCTAACTACTAAATGTACAAATTATGTAGAACGCATCAAGTCATGCGATATTTGTGCTAGAATAATTTATGAAGGTACCGAAATGTAAATTGTTCCAACCACTCATGAAGCACAATGACGTATATATCTCTTCTGTAATGAAATTCTCAATGTAGAGTGGACGATGATTTTAACGCAAACGATTACTAGCTGCTGCACATCCTGTGCAAACGGAACAAATGAAATAGGAATAGAACATTAATTTCGTCTCAGATTAAAACTTCTCGATAATTTTTCAAAGTAAATAACACTGATATTTCAAATTATATTCTGTCGGGTAAAACACGAAAGGAATATCAAAGTGAGTTACAGCCAGCCACATTGATCAACTTTATGAATCGAAAAATAAGGAACAACGATGATATTACAAATATTGTCTTTTTAAATTCACATCAGAATTTACCATTATTTACGCTGTGTTCTTGCGATGGATGAACTTGAGGAAATAAATCATCTGTTTCTTAAACTTTTTAATCGTATAGTCAAATAATGAAATTAAGAAATTGATAAAAGGAGGAAGTTGATCAATTTGGCTTCTAAGAGGCTCGTTTGAACGACGTAAATGAAACTGATAAAATTTGGATTAATGTTAAATAAACAAACTTTGATTACATAAGTATAACTCCGATGCACCAGGAAAATAGTTCCAAGTAACGAAACAACATAAATAGTTTCCTTACGTCGTCCAATAAGACCGCATTTTTCAGAAACAAATTAATTACGTATCTATTTATCGATTTCGGACCCTGTTCGATACCATCGGATTCTCTCGAACAAGCGTTATAACGAACAAATATAATTATAATCTGAAATTCGACCAAACTTGCAGGAATTGTTTCCCGGCAACTACACCGATACTCATTGAACATTAACATCACAATGAACTACAGTTATTAAATTCCTTTCGAAGTAATTACAGCGAGAACTTTCGCCAATGAAAAGCTTAATCGAATCAACACTGACCGTTCGATGCGCTAAAATTCCATGTTTAAATTCAAAAATACGATCACAATTTTTTCAGGAATTATTATTTTTCATATTACTTGACACGACGGATCAGATCCGCAGACTAAAATGACCCTTTAGATTTAAGCATTAGATTCAACTGGAATCAAACGTACTATAAACTCTTCTGATCCAAGTTACAGTATCACGCCAAAATAATTTACTTATAATTCTCAATGAGAATTGATCGTAAAAAGTCTACCAAATAAAAAAAAAATATATTTTTCACAGGGAACATATACTATAGTTCTTATTGTTCATCTTTATCTATTAGTTTATATTTCTTTATACAGGGTGGTTGGTAACTGGTAGTACAAGCGGAAAGGGGGTGATTCTGCGCGAAAAAAGAAGTCGAAAATATAGAATAAAAATTTTTCATTTGAGGCTTTGTTTTCGAGAAAATCGACTTTAAATTTTCGCTCGGTACGCATCCACTTTATCGCGTCTCGTTATAACGGACCTCACTGTAGATCGTTGTCTCGATTGAATGTAACGTCAGCAGCATATTTCGATTTCTTACAAAACAAACTACCGGAATTATTAGAAGATGTACCGTCGAGAACTAGAGGAAGTTTAATTTTTCAACAAGACGGTGCACCGCCACATTTTAATCGTCATGCGAGAGATTTTTTAAACCAACATTACCAAGGCTGGGTTGGTCGTGCTGGAACAATAGCTTGGCCACCACGCTCTCCTGACTTAACTCCGCTTGACTTTTATTTATGGAGCCATATTAAATCAATTGTCTATTCTGAAGAAATCGCAAGTTGCGAGCAATTGAAAGAAAAGATCATTGTAGCTTTTCATACTTTAAAACGATCGAATACGTTAGAAAGCGTTCATAGAAATTTAATTAGAAGAGCAGAAGTACGTGTTCGGCAGAATGGGCAACATTTTCAGCAATTTGTGTAATAATAAACTTTATGATTACTTCGTATTATTTCATTATGTATTCCTAATTTTCCGTTACGGCAAAAACAAACTTAAACTGCGATAATATCCATCGAGACAACGATCTACAGTGTGATCCGTTATAACGAGACGCGATAAAGTGCACGCGTACCGAGCGAAAATTCAAAGTCGATTTTCTCGGAAACAAAGCCTCGAACGAAAAATTTTTATTCTATATTTTCGACTTCTTTTTTCACGTAGAATTACCCCCTTTCCACTTGTACCTCCAGTTACCAACCACCCTGTATATTATTCTATATTATATCCCATCTTGTTCTATTCATACACGCTCGCATCTTTTCAATAATATATTGATTATATCGTAAATGATCGTACAGGATCGACGCGAAAGAAAACTGCAGATGATGGCGTATTTGTGAATTAAATTTTCATGGTCGCGGATATAACATTCGGCGTTGTTACGCAAAATCCGGTAAAGGAGCACGTTATGATCGGTAGTATCGCCGCGTTTGACATTCGTTTAATTAATTACTTTGCTAATGAAATTTTTTATTGCGGGTCGCGATACCGTATTATGATTGAAGTCGTTTCGACCGTTTAAGGGTGGCCCGGGTGGCTTTACCGACGAACAGAAATGTTTTTGTTCCGGTTAAACTCACGATGCTCAACGAAACTTTAAGCTTCCTTGGGAAACTGTTCTTAGGGAAAACCGTTACACGAGAAACCCGGCAAAGTTGCTTAAGTAACTAAAGAAAATTCTTTGCTGGTGTACTCAGCCTTCTAATGCAGACAGAATTTGCCACCGAGTTAATTCCAAATACCAGTTTCAGCAGGATTCTTTTAAAATAAATAGAATTATACGTATACGAAGATTCAGACCAATTAGCTAAAATCTAATATCTTGGAATACCTTGCACACTGTTTCTGGAAATCATGATTAAAAATTCGACGTTATATGACGATTATTTCATTGTAAATAATTTTAAATGACTTAACGATAATCTAACTTTACTTATCTTTAACATTTTGCTTTCCTTCCATTTCTTTCTCTCCATCGATAAATACGTATACCTGATAGTTTTATGCGAACCTTAAAAGTACAAAAATGCACAAAATGCTTACAATGCGCAAAGATACTTAACGTAGAATATTCCCTGTAATTTCTAACGAGCGAAACAAATTTCGGTGTTTTTCAAATTCGAAATATTTCAGCGATTTTTGGTATATTTCTTTGCTTGTATTTATAGAAATATGTATACGTATAAAAATCCGTAACCAAATAATAAATAACAGTGTTCGTTAAAAATCCTCGGTTCCATAAACAGTCACTAAATTTCTGCGTCACATCGAAGTACAACGAAATTGGACACAAAAGAAATGAGTTGTCAAACGAACACGAGGGAAAACGATCGGCATCGAGAAATCTCTCCTGAAAATCTGACTGGAAAAACAGAGACAACCTCCGTTCATTTTTTGTCAGGTCGTGTTGGAAGCAGCGTTTCGGTATTCTCCAGGGAATCCCCCTCCTTCTCCGCGACGTTCTTCCTTTCGAACTAATGAGATCGAATCAGGCCAAGGTATGTTCCCAGAGACCGATAGCAAGGATCGAACTACGCTTCCTTAATTTCGTTATCCTGCGATGAACGCATATATCAAAGAGGTCGCGTTCGTGACAAACTTCTTGATTATCCACGGGTGCACTCGCCATGGGGTGAAACGAATGGCACACGGTCGCGAAAAACAGGGAACTAACGCGGAATTAACGACCATTTGGAAAGCTCGATACGCGACACAAATCTAATCGCATCGATCTTTTTTCGTATTGGTTGCACGGTTTTGCTCGAGTTCCATCATAGACACGAAATGAAATCAGAGAAACGTCGTAATTAGAATTGTAAATGCCGACAAAGACTCGTTTCCTCTAACTTCGAGCACATTGTCGGATCATCGTTAACAGATCACATCGATATTGATACTTCTGCGTCTAATGACGCACACGTTGCGTCATCGATCGTTTTCGAAATAATTTGCCATTGGAGGAAAAATCCGAATAAAGAATTCTACCTCTTCGCAAGTCTCCGGTATAATTCTTATTATCGTACTAATACATGTAGGAATGTTATATTATAAGTTAATAGAAAACAGTATGATAAATACAATATCGTTGCACTCACACGAAATCGAATATAATACCGCGTTTCGCGTATTCGTTTCTCATTAATTCTACGACACAACAACACAAGGAACTTCACACGACCACGATAAATTCAACTCTGACAGCACTTTCCACGCTCATTTTTCTCTTAACGAACCTTGGTAACGCTCACAACACTCCTTGTCAACATTAACATATCTTGACAACGTTTATAAACAGTTACCCCTCACGCCACGTCCTTCCCTGACGTCACACCATCCTACATACATTCAAGTCATTTTTCATTCTAATCATCCTTAGCCTTTTTATAGTTATTTTGACGTTTGTCAAGATGAATATTATCTAGCCACAACGAACAGTCTCTGGTTTTCTCTTAAGGCGCGAAAGCGTTAATTATTACAAGTTTCGCGATATTTGTCTCCCCGTTACTCTTTATTCTAAAATAATTACAAATATGGTGAAATAATTACAATAATGGCTTAGGTGCTTGTTACTCTATAGATTATCGTCATCGTTAATGAAACGTAAAAATTTCTTAATTCGAAACTTGATTTCTTCGATCACGCTCGTGGCAAGAATCGGGTCACGGGAGAGATTACTCGTTTGACATTGTAATAAGTACAAAAAAAAAAAAAAATAAAAAAGGAAGAAGAGAGTAGGAGGGGCAGCGAGAAAGAAACGAATAAAAAATGAGCTGAATATCGAGAATGGGGAAGGGCAAACAGTATCTACGCGTTCGGGACTTTTAAATTACTTATCTTCCGGTGTAGCCGGCCACCAGATAAAGGGGATGACCCGAAACTCTCGTTAACGCATTAATCTTTTCTGGATCCTCGCGTTTCTAGTCATTTTTTGCACGACTCACACGGATTCACGGCACAGAAAATGATTTTCAGCCCTCGCCTCCGCTTGACGATTCCACTGCGCCCGAGCAAACTAATTGCCTCCTAATCGCGTTCGTGCAAGTCCAGGCACCTAATAATTCTTTTTTCACAAAGTCGCCCAAATGATTTCACGACGCTTTTATGAAAAAGTCGACGAGATACGAGGTATATTTAAAAATATGGAACCCGGGTAGAAAATCATATTTTTTACTAAATATTATAACAAGTACTGTACTTGGGGCATTCTACGTATTTTTACATCTTTCAACTTCCTATAAATGCAGAAAAATCCGCAGTCAAGGTGTAACCTACATTTGACGCATTTATCTCGCGATTTTCGCTGTAATCCTCGCAGCTGGGATGCCGATCGTTGCTCGGATGCTGTATGATCGGGATTATTCGAATATTCGTTTTATTTTCTGATGCCAAGGCAATTAATTCTTTATTATTACTTTCTGATACTAGCTAATAATAGCAAGCAGACGATGTATATCCATTTACCCTGAGGAAGTGACACGTATAACAGTAAATAGCAAAGTCAATTTAAAAAATAACGTTTGTAATGTTTCTTTCCTCTACTTATGGACACATACTTTACATTTTCTGCCGAATATATTTTCTCAAACTTCTAATTACCGTCTTTGAACCATCGTATCAATGTACAAAACACACTCGTCCGCTTCGGACATCCCGACATCAATCGGAAACCGACTCTTCCGAGTTCGTACGAAGTACTATAGTTGCCTGGAACTCGTTCCGTGTTCCAAGGTGGAGCAAGTTGGACCGCAGCAACGCGGCAATATTCCTTGACCGGAGCGTCACCTGTCAGACCTTATCCCTCTGAGAACCACCTTAAAAGAAACGACAGAGTGGCCGCGATCCTTTCCATTTGCAAATTAAACGACCACGTCCTTGATTTCAATCCGTGAAACCCAATCTCAGCTTCCCTATTGTATCCGGGACTTAAGCCCGGCAACTAGGCGTTTAATCTTAATCGATCTCTCGAAAGGCAGATATATATCCGTGTCCTTTTCTCCTTTTCCTCCCTCTCCGGTAACTCGGCTTCCTTTCAGGAGAGACCGTCTCCATTCCGCTTCCTTTTTCCGACACCTTCTTTTCCGATCTCACCCGACTCTCCTCTCATCTTCCGCCATCCACCGATTTCCAACTCGAGAGTCGCTCTCTCTCTCTTTCTCTCTCTTTCTTTCTCTCTCTATCTCGCTTTCTCTCCCACACTCTGTTCGTCTTCCGTTGGTCTCCTTAAAGCTGGGCGTCGTTCCCTTTTGCCTCGTCTTATCTTAATGGTTCGCCCCGGCAATCGAAAGTTTAGTTATTATCGCAGCCGTTGTCGCTCCGGTTCCGCGAGCCGACTGCAGCCGGATCCCATGAAAATATGGCGGCAGATAGGGTGCAGGAAATTGCCGGTACGACGCGTACCCGATTCCGCGGTCGAGCGACCGATCCTCCGAGAGATTCGCTCCGGGAACGATCTGCAGCTACGTTGAAAAGGAAAGTTGTATTGTCGCCTCTCGGGATAATGGAGTTCCCCGCTTCCGCGAACTTTATCGCGAACCTACGGCCACGGCATCGTGATGCGCTTTATAGTTAACGACGTTTCAAAGGATTTCGTTTCGTTTCGGTTCGATTCGGCTGGGTTCTGCGGTTTCGCCATGTTCCAATTTTGAAGAATATTTCATCACAATTTGACTATTAATACCAGGAGTTAATACCACCGGTCGATACGAATAGACGAACGTGAACTCTAGAATAATCATTGTAGCGAGTCATACAGTAGAATAGCGAGCGTAAAGTTGAACAGTAGCATCGAGCGAGCGGTGATAACGACCGGCGTACGCTATCTCTGTACTTGTATTTAAAGTGATTTTAATATGCACCGACTGTTACAATTTTGTCATCCGTCTCTTTAATAAACCAACACTTCTAACAAATACGACGAAGTTTGTATTATAACACTAGAGATCAGTAGACTGCGAATGTTTACGTAAATTTATATTTTCATGATCGCAGCTAATTGCAGTGAGATTTTCTATTGAATATTTGATTAACGATTCGACGAAATCTCGAACGTTGCGAATGTTTGCGCGATCGATGAAATTGTCGTTTCGGAGAAAGTCAGGGAAATATGCAAGGTATTTCTTTGAAAATATGCTAATTTGAAAAACTACTTTCTTTTCGTCTACAACACTACGCAAACATCCTAAATCGGAAAACTGCGTGTACGCGACACACGTACCGCTGTACGATCAACGAAACGTAGCAATAAAGTTGGACCATTCGCTCTACGTAACAGCAATTTACGAATGAACGCTTCGACTCCGCTTCAACAATTTGAAAGTGGATTGAGAAAAACTTAAGCGAGACGTTATACGCGGAAAGTTTACGTTTCTACGGATTCATAACGCAACCTCGGCTGGCACTGCTTTAGAATATTCGTTAACGAATAATTCGTCTGCGAAACTTAACGTAACAACCGTGCGCGTGTTTTGGCTCGGTTGTAAATTCCGTGCGCGGAATTTTACTCAGTGTGCTCCATTTCGCGCTTAATGCGCTAATTTTCGCTACATCCGAATGCACGTCCGTATGTTTCAGGCTCGCGTGTAAACACACGTCCGCTTTATCCGGCATAGCTTCGCCATTACATCTGTTTGCCTGCAACTTAGCGCAGTAACCTTAGTTACGTCTGAGAGCGTGTACACGTGCGCGAGAACGCGGCCAGACCGAGTGGACTGTAAATCGTCGGGGAACATGGGACGAGACAGCGTCTTTTTGCCGAATGTCTGTGTACAGTCTGCTACCGACTACCGCCAGCGAATTTGCGATAGCGCGATAGTCAAACACGAAGTAAAGCTACATTTAAATTGCTATTTAGGTCACAGGAGAAAAATATGGTAAATATAATCAATCCGAATTTTGCAGACAATGTTTATCCTTTGAATATATCAGGTTGTCCGAAAAGTTTCTTTCGTTTTATGAGGAAATAATAGACGCACAACGTTTTTGGTTTTATAGTATTTTGTCGAATTACGTACGATCCATTTCGTTCTGTCGAGATAAACACCGCGACGTTTCACAAACTTGGTTTCACGTTCGCACTGTTGTAAAAAACTGTTAGAATTTAATCTTGGAATTAAGATTAATAATCTGTGGAAGACACGATGTTTGTGTTGAAATAATATAATGTGATATTTATTAAACAATTATTACAGTAAATGTAAGTAAGTGTTGTGGAATGTAGACAGTTGGCTAGTTATTCACAGACTGACTGACTTAGTGACCCATGGTCCTTGAGAAGGTTTCGAACCCCACTCTCTAATGAGTGTAACCTGTGTGGATGTCTGTGTAGCGTCACATGTGCCATAGAACCTTCTAGTAGCTTCTCGACGTGCCCATAGAGAATGTTCCATCCATATCCTTACGCTTCTTCCGCCGAATTCTCGAAAGAGCATGCAAGTGCTAGGCAGCGCGGTACATCTCACGAACGCACGCTAGTGGGGATATCGCTGGACAACGAAGGGAAGAATCCGTACGATCAATCACCTCACCTGTATGCGATTAATATCGTTGTATTCCAACAAAAACACGCTTGCGAAAGAAAGACACTTTGCGGACAACCTAATGGAAAGTTTTATAGAAGAGCTAATTTTAAGATTAAACAACCGAATGGAAATTGTCGTTGTTATTTGTAGGTCGAAAAAATGTAATCTTTCCGTTTCACGATGTCCAACTTCAATTTAATGGGAATTTTTCTAAAAGTGAATATCCGCGAACGTAAACTTCGATTTTGAAGTTGAAAGTTAACGTTGTCGATAATGGTAGAAGATTTACGGTAACAAAACTTATTCCACCGATTCAGCTTGTTCTTGGTGGAAGGATTATTCCATTTCCATGAACGAAAACTCTTGTCCTGAATAATTATGCGAATCGTAGGTTGGAAAGTACACTCTGTCTGGTCTATGTATATAAATCATGCGCAAGCAGATAAACGGTGCTCACAAACAACGCGGTAATGAAATGTTTCCACCATTACCATTGCGAATGGTAACATCTCGTCTGGTAACATCAACTCATTAAGAACAACTCATTACCGTGAAGAGACCGGTTAGGAACGTTTCATCAGTGGCGAAAACGTTTTCTTGCCTATTCAGTTATTCGAAGCCGAGGAATCTCAAGAACGACGAATGTCTGTCACGAAGTAGCATCGATTCCGTGACTGCTTGTAAACCAGAGCGAAGATTTTCCAAGGATTGCGAGGATTTGCAATTACATCGGTGTTCGTCGAAAGGATTTTCATTCACGCGAAATGTGTCGAACGTCAGCAAGCGAGAATCGAGTCGATACGAGCCAAGTTTTATCCCAGATTCGAAAGTTTTTCCGTTTCACAGACTTAATAAATCATACTTTATCGATGGAAGATGGCTTGGAAAAATTTGTTTGCGATTTTTATCGCTTAGGGTGTTAGTAGCACGCGTTCGAATAATTTGTCGAGCCATTGTACACGATCTACAGGGTGGTTGGTAACTGGTGGTACACGCGGAAAGGGGGTGATTCTACGCGAAAAAATAAGCCGAAAATATAGAACAAACATTTTCTTTTTTAAATGTTAAAATTTAATCTCGGAATTAAGATTAATAATCTGTGGAAGACACAATGTTTGTGTTTGAAACAATATTATGTGATATTTATTAAACAATTATTACAGGAATTATAAGTGTGTTGTGGAATGTAGATTGTGGGCTAGTTATTCTCAAAGTGACTGGCTTAGTGACCCATGGCCCTTGAAAAGGTTTCGAACCCCACTCTCTATGCAGTAATGAGTGTAACCTGTGTGGATGTCTGTGCGGCGTCACATGTGCCACAGAACCTTCTAGTAACTTCTCGACGTGCCCAATGTTCCATCCATATCCTTACGCATCTCCCGCCGAATTCTCGAAACAGCATGCACGCGCTAGCCGGTGCGGTACATCTCACGAACGCACGCTAGTGGGGATATCGCTGGGCAACGAAGGGAAGAATCCGTTCGATCAATCATCTCATCTGTATGCGATTAATGTCGTTGTATTCCAACATAAAAAAAATTTTCCATCGAGACAACGATCTACAGTGAGATCCGTTATAACGTACCGCACGCGTACCGAACAAGAATTCAAAGTCGATTTTCTCGAAAACAAAGCCTCGAAGGAAAAATTTTTATTCTATATTTTCGACTTCTTTTTTCGCGTAGAATCACCCCCTTTCCGCTTGTACCACCAGTTACCAACCACCCTGTATATTGGATTCAATATTTTTTCGTTATCGTGACAAATTTGTTATACTTTGATTATTGATGCTACAAAGTAGACAAACAAGTGTCGATAATATCTTTGATCGCGTCTCTGACCGTGTTTGCGTTCTTTGTACGTAGGAAACGAATTGAAATATTATGCTTATTTCACTTACAACACATTGCTATTCGTCTTAGCTCTTACCTTTCAATTTTATGTACTTGCTATGTATATCGTCAGTAGTTCTATTGGTTTGATTTAAAGGTATAGTCATTGTTTTATAGAACGATCTCTTGTTTCATTTCTTTTTTGTATTGATCGATATGTCGGTAAAGAGGATAACAGTTTTAAACAAGCTGAACTTTGAATCCTTCTAGGGCCAATAGCTCCATAAATCTAGTATTTCGCGATGAATAAAATATTGACTGCGAGAAAAAGTGCCGAATGTATCAAGCACAGTTACCGAAAAACGTGTTTTGCTTCAATTTTCCGAAAAATCGACGAAACAACGTCCGAAGGACCCTAAAGATTTTAAGATTACGTTGAAAGATTTCTTTTTCAAAATATTTGAAGAACAACTCGTAAGTGGCTAAGCGAAATATGATTTAAAAACGATGCTGGTAAAAAAGACATTTTCTTCAAAAACTCTCCCATAGAAATATCTTCCGATGTTGAAAATTGAATTATCAACGAATTTGTTGTTTGTTCGGACAATTGACGCTCAGGATCATACGCAGATCAGATAAAATTTCAGGTTATTCGTATTTCAGATACGAAATAAAATAAGTTAAAGTATCAAATCGGATACAACAATGGAGAAAAGGAGATACATATTGGAACCTTTGGGCAAACGATTTGGAAAAACGGATCTCGATAGAATAGGTAAAGTATACTTCGTCGATGGATGAGAACTTCCTTTACTCGCTGATACTTCTGTTTTATTTTCCGAAGGGTATTTCCACGATCCATCCCCGGCACCCTTCGACAAGCACCAGGGAATTCCTGTGAAATTTCGCGAAGGTATTGAAAAAGGACCTCAAATGCTGGCGGGGCCACCGACTGATCTATTTGAGGAGAAATTCGTGCGAATTTTTGATGGAGAGGCATTGCACGAGCCGTGGCGCATCGAAGCGAAAGAACAGGTAATCGCACGATGTAATTGGGTCGAATTCATTCATCGCTGGCAGCGTTGTCTTTCTCCGCGTGTTTGGCATCTGTAGTCACATTTTGAAATTGAAAAATCGAAAATTTCTTACGCAATTCTCCGAATCGTAAATCGAGATTTGAAACTATTAGGTTGTCGGAAGTGTCTTTCTTTTACAGACACGTCTTTTACAACGACTCATCTTTATACAAACAGGACATCTAATCTGTCGAATATCGTGATCTTTATTTTGATAGAACAAAATGGATCATAGGTAATTCGATAAAATAATACAAAACGGAAAATGTTGTGCATCCATTATTTTCTTATAAAACGAAAGAAACTTTTCGGACGACCCAATATATTAAAATCATTGAGAAATATTACAAAGTGCAACGAGATATCGTTTAAATTCGAAATTGAAGAATCTCAAATCACAAAGTTAATTTTCTATCGGTTGGAATTTAAAGTTGTACTAAAACTTAAGAGATATTAAGACACGCGTTAAATATGGAAGTTTGAGGAGTCTTACTTTTGCAGTTCTAGCGACAATGCTAAAGAAGCCAACTTGATACATCCACCGTTTCGCAGTTGGAACGTGATAAGGCAAAAATCGGGGGAATTCTATTGCCACCCTCTCCTACCAAGAAACATTCCACGCCTGGCGATTATCATGGATGTTTCGAGAAAGTAACTTACTTCAGAACTGTGTCAGAAGAACGTAAAAAGGGAGGACGGAGACCCGAACTGCCGAACGTGAAGATTAAACCCAATCCTCTCGGTGGTCCAGGATACGCCAACATTTGTTTGAATCCCTTTCCATCGTATTCCTACGATCCTTACGACCCGCCGCAAGAACGCGTAGGTAATGGATTTTATTTTGTAATAGACTATTTCGAAAATTCATGCACACTGTAACGAAACATCTGCGTCATGATTGTACTGGTAC
This sequence comes from Bombus flavifrons, assembly GCF_040668555.2. Lineage (NCBI taxonomy): Eukaryota > Metazoa > Arthropoda > Insecta > Hymenoptera > Apidae > Bombus > Bombus flavifrons. The sequence continues at coordinate 17,783,358 of NC_138444.1, read as the reverse complement.
AGTTTGACACAAATGTGAAAAAAATATGGTTGTATTTTATTACCACATTGCGAATTTTATGGATGTTTTATAAGACACTTGGAAGTTGCAAAATGCATAAAACGAACTCGATTCGCAGAAACATATGAAATACCCAAAGTGTAACATGGGTTATGACGTTTAGTGGGTAAAACAAACTTCCATCTAGGTTTCATTATTTAAATTGGATTCATAAAATTACGAATTTGCATAAATATCCACACTCTACTTATTACGGTGCAAATGAAATTTCAAAATTTCGTACAACAGATACTTTCAAGCAAGCGTTCAAATACGTTGGTGAACGAGCATATGCTACAGCGTCAGGTATCTTCTAATTTTTGTATTTGCCACGTCGGTCTCGCTTCTTATTTCTTATTTTTTGTTCGTTACTCGTCCCTGGCAGCGGTAGACAAGACAGACAATATTATCGAGGTAATATACAGAAAGCTTCTAACGCGGAAGAAGATTGGAGACCCACGTTCACCCTCGTTTTCGCTTTTTTTTCTCTTTTTGGTAACATTTTGTTTCCCAAGCCGGTGCAACTAATTACATTTTTGTCGTAAGAGAGGAAAGAAAATGAAACCTAGCTACGCTTAGACGGCTACTTTCTTTCTCCTCGCTCTTTTACCGTGCTCTATGCGAGCTTTCAAACTTCTGTCGAGACTAATTTAAAAGGAAAAGAAAGAGGTCTTCAAACACGCAGAATTAACTAAACCGGTGATTTTCGCTCGCTTAATTATTATTAGCCTGGTAGGTTAATTATGTACCGGCCGCTCTGTGGCGTGTCACGCTGAATAAAGATGCTTTCTAAAAATACTACATCGTGTTCGACGCGCGTTCAAAAAGAAAAAAATGATTCATTACTTTGTATTAATTAATTTTCCTTCCTACACTAATTACTTTTAAACGCAACAGTGCAACCGGGACGATTTCTGAATGCCAGTGCACCACTGGATCATTTTCCGCCGAATCCTTACCAGGACAAAGATTTTGGACCTACTTACGTACGACCGGTTGATCACGCGCCTAAAATAATAGGCCCCGGTATTCTTTACGTTCCATTCCCAAAGAAACCCGGTGGAAATCACTCTGGTTGCTTCCACAAATTCCCATCGTATTCTAGCGAGCCATACGACAAAGCTATCAAGGAAACGCGTAAACCTGTTAGTATGTTTGTCAGTGGCGGGCCATCGCGGCGAACCAAGTATACTGCTAGCATAATTGATCAAGTTACCAGAACGTCTTGTAACGCGACGAATTATATGGATTATAAGCCACGAGTTTATCCCTTGAACAAATAAAAATTCTCACTTCGTCATTTATTATTTTCAAGGGATTTCATTGGGAAACGATATTTTATAACGCTATTGCATACTTTTCTATAATTTGTATACTTTTTAATAAAACAGTGGTATGAATTATCCAGTAGGCGGTGTATCGAATTTTAAAAATCGCTTTTCTGCTACGACTTGTCATATTTTGTCCTCTTCGATTCATTCAACTGTACTTTCATTCACAGCTCACTTCCTCCACCCTCTCCTTTTAAACCATTGAAACGCTAAAGAAAAAGTCCTTAAGACGAACGATTATTACCTACGCTACGTTCTTCCTCTAATACACACATTTACATCCTTAATAGACCAACGAGAGCAATTATATTGTTCGCCACTTCACTCGACTGCTCGCAACACTCGCGTGCCTTTCAGCTGAAGCAGCAGTGCAAAGGGAACAATTACTGCGAGACCACTAAGAACACGTGTAACACGGTTACTCCCGGTTCTGTCCTCCTTTCTTTTCTTTCTCTCTCTCTCTCTCTCTCTCTCTCTTTCGCTCCCTGTCTTCGTTAGTATACGCGTTTAACAGCTTACACGCATGCAAATGGCGGGACAGTTGAAAACGGTGGACACGTGGTAAATACGAAGACGGGGCTACGTGTCTACGTACAGGAGACGGCCCTTCCAAAGCGAATCACTCCACCACGTCTGAACTTACTAATGAAATTCTAACGAACTTGCCATGCCGCGGAGTCCACTTGCGGCAGTCTCAATTAAACGTTCTTGGCAAACATCGCGTACCAGCACGACAGCCTCGTTGCGTCACTTAAACGCTCGCTAACACGTTGCTAAGATCATGTGTTTCACCGTCTGCGATTAAGTCTATGGCTAAACTAACGCTTCCATCAACTGTTATTATTCCCGCGAATGAAACGATCCGATGGCTAAAATATTCGTAACGAATTACCCTTTTGCTTCTAAGTGTCGAGCATATTACAATTTCGAAGGGAATGCTGGCTTTTCCAGGGAAATATCAGGTCTGTAAATATGAAACCGGAATTTGCCTATAGATGGCCCTAGCTGATAATGTAGTTATCACTAAACTGCGTCATTGATGCCAAAAGTCTTTATTGACATCTCACAAACATTTTCGACTCGGAACAATACATGTTTCATACGACAGCATAGTTTGTAATAGCGTTGAACATGTCAAATTTTGTGCCTGGAAACTACGATTTGCGGACAGCATTGATTTTCCGTTACCATTTGAAGAAAACTGCTGCAGAATCGCATCGAATGCTTGTCGCAGCTTACGGTGAGCATGATCTTGGTAAATCAGAGTGCTTCGAGTGGTTTAAAAAATTCAGAAGTGGCAATTTTGACGCGAGGAACGAAGAACGTGGAAGACCACCGAAAAAGACCACCGAGCTGTTAAAACCTGGCGAAACCGTTAATACCGAGCGCTACCGACGACAAATGATCGATTTGAATCGAGCTTTGCGTGAAAAACGACCAGAATATCAAAAAAGGCAACACAAAGTAATTTTGCTTCGTGATAATGCACCATCGCATACAGCAAAACCGGTCAAGGAAACGATCGAAGCGTTCAGTTGGGAAATACTTTCGCACGCGGCTTACTCGCCAGACTTGGCTCCGTCCGATTACTATTTATTTGCATCGATGGGACACGCACTTTCTGACCAGCACTTCGCTTCTTACGAAAATGTACGAAAATGGCTCGATGACGGTTTGCCTCGAAAGAGCGACAGTTTTTTTGGCGTGGCATCCACCAATTGCCAGACAGGTGGGAAAAATGTATAGCTAGCGATGGACAATACTTCGAATAAAATATTTTTAATCATTTTCATACAATAAACGTGTATTTTCTATACAAAAATTCCGGTTTCATATTTACATACCTGGTAAATATGGTAACTTAAATGGATCTTAGAGTAAGGACAAGTAATGATGTTTTATTTGGAGTTAAGTTTAGTTTAACGAGCAATACTCAATACAAAAAACTGATTACAATATCGTCGTACGTCTTATTATCATACTCGGCTCTCAACTTCCCTATTCATACTCTCCGGCTTCTCCACTCACATTCTGCGGCTTCTCCACTGACTCTTTCTGACTTCTCAACAGACACATTGCCGCTTCTCAACTCACATTCTGGTCGTTCTAGCATCCGTTTGTCTTTTCTTAGGTCACGTAGGCCTTTTCTACAAAACTATACAATTGAAAGACCGACGACACATCGACGGACCCGACGGCGCCTCGGCTCTCGCGACCTTGTTCATGGTTAACTTGATGTTTCTTAGACCCTTTTCCACGATACTACATAAACATTTTATATTGTAACTTTATTCTTTTGCAGTATCGAAGTTTAGTTAATTTTATTTTCAAATGACAGTTGAATTTATTATAATGTTGTCTCTCAGGAAAGTACGAGAAATAGGCATAACGGATAATTGACGGAAAATTAAGCGACGAACGACGAAATCCCGCGAAGCATCGATGATACGACGAGACGACGAGTCCACGACGCTAGCGAAACAAGAGCGAAACAAATTTCCGTTGATCCTTCCAACCACGTACGCGAAATCGCATTATGAATACCGATGGACCCGTGTTTTCCAACATTTGTTCCTCTTGGTTCTCCTCTATTTTTGTCTTTATTTCGACGAGAAGATAGAAAAAGATACGTAAAGCATTTCGCCTTCGTTGTATCGGGAGATTAATTCCGCTACAGACACGAGAAGATACGAGCAACGTAATCTGAAACTTTTGTTTCATTAGCAAATTTTGGACTACGTGTGAGGAAATTGTAATGACGGGAACAGCTGCCAATAAATAATTGTCAATAAGTGTACAGCATTCGACGTGTTGTTATGGAAGAACATGCAATGCGGCGTATTTTAAGTAATAAAAGTTAACACAACTATACATATTGTAGTATCGTGGACAAATGGCCTAAGAAATATCGGGTGAAACATAAACAATGTCGCGAGAAGGCCTAAGTGCTGACAGGCTTATCAACGTGTCGGTCAAATAATTACGCGGAAAAAAGGTGTACCTGGCCATGGCCACGGACGGTTGCGCAACACGTACGTGGTGGGACTATGAGAAAAGACAAAGGAATGGTTAACACGTTGACTGCCACGACACCCGTATCCTGGTGACGGCAAAATTTCCGGTAATCACCCGTATTCGAGTGGCGTTTATTTGACTACTTGCGAAGGATCGCCGTAGGTATTTGAAAAGATATTCCATAGGAAATAATAAAACTATTGAATTGTTATAAAAGTAATGCGAAAATGGTTTATTAAAAAAATGATTTACTCGTATTACTAAAATATCGATGGGAGTACCTAGCAGAGAACGCTTGGTACTGCGGCACGTGTGGTTTGACGAAGATTTCAGTGAAAATACGTGTGGTAGTCAACGTGTTAAGGGAGTAAGACGAATTAACAGTCAGTCGTGAGTTGAGGAGTCGGAGAATGTGATCAGCGTTGTGATAGTGTGGAAGGAGAGCGTTGGAATCGTGGTGACGAGAGTTGTAAATTAACTATTTAATTATCTTAGTTATAGCACATTACTGTATTTAGTTTGCGTTAAATAACCATCGTTTCCTGTTTAATCCATTTTAAATAAATAATAATAAAACGCTACGATATTCAATCAGAATAAATCGATATAAATGTTTTTCTTTCCTTCGCGAATGAATATCTTTCGGTTGAGTATAACGAAATAAATCGACCCTAGTCAGTGATCTATAGTTAAACGAATTATTTCTCTCCGCGATTAATTCAGTACACACTTTAGGTTGACGTGGAATATAATGGAATCCGACAGAGCCGAAGCAATCGAGCAATCACAGACTCTTAAAACGCGCGAAAGGAGGACGAAGAGCGAGAGAACAGAGGGTAGAGAATATTCTTGCATCGGGCTGCAATAAGCGTTTTCGCTCGGGCGGCAGCCTGAAAAATTTTCAAGTGGGCGTTTGCTGGCAGGCAAAAAATGGCGTCAGGTAGGTATGATTCCACGAGATTTATTCCGTGGCTGAAGTCGGCCATTTCTCCGTGCCGTGTCGTTGCGCCGGTATTAAACATTCCAAGCATTGCGATACCTTCCACCACTACTATCCTCCGTCTTCTCAACCTCGATACACACCCTACATGATGCGTATACAACATTCGACCAACACCACACACATCCACGCGATTATCTATGTACTTACACGTATTTATACGCGCGTGTACGTATAGGGCGTTAAAAATGGAGGGTGGTATTTATAACACGCGATTCTAGACACCGAGACGACGAGGAAAATCGAGGTATAAAAATGATCGAGAAGCTGATTTTTCAAGTTGTGAACGAGTCAATCGTATTAGGTTGTCGGAAAAGTGTCTTTCTTTTACGGACACGTCTTTTACAGCGACGCATCTTTATACAAACACGAAACCTAATCTGTCGAACGTTGTAATCTTTATTTTGATAGAACAAAATGGATCATAGGTAATTCGATAAAATAATATAAAACGGAAGATGTTGTGCGTTCATTGCTTCCTTATAAAACGAAAGAAACTTCTCGGACGACCTAATATTACGATAGAATTACAGTGGAAGTAGTACGAGTCGATGAATCAGCCGACAGACGCTTCTTTCTATTTCACTCACACCTCGTGCTTCTCATAACTCTAATGATTAGAACACTGACGAAAAGCGAGCTTAACGTCACAAGCGGAAATTGTTAAAGTCTATAACGATTATTGTTTGGTTTAAATTTTAATTTAAACAAAGGTCAGAGAATATAAAACGAATAAAGAATTCATACGAATATGTATCAACGTTACGATAAAAGTCTCGTACTCGCGTATTGTGATAACGTTGAATTTCTCCTCCAATTTTTACATCTACCACGGCTCGCGATCGTTACTTTTTAATCAATCCTGCCACGCGCGTTATTCAATTTTCCCTTGTAATTCCAAATTTCAATCGAGTCTTTAAGAAAATATCTCCGGGCTTCGCGTCCAATTCGTACGACGCTTTGCCAATCGGATCAAACGATAAAATGACTCTCCTGACTCGTACGAATACATTTTATACAAAGTTTTTCCTAGTTACCTCGCACGTCTAACCATCTAAACGAATTATCGCGTTTTATGATAAAAAGTGGCCTGATACTTACGAACGAGGTACATAAATATCGATCACTTATTTTTATACACCCTATATATGGAAGTACAAACGCAACGACTGTGGCTGCGCCTGAGTTTCTTCACGGGTTAGTAAGAGGAACGCGCCAAGAATAGGAGCATCGCGAGGCAAAAGCAAAGAGGATCGAAAAATATGCGAGTTCGACGAATCCAGTGAAATCTCTCGGAGTAGTCTTGCTCAGCCGGCAAAGCTCTATCCTAGTAAACCGAGGAGATGCTTTGCGGAAGCACAGCGGAAACGGCGCAGCATATGCCGCTCTCTAAACGTCGACATCTTTACGACGAGATTTCGGGTTTTACCCCGAGACTGTTAATGTTTGCTACATGTTTTGTTTGCTTATTCTTTTATTCTATTTCCTATGGTCTCAAATTGTAAAAAATGAAACGAAGATTTCAAAGCGTAGGTTAATCGACGATGAGATAAATACGCAGGAAATGACTGACATTGAAATACAGATACACATAACGTTAAACAAAATACTACGATACTTGACATAAGTTACCTATTGATACATATATGTAGCATCTTAAATAGTCTAGAGTAAGGACAAGAAAGGATGTTCTATTTGAAGTAAAGTTTAGTTTTATTTTAACAAGCAATACCCAATGCAAAGACTGACTACAATATCTTCGTACGTCTTATTCTCACATTCGGCTCACAACTTCTGTCTTCCCGGGTCAAAAATGCTGACCCTCGATCCTCGCACCCTTCTCCCACTCCTTTACTCATTTAGCTTTGACGTGACCAAGGCATACACTCTTACTTACCTGTCTGGACCTACGGAATCCAACTATGGGGAACAGCAAGTAATTCCAACATCGAAATACTTCAACGCTTCCAATCGAAAACGCTAAGATCCGTTATAAATGCACCCTGGTATGTCACCAACGAACTGATACATCGCGACCTCAAGATACCCACAGTCAAAGAGGAAATAGCAAAATATAGCGACAGATATAGCAAAAGAGTCAAGAAACATCGAAACCCCCTAATCACTGGATTACTTGATACGTCGGACCGGATCCGCAGGCTGAAGAGACACTACCCGTTAGACCTAAACGCTAGATTTAATTAGATATTTATATTAAGTAATATTCACTTATTTATAATACTTACTTATAAATTATACTTATCTATAATAAGTATTAACTTATTATAAATAATTAGCCATGTCACTGCGCCACGCCGGAAAAAATTACTGAAAATTCTCAATGCGAGAATTGATTGCAAATTTTAATAAATAAAAAAAGAGCTCTTACACACTCTCTCTCTCTCTCTTTCTCTCTTCCCCAGCACTCTTACGATTCTTAGTTTATACCTTAAATTTACAACTTATGTTTACTATCCCGAGAAAACTCGAACTTAAATATATGATAGACCAAGCGCATACCCCTTCTTTTGATATTACATATATGCGTGAGAAGTATAAGAAATTTCTTTATTTAAGTTTCTATAACTAAATTACACGCGAATGAAAGTTATCGAATTTATTTAAATCAAGAAAACGTTCTATACCGCTATGAAGGTAGCGGATCAGCGTCGTGTTAATAAAACTGAATAAAACTTGAGCGAAGGCAGAGAGTCGCCATCGAGACAGGTTCATTCGTCAGAAGAACGAGGCGAAGTAAATTTTTCGCGGGGCATACGATCGCAAAACAACGCTAAGGGGATCATCGTGATAAACGATATCCTTTTTAGCAAGGCTTCCCGATCAGGAATCCCGCGGGATCGTTCAGCAGAAAATTCCATTTCCCGTAAATTGTAAAGGCAGCTCGCCGCAGCGAGCAAACGTAGAAGACCGCCAGGGATATAATAATTCCACGCACGGCCATTTTTCCAGCTCAGCGAGGCCGAACTGCAAATTATTAAACATCCTCCTGCTCGCTTTCCCCTCACGGGGCCCGTCTACCGGTTATTATCGACTAACGATATTATTCATCGCTTCGAAGCGCGTACCGCCGGTCTTATAATTAAGGCCAACGAGATTAAAGTGACATTCTCCTCTCTGCTAAATTGTCTCGCTTCCACGTTCCGGCCGAACGATGAAAAATAAGGAAACGCACGAAAGCGAATATGGAACGAGGCCAGGAATAACCCTGCCCGTCTTAAAACGTGCTTCTCTTCATCGACCAGTTATTTTTGTCTCTCTTTTTTTTTCTTTTCTTTTTGGAAATCGAACGCTCGTGACCCCCTCTTTGAGCAGGGATTTACTTTCAGCTCCGCGGTCGCATTGTTCGTTCGTGGAAACGCTCGGAAGCTCTCAGAAAATGGCGGGCATGCTTGAATTTCACGTGATCGATCGTGTTCCGACATGGTTTATTGGAAACACGGCATTTCCAGAGTGCAATGCAAGGCAGATCATTTCTGGCATCCTTGCTACTTTCGCGATATCTTCGACTAATGTAATAAATAACAACGAAATTTGCCAGTCGTAACGGCACGTGCCACGATACGAACGAATTATCTTACGTGACCAAGTAATAGCTTTGGCTAATTGTTTGCAAACGAAAGAAACGAGATTCTAGTATAATCAACAAATTAATTAAGATCTTTGGGCAATGCGTAGTTTTGTTGTTGTAAAAATAAATTGGCGATACGTATATCGTATACGTGGAACAACGTAGAAACGCGTTGACATGTTTACGCTTGTTATTTTCTTGCAATAAATAAACTTACGGAGGTGAATAATTAAAAGTATCAAATGTATTCGTATAAAAAGCGAATGGTGGATGATATTTCAGTAAATAAGGTAAGAAAAACAATACGTACTGTACGTAATTGAAAGGTAAATGATAGAGATGGAGAAGAGTTGCAAAGGAGCGACAGAGTTGAGGAAATAATTAGACTAAGAAATGAGGAAGACAATCAACGCGTGGTATCCGTACGAGGATAAGACAATGGATAAAGAACTGCGAAGGTCCAGCAAATAAAAGGTGGAAGATAACGAGCGGGGGGAACAATCGAGAATATTCGTAATTTAATGGAAAGAAAGCCATTAAAGAAGAAAGAAAGCGCGGTACAAACAAAATGTGACGTAAAACAAGAAAGATCTTTATCGAAATATAACGAAAAGATTTCATTTCACGATTTAACATCGCGATGTAATGAATTCTTTTAAAGCGTTGTAAATAATCTTTGAAGAAAATAATCGCACACGGAGTTACGCGCGAGTGATAAAAGAGAGTTGAAGAGAAAAAAAATGAGGTCGAAGAAAACGTAGAAAGGGATCGAAAGAGAGAATAGAGATGGGAGGCTCGGAGAGTTTGAAACGAAAGAAGAGGGCACGTTTCAACAGGAAAGCTGCCGTAAAGCCAGCCGTTTCAACGAATGTTAGGAATATCAATCTCCACGGGCTAAAACCAACATACATATCGTAAGAATGGGTTGAATGAGGATCATCTGGGGCTCGCAAGAGTATCGAATATCCGTGAAATATCCTGCTTATTATCAGGTAAACTGAAAACGAGACGCGGTTCGTCGATTCATGTGGCGCGGCTCGCCTGTCGATTAGCTCAAAAAGCACTTACCGTGAAGTAATTCCTTCATAAATGTTAAACGTCTCTTTCCATTCGGCGATTTTACCCAAAGGACGATCAAGACAGCCTGAACTATAATAATCATAAAATAACGATGGTAGGAAGGTAAAAATTGCTGGAAAAAGGGCATGAGTGTATCTGGAAACCTGCCATAAGGCAAGATTTACAAACTTCTTTTTGTAACGCATAATAATCACCAATGAATGAATCACGAGAGAAGCGTACGATAAAATAATTTTTTAAACTAAATTAAAACAATTTAGCTTACGTAGCGTATAACGAGATTAATTTTGAAAGTAACTGTAGGTAGAAAAATCGAATGTCTCTCTTTATATATATATATTTATGGTATTAATGCCTGATACTAATCTCGTTAAAAGTGTGGCAACGCGGTATATTTCAATTTTATTCATTCTCATATGGATAATTGTGTAACAACATCGTTCTGAAAAATAGGGCCGTTGATCTACATATCGGCTGGAACGTGTTATTTTAAGCAACTATCGTTTTTAAAAGGGTTCTCACGGAGTATATTTCTTTCACAGAAAAAATATCAAGTTCCTCGTAGTAATATAGGAATATTGTCGATGCTTCTTTTCCTCTCGTTAATTATTTACCAGCAAATTCAATCAACCGGAAGTGATATCCGCTTTTAACAATTTCAATCGCTTTAGTGCAATAAAGGATGCCTCGTTTTAATATGAAAAACCAATTTTCGGCAAAGCCTTCGTCAATTTTTCATTGATGCTTCGATATTTTTAATTTTATTAGCTTCCCGGTGAAATTTCTATAAATCGAGTTCACGCAAATTATTATCCTTCGATTTAGTTCAACGTTTTTTTAGTTCCAAATTTAGCTCGAAATGCGACTGCAATGATATCTGGAATGAATGTAAAATTTACCATTTGATGTCCAAAGAAAAGTAACGTTATGTGTCATTGAAAATACGTACATTATAGAAAAATTGTTCGTTGATCGACGTTGATAACTCGCGTGTTAAGAGCATAATTGCGCCCTCTGCGAAACGGAAATAGCAGCTTAAAACAAATTTACATTCGCGGATATAACTACACGAAAGAGAGCCAGGAGTTGCGGGATACAATTTCCGGATGCATATCGTACAGCACACCGTGCGTAGTTATTGTCCCCTCGACAGTTATCCGATCATTTTATCGGACTATGCTAGAATGGTTTATATAAAATAATGTCCGAGAAAACCGCTTCAAATGACTGGCCACTGAACGTGAGTCCATTGAAAAATCGTTCGAAACATTTTTTCCCCATTCGTCGAAGCTGCTCCATGCGCTATAAATTGCATTCCAGCCGTTCTTTTACGCAAATTGTGGAGAGAGAGAAATGGAGATAAACGAGGAGATCGCTACGGAGTTTTTGCGGATGGTATGGAGAAATTTAATGGAGAATTTCCGAGGAAAAATTGGTACTAAGAAACTGCGGTACGATAAAAGAGTTTGCCATAGTCGAGAGGATAAACTGAAATTATTAATTCTAACGAGGAGTCAAGCGATACCGAACAATTTTTACCATCACGGCTACTGAGAATTATTAAAAATCTTGTTCGTTGCGATTAAACGAAGCGGAGAAGAGAAGAGAAATTATTCTCGAACGATGCGTTATGAATTTCGAATAATTTATGGTCAGTGAACTACGGGTAAACGAATTTTTCTATAAATACAACTACGAAGCTCAGACTCTAAATAGAAATTAATTTGTTTCGTTACTTAAATATTAGAAGCAGAATACTCTGTATTTATTTATTTATACATTTAGATTCGTTATAAACGTATAAAAATACGCGTGAAAATGTGTTGAAAAAGCGTAACCAATTCAGCTGAATGTAAAAATTGAAATATCTACAATAAAAGTTTTGTAATCGTCGGTACATTTATTTAGTAAAATACGTCACTGCGAAGAGGATACTGTGCAAGGCAAATAAAGAATGATAAGTATACTTTGTGCGATACCAAAGGAACAAATTGATGGTACCGTGTATTTTTTCTCTTATTCCTTTCAAATCAATTTATCGTTACGGCTTAGAGGAGACAATGTTTCCGAGACAACTGCTGTCATATCAAACTGTCGTTTTCTGGGAAATATTACGTTCGATTATCCGGAACTTTAAAGAGCCGGAGAAAAAAGCTTGCTGTATCTGAGGAGATTCTTCAAAATATCGGAGATTCGATGGAAATAGAAGCAGCGGGCAATATTAACATAGAATTTTATTAATGCGCAACTTTTAATTCTCTTGCGATTTGAATAATTCTAATATCGCATAACCGTGTAATTTTCCTGCTTCCTGTTAAATTATGCCCTTTACGACCATCGTGTCGATCAAATCCGAAATTTCCAATAATTATAGACAATATGTGTCAATCTGAAGACTCAGTGCATCGGTAAATCCATAAATTAAAATATCATTATAACATATAAATTATAATATAATATCGTTGAATCAGCAACTTTGAAATAGATATGAAGTACACCAACAGACGAATACCACGATGACTAGCATTACGGAGAGCTAAAAGATTCCTCATACATTTTTCATAGTATAAGAACAATAAGAGACAAGCAGACATTCACAATGCATATGTAAAACATACAGAACATGCATATGCAACGACAAACAGTAGGGCACCGGAAACGCGAAACAATGCTCAACCTACCGCAGGGACTGCGGGTCAGCCAAGACCAACCGAAAACCGCAAGATACGACTTCAACCACCTAGAACCCGCAGAAGAAGCTTCAGACATATCCAGAAGCGTGAAATATGCATCAGAAACCAGAGGGTCATGCGAGATGCCTTGCACTGCCACGGAAGCTGCAGGACATAGTACTAAAGCACCCCAGAGTATTAGCTCTTTGACACGTGTATTCCTGAAATCATGAAAGTCCAGTCGAAGCGTCAAGGTGCATGGGGACACTCGTAACTCTTCGATCATGCTGATTGGCGATACGTTGCAAAAAATGAAAAAAAAAAAAAAAAAAATGGAACGAATCGAAGAAAATGTTTCGTTTGGGGTCTGCTAGTGGACTAAAGTATTCTACGGTCGATCAGCTCTATCGAATTAGTAGACTCCTCCATTAGGATAGCGACCTGTCAATTTAGGTACTGAAGACCAGATCGAAAATTATATATATAAAGGCGAATAGTAGAACGAGTACCTGTAAGAATGATCAATAATGGAAATAACGAAAGAATAAAGGAAATAATGGAAACGGTGACCAAAGTTTGCCTAATGTGGCCCAAGGTAGTCCAAGGTATTGCGTTCAATCGTTGTCCATTTGATACGATACATTTTCAGGCTTATAGAGGCGCTGAAACGTTGTGTATAATGGTCAGCATAATGAATACAAATAATTCTCTGGTTGTCCTAGATAATATTTCGTCGGCAATGAAAACAGGATGGTAAATGGAAGAATCAGGAGCATCGATGGGTTTTAATCGGTGTGATCAGACTAGCGCAGCGTACAGAGACTCAAAAGAACGCAATCAATGCGTTATACGATTTTCAGTTCTGCGTTCGTTTTACACAGCAGCAAACAATTGTGTACACCGATTGGATAAAAGGAAACATTTATACCGACGATTTTACTTGTTTTTTGCCACGTTATTTTCTCGTGATGCGGGTTTCTCCCGTGAAAAGAATGTGTTTATAGCTGTGGGAATTGCGTTTATCCAACGGTCTGGTTCGTAAAAGAATTTTGCTTAAACTGTGCTAAGCGAAACTGGAGGATTTCTTAAAATATTTTTGAAGGTTTTTTATTTGTTGCGTCTGTCTGTACAAAAGATAAATGTCGATATTTGTCGAATCAATTACAAGGTGATAATTACGAGTATCTGGAAGAAATGCTTACGCCCTTCTGTTGCCGGAACGTTCTTCAGGAGACAATGAATTCAATTGTCTTGAGAATGTTTCCGTCTTAAACGAGCCGTAGATTTACTCCACTTGTCCGCCCACTCGCTTCTCCTCTCTTCTTCTTCCGTCTGCTGTACCTTCAAGCTGACAGTGATAAACCGGGTGTCTCGCTTCTCTCAATATTGCTTAGGTAAATACCGAGACACTATCTACGTTTCCTCGTTCAATAACTTTATTTAAAAGAAAAAAATGTCTTAAATTAATATTTAAATCAGTTTTACCTCTTATTACAAAATACTACTGACCTTTGAGAGCAGTTTCGAGTTTTGCTTCATTAATACAGTTTAATAGAAAGTTTCAGCAGCTCCAACATTTGAGTAAGGGCACCGATCGTAAAAAAATCTAAAAAGGTACATGTCATTAAACGAAAAGCTGCATTGGATTTCTTTTTACGGTGCAGTAACTTAACAAATATTATTTTCATTTAATCTGACAGGGTTTACAGTTGGAATAGTGGTAAAAATACAAACTATCCGGGGGTTAAATCGATGTTCAAGATGGTATTTTATGTTCTTTCTTCTATTCAGTGTAATTTCTCGTTTATTCGATGCAATTTTCAATTTTTCGTTCGAAAGAAATCAATGCGTGCTCCAGGATTTGCATTTGCATTCGTTTTTTTCACCAGAGTTCCTTGATATTTAATCGTCTTAAAGAATGTTTTCAATTCAAGAAAAATATCACTTGATTTCACATTAGCCGTCAACGCCTCAAAGACGTTACGTAAGATATCAATTTATACCTCTTTTCTGCAAATGATTTAACGTTTTACACGGCAGATATATTGAAAGCGGACATTGAATGAAATTTTCAATTAACCGTTACTATTAAATTTATAAATAGAATGCCTATAAAATGTGTTGCATGTAATACCATCATAAGCAAATATATATCTCGCCTTCTTTCCCATTTTCTAAAAAAAAAAAAAAAAAAAATATTTGCGAAAAGAAATGCAAAATATTACTTTCTTTATCAGCTGCGTCCGGATGAAAAACATTAAATCTAAATGGATTCATAAAAGTCGATATTTTAAACAGAAAGAGCCGTTTGTCGATATCAGATTTTCCATAAGTTGGCTTATAGATCGTCCAACAGCCTTGCTTTTATTTCACTCTCAATTCACATTCGTTAGAGAAATTCAATTTACAGAATAGAATTTATACACTCGAATATAATACTTTAACCAATATTATTAATATTGTTATTTTTAACGCGAAAATTCCTCTCATCTATCGTGCAACAAACCACGTATTTTCATTATGATATGATGATATAAAACGTTATTGTAGAAGTAAAGACTATTATTTATATATGTGAGTAAATTTTCCTTACGATACGAATTCTATTTGCAATTTAAAAGCAACGTGATTCTACGCGGTTTGTTTGGTTTACTCTTTCAAGTTTCCTTCGGCAGCTTGTTCCGTTTGCCTTGCGGATGCAATGGCAAACCCAGGCTGTGGTCTGTTCCAATAGCTTGCAAATACGTACGCAAATATGTTCACTTTCTATCAGAGGTGTAGACTGCTGCGACAATAATTTCGATAATCGTAATATCGGTTCGTCCACTTAATGAGGATCAAAGGAAATCCATACAGATCGGTACAATTACATTTTCGTGAACATTTATACGTTTATCTCTCAAGTTTCTTCTTTGTGCTTTTCTTCTACAATTGCGAACTAACTTTCTGTCAAATGTTTTTCGTCGCAAATGTCGTTTATAGTTCATTGAACAGCAATTAAAAAATAATCAAGAGTTAAAAATTTATGAATTAGTTGAGAAATTTATATTCGTTAAGAGAAAACTTTGTTGGCGTAAGGTGATCTGCGTATAGAAAGAAGTTTCAGTTAAACGTGTGAAAAATATACAAATGTAATAAAGATGTGAAAACTGGAAATTCAGTAAAAGTTCTTTGTTGAATAATATTGACACTCAGTAGTTTGATCATTTAATTAAGAAATACAAATAATTGAAGAGGGGTCTAATATCCTCAACATTGATGAAGATAAATTTAATTAAGAAATAAAAATAATCGAGATAAAATCTGATACTCTGTGTATCGATGAAGAGAAATAACAATATCGAACCGTATTAAAATTTTGTATAAATTGAACTATTTCAAAAACGGTGTGATCGTTATTCGTTCAAATTTGCATATCTTTTCCAAATCGAACTGTTAGAGAAAATTAATAATCGGAAAGTTATATAGATAAAAGGTTTCGTACACCATTCTTCGTCTAGGTCAAGAATTCTCGCGGGAAGTCATCCAACAGTAATTACTTAGCGAGTTTTGGTTCTCCATAGCTCTGCACTTACATTTCGCTCTTTTTCGTTCTCTTATTTCATTTTTCGTTTAGTCGCGTACAAACTGGCAGGCAGTCGTGTTTCGCGTTAGAAGTATTAAATATTTTATAAATTGCTGGCAGAGGGATCAATATCTCTGGCATCGAGTTAATATTTTATCTATTCCAAACTCTGAAAAAATGATATCAAGATACGTGAGTTTATACGAAATAATAATTAATTCCTCGTTCTCGTTTCTTTTTGTTTTGTGACAACAAACAAGTGCTATTCGTTGCATCATAGATGTAAACTTTCGCTGCAGTATTTTACGATAATACGTCGAGAGTTTATTTCCGAGAAGACCACTTCCTCCAGAGTCAACGACACAATGCTGAGAATTTAGCAGTGACGAGTTGCGTTCTAAGAGTTTTCTATTATCTCTCAAATATTGCAACTATTTCAGCAATTTCACATTCATTGCGTTTACATTTTAACATCCTTAGCACTTCGAGACGATAAAAATGGGCCTGTATTTACGTTAACAATTTCATTTTATTCCTCTTTATCGGTATAGTACGCATAAAGAAGAACCAAAGAGAAAGAGAGAGAGAGAGAGAGAGAGAGAATAAAAAAGATGTTAAAATTATCGAAAACAGCGATTGAAAGAAATGCATCTTATTTACGATTACTTTTCATATTTCTGGAATTTTTATTACATTGTTAACAAATTTATAAACCCCGTAGAGTCGTTTGAATTTGTAAAACTTGAAAAGAAAGAAACAGCCTCAGCTTCCTGTTCCGTTTTGCAACTTTTCTTTTATCTCTTAAAAAATGAAGTTGGAAGGTATGAAAACAGAGATTTCACTCTTTAAAATAAGCCCAGGTGGACTGTTGTGCGATGTTTCAGAAAAAACTGCAACAGTTTAAACATGGACAATCTTTCGTTCAAAATTTGGCGATCCTTCGATTCAATTCAAAATGTACTCGTTTTAACGACAAAAGATCTGTTTTATTGGACGTATCGTAATGGATCGAGATTCTCTACGACGCGTCTCAAGATTTCAGGGACTCGATTAAACTTAAAATAGGCAAGTTATTCGCCTGTGAATATCTGCATCGTCAATTTGATACGTCGCGTTGACAAAATACTCCCTGCCAAAAGTTTTCCCAGTTTCTAATCTTATTTCAGTGTTGCGACCGTCTAGCAACATTATCTACGGCAAGTTACTCGCACTGCGTACCAGAAAATGACTTAAGGCAGCCTGTTTCCTGGAGATTTCCTGGAAAAGTTCCAACAGTCAGCTGGGCAAACCGGTTTCCACAACCTTGTTCTCTACATGTTATCTGGTTTATTGAATCACCAGCCACTGTTACTCCGACTTCTATCCCTGCGGGGCAATCTGCCATCTTTGCGTGGCTGCGGCTCCTATTTTTTCCCTCCCCTTTCCACCGCACAACTTCACCCTGCGGAACCTCCTACACAGGGTGTACGGTCGCTAACTCTCGATTTTACGACGTCGCTACCATGGCTCTCGCATTTCAACCGCCAAATCCGTTTCGATTTTCGTTTCTAGCCATTTCGAGTTTCCTGCATCGAGCGTCGAACGTGAACCACCCCAACGGACTCGTCCAATAAAATGTCCACCTTGATCGTACGTTTTCACTGCTCGTTATTGCGCGCGTTGATTCTACTTTAAATCGCAGTTCATGCGTCCAAGGATCTGCAGTTGTGTCGCAAGTTAAACCATTGTGGATGTCTGGTTTCTTTGCTTGGAGATAAATTTTATATAACGGTACGTTTTACATCATTTACGAGGAATTTATTGTTATCGAAGAAAGGAGATGAAAGAGCAAAGGAAATTCTTGGCAAGTTTGATGCACGGAACGTTGGAAATTTTAGGTGTCACGTATAAAGCTCACACTGTTGTAATTCTTTTCGTATTCTTCGCCTCAGATACCTTAACTTTGCAACTCTCGCTGGTATTATTTATTTTATGATCGCTCCACGGCAATTCATCAATAACAGGCTGTTGGAGAAAGAAAAGATGAATTTTATCTTGAAAACTTCGAAGGTGGAATCGAGACGATTCAAATACCAAACATCGAGCGTAAAATCCACGGCGATTTAATTCTTTTCGCCGGTATTTTTTATTTTAGAATTATTCTATAACCCATTTATTATTGATCATCGGAAAAAGAAGATACGAATGTTGTCCTGAAACCTTTAAAACGAGAGCATCTTTCAAATTTCAAGCACGCAGATTCGTTTCGCGAAAACCCGATGACGATGCATTATTTTTCACGATAGGAATAAATAGCTAAAGCCATTAAATGTCAATAAATGTAGCGAGCATCGATGGAAGAAAAATGACAGCAACGGTTACTCTATGAAGAGAGATTTCAAGCTGATGGCCACCGAACCAGCTAGCGAATTGAATTCCTGCGATAATCTTACGATCAAGCCACGTATATAGACGGAAGGAAAGACGGTCTGTATAAGACAACTTTTTTACTGGTTTCTGTTTCATCGACTCTCTGATTTACGCGTTATCGGTCGAGAAGAAGAGCAGTCGAACGAGCAATGTAGCGAGAAAAGGAGAATTTAAAGAGTGAGGGTTGGTACGAGTGGCAACTAAATTTTATAGGCAAGAAACATCTTAACGATGCTTTTATCCTAACGATTCGCTAATTAGTGGAATCTGCATATTATGCGGCTTTTATGTTACTATGTAAAAACGAATTGCTGGCAGACTTAAGGGTCGAAGTTGTTACACTAAACACGGAAAAATACATGGTCATTTAGAAAATAAAAAATTGGAACTTTGAATTAAAAGGTAAATATGAAAGTTAAGCAGAGGAAGATTAGTAGTTCCATTTATCAAGAGTTAAGAACTGCTATAGCGAAAGAACATACCCTTAATAGATTTGCTCTTAACACTTTGTAATACTTTCTTGAAACGTGCTTGACTACATCTTATCAAAACTTCATTGAATATGTAGACTACGAGTTATTAAATTCTCTTAGATTGATCGAGCTGCACACCAAAGAACTTTAATCACAGTGCTTTTCATACTTTAAAATTTTGCAATTGCGACAGAAGATTTAGAAAAGAAAGTACATGAAAGTGCTATTTCATTAAAATTTGGAACAATTATCTACTTTGATAGAATCCTTGCAGTTCGCTAATTCTTTCTAAATCTGCTCTTACTTTTTTAGACAAAATTATCTCATGATGGAATTCGCTCAGAATTGATAGAATTCTGCACATTTGAAAGTATATGAAAGTACTATTTCATTAAAATTTAGGACAATTATCTACTTTGATAGAATCCTTGCATTTGGCTAATTCTTTCTAAATCTGCTCTTACTTTTTTAGACAAAATTATCTCATGATGGAATTCGCTCAGAATTGATAGAATTCTGCACATTTGAAAGTATATGAAAGTACTATTTCATTAAAATTTAGGACAATTATCTATTTTGATAGAATCCTTGCATTTGGCTAATTCTTTCCAAATTTGCTCTTACTTTTTTTAGACAGAATTATCTCTTGATGGAATTCGCTCAAAATTGATAGAATTCTGCACATTTGAAAGTATATGAAAGTACTATTTCATTAAAATTTAGGACAATTATCTATTTTGATAGAATCCTTGCATTTGGCTAATTCTTTCCAAATTTGCTCTTACTTTTTTTAGACAAAATTATCTCTTGATAGAATTCGCTCAGAATTGATAGAATTCTGCACATTTGAAAGTATATGAAAGTACTATTTCATTAAAATTTAGGACAATTATCTACTTTGATAGAATCCTTGCATTTGGCTAATTTTTCTCAAATTTGCTCTTACTTTTTTAGACAGAATTATCTCTTGATGGAATTCGCTCAGAATTGATAGAATTCTGCACATTTGACTGCATCATGAAAAAGCGAAGCTCTCAGAATAATTAGAAACGACGCCACTTATTATTTTCGGATGGACTTTCGTTTTTAATCGCATAATCGCTTCTCATTATACGCTTCTCCTATTAAATTTATTTCTCGCGTGAGCCAAAGCATAACTCTCGTGAAATAAGCTCGGAAGCTTTTACATAGATAAAGCCATTATCAAAGTCAGAAGTACGACGAGTAGCAACCTGCTTCGCATTATATAGATCGGATAACTCAGACAGTAATTATATTAATTGCGCTATCGAAAGTTATATCATACAAGTAACTCCGATCGATTATTACCCGCTTTAATTCGTTCAATATTATCATTTCCTCTCATAATGTATGTAATAGTCCCAGTCGCTCGATCAGATGAAATTTTCATTAATATATCCGATCGCCTATACTTCGTTCATATTACATTTTCGTATTAAATCTGATGTCACAAAGTTCTGTACCTCTGCGCGTTTAAATTTCCCATAAATATATAAGTCGTTCAGAAGCCGCACTGATTAATATTCCAATCGTAGTACTTGTTATAACATTAGATAAGTGAAACAATTCCTTGACTAGATTCTACTCTTTTAGTTGTATTTATAAAAATATGAAATTGCACGAATAACCGCAGTCTACTCGACTGAAAAATTTCAAACGACACATCTTAACCTTTTGCACTGCGAATTTTATTTCAATTTTGTTACCAACAGCTCCCAATGTTTTTAGATGTTTTATTTGAAATCTACTTTAACTAAAAGATAAGACAATTTAAATGAATAAAGGAAGAAAGAAGTTCACTTAAATACCAGTTTTATTCACACTATTGTTGTATTTTGTAATTTTTAAGCGTATGATATATCTTGAAACGATTTCCAGGATGCAATCCTGATTTTCTTTCGCACGTTTCAGAAAAAAAAGTAGACATGAAAGAATGTCGAGTGAGACTCGACAAAGGTACTGAGATAAAAATTGATATCGAGACACAGTTGACATAGGAGTGCAAAGGGTTTACTCTCATTCGGGAAATATTCTTATAGCGTATGGATTATTTAATAATTAGTTGAAATTAATATTTACATTTTCACCTAAATAGGTCGTAAATAACGAAACTTCACCGCTGCTTATTCGCCCTATCTCTTCGTTGAATCTCGTCCTCGACTCTATCTGCAAGAAAATTATTTCACCTACAATTTATTTATTCAATTTACCTATATTTTTTTACGTAAAAATACACGTATTGTATTATATCGATAAACTTCATGCTCCTTGTTTCGCTCTTCCTATGAATAAAGTATCGATTGTTCGATAACCGATTCACGTTAACGATAACACGTTTCATAAAGAAAGGTGGGACTGAAAGAATGTCGAGTGGGACTCGACAAAGGAGCTCCTCAGATAAAAACTGACGTCGAGTCACACTCGACATAAAAGTGCAAAGGGTTAAATATTCTCGAACGTAATATAATTGCAAATAGATCTTTCTGTATCCTACCGAGAAGTACGAGAAATTTTGATAATAAGGACAAATTATTTGCCTAGTAGTTCACTCCGAATTCTTCTGTATCTTTTCATACTGTTACAGGCTTAACTAAATATTTACAGCGTCGTTCATCTAGTGACTCGCCGAACAGATATAGTACACGCAAAATGGTATCGACGAGGATGTTTCGGGCTACGTTTATCTGTATGTAAGAGTACTAGATCACGTAGATACGAGCGATAGCTCAAAACGAATTGCCGGGACAGTCCTGTGTGCGTGATTTTTGGTAGAACAACCGTTAGAACATCCGGGGATTGGCCGACATACCTGATCATGAATTAAGCGATGTAGGGTAAGCCTACTGCCGATCGAGCATTCTGATACTCCAGAGGTACATAACGCAATATGCCACCGTTCTGCTACACATACTAATCCCTTGAAACGGACCGATTCACTCTATCTGGCACGGATGTTTCCTGTCTGCTATATCATTCTCCCGTGATGCTCCTATAGCTTCTATCCTTCCTCTATCTCTACGTTTCTATTTCCTCCTTCTCTCGGTATCTGTTTCGTTTGTGAAGAAGAGGTATCGTTTTTGTGATCACTGTACAAACATTTACTATTTCGTTGGAAGTATCGAGAAATAATAAATTTAATATTAACAGATGCTTGAGAAAACGTTCATCTAATATTACGATTGGCAAACATTTTTAAAACAGAGCAAACTTGCGTAAAGATGACAAAATTCTATCTGTCGTTTCAACCGAGTCACAACTATTAAGACGGTTTAGTGGTTGATCGTAAATAGTCAAACGAAAGGGAAAATATTCCAATCTTCTACGATTTTCCATCTTATCTTTCCTCTTCCGTCTTTCTGTTCTCTTGATTCGCAAAATTAAAAATTGATTATCTAAAAATGTTTATCACCTTTCAAACTCGTTGTTAACAGAATTAGTCCGACTATCGACTCCTCGATCTATGTAGTCGTTGGATATCAAGAAGGAAAATTAAATGTAGACTTTCATCAAAGAAACATCTGTTTAATCTTTTTTTCACTCGACTATATAAGCAACGATTGCTCAGCTGCAATGAATTGGAAATTGTAAAAAAAGATGAGAATATTCAGAGATCCGAAATTCTTTCGAGGGATCGTGGTGAATTGAAGAAAGGTATTTGCGTTTCAACGGCAAAGATCAAATGCTAAAATTAAAACTCATCAATGCGTGAATCGACCCGGCAAACACGATCGATAGAGATTTAATTAAAACGCAGTCATTCGGTGTTTACCATGCTCGGACTACGCAGAATGTTTCAATGGGAGCGCGAATACATGTTCCTACCTTTATAACGGATCTGCTCGAGCGTAACGATATTCAGACCGATATTTCCATCTATTACGGATAAAGATAGAAATATTACACGAGTCGATGTCATTCACGCGATTCTGATTGATTCCCGCAATCCTGTTCAACATTTTCAAGAGCGGTTCAACTATAAAGAGAAAGAAGGATCGTTTATAGATAGTTTTTTTAAAAATAATTCTTTTAATATATCGGCGGTTCAACTATAAAGAGAAAGAAGGATCGTTTATAGATAGTTTTTTTAAAAATAATTCTTTTAATACATCGAAACGGTTAAAAAAGGATTTGCTTAGTGATGATTCGATTGGAATTGCGAAAGAGAACATTTTGATAAAAATGGAAGATGGCTAAAAATAAACGATTATTTCGTACTATCGTGATTCGTGTTTAGATCGCGCGTGATTTATGCAATTTCATATCTCTTTTATGGATATAACTAAGAAATGAAATTTATATGCATATTCGTTCCGACCACTAAACATTATCACGTTATCACTTTGACACTTTACATATCCTACCATGTTACGTATATTTTTACATTTTTAAATTTCCCAGAAGCGCAAAAATATCCGCGATCTACTTCTAATGTCAGGTTATACGTATGATACGAAAACTAAAATTTTCCGATTGTAGAAGATAAAAATGACGATTCGACAGACTTATTTGGGATTTATAATAAATGGAAACTTTTCGTAACCAGAATTACTGAGAATACAACTGGTTCTTATAATAAAAAGGTGTGCAAATATTTTTCTGAAATTTGAATCTGAATTTTGATTTCTCGGCATTTCTATTCGGTTACTAGCGGTTTCTGTACACAGGGGGGAACGATGATATTACGCGATCATTTTACTATACGCGTCGAAATATCGATTCTCCCAGTCAAGTACGACCTATATGTCAATTAGCCACGAAGCGGAATCCTCGTGTTAAATTCGTGGCTATTGTTTCGAAATATGGTCTAATATATTTCTGACCCGGAATTAAATAATTGGCGGAAAAACTGGATCACTTGTTAACCTGAATAACTAATTTGAGTGACGAGCAAAAACATAGTCGAACAAAGATTTTCATAGAAAGTCAGCAACGTGAATTACAAACTCCGCATTAATATATGTTAGTTATGCAGTGCATACTCTATATTAGTCGCATAATATATCATTTGCAGAAAGTCACAGTCGGATCTTTTAATGAAAATAATATAATACGTATTATAATAATAATATAATACGTTGTCAGATGAATGGAATATTCACTAATATCAATAAAGTACTAAATAAAATAAGTGACTATATAATTCAGCTGAATAATTTTGAATACATATTCTGAATACACAGAACAAGATACAAGAGTTTCTCACACGTGGTACTAAATTGAGTATACCACGTATGTAATAAGTATTTTATACCAACTGTTGAAGTGGTCACCACTTCTAAGAAAACTCTACATCTGGTCTTTTTAGTTTTCTCAAGCGCCGAAGCCATCGACAGAGTATAGACAAAAGACTGGGACGAAAGCAGACCATAAACAGCAGACAGGCGACGTTGGCTTCGGGGTTTTCAGTTATAGGGTAACACTGCTAGCGTGCGGATCTGGATCAGCTCAAATTGTATTCTTACTTATAATTACACTTCTGTATTAAAATATATTTGCTACCTTACAATTTATCCACGAGTTTCTCTATTGATACATCAAATAACCTCAACACCAACTCCTTTCTATTCATCATCAGAAACGCGAATCTTCATCCTTGGATCATTGAAAACGCGATTCTCAAAGGTTCAAACGTACTGTTGAAGTAGGGCTCCCACCTCAAGGAAAACTCCACATCTTCTCTAATGTTTAGTATACTTAGTTCCCGAAGCCATTGAGTATCGTTTAACACTAAATCAATTTGAAGGGTCTCTCAGCCTCATAGTCTTTTCCAGGAACATATCTCGCACGGATGATGCAGTGGGGTACAGCCAGTTTTTCGTAATTATACAAAACCCATAGACCCATGGCTTCGGAGCTGTTTTGTAAAGTAACGTTGCCAGCGTGAGGATCCGGACTAGCATAAACATTGTACTTATACTTAAACTTATTTAACATTAGAACTACCGATAGTTAACACGAAGCTATTTCTATCAAAACCAGTAAAAATGACTGGACTTTAAAAAATACGTAATAATAGAATATTTTTATATTTATCGATTTATTACTTTCTTACAAAAGGAATTCCATGTTACGTAGTACATTTTTGGCATTATTAATCCATCTGGGACCATGATCGACCTATACGAGAGTTGACACATTTATACAATTGTAGGACCAGTTATTTTCACTGATGTGGTATCTCTAGCGTTAGCATCTAGCGATCTAGCGATGGATCCGGAATTTTCCCGATAACTGATATCGTCGTATCGAACGATACGCGGTAAAAATTTGAAAAACGCGTGACAAGTTGTAGAAAACGAGGAAACTGGTTAATCGGGGTTCGATAAACAGATCGCAGCACCCTTTTACACTGTGACAAGTACCGGTCATTATGACTGTTATTGGTATAAGTAGCTTTGATGCAAAATCATTTTCAGTTTGAATACATAAAAAAACAAGATAAAATCCATTATATTATTCTTTTAGTTATCGTTGCGAAAGCCATTACATCATTGCTGGAAAAAATATAACACGAAGTAGGAATTTTAAAATAAAATTGTAAAATCAGTCTATTTAACTAGTGTGGTACTTTTAGTGTTAAATATATTTCTATTATACATTGATCCACGTATTTCCGTTCTCTATTCCAAGATGAAACCTCAACACGTACAAAACAATTACGCGATTTTAATTCTCAAAAAAGGTATTCAGTTTTGTATCCAGATCTGTTGAGCGTTATATATCGTAGGAATAATAACTGGTGAAAATGTTCGCTTTTTAGATTTGATACAAAGTAGGTGGTTGCGCTTTGAACTCGTAACTGTAACTCGTAGTTATGGAACGCCACTCTCTGAATACGAAACGGAACTCGGCCAGGGTTCGTCCTGGAAAATAAATGATCCTTGTCGGATTCACAAGCTGAAACATTACAGGATCGCGTGACAGGATCATCGCCTTACTCAAACAAACTATCGTCCATCTAAATCGATCGCGCGCTCAACACCGTACTTCTGTCAATTTCCTCTTTCATCCTCTTTTCGTTCTATTTTATTCACCTTTCCGTTGTCCGTTTCTATCTTCCAATTCTTCTCTCGCTTTCTACGTATCTTCTACCTGGTAATCGCTTTCTCGATAAACTCGATGGACTCTCTTCTTTCGGCGGTTTTTTAGTTTCCCATTGACCTTTCTCCACGATTTTGCTTTTCTTCCTCGTTTCACGCAATTACGATGCAACCCCATTCGTGTAACAACACTACACACACAATTTCGTTTCGCTTCGTTTCGTTTCATTTACTTTCTCCGTCTAATGCCTCATTCTCCCTCGATACCTTGCCACTTCTGTCTTACTCTTTTCTCAGTTCTCTTCGTCTTTCCTGCTTTCGAACATCGTTGAAGCTATCTCCCTCTTAGCTAGTTCCTTCCTCCTCCTGCATCACGTTGTCATTATACTTCCTGGTCTAAATGGGCCGACGCATTACGCTGGCTTACCTATCATCGTTTCTACCTGCGATATCCAGGTCCCAGATACCGCTCGAAAACTGGCTCGCTTCCGTCCGTACGTCCATTCGTGTCGCTTCGCAATTACCTAGCCGCTAATCCGCTGTCTCGTCGGCCATGAACGACCGTTTAACTCGAATCGAGTGCCCCATCGTCGGTAAGTGACTTTTCGGCAAACCGACCGCCTCTTTTCAACGTGTTACGATGGTTAAACGTTCAGCGTCATTGTTTCTCGTCGGAATTATTTCGAAAAGGTCGGTTCGTTTGCTGATCTCTTGGTTTAAATTGGTTCGTTGCCACTCTATGGTTACATTGTACGGTCATACAACGTCGATAGCTGATATCAGGTATACGTGTTCCACGATTGTTCCAAGCACAAAAGTTCAATGTTTTCGAATCTCAATTATTGGGTTTCTGTAATAAAGTTTGTTCGCCTTTCATTGTTGCATATATGTATGTGTTCTATAGAACCTATACGTATGTGTACACATGGTGTACGTGTTTCTAAATTTTTTAACGAAAGATATATATGTCGGAGATGAAAGGACATCGGAGCCTTGCCTTTGGGACTTCGGGAAAATCCCTTAACACCGTAACACTCAAGGACGGCTGGCATCCTTTTCTAGCCACCAACATGGAAATTGACCAATTAACAGCAACGTCAATTTCCCTCGCTTTCTGAACGAAGGCTATCCTCGACGAATCCGACGATCTCGTGTCCTTAGACACACCCCATCATAGTTTTCCTCTGCAGCATCATCGCGACGGAGGGTCATTCTCTCGTAAGGTCGTATTAGCGAGCTACTTAGCGTCTTTACGCTCGGTGGATATTCCACATTTTAACAAACAGTTAGTTTAGTTATACTTCCACCGTAGCCAAACAAGTCGAGTACGATTTGAGCTTTGGAAGAAAGCGCATCCTGTTATCCCGTTGACCGCGGATTCGTTATTGAACCTAGGATTATTGTCATTAGCTTCTCGAGTATCCAATTACCACGGTTACTTGTCAAATTCTGTAATAATCGAATTTGCACTAGTCAGTGTCTTCTCTATTGCATAACAACAATGTGTAATCCAAATGAAGATTCGTTTCACGCCCCTAACCCTAATTATAATGTGAACCCCACTCAATAGCAAATACCACCACTCCATACTAACTAGCGTTGGACGACGGCAGTGCAGTGGTTAGAGTAGACTACCGAAGCGTCCTGTTCTGCGACCAAGTTTTCAGGACAGAAAAATCAACCAAAAACAAAATTACATAAAAGCTCCGCTTCCAAGCGGCTTAAATCCACAAATTAGATTTTAACACAAAAAATGTAAAGCGCCGACACATAATATAGTATGGCTATGTCGTACCGTCGCGTATCGGTACTCTTGCCTAACACATATTATCAAATTCATTGTTTATTGTGAATACCCAAATGTATTTATATGTATCTTGGTTGTAAATAAACGTCATTAAAAAAAAAGTGGTTAGCGCTTTAGGTTACGAACGTCCGGGACCCAGGTTCGAATCCCGGCGACCGGAGTCCGATTATTCTTCCACGCATCAATCATGTAAGAAAAACAACAGTACCCCATCAGCCACATCTACACTGTAACGCCAATTCACATCAGAAACCAGGCCACACACCGCGGACAGGATGGCACCCAGATGTCTGCACATCCTTGGCGCCTACCTTCAATAGTCCTAAGTACCCACCAGGGGTCTTGGAATTTTCATAGTTAAGGTCCTTCGGACCAAGCGAGTATCTCTTGTCTTACATTTCCTTTAGGTTTATTGTCTACCACGTGTTAGCATAGAAAGTTGGTTTTCTTCGCATTTGGTATGTTCCGTTAGCAACTTTCTCGCGAGGGCGGCTAAAACCCTTCCTGGTCCACCAACCGTCCTATTACCCAATCGGAGACGGTGTCTACTGCCCTCGCTTCCTTAACCAAAATTGTCATCGACAAATCCGATAGTCCCGTGTCCTTAGACACACCCACCCCTAGCCTTCTTCGGACACGGTATCGTCGGTAAAACTCACTTATTCCGTATCCTCAGAATAGTCAACGTATCTTTACCGGTCTCTACCCTTATAACAGTCGCGTACTTAACGTATCATTGTAACTAAGTGTTACATAACGTGGTTGGAGTGAATTGTGATTTATGTTAATTCAGTGTGTATTACATTGTGCTTGCTGAAATCATAATAAAGTTTAATTAAAACAAAATTAGTAGTTGTGTTACGACTCAGCTATTTTATTTCACCAACCAACCCTTAAAATTTACGTAACAACACCCGCAGCAGAACCTCTGTCTCGGCGTCCACACACCAGTACTAGACTTCCACACCTATCACACCTATACACCTCATATATTTCTGGAGAATTGAAACTACCGATTGATCATACACAGAAAGATTTTATACGAAAATAGAAACGACATTTGTGTGCTCTTTTAAGAATGAACTCATCGCTTAACCACTCGAGAGATGAAGCGTTACGGTCGAAGGAAAAAAACTACTATAAAATATATAACCGCTTCACAGCTCGGAAATACGTAGCTCAGTTTGATTTATTAAAACGGCGCAGTAGAGTGACGATTTAATTATTAACACGAGGAAAGTCAGGAAGAATGCCAATAGCGAAATGCCGAGGGATATTGTCGTGACGACAACCGACGTCTCCGCGGAAACAGTAGATTCGAACTAAAGTCGAATAACGACGTGCTCTCTCCTCTTGTTCGCGATCCCCTTCAGACGAAATTGGCAAAAGCAACACACGAGATATTCGAACAGAGAGAACGCCATACAGGAAAACCTCTACAAGCAAAAGAAAGACAGCTAGGCGTGGAAGCAGCGGCGTTTTCGAAGTGTGTGCACAGATACACGAGCTGCAAACTACATTATGATTTAATTAAAAGCAAAGCCCCTTGACGGGAGTCGGTGTGCACGAACGTTGGAACGTCAGCCTCGTTTTCGTTTCTATAGCTGGCCGAAACGTTCGCAAAACTGTCGACAAATTAGCGAATCTCTGTCTCTCGAGGCCAAACCATCGACCGCGATCCACCCGGCCGATCCCGACTTGATAAACTTCTCAATTATCAGAATTAATTAAATTTGTTGACTCGATGTTGCGCCAGTTTCGTCGCCAGAGCATAGCGGCGCGACTACACCAACGACTGAGCGACGAAAAACTAACGGAACTTGGTAAAACAAACGATACATTTCGGGCGTAACAAAGAGAAAGCGCGAGAGTTTGAGTAACCACGAGTCGACTAGGAAAAACGTCAATTTCTACCAAAATTTCCAAATATTACAAACATTAAAAACATCTTTGTTCAATAAATCGTTCAATTTCGATACTCCACTTTCTCAATGTCTTTCTCTGGAACATAAAAGCAACCTCGAAACAGGCCACAAAGAACAAATAAAACGGTGGTTACCGAGGCACTTAAACGTGTGCAATTGTATCGCAAGTAATTAAAAGATCACATCCTCTGGCCTCTCTTTCGAGGAAGGTGCGGCAAACATTCGTTGGCTTGGACTTTTCATTGTTTTTTGTTTGTTGCCGTTCCAGTTGCACTGGGCTGAAGTTAAATCGAGTATTTCACGAGCCTCGACCAGTAGTAATGGAAAACGTATTACTGGAGCTGTAAGTTCTGTCAGCAGGGACACAGACGGTCGACATTATAACACGGATGCGCAGGCTGTACTTAACGACGAAACTCAGGAAACCTGAAAACAGTAATTTTCGTCGAAGGCGAGGAAAAAGCAGTCGCGTTGTTGAAACCTCGGGAGAAGACGTTGGAAAGACTCGTTCAGTCCTGAAAATGCCTCACACTCTATGTAAAATACCAGGTACCGATAAGTTAAACAAATGGGACGTCGAAACACGCGTCAGTAGGACATTTCGCCCCTTCTCGCTCATTCTAACTCTTGTCGTTTTCAACAGGTTAGTTTCAACGTTCGTCCTACATCGTAAGTTTCTGGAAACCAGCTTTTCCAAAGTACACGTAAAGATACACCGTGTACATTTCCCAGAATTGCCTCGGGTTTGACAATTTAATTTGTATAAAGTATACTTTCTTTGATAATTTATCTTTGCAATTGAAATAATTAGGTAGATAGGACATAACTGCGACACGAACGTCTTTAACCTAATAATTTAATCAAACACCTTTAAATATTAGTTCGAACGTAATATTTCGAGGAAATATAAAATTTTAAGAATGCATAGAATGTACATAATGTGAAAAAATATGTGAAGTATTTGTTATAATATTTAACGGATTAAATAAATTTCTACTTAAGTAAAACATAGTAGACGAAATGCTTGAGACAAAAATACCTACGCTTTTAGTTTCCCTATAACGTAAATAAAATATTACTTCCAAATACAACATCGAACCTTTCTTTACTCTACTTTACTTTTGTTACGTGTCCAATAGACTATGGTCGAATAGAAAATAATTTAATATTTAATTATTTAGAGCGCAGTCAAAAATAATCTTGAAACGTATACGAAGTCGTATCCAACATTTTTGATTTATTTTTATCTATATTTATTTGATGTAAAAAATTACCTTTCATGATGAGAAATATATCTTCTTTCCCTCTACATCTACTGTTTCTGAAAATCAGCTTCTCGTGTCTTGTACTACTATGTCTGATTCTATTGCGTGTCGTATATTACCGCGTGTTCGATTCTACTGCGTGGTTGGTTTCACGTGGCTGGACGGCCTATTCTACTGCGAGAACCAGATTAGACAAATTCTATCTCTTAAGTTGCGTTGAGTGATCCTTTAACGCAATCGCCAGAGAAATAGCGACTCACGGAATTTCCGGAATCCTTTTGATCCGCGTGACGCGACACGCATCGCAGTTGTCTACGCTTTTGAAAACCATCGCATGCCGAAGTAAATTTGTAAACAAGCGAATTGACATGCCGCGTGGAAATTCCTAGTTAAATCGAAGACCAGAAGCAAGTACGGAGAGCGAATCGGGAGGATGAAGCCGACTGTGACGCGTGTATTTGCCGTTACAAGCTTGTTCAGAGTGCTTAATTTCCAGAAGATCTGCAAAGTGGCAAAACTTCCGGAAGCTACGACGCTTTCAGCCGGAAGTCGCACGTACTTGCACACTTTCAGCCCCTTTGCCACGTGCGCGTTCACGTCCCACGACTGTAATCTTCACGGAAGAGGAATTGCGTACGTCCAAAGCCCCGGATCAAAGATCTAGCAAGACACATCGACGCCACGTATTCGATTTGCCTGGATTTTACGAAAATAGAAGCTATCCTCGTGCATCGATATTGTCTGTCGATCGAGTGAAATAAATACGACGTAATTTACTTCCGCCAGAATATGATAATAACGCAACGTGCAGAGTAGGAGAATTTGATCAACGAGTTAATTCGTTGTGTCCGGTTAACGGGTTAATGTTTCTATCAATTCGCCGTCTGATTGTTTCGCAACGCGTTTACTTTAAATATACCCTACAGTCGTGATAAAGTAATCAATTAATATGAAACAAGTTGTCAAACAAATTTCAAGCACAAGCGTATACCTCGTACCGGTACACACACGCAAGTGAAGTTTTACGCGAAAGCAGTAATATCGTGCATAAAATGAATGTAGAGGTAACGCGTTACGAGTAATTAGAGAAAAACAAGCTGTATGGTTGCAATAAACGAGGGCATATGGATATTTACAGAGAAATTATTTCTCAGTGAGTTGTATCGTGGTTCGTACGAAGTTTTACCTATATCGCGTTTTCCCATCGCGTTAAATAACCATGTAAAATTATGCAGTTACCGATCCGACGAAGACCTGGCTCTTTCGAGCAGACGAGACATTAAAAATATTTGAAATAGTTCGAAGTAAATGGATATTGATCGACAGAATTGTCCCTGTTTTCGTTCCATTCTGAGGAATAAAATTCTAACTACGCGCGCAAGTATCTCGCTTTAATTCAAACCCGTGCAACTGTGTAATTTATATTGCCGTAATGCATCAAACGGTGTGACGTCTGGCCCGAAATAATATGCTTCTAGCATCTCTTACGGTGTCCGCCTCTAAACACCGAGATCTTTCCTTTATTCCACCCTTTACTCTGCTTCTCCTCTACTTCTGTTTGATTTAATTTGCTCTACAGCCTCTCATCGTTCAACATCGCCTGGGAATTAAAGCGGTCCGATTTAATAATTTATCACTCTTACGCGGCTTGCTTCTTCTTCTTCGTTACACTGTATCGTCTTGCATACGTTCTCGCCTTCGCTCTCTTCGCTCCAGAAACTTCCTAATCCATTTTAAATAATTTACCGCTCCGCTCTTTCTCAGATGCATACTTAAGCTCTCTTCGAATGCGAGATTCCGTTCTTTTGTTCGTTACGCAGGCAGAGTGATTTAAGTGCCACCGATGAATGGTGTTACTTGTTCTGTTGAAATTTCAGATTTTGATAGAAGCTAATTAATTGAAAACGACACGTTCTTTAGGCTTCGATTAACGAAACTCGCTGTTATTCCATTTTTGTTCCTTGTTCTTTATGAAACTTTCTTTGCTTTTGTAATAAAAACTTTCGAAGCTACTTTGTTCCAAAAAAAAAAAAAAATTAATACGCAGCTGCTTTCTACCCTTAACTAAATTTTCTTATTTATGAATAAAATAAGCCGATTTTTTCAGCGAATATTCTAGCTGAATATTCCTTTTTATTTTTTTTTCTAAGGAATGAGAAATATGGAACCAAATATTAGGTTGTCCGAAAAGTTTCTTTCGTTTTATGAGGAAATAATACAACGTCTTTTGTTTTATATTACTTCGTCGAATTACGTACGATCAATTTTGTTCCGTCGAGATAAACACCGTGACATTTTACAGACTTGGTTTCACGTTTGTACGAAGCTGCATTGTTGTAAGAAAACACATTTGCGAAAGAAAGAAACTTTCCGGACAACCTAATAGAATACCGGAAAACGTAAAATTTAAAGAAACTTGCAATTAAAAGGAAAACAAGATACATATTATTTATTATTATTTATGTGTTATTTCAAATAATTCGTATGTGTGATCTGATTAAATCCAATTCGATTACCGCTTGATCTGTACAAGAAAGCTTGACACGTTAAAGAAGTATTAGTGACACGAGGAAACGAGGGGAACAAACGCCTTAGTTTTACCACTACGATACATCTTACGTCCGATTCATCGTATACGTCAAGACGTTCACTGTTTCTCTTGACAGCGAACCGACATCTCCTCTTTTATTCTCTCTATCCATCTTTTTAATACTGTTTCTATCTGTTTCTGTCTGTTTCACAAAATCATTACAGCAAAGAGAGACCGAAACATACTTATCCGTCTGTGATATTCAAGTTTAATCTTACGTTGTACTCGTAGCTGGCGATCTTAAACGCCGTTTAATCTTTTCTTTTCTCTCTGCCACTCACATTCAATTCGAACGACGCGTCGAACTTTTTTACGAATCGTTTCGATAGAGCAAGAAAACGAACCAACGAAAATTACTTGGAGGCAATGTCGGAACAAGAGTGCTTGACGAGGTGGCGAGTTATACAGAAATATCCCGTGTGTAGGGATGCGTACCGGCAGAGGCAAACAGAAAAGGCCAGACAAAACTAACCTCCACCCACGGGCTCGACCGTGACCCGGTCTGTTTACTCTGGCTGAGAGTTTCGCACTCTCCGTAGGATAAATGCCAGCCTCGTTGTATCTTTTTTGCCTGAAACGGCCGGCTATCGTTCTCCAAACTTTGCCCTGTTTCTCTTTTCCCTTCACTCGTAGTATCGTTCGACTCGAAATGAGAGTCGACCGCGCGATTCCACGGAGCGTCGCTTCGCCTCTCGGATGTTAGGCGCGCCACGCTACTCGGAGCGTGTCGGGCGCTCGATGGAACTTTCTCAGACGTTTCGGCGAGATATTTCGATGGGCGGAATAAATGGCAAAGTTTCTTTCCTCCGTTCTCTTTGGCGTGTTGACGCGACGCGTTTGACGATCCCCGCCAAGGTAAATCGAGTCGGGATAAACGGTGAATTTCAATAGGGAGTCGCAAATGTTTGGCGAGCTCCGAAGAAATCCCTGCACTAGATCGCAGTTTAAAGATACACGAGCAAATGTTAGAACAGTCGGGCCGGATATTTTGAGATTTACGAAACCGTTTGGCTCGCCATCGATGCATCCGCTTAAATATTTCAACGCGAATACCGGTACGCACGCCAGCAGTGCGTCTTGATCGATGATGTACCGAGTTTATCTTCTAAACAGCCGGTTTATTTTCCATGAAAGTTAGCTACTCGCGAAAAGCCAGAATGCCAGAGTTCTCGACCAAGCTGTGTGAGGTATTCGAACCATTAAGAGAATAAGTACGCTGTACAAAGGAGATACACAAAGCTTCTTCTTCGTGTTCGGGAAAGCGCCTTTCAACATTTTCTCTAACGCGAAACTTTGAAACGCCGTAACTTCCTACGGAAAGCTGAATCTGGAAATTAATTTGTCAAGTCACGTTTACGTGACATTTCTCCTTAACGCGATAACGAGTAAACTGCGTTATGATTTTGACCTCGGCTCCTATAAAATGAGATTTTATCTGCAGTTCGTTGGAAAGTACACCCGGCAACTTCTTTATCATTTTTGTACCGTGAGAGGAGAATCATTTTAATCAAAAGGGAAGTTTGGTAACTCGAAAATTCAAAGAAATTTGAAACTCCAGAGATAGAGTGCAAATGGCATTTACTAACAAATCTATTTTTGAAAACAAAAAGTAAAACAACCCGTTAAAGCAATCGCGATTATCGTCATAAATATTTAAAAAGAAAACTATAAGAAATTGGAAGTTCTTCAGGGTGATTAGGCTATTAAAAATCATTAAACATCGAATTTAATTTTCTCTCAAAAAGATTCCCGAAAGAACAGAGAAGTGAACTTAGCAAAGGAAACAAGAATATGCTTGGAAAATGCACGAAAGTTCGAATCATCTTTAGATTCAACGCGATAATTTTCATTTAGCAATTTACATGAAAATTCTTCGCATGAATATTCCTCTGTCTAACCTTTGTTTAATAATTGATCCTATTCGACGTGTATAATCTTATCCTTGAGGCGATTCACAGGCAACGAAAATATTCCGAACACCCTTTCTTCGCTGCTGGCTCGTCTTTCTATACTTTTTATCCCACTTTATGCAGCCTGTTTCACGTGCTCCGTGTTACGTATCTTTTGTAAGTTTTCCTTAACGCGCCCGGAGAGCTGGCAGATTCTGCACACACCTAAAATCGTCCTCGTGCCTCGCATTTTACGAAGCTGGTTTCAACAAGTTTGCGCAAACGAGAGTTTTTGCGGATTAGGCACGACCGAAACTCACGTGGAATAAAGTTTCCGGAATTAATATTACTTTATGCTTGCGCTCTTAAATTCCAGACAGAGATAAAAGTTTTCGAAATTCCTTAAACAACGGTATTCTTTCAGCGATCCTCTTCGTACCCGAATATCAAAAAATCATTTGATACATCGTTTCGTCTAAAGAATCTGTTGCGACACTCAATTAACTAGCGATCAGTCAGACACAACTGATCGGTTGGTATCGCGAGCCTTGAACGTTATTAGCGTCCAAGGTGGAGGATTATAATAAACGTACAGAGCGAGGTTTAGTTCACCTTGTTTATTCCACTCGATACTCCGAATACAACTGTCTTTAAGTTCACAGGGTTCCACTTAATACTCTGAATACAACTGTCTTTAGTTCACTGGCTATCCTGTTAAATATAACGGTCACTGACAGAATACTGCTATATGTTGACTCTTAGAATACTGGTGCAAGAGTGACTCTTGGTGATGTTACCGTCGTAGAGGAAGGTTCATGGTGGGTGTGTCTCAAGTCTGTTCCTAACTGATCATTGGGTAAAGACGTATGTTCGAGGATGGGCTGGCTGCCTTCGTGAAGGTTCGCGCGCGGGTGACCTTACACTTGGGGAAGCCCGCGTGTCCGGTCTTCCTGAGATGTAGCATAAAATAATAAATAAATAATAATAATAGCATAAAAAGATGCGTGCCTTACGGATTTTTTTCCGTGGGGTCCTAAAGTACCTTCACTGTACAATAGGCCCACTGTTTATGATGGGTCCGCACTAGGGTAGCGTAGACCCTTGACAGTCGTCCTGCCCGAGAATCGCATCTGGTTCACATAAAGCGTCGCGGTAATTACCAGGCGACCACTCCAAATCCCGAACAGAATCTTCAGAAATATCTTCCGTTGTTAATATCGTTCTTGTACTACGGTGAAAGGTATCTCGATATTTAAGCATCGTCATTCGCATAAGTCGTGAATTAGTTTCTCGTTCAAAGAATTCAAAAAGTGTGAAAGGTATTTGCTCGAAATGGTTCCATTCGGTCTCTACTTAGGCAAACTTGATTCGTGTGAATTTACCTGGCGGGAAATTGATCTATGTTAATTTACATTGAAGAACACGAATTACGCACATGTATTATTACACCGAGTAACAAGAACAATCGAGTTCATCGCCTGGATTTTCTTTAAATCCAATTCAACATCCAATTTTATTTCGTTTTATCAGTCTCGGTTTTAACGCGCTATTTTTCTCATTCCACGGATCCGCATTTAGTGTCTGGCGAAAGATGAACGTAGAAAACACGACATGTTGGCGAAACAGGTCGCCATTCAGCGGGTAGATCCAGCGCGAAATTTCTGCACGCGACCGTTCCACGAAAATTGAAAAACCCGACAAGTGAAACACACGGTCGTACAAAGTTGCTCATCTTCAATTTCCTAATCACCGGGATCATCATCATCGCCACCGTAGTCATCATCATCAGCGGCAGTTTTCACAGCGGATCCATTCCTTTTTTTCTTCCTCTGGGACGAGATTCGCAGTTGATTCCGCGACTGCCGGTCGTTTTCATAATCGTTACGAGCGCATCGGCTCTCTGTCTCTCTTCGTTTTTACTATTTCCGCGTGTCGTTCGGTCCACAGGGAAAAGACAACGATCCGGCGTTCTTTTCATTGAATTCCCGCGCGCTCTCGCGACCTGTTTAATGGATCTGCGAACACGACAGCTACGGCAGAGAACGTTGTCCATTAACAAAACTGTCGCGAGATTCGGGCCAACTTGTCGCGTGACGTATCGCCGCGATATTTCACCGACGAATTAATTAATGAACGCAGTATTTTATGGCGGGCCCGCGGAGTCTTGACCCAGTCGCAACTGGCGCGTCAGCTCACCCAAGTATTGGAACGCTTGTACATAGATTTTACGATGCGTATGATCGATACATGTGAATATATGATGTGCATTCTAGGAAACATTTTCAAATTTCATTAACGTTATTACGACATCTATCGCGATCATTTTGACAGATTTAGCAAGAAATCTGAAAATGTACGCGAAAGGTAGAAAATATTCAGAGCCTAAATATTCCGTAGGACAATTTTGCATATTCATTACTGTTGAAACACGTATAATTTTCTGTGCTGGACTGGGTTAAATGTGTAGTAGAGATACTTGTATGTGAGTATCAGTGTGCGGAGGTATGTGTGTGCGCGGCGTCTGACAGATTTTTTATTAATTTTAATTTTATTTATTAAAATTTACCATTAATTCTCGCATTGAGAATTTTCAGTAATTTTTCTGGCGTGGCGCACTGACATGGCTAATTATTTATAATAGTTAATACTTATTATATCAGGTCTGTAAGTATGAAACCGGAATTTGCCTATAGATGGCCCTAGCTGATAATACAGTTATCACTAAACTGCGTCATGGATGCCAAAAGTCTTTGTTGACATCTCACAAACATTTTCGACTCGGAACAATACAAGTTTCGTACAACAGCATAGTTTGTAATAGCGTTGAACATGTCAAATTTTGTGCCTGGAAACTACGATTTGCGGACAGCATTGATTTTCCGTTACCATTTGAAGAAAACTGCTGCAGAATCGCATCGAATGCTTGTCGAAGCTTACGGTGAGCATGCTCTTGGCAAATCACAGTGCTTCGAGTGGTTTAAAAAATTCAGAAGTGGCAATTTTGACGCGAGGAACGAAGAACGTGGAAGACCACCGAAAAAGACCACCGAGCTGTTAAAACCTGGCGAAACCGTTAATACCGAGCGCTACCGACGACAAATGATCGATTTGAATCGAGCTTTGCGTGAAAAACGACCAGAATATCAAAAAAGGCAACACAAAGTAATTTTGCTTCGTGATAATGCACCATCGCATACAGCAAAACCGGTCAAGGAAACGAGCGTTCAGTTGGGAAATACTTTCGCACGCGACTTACTCGCCAGACTTGGCTCCGTCAAGCAATTTATTTGCATCGATGGGACACGCACTTTCTGACCAGCACTTCGCTTCTTACGAAAATGTACGAAAATGGCTCGATGACTGGTTTGCCTCAAAAGAGCGACAGTTTTTTTGGCGTGGCATCCACCAATTGCCAGACAGGTGGGAAAAACGTATAGCTAGCGATGGGCAATACTTCGAATAAAATATTGTAATATCGGAATATATTAAAGGTGTAATTTTGTCCGATTAATTATAATTTATTAATAATGGATTGAAAATACAGATATTAGTTAGACAGAAAAACGATGTTTGATTAACAGGAAAACTAAATGCAACGCTCGTATTTACATCAAATAACTTGACAACTATTTGGTAACTCTCTCTCTCTCTCTCTCTCACTAGCAACTCTAACACTCGACAACACTCGCAACTCAATTCTAACGACTCTATGCTTCGACGTCTCGATCAACTCTGACCCTCGCCAATGCATTGCTGCTCGGTCGTGCTCGCTCTTGCTCTCGTCCTCTCACACACACACACACACACACACACACTTTTCGGCTCACATACTCTGGCCTCTCGATTGCCACTCCTTGAAATATGAAACCGTACTTCTGTTTTGACGCTGCTTATCTTTTCTCGCGTCACTGTTACTAGGCGCTCTTGGATGTAAACAAACCACAAAAAGACGACGTACACGGTGTTTTCTAATTTCAGCCGATCTCCAATCAAAGCTATTCTACGATATTACAATATTTTTAATCATTTTCATACAATAAAAGTGCATTTTCTATACAAAGATTCCGGTTTCATATTTACATACCTGGTAGATAAGTATAATTTATAAGTACTTGTTATAAGTAGGTAAATATTACTTAATAGATAAATAAATGTAGTATCGGGAAAAGGGCCTAATAAACATCGAGTTAACCATGAACAATGTCGCGAGAGCCGAGGCGCCGTCGGGTCTACAAATGTGTCATCGGTCTTTTCAAGTGCATAGTTTCGTAGAAAAGGCCTACGTGACCCTGGCCACGAGCGTCTGCGGAACACGCGTGTGGTGGGCCTAGGAAAAGACAAAGGGATGCTAGAACGGCCAGAATGCGAGTGGAGAAGTGCAGTCTGAGTTGAGAGGTCACGGAGTGTGAATCGGGAAGTCAAGGCGTGTGTGATAATGATACGTACGACGATATTGTAATCGGTTTTTGTTACTGAGTATTGCTTATTAAACTACACTAAATCCTAATTAAATCATCATTACTTGTCCTTACTCTAAGATCCATATAAGTTACTATATAAATATTATTTAGTATAAGTATCTAATTATATCTAGTGTTTAGGTCTAGCGGGTAGTGTCTCTTCAGCCTGCGGATCTGGTCCGTCGTATCAAGTAGTTCCGTGATTAGGGGGTTTCGGTGTTTGTTGACTCTTTTGCTATATCTGTCGCTATATTTTGCTATTTCCTCTTTGACTGTGGGTATCTTGAGGTCGCGATGTATTGTTTCGTTGGTAACATACCAAGGTGCATCTATCAGGGATCTTAGCGTTTTCGATTGGAAGCGTTGAAGTATTTCAATGTTAGAGTTACTTGCTTGGAAAACAGATGAGTGTAAACTAGTCAGTCTGTTAACAGTCGGGTATGGAAGAAAGTGCTGAGACGCGTGCAAGTGTGTATCGGTGAATATATAAGGAATCGTCCATGAAATAAATATATTACTATTTTAATATGAATCCTCGGTGTAAATTTAGTGTTCCTGTAACATTATTTCGGCTTCAAAGATCCACAATTCTCAACAATTACGATATATTTACGTGTACATGATGTATATTATACTAGTTATACAAATTGTACGTAGAAAGGTGTTAGAAATGGATTGTGTGGGCCCTAGGAAACACTTTCGTAAAACGTAATAAACGTTGAAATACTTTGGTGAGCTAGTGTAATTTTCCTGTCAGCTACACGACTCGTGTAGATAGATATCAAACGTAACGAGTTACGCGCAAGTCCGCGTCACGAAATCACCGTTTCAAGTGAAAAATCGTTAGAATCACGAGCAGTACGTGTCCTGTCGCTCTGCCATCTCTCCGAATATTAACAACCGAACGATGGTTCGCGCACCCTTTCGCTTTGTTCTACCAATTTCGGATTTACCTCGTTAAATCCTCGTTACGTGTACGTCATTCCGTGACATTAACTTTGTTAAT
This sequence comes from Bombus flavifrons, assembly GCF_040668555.2. NCBI lineage: Eukaryota > Metazoa > Arthropoda > Insecta > Hymenoptera > Apidae > Bombus > Bombus flavifrons. The sequence goes on along the minus strand of NC_138444.1, from coordinate 17,742,182 downwards.
TAACGAACGCTGCCCCGTCGAGCGAAGGATATCAATTACGATTCAAGATGGTGTCTGATATTTGGTATCAAACGACTGACAAGCATCCCCGCGTTAGTTTTCGTAAAGCAGATTCATAAATATTCAGCGCACATTTTTCATCGACAATCGTGCAAATCTAGAACCGAAGATCGAAACGAGTTTACAGGAAAAGCGGAAAGCTATTTTGTAGTTCTCGAAAGAGTTATTTTTTAAAAGATCGAATATTATTTTTGTAATTTTTCACTTTTAGTCTTTGAAATCTGTGCTTGATCGTTTCGATGTTCTTTTAACGTAAGACTCAATTACACCGAGTTGTGACATTTTTTTATTGAATCGTACTCACTAATTCGTAAAATTCATATTTTGACAAAATTTACATACTACGTACTACCACAAATCTACTAAAGTAGGTATCCATACATTCACGAGTTGCAGTATAAGTAGCTTGCACGTGTTTAATCTGTAGCTGGACGTGTGGATTAATATGCTCGTACACCGGTAGCTTTCACACGGTGAAACATAAAATATTATTTTACATTTTTATTTGCCGCACTATATCGTTCCTCCTTCATTTTATTCCTTATTCTGTCATAAAGTTTTTTATCGGTGCTCGCATAGTTTGTGTAACGCAATCCAATTAGCATACGGACAGGTACGAGGACTAAATGCTTGTTATTGCAAATTGAAATAAACCAACATTTGTATTATCGTATTTTCCACAGATCCGATTCGATTGTTAATCGAAGAGTATGCAAAAAGGACACGACGATTCGTAAATAGAAATTTTCTGAAAATAGGCGACAGTCGATAAATCCATGAAACTTTGTAAACGATCGAACGAAGAATCGCTTTTGAAACGCAGAACAAGATGCGAAAATGCGTACTGAATTCCACAACGAATTAAAACAACAACCTTGATAACATGGAATCGATTATCGAATTTTTAAATTGTTTATCACGTTACTGTTCGTGATCATCATTGTGATTCGCGTTCATAGCGCACGCCACTGGATATCAAAATAAATCGATATAATGTAATATAATTTCTACATTTTATAGCAATATGTGTCGTTTCTTAATAGCAAAATGTTTGAGTTACACGTGAAATACCACGAATGTGTTCTAATTTATAAGAAATTATTCGTAAGAATTTTTCATTTTCTGGCAGAAATAAATCATTGGATCGTTTCACAGTTTAAAAAAATATCGCTACGTAAATTCCTCGTATCGATTCCAAACGGAGCAGATTTGTCGACGGGTACGACTGTAGTCGATTTTAGCGCAGTTTAGACAACGTTTTGTCACTCTTGCATCGCGCCGTTTACAGGTTGACGTGCTGTGTAAATCAGCTTTAAATCAACCTGACGTGGACGAGAAGAGACCGAAAATGAAACCCGAACTGTCCGAAACCAGAAGCCGTCATGTTCACACTGCTCAGCATCGGACCACCTGCCACTAACGCATGTATCATTCTAAAAGTATACAATCCCGTATTTTTCTTATAGATTATCTCATGAAACATACAATTTTTTATTCTTGTGATACTTTCGATCTTCTCGTTGTCGTTAATAGACACATATCGCTTGGACACAGAAACAAATACAAGTAGATATCGATAAAGTTAAGTGGAACTAGCACCAATTTTATACGCTCAACCCTTTGCACTGCGAATTTTATTTCAATTTCGTTACCAGCAGCTGCCAACGCTTTCAAGTGTTTTATTTGAAATTTACTTTAACTAAAAAATAAGACAATTTAAATGAATAAAGGAAGAAAGAAATTCACTTAAATGCCAGTTTTATTCATACTATTGTTGTATTTTGTCATTTTTAAGCGTATGATATATCTTGAAACAATTTCCAGGATGCGATCCTGCTTTTCTTTCGCACGTTTCGGAAAAAAAGGTGGACATGAAAGAATGTCGAGTGAGACTCGACAAAGGGACTGAGATAAAAATTGATATCGAGACACAGTTGACATAGGAGTGCAAAGGGTTAAGTCTCATTCGAGAAATATTCTTATAGCATATGGATTATTTAATAATTAGTTGAAATTAATATTTACTGTTGGAATACAACGATATTAATCGCGTACAGATGAGGTGATCGATCGACCGGATTCTTCCCTTCGTTGCCCAGCGCTATCCCCACTAGCGTGCGTTCGTTAGATGTACCGCGGCTGCTAGCGCGTGCATGCTCTTCCGAGAATTCGGCGGAAGAAGTATAAGGATATGGATGGAACATTCGGCACGTCGGTGTCGCGCTTTGACGGCATAGCGCTTTGTATCGCGAAGCTGCTGGAAGGTTCCGTGACACGTGCCGCCACAAAGCATCCACATAGGTCACACTCATTACTGCATAGAGAGTGGGGATTCAAAATCTTTTCAAGGGCCATGGATCACTTAGTCAGTCTGAGAATAACTAGCAAACTGTCAACATTCATAACGTTTACTTGTATTTTACTATAACTTTGTTTAATAAAAATCATATAGTATTGTTTCAATACAAACATTGTGTCTTCCACAGTTTATTAATCTTAATTTCAAGATTAAGTTCTAACATTTACATTTTCACGTAAATAGGTCGTAAATAACGAAACTTCACCGCTGCTTATTCGCCCTATCTCTTCGTTGAATCTCGTCCGCGACTCCATGTGCAAGAAAATTATTTCACCTACAATTTATTTATTAAATTTACCTATATTTTTTACGTAAAAATACACGTATTATATTATATCGACAAACTTCATGCTCCTTGTTTCACTATTCCTATGAATAAAATATCGATTGTTCGATAACCGATCAAATATATGTAACCGTGTGAAAAGTTGACAGAAAATAAAATCTAGGTTAACGTATAAAAATTGAGGAAGGATGCGAAGAAGCAAGAAATCGCCAAATTCCGAAGCTTCGAGCAAAGGAAGGAAGCAGATCGACGAGGACGCGTGGCGGAAGCCTTTGGAGGCGATTTCGATCAACGACGAGAAGTGGTGGTGCATCGTGACCATGATGGTTGAGACGATTACCGAGCACTCGAGGTGCGTGTCGCTTTTCAACGTGGCCGCTGAAGAGGGTAGGCGGAAAGCCATTTACTCTCTGTGCTGTCAGAAAACGCTGGCCAGCGTGAGAACGTTGTCGAAGCAGAGCCTAGATAAATGTCCAACGATTCAGGGCGTTTGTCATTACGCGAACAAGGTTTTGAACGAGGAGAACGACGCGCTACCAAGCTGGCTGATGGCACGGATCATCAAGTACTTAATATATCGTGCCAGGGAGGAGAGCATCGGTATAGTGGAAAGGCTAGCTGACCTGGAGCGAGAGATAGACGAGGAGTATTGGATTATACAGACAGTTGCAGACTGGGGTAGGCGATTCGGCTTTAGTAGCTCGCGTGCTACTAAACGTCTGCTAACATCTATGCTAACGTCTATGGGGAACGTTATTAGCAACTGACGAGACGATAGGTGCGTTGCCATTCTAATTATGGCGATAAAATTCTGGTATAAAATAATTTGAGTAGAATTAAGGTGTTAGAATCGGTAATAGGATCATTCGTGTTTTCTTAATAGAGTAAAATTGATTATTTATGGAAAATTTAAAGATGCCACGATGTAAAAATTGCGCGTAAGATGCCGAAATATAAAAAATATTCAAAGTGAAGTACCTGTTGTAACATTTAAGGAAGGAAATAAATCTTGATGCTGGCTCGATTTTGTAGAGGATTTGTGTAGGATGTTTGACCGTGAGATTTATTGGACGAAATTGCTCGTTGTTGAAATAATAAATTAGTGTACAGGCTATATTCGCTGAGACGCTCGTACAGTGTATAAGTCGTAAAATAGGATCGCTAATGACTCGTTAATTAGATCGATAATTCGTTGATAACTGGTTGATAACTGATCGACAACTGACTGTAACTCCGTTAATAACTGATTCGCTCGCGATCGCGTCCGTTTATTTATACTGGCCGAGGGAGAGTCGGAAAATTCAAATTCGTCTTTGATCGACGGTTGCACGTAGCGGCTACATTGTTTTGCCCGGAGTTTATTTATCGTTACGTTGCGTGCGCGAAGACAGTGTCAATGTCCCGAGGCAAAATAACAACGTGAGTTGAATTGTCCTCTAACTCGTGTGCCGCTACAATTTTAACCCATTTGCATCATGGCTCTATTTAAGAGAACTGGTCCCTATCACCGCATGTGGTCGGTCGAATGACATCCGAATTCTTCATGGAGTTTATCCGAAATTTACTGTTCAAAACGATTGGCAGACAATGTTACTTCGCAAACATCGCATCTTACATTCTTTATAACAGAGGAAAAAGGAAAAAATTATTTATTTTAAAAAATAAGAAATAAGAAATTAAATCATATTATTTCTCGTGGAATTCTTTGAAATGGTCGATACAATAAACTGATATAGGCGAGATGCTGACAAACGGGTCAAACGTGAACTCTCACATCTGAAGAATACTTAACGACTGAAATAAAAAGCAGTCGCAGTGCGCGTAATAAACCGCGCTTGGTGATAGAAGACAGTCGCAGCGCGCGGATTAATTCGCGTTTGGATGCAAATGAGTTAAATTCTCTTACAATTTTTCTAAAACGACGTGGATGGAACGAAAGCAATCGAAGATCACAGGGCGAAAAACATGATAAGCAATTTTCAAAATGCAGCAATCAGTTTCTTCAAATTCTTCACTTGATCGTTCATAAAATTTCATGGATTCGTCACCTGTTTTCAGGAAAGTCATATTCGTGAGCGTAACGAGTGCCATCGAAGTCAAGAGATTAAGAAAAATGAACTTGTCGTGTTGTTCTTGCGTGGTCTTCGATGGCAAGGGGAATGGGATCGACTTCTGTAAATTGTCGAAATTGAAATGATCGTCTCGACAGGAGCGCAGCCAGGCACGAAGAAATCGGATCCGGAAATATTGAACAGAAAGGCGAACACGAAACTGCGAAAGCGCGGCGAAGAATGGCGAGACGCTGTTTACGTTGACGATGCCCCCGTGAATGGACCAAATCTTTACGTAATTCTCACGGGCTTCCACGATCCGGATCTACCACAACATTTGATAAACGTTGGCGTGCCATTAAGTTGCATGATGCAAATCAAACGACCGAACGAACAATTGGATCACGTACAGTACGAAGATATCGAAGAGGAATCCACAGAAAGTAGAAAATTATATTTTCTAGAAGAGTATAGTGTCAGTAAGATTAGGTTGTTTAACTTTTGGACGAAAGTGAAGAAACGATTGATGGATCCTGTAGCGTATCAAGAATATTGCGATATCGGTTTTCTCATATTTTGTCCACCGCTGCTGCCAGAAACTTCAAATAAGCAGCAGTACGAAGCTCTGAAGAAGGACATGTACGACAGAGTGTCGTATATCGTATACGATTTTTACGATCTTTATAGACAGCATGGTAACTATTTGAAAAGCATGGAAGTGGAGAAGGGTATCGCCGGTGAAAGTACGAAGAAAGCGAATACGGAAGTTTACGAGACCTTGCTGGATGCGTTTCCTCCAGAGTGCGTTTCAGTTCCGCTGATATTGTTTGCGATATTGACGCAAATTGAAGCGAATGAGGAAAGAATTACGGTGGAAAATTGCATCGACGAGAAAGGGGATGCAAAGATAGGTCAAGAAGTAAGCTGATGAGTTTCATACCTTTTTTTGTAATTATTTGTACGGCTCGCGTAAAAAATTAAATATGCAAACTGCATTCGCCGACCATAGTTAACTGAAATATATTAATTCCGAAATTAAACGATAGAAAAAATTTAATTTTCTGTAAATTCCATCGTACGAATGTTGTATTATGGAATATTTTATATCGCGGAATATGCAGATTACGATATAAATGATTTGATCTGAGTGAAGAAGAAAGTTTTACAAAATTGATAGTGAAAAAGTAACGTTTTATAATTACGCGTAGCATGACGTAGAGACGAAAACGAAAGCGGAAATGACAAGTCAGTCCCTCGTCTCGTTCGTCGAAGAAAAAGTGAAGATTCTGAATATTAAATACGACCTCGATGACGTGGAATACAACATCGATGGTGAACAAACGCCGGCTGACATTGAACTAATCCTTCACGGAGATAGTCTGCTGGAAGCCATTCGTCTTCTCGATGACTGCGCGATTCCAGTGATCCGAAACCTGACAGATTTGATCGACAACATTTTGCCCATTTTCCGGCATCCAATGGTCGCGAGTTTTCGTCGAAAAGACGAAATCTCGGAGAAAAAATTGAACGAATACGCCCGTCACATCGATAACATTCGACGTTATTTCGACGTGGAGATAAGCGACGAAGAGGTTCGACATTATTTGCACGTTTTAATGTTCGACAGAATGATATTTCGATCGTTGGAGTGTAAAACCAAAGATTCCGAAACGCTAGAAAGTATAAGAGGTATAAAAACGAAAGAAGATTCGAACGAGACGATGCGAAACGAAGCGTTCGCGCTTTCACCGAAACGTAGCAAGTCTTTGCCGAGCCTAACCTCGAAATTGACGCCGGAACTCCATTTTCTCAGCGATGGTAACATCGATTACGGGAAAATCGTTCCAGATATCGTCGAGTGTTCGCCGCTGTTCGACCTGATAGACCCTCGTGAATTATTAGTCCCGGGTTATTTGGAAAAGAACGTGTTCAAGACAAGAGTATCGGATAGAGCTCGTCTCGAAGATTTCAGCGACGTTGAACTATTATCGGAGGCAATTTTTCTACAGTTTCTTTACGAGTGTCTCCTTGCGTTCGATCACGTCGGTCTCCGATACTTCGAACCTACCGACTCTCTGTTGCTGTGTTTCTGTAACAAGTGGAAAATCAATGGAGTAAGCACCGAAGAAAGAATGTCTAGCATTCGGACGCCGGTCCGACTTCGTGATTTCTGCAAATACGTAGTGCCCGAGGAGAAGGATTGGCTACGCCGGGAGGAGGAGCTGTACAGATTGCAGACGGCCAAGTCCATGGAAAGATTGATGAGAAAGAGCGCCGAGATATACGAGGAGACGATGCTGTTCCGTGACGAGGACTTCATTCTCCCTGGGACACTAAAAGCAAAAGATTCGGAAGCCAGCAAGGATCTTGATAGGCAAAAAAGTAGTTTAGATGTCGGTAAGAAGACGTTCTATCCTTTCGACTCGATCTCCAGGTCTTCTTTAAACTGTCCATCGAACATACACTTTGCATATTTTATATCATATACAAATAGGTATATGTAATACGTGTGTCAATGACGCGATCCTGTTCTTTCGATCAAGGAAATTACGTAATTTTAACAATTCTGATATTAGCAGCTGTATTAGTATTTTTTCGTTTCAAGTTCAATATTCGCTTGATCAAACTATCTCGGTATTGGATATAATAATTTCCAAAGATATTTATTTTCGACGGTCTTACGGTTCCAGTATGAGAAATACAATAGTAATCAAATCTGTGACGCCAATAGAATCTTCTTTCGTAGATGTATCGCCCCTTGCTCCTATAGAAGAAATGACGAACGCCGGAAAAAAGAGAAAGAAGAGCCCTAAGGAAGGCAAAAAGAGGAACGACAAATCGTCCAGTCGAAGGATCAGTTCGAAGAAGTCAATCGCCGATGAAATCTCTCCATTGATTACTGGAAAAGTGTCACTGGCTCCACCCGATACCGAGAAGGAACCAGTTTATGATTTCGTAGGTTATGATCTTGAGAGACTACGTGTACAAGTGACAAATCGCAAGAAAACGTTTTACTCGGCCGATGACACTTTGGTACAAGTGGAAGTAGACGATTGGCTTTACAAAACCAAGAACTTACGAATCACGGTTACTCTGCATGGATACAGTTTACGATTGTTTCATAGAATCGATGGTCCTGAAACGAACGAGATATTGCACGTAACGAGTAGAATCGGCATTATTCTTGCTTTCCAGAAGAAACTGGCGTCGTCACGTAAGAGTCGAATATTTTAGAAATTTCCTCTTTCTTCTTAAACCGATGAATTGACGATATTATTTGGTTGTTTTAAACATATACGGAATGTGAAGTTTTATGCATTTGTTTAAATTTAAAAGCACAAAATTATCAAATATATCAAATATATAGTACTAGTTACAATATTTAGAAAATGAAACAAACTTGTTGCTATACTCCGGTTTTTTAATTATCTTCATAAAAATGTGAATTCGCATAAATATCCACAGTCCGATAATGAGCTGCAAGCGCATAATAGGATCAAAATATTCAACCCTTGTATGAGACGAATCAATCGAAACGAATTAATTCAATTAATTAAAATGAAAATCTTAAAAAGTTACCGACGAGAGACAATGTCGATCACACTAACTTGGTGAATATATTCCTTGTTAAATTTCATCCTATGCACCGTGACGTACGTACCTTTTACGAGATAAATTAATATCGTAGGAGTAGCTGCAAAAGACACTATGGAAGTGACGTTTGAATCAAGTTTTGATTAACATGCAGCTTGTATGCTGCTACGCAACAAACTTTGCAACCATGTAAGCGTACCAGATTTCATCGTGCGCTTACATGAATTGTTCCATCTCATATTCTATAACAATTTCTAGTAGAGTTAATTTACAAAAGAATGATTCACCTGCAACTTCTATTTCCTAACTTTAAAAGTAGTTTCACTAAACGATTAAATTTTCTAAAATTAAATATTTCTTTACTGTATTTTATTATTTCGTTTAAAAATAAATATTGCAATTCTCATATATAATAGAAATATTATAATATCGAAAACGTCCTTTTTTTGCGCTTCGTAACCTGATTTAATTGCCAACGCAATATTTTTGAGATATTTTTGGCGACATTTTCGTCGTCATCTCCCGTAATTAATTATTTGGTAAATTTGCATTAGATACGTCAAAGAATCGTTTTCACACCTGGCAAGACACGAACGTCGAGCAAAGAATCTCGTGGCCGACGGGATTACTGATAGAACCAATCATCGGTGACGGTCCGAATAATCCATATTACATTAAACAGTCCTACATACCAAAGGGATACGCTAACTCCGAAGGTGATCGTGAAATTTGCAGAAAATTTCTGAGAAATGGCACTGTTCTAAAATATCTGGACGATGGCAGAGTAACGGTTCTTCGTCCCAACGGAGTAATCGTCAATTGTATAGCTTTCGAGGAGCTTCGAGTCGAACGACACGAAAATCACGATGAGCAGGTTAACGTCCCCAAAAATGGTTCAGGTATTTGCGATGTTTTTTGAAAAATATCAAAGCAAAAATAAAATGTATCGTTTATAATATAGTAGAACGCCGATTATTCGAATACAGGATGAATCATTTGCGCACCTACATATGTACAAAGTACACGTTTAAACTAAATATCTGATGATGTTTAAACAATGCTTGCAGTTTTGTACACGCGTTCTTGCTGCTTCAAATCTCTCGTTGTAATGTCTTAATACATAGTCTGAATGTAACGCGTACGTACCGAATCGATCATTTGTTGTCGGTAGCGCTCAATATTAACGGTTTCACCAGGTTTTTACAGCTCATAATAATCACATCCTTCTGATCCCACCAAACACAGAGCATTGTCTTCCGTCCATAGCGATTTGGTCTTGTAGTCGATGTCGGTGGTTCGCCTGGAGCTACCCATGATCTTTTACGCTTAGGATTCTCAAAATATATCCACTTTTCATCGCCAGTCACAATTCGGTGGAGAAATGACTTTCTTTTGTATCTGGCGAGCAGCATTTCGCAAGTGGTTTTTCGGTTTTCCTGCTGTCTTTCATTCAGCTCATGTGGAACCCATTTTCCCACCTTCTGGATCTTTCCCATGGCTTTCAAACGTATGGAGATGGCTTCTCGTGTCACGTTTAATTGATCAGCGAGTTGTTGTTGCGTTTGAGCGTCATCCTCATCCAACAATGCTTGCAATTCGCTGTCTTGAAACTTTTTCGGTGGTCTTCCACGTTCTTCGTTCCTCGCGTTAAAATTGCCACTTCTGCATTTTTTAAACCACTCAAAGCACTGTGATTTGCCAAGAGCATGCTCACCGTAAGCTTCGACAAGCATTCGATGCGATTCTGCAGCAGTTTTCTTCAAATGGTAACGGAAAATCAATGCTGTCCGCAAATCGTAGTTTCCAGGCACAAAATTTGACATGTTCAACGCTATTACAAACTATGCTGTTGTACGAAACTTGTATTGTTCCGAGTCGAAAATGTTTGTGAGATGTCAACAAAGACTTTTGGCATGAATGACGCAGTTTAGTGATAATTACATTATCAGCTAGGGCCATCTATAGGCAAATTCCGGTTTCATACTTACAAAACTGGTACAGATTTTACATGTACCATGAGTATAAAAAGAAAAAAAAGAATGGTGTTGTCAGTACAAATCAAATATTATTTAACGTTTAAAAAAGGATGAAAGTGCGTGTAATTTAATCATAGAATACGATGCTGGAAAATCTGTAACTAGCGACATCAAAGATAGTGAATTAAAAATTAATTCAACTTATATGAAAGTAACTTGCGTCTCCGTATAAGTTTGAAAATATCAAAGGATGATAAATTAGATCGGGCTATGTACAAACGGATCTTACAAAAACGAAGCACTGGTACAGCATCTTCAGGTCCATTAATTCAAGAGGAAGCTTTTGAATTGAATACGAAGTTAGGCAATAATAGAAGTTTTAAAGCACCTACTGGTTGACTAAAACGATTTGAATTAAGATATGGAACACGTAAACTCGACCTTGCGGAAGGAAAATTATCCGCTGACAGTTCCACTGCTAAAGAATTTCTTCAAGTTTTTAATAATTCTTGCGAAAGAGAAGGGTTAAGATTAAGATCGTATTTATAACTGTGACGAGATCGGCAATTTTCCGCGCAACTTCTACAATTTGAAAGCGAAATGGTAGACATCTTTCGTTATCTCCCGATGTATCGTAACATCAGGACTTCGTTCAATGGACCAATTAATTATTGAATCTTTCGAGAGATATTACCAAAAGAATTTATTGCGATGTTTGTTAATCGCTGACGACAACAACAGTTGAGAGTGTTACAATTTTGTATGAAGCTTGATTTAAAAGATTGCATTTATGTGTAGAACAAAGCATGGGAAAAGTAAACGTGTAACATAATAACACACGTAGCTACGCTTAAACGAGCATGAAACAGATTGTGCAATGCTGCATATGCTAATGTGAGACAAATTGGAACCAATGGTGAATTGGAAAGTTTGGCACGCAATATATAGATATGGATTCAAAGATTGTAATAGCGACGATATACGGAAGTGGTTAAATATAGATAAAAATAATCCAGGATATAAAAGAACGACTCACGACGATATTATTTTATCCAGTAATGTTTATACAGGGTGGTTGGTAACAGGTGGTACAAGCGGAGAGAGGGTGATTCTACGCGAAAAAAGAAATCGAAAATGTAGAATAAAATTTTTTTTTTTTAATTTTTTCATCGAAACAACAACCTACAGTGAAATCCGTTATAACGAGACGCGATAAAGTGCACGCGTACCGAGCAAAAATTCAAAGTCGATTTTCTCGAAAACAAAGCCTCGAACGAAAAATTGTTATTCTATATTTTCGATTTCTTTTTTCACGTAGAATCACCCCCTTTCCGCTTGTGCCACCAGTTACCAACCACCCTGTATAAAAGAAGGTATGACGGAATGTGGTATTAACCGGTGCAGTATTCTAACACACAGCGGAGCTGAAAACGCGTTGAATATCGCATTGCAATGGGCAAAACGTCGAAAAGAAACGGATACTGTACAAATGTTCGTGTCAGAGGGACTCCGCAACTTGGGATTTAAAAGCGTTTAACTTACTCTTTGTATCGCATTTCTCTTACTGAGTGTGTATTCTTTCGCGTGATAAACATTCATATTTGGAAAATTTATTTCCCAAAGTTTATTTTCTAGTTGAATTATGACACGTCCACGGTTCTTTCGAACCGATCATCCGAAAAACCTCTTACCCGGACGGATTTGTCTGCCAATTAGTTCGGATAATCGGCGTTCTACTGTAATTTACAAATTTATGCATTCTATTTCAGGATTACCGTTGACTGTTATCTGTTTTAACGCGTATTCTGAATATTGTTTTAAGCTTTGTGAATTGAGACGAGCCTTGAAAATGTATCCGTATTCCACTTTTAAAGGCGACAGACCGAAAGAGCCGAAGGTTCTATCTAAAATCAAGAGAAAGCCAATGACTGGTTTCAAGTCTGCGTTGCTCGAAGCGGACGAGGTAGATTCTGTGTCTGCACAGCAGAATTTAACGATGGTGAGTCAAGTACCCGTTAAATTTCGTTTTAACCCACGAACGAGTCCGATCTGATGTAATACGACAAGAATTCAACTCGAGGGAAACGTTTAACGCATCGACACTTGGTCGTTTATGTTGGAATGCATAAACTAATTGCACAATCAGTGAGAAAATAAAATATACAATTTCTTTTATTATTTAATACGAAATATATGAACGTAATTTAAAAAAAAAGTTAGCCGATTACTTTAAAATCCATCAATGCCTACTCAATGGACAAAGATATTTTAATAGTTGGACATTCGCAAGGACGAATCTCGCTGATAGTACGATCAATAAAAATTTCTTTCAAAGATTATGAAAAATAAAGAAAACTAATATTCTTCGTCTTCCTTTTCAAATAAAATCCCTGATAATTAAAGCTATTCGATGACGTGCTCCTAGAAAGCAAAAATCGCAAACAAATGCAAGGAAACGTAATTAAACGATAACAAATAAAATGTTCCTCTTTCAATCGTTTCTTTCCTATTGATCAAATGTTCTTCGTTTCCCAAGCTTGAATTAATTGCTAGACAACAACAACAATTTCCCGTATTACATATGAAATCGTAACGCGATTGCAAGCATTCAAACACGTCTTGGTCTTCGTTGATCGGAACATGACTTGCCTTCAGGATCGTGACGACGTTCTGTCAACGATGGACAACACGGTCAAAGTGTCACGGTACATAGTGTTGAATGACGACGGTGGGCTGTACGAGGTGCTAGACGACTTGATCGTAAGTGAACAGCATCGATTACTCGTGAGAATAGCGTCAGACTACGAGGTCGACGAGAAATTCACGCGTCGCGCCGACGGTACCAACATGTTGCTGAATTCCAATGGAGAATTGATCGTCAGATATCCAGGTACGTTTCAGCGTACCTGCCACTTTGTGGGGCGGATTCCGATTTCTGCGCGCTATTATATTTCGTTCAATGAGATCTAATACATCTAAATACATCTAAATCGGATAGAACCTTCGAGAAGTTACGTAAGCGCTTCGTAATAAACGTAACAGTTAAGTCTATACCTGTCGTCATCTTTCATTCTGCAACTTTCCTCTTCTTACTACGAATTCATCAATTTGTTCTGTCGTTGAATATTAACTCTTCAACGACGAGACACGCTAATTGGTCTATCGTGAAATAATTACATCGCAAGTATTATAAAGTAATATAAAGATGACACGGGAAAAGTACGACTAGTCCATTTTTACCTACCTTTTTACTTTTGCATTGCTTTCGACGTAAAATAATCGAAGAAAGGAAGAATCTGATACAGTAGAAGATACAAACTTTTTGTACAAAAACGATCAGTTCGAAATGTTTTGTAGGAAAGCTTGGCTTAATGAAGGGAAACTGATTAATTAAAAGATAGTTTTGATGTGGAAATGGTTGACGATATATCGCGTTTAAAAATTCCTCTTCTATAGAATTCTATGGAATATAGAACATCGATAAAAGATAGAGAATATGACTTATCGTGATTTTTACCTGTGACCTACATATCGTCGCCCTAGTTCTTAACTGTTCGAACTCTATTTAAAATAAAAGAATGTAATCAACCGATCCACGTATATCTGATTGGTATGAAGAATACAAATTCATGCTAATATTATGAAAATTCTACTTGCAATAAATATTCGGTTCTTTTATAAATTAATTTTATTAATTAAATATTCAGTCCTAAGCACACACACAATCACGCTGAACTTCGTAAACTTTGAACTCGGTTTTCTCGGTTTACAAACTAGCGGAGATAGAACAGTTAAGAACTAGAGCGACGATATCTAATTTGAATAACGTAGATACAATAATCAAAATCTCTTTAAATTATATTCTGAAATGTTCACATTAATATCTTAATTAATGCAAAAGATACGGTTCCATCAAAATTCACAGTAAAAAACATCCTCTCGATAAAGTGTCACTTGTATACGACATCTCGTTCTATAGTATATTTCTATCGTGTTAACAAAAGTCTAAAGTCAAAAGAATCCATGTTTGTAAAATACCTATCTAAACTTTTAGCGAGTTGAAAAATAAACTGAGAATGACACCACAGAATCGATGAATTTCGAGCAAAAAGTAAATGGCAAACTGGCTCTCTGTAATCCAAAAACTCAGCGTTGTTAAACATTTGATTGCTCTTTTATCTTCGATGACAAACAGAATGATTTTAACAGTCCGATACCGATCCGCGTTGCTGTGTACTTTACAATTTTGTTAAACACTCTGCCTTATGATTTAACGTTATCAAACGACAAATATTTATCTTGTGCGACGCTGGAAAATCATGCTACGATTCACGGTTGCGTTGTACAAAACATTTTCGTAACCTATGCGAAAGTCAAGTTCATAAACTTTCGTCCGAACTTTCCTCATCTCCGCCTGTATTTTATTTGCTCGGTTGAATGCAGTTCCTACAAACGTTTGGCCAACTACTACGAGAAGTAAAGCGCGTCGATAGCACTTTAACGTAATGATTTTACTACCCTTTAATTCTTTTTTCATCAGAGGCAAAGAAACTCGTAACGAACCTCGTTATCGATCATTCTTTTTTAATCCGTCTAAACTCGATACACACACTTTTCTGTATCGAAAGTATTAGTATGTACGTTCGAGAGCCAGGTGACTCATTTTGTTTTATTTATAAATGGCTCGTGGGAAGCCATAGAATGAAATAAAAAATTTCACCGCTGGGAAACTGGTTCCAAGCGAACGTGACTCGCAGCTTTCCAGTATCGAACGTTCCTTGACTTTCATAGCTTTATGAATAGAAACGCTCGAATTTTTCAACTATATCTTTATAACGTGATCGTTACTCTTCTACACACACACACACATTATACTGTACTCTTTTCTCATTTTTATATTCATTTCGTCAGTGATTGAATTTTTTTCTCGATTAATGATCAATAACATTATTAACAAATTAATATCGTATCATAGAGATTGTAATCTGATTATGACAGTTTTTCGGCTGCGTTGTCAGTTAGGTAAAGCAAATTCTTTCGTAGAACGAGTTTGCAGAAAGTTTGCTCCGCAACAACATCGATCTTAACATAACCGTGATAGCCTCAAGTACTTTTAAATTCATTATTTCTTAAATTGGCTGCGATTGCTCGCGAATTTGTTATTTAGTTACTTGTAACGTATATATATTTGTTCTGAGTAGAGAGAAAAACGAAACACGCAATGTCGAAAGGAATGTTACTTCATTTCTGCGTAGGTAGAATTAAAACGAACGTTTTCTTTCTGGTCCTTGGATCTTGACACACGTAACATGTGTCTAGCAAATGCGAATTTCAACTAATAAGATCACATTCTCAGCTGTTTCTAATAAAACAGAAACCGAAGTGGTCAGGAAGTGTCATTAGATCGGCTGATACACTGAACAGATTCAGAGTATTTTAAAATTGTAACATCGAATCCGAATTGAACTAATATGTAGGACACGTTCAAAGTTCCACACACGTACCTGTACTCTTACTGGAACAAATAATTACGAAATTGAAATTCTTGAAGCACCAACTCTGACTTGGTAGATCCACGTTCTTTTATTGCCATTCGCATGATTTTTCCCAGAGAAAATGACTTATGCAATTTAATGAATTACCAATTTTGTCTACTAGCCTGCAGTAATTTTTCTAATGATCCATTTTATTAACGAAACAAAAAATCTCCCTCTCTCTCATGATACTAATGCATGTCTTACTTTTGCTATATTTTGTTAAGAAAGCTTTGGGAACATTTCGCCTGGTTATCAGCGCGAGGGCGAGGTATTTTTCTATTTTCAATTGACAATTTTATCGCGTACAAAACCGATAATATTACGTCGGGAAAGGAAATAACAGAAACGATTATCGCATGGTGGAACGGTTTTGAAAGTTTTATAGAAAGATTGCTATGGCGTAAAGGTCCGGTATAATTCAAAGCTCGGTTCTAGACGGTACGCGTATCACGATTGGCTACACTATAGAAAAGGAGCCAGTGATGTGTGACTGGACCGAGGAAGAAATTCTGCTATACTTCGTTTCTGATGGAATAAAGGAAGACGAGCAGCAGCACTGCATCGATCCGTCGTTATCGAATCTGAAATACGTCGATGAAGCTTCTTTGCCGAAAGTGAACGCGGATTACGAGGAGAAAATAAACGAGCTATTGATCAGGGACAGTTTCGTCTCCGTCCTGTTGACGTGTCGCATGGAACACAAGAACTATGCCACCGTGTTCTACGATCAGTCAGCAGTTAACTGCACTTTATCGATGCCGGACGATCTTCGAGTCAGCATATCGAGAAGAGGTCATTACGAAGTTTCGATGGCGGACGGAGTTAATCTAAAGGTAATCAAAACCTGCTAGATGAGATTCGTTGGAAAACGGATATCTACCAACCGTGTGACTCTAATAGCACTTCCGGTACTCGCCGGCCTTTGCGAGAAATTGCGATTAAAATCGTATTTTAGAGTCGATAAAAGGTTCCTTGGAATGGCGAGTCTCGTGTAGCCTTTTCTGATCCAACCTTTCATGAGTGTATTCGGTAAGGAAAGTTTCACGATTTTACAATTCTACAATTTTACAATCTGGTGATTCTAAGATTCCATATCAACTGAATAAATAGTTTCATTTTCCTGATTTTTTAATTTGCTGACTAGCAAGCTGCCGATGATAACATTTTCCCGATAATTCCTACAAAACGAAAGTGTCTATACTTCGATCTCTTTAACTGGCGATAGAAAATTTACTCGCCTGCAGGCACTTTTACGAAGATAATTGGAAAGATAGAATCTAGGCAGGAAATTATTTTAGTGATTATATTTTCATCGTTTAATATCTTCCCCTACGTTGTATGTTAATACGCTATAAATTATTATTCTTGTGTATTTTGACACCTTCAAACTTCAGACGAATGTGTTAAAATTCACACGCTACTACTTGTATTATTTTACGAGAAAATACATTTTTACTAGATCAACGAAGACGATCTGTCGTTCAAAGGCAATACGTGCACCAATTGCGGCAACCAATCTACTTCCACGTACAATTTCTTCCCTTCCGAGTCATCAGCCGTCATATTCACCACCACTGACGTCTTTGGCAACGTATTCGAAGTAACAAGCGATGGCAAAACGCGTTACAAACCGAACGCCGAAACGCTAAAACGTGAGAAAGCGGACGCCAACACCGTGGACTCGAAGGAAAAAGAATATTACGACGAAAAGTTGGAAGAAGACCTTGAACCTTCCTGCAGTCATGAAACGCTCTGTTTCAAGAGCAACAGAATTGATTGCAGATTATTTGCCATAAATCGAGATCTCACGGCTTACGAGTACGTTCATAGATTTACCAGGAATCAAACGGAGCTGACAGCGATCTTCGATAAAGAAACGAGCATCATTTTATATCCGAGCCCCAATCGACCGACACTTCATCGCCTCATCACGTGTGAACCTGTGGCAACTGAATCTCGACTGAAAAACGCACTATCGTTCCCGGTTAGATTGATTAATTTTCATACTTTTATTCGTAGAAGAAATAAGAGTAATTGTACAATAGCGAGATAATTGCGTAGAATCGTAGAGTCTGTACTTCGCTTAATTTGAGCAACGAGACAAAACGAGAGAGGAATTCATAGAATACAACAAGATCTTTGAATCGTTACGTTCTCTAGTTCTCGCCTCATTGAGGCGATTTTAATTTATCGCAGAGGAAATAATTAAGGATCGTTTGGGTGCTTTCACTGTTTGTTTTCATCTACTAAAAGCAGAATTTTCTTTTGTATTCCGCGCTTTGAATTATATTAGTTTCGGCATTCGATTGAATCGTATGGAATAGTCTCTACCGTTTAGTTTAAATGTTTGTAAGAGGAAACGTTAATTTTCCATGCTGTTATGAGTAACTGTATAATAGATAAGAGAAAACGGTAAAGAACTTTCAAGTGCCTTTAACAAGCTTTACCGAGACAAGTAAAAGTTTGTTTTCAAACGCGAAAACTTTTATTTTCTTAAAAATGTTTCCAAAAGAGTAACGACAGAATCTTGCAACTTTGTTGAACGAGCAATTGAAAGCTTCAGAATTGAAATCACGAAAAAGGAACACACGCAACTACAATTTTTATATCCGCTTTGATCGTGAAATTGTGTAAATCTATTTTCTAAAGGAAATAGCTTGTTCGTATTTTTATTTCACCGCCATCCAGGATTATCAGGTGAAGCCAACGAATTTCGATAGGAGGGACATATTGCGCAGTACTTATTCGATTCCGTACGATTGGCTATTCCCATTTGGAAGGAACGCTAATGGTATTTGGAAAAATACCCATGACCTGCCATTAATGGGCGACGTCGAAGCTTTGCCCGAATTATTGAGTATTCGTATTCTGCGTGGATTCAAGGAACCAGGTGGAAATGCAGTGATCGATCTCCAAAGAGCACTCGGGCGCTATTGGATGTCCGTTAGTGAATTAATGTCCTTTTTATCAACCTATTGCCAGATGTTCCAATTAAATTTACTCGATCGACCAGCCAGCCGCATTCCACCGCCAAAATGCTTGGCTTTCGCGTAAATTTAATTCATCCAAATTTCACAAAATTAATTGTTAATGTAAATAGAGATAAATAGACTAAATGATTTGTCTCGAGTAAGTTTCTGAAATCGAGAAATCAACGGAAATATACTTCTAATCTTCTTTCTTCATACGAATGATAATTTTAAGGAAGCTCGAAAACTTACATTTGGAATAATCGAATTTTAGTAAATGCAATTGTTCGTATTCCAGAGGACGATAGTCTGAAGTTTGAATTTATCAAAATTACTATACTACATGCTGTATGCATATTCCGTAAACACATAATACAATGTAGTATATTAAATCTAGAAATCGTTTACCTTTCTCTAACTGTAATTTTTCAAAATCGTATACCCAGTTGGTTCGTGGCATTTTCCAATCACGTTCCTCGATGGATCAAGAGAAGAAACTCGTGCAAGAAAAGTTCGACACAGTGTACGATTATTTGGAGGACAGCCTGCACGTTCTATCGTTGGGTATGAAAAAAACGATCGACGTGGAAACGTACAAGATCGGCCTGCAAAGGCAATGGAGGGTAGAAGAGGCAGAGACCCGACGAAAATCGATGATATTCGACGAATTACTCGGACACAAAGCTCTGGAGAAGGAAGAACTCGAATGGTACAAACGTTGCATGAAGGAAAAATTCATTCTACCATATTTCCAGAATATTACTGGCACGTGTTTCCTTTGGGTGATAAATTGTATAGATAACGCGTTAAATATATCGGTTGGCGGATCTTTCGACGAAATCAGCGAATGTTAAAAATGCCAGAGTGCGACAAAATTTCGATTAATTTCTTGATCGACGCTGCTTCCAACAGAATTTTCCTCGCGATTAAATAAATTTAGTCGAAAGACTGTCGAGCCGAGATTACCCTTACAAAAGTTCAGTAACCGGACTAAAATTGCGCGGAACTGCGGCATAAACAACTTCCGCTGGAAATTAACCGAATACGATTGTCCCAGCGCGAAAAAAGTAACAGCAACGAGTTGAAAAAAGAGGAAATGTTGGTTTGTGCTCGCCAAATAGAAAATAACAGATGCTTCTGAATTGATTATAGAATAATACGCAATTTCCATTGAATTATTTAATTTTTTCTGATCTTCGTATTTAACGATTGAAATTATAAATATCGAATTAAAAAACTGTTCTTCTATAAAAGAGTTATTACGGTTTTCAGCTGTGACGTTCGTACGCATGAAAGAAAAATTAATGTAAATGACATTTATGCAATGGAATTAAAGAAGGTTTCAGTTTGCCTCTGCTTTTAACGTACGAGAACCTGACACAACCAACCGAGGAAACGAGTTCTTGATTTTCACGGAGCTTCCTCATTCGTAATCGAAACGCGAGCAGCGGAAACAGAAGGAGCAGCGAAGAAACTTGGTTTTCAAGTTTCCAAGTGTCCGACGCACGTATCAGAGCAACACGCAAGAATTTTCGATCAGCTCCTCCTATTTATCCGTGGCTCGTTCCATTAAAGCTAATAGCACTTCCAGAAACGAGCAGCTTGCCACGCATTAAAATGAATCACCGTGCACCAGTGATATTCGCCGAAACTCATATCACGTGATTTTCGTATCGAGCTATGCTAATTGGTCCTCGTCGCGTTACAATATCATCGAACGTTCGTGTTTACCGTTCGACACGCAAAGCGAGCGGTATCGCACGAGGAAATCGCCGATAGCGATCGAACACGTGTTTAATCCAACCGGCTGAAAAGACGCAGGATAGAGCTGAAATCGTGGATAAATCGGTTTGGGTTGGGGGGGACGTTCTCGTCTCGTATGCACGTTTTTAGCAGCTGGTGATTTTGGAACGCGTGGCGGGAATACCGGAGGGTGGAGAGTCAGGAAAGGGTGGCCTGGCGTCGTAAAGGAGTAACAGCCGTCACCATATGCCTGGGACATTACTCGCGAAAGTAGAGAAGACTCGTAAAAGTACGGCACACGTTTTTATACTTTCTTCCGTTTTCTTTCCGGTTCTGTTACCATTTCGCCTTTTCCCCTTCGTTCTTGCATCGAAGCGAATCCACGAAAGAGAAATCTGATTGCGAGAAACGAAAGTCTACGTACACGGTCCCGAATTTTTTTTTTTTCTTTTGATATGTTGATTCGTTGGTTTTTATGTAATTTCAGCCTCTTCCGTTCGCTTCACAACGAAATATTAAACGTCTCGCGAAGTAGATAACGCGCTGCCGGAGTATAACCAGCGTGGCGTGTAATTCCAACCAGTAAAACGGTAACAGCTTTGTTTTTATCGTATGCTTGCAGATTGCCAGAAGATCCGTGGGCAGTTGGAAGGGGGGAATGAAAATAGACATGGCTTGCATGGAAATCGTCAAGAGAATGGAACAAAGAAAGTTCGTGGATTTTTTAAGCGAGCGTGGAACATTTTTGATTCGATAAGTATCCGCGTAAATTATGTATTTTTTAATTTCTTAAAGGAATCATTTTGCTACAACAGGACTATTTGCGTCTTGTTAATTACTGTTAGGTCAACGTCAAAATCGGACAGAAATTTGAGCTACTTCAAAGTCATTATAGTTCTATCCAAAATTATTTCCTAAATTCCTCTTTCCTATCAAAAATTGCGCATTTGATTCCTGTTCTTGCGAAAAGGATATTAATCGATATCGATAAATGCCTGTCAACTTCGATTATTTTATTCACATCGAAGTTAATGTAACACGATTCCGTTTGCAAAAGACGCACTCACCTCGAAAATCTTGCACAACGCAAAATTCTGACGTCACGAAAAGTTAACGCGACATTCGATATTCAAGTATCGTTTAAACGATTCGACGAAGATTCGTTTGTATGAAAATGAAAATTTGGAATGGTATTTCGTTTCAGCAAAGAAGGAAAAGCGCTCTTTTCATATTTGACGGATACCCGTTCGATATTTGTAATCGTATTTCTTCAGAGAATAATACTTTCCCGAATACGTCTGGTGAATTGGTCCTTTCATCTGGCAGGTGAAATCACACGAAATCGTTCGGGGACGCGGGTCGACTCCGTATTTCCGGTTGTCCCTTGGCCTCTTGAAGGATTTTGCTCACGTATTTTTAACCTATATCATTTTCCCGTCCAAAACGTCATATGACCTAGCACGTGGAAGAAAAAATTCCACCTCGTCTCGCATTATACGTATTCCCTCATTGCAGTCGGTCTCACTGGGATCCAACCAGCACAATTTTTTACTCTTAACCTTTATTATCAACTTCTTCCTTTCTTCTCTTACATACCTGCGATAACTTCACATTACGACATGGAATATCTTATGAGAGACGATAAAACATTCGCGATAGTTACATAAACAAGAAATAAACTAGAAATGAGATCCGTGAAAACTATGTAACGACAGACCTAAATTTTCTACCGAAACATGAGAAACACGTACATGTATACAGATAAAAAAACATACGTAAGATCCGCGGTATAAAAAACACCAAACATAATTGACTAACATGAATGTATTCGCTTCATCGATCGATAAGTCTGTCAATTATTGGAATTTTATTTTATCAGATCTCTTATATACAAAATTAACGATTGGTAACACGATCAATCGTTGCACTCTCGAGTATTTGACAGAACTTGTTTAGTCCAACTATTCTTACAAATGTTAAAAAATTATGCCAACTTATGATCTCAGACCTGTTGAATTTTAGAAGAAAACGTGAAATAATAAATATAACAAAGAGAATGGTTGAAACGTAATGACAACTCCAATTGCCAACAAAAAGAAATAAGATACGTTTTAGTATATTCATCGAGCGTCGACGGATAATCCACTAAGGATAGAATACTTGCCACGAACGTGAAATCAGTGTCACAGAACCACAAAAGCGTAAGGGCTGAGCACTCCAACCATGAGAATAAGGGGAGCGATCTTGGTAACCTCACAGTCGCCGTATAACGAATTCCACGTCCATGGTTTCATAGTACTGATCCAACGCTATTCCAAGATCGAGGAAAACCGCATATTATATCGGTGTCATTGGATATGATTTTGGTAGCTGGGAACAAGCCTATCTTGCTGACGCGTATGATATCGATCCAGTAGGTCGACGTGGACTATCTTGAGATCGTTATAATTCGTTATCTGGGAGATTTGAAGCACTTTTTAGTATCAAAAAGTCCCGTAACTTGAACGCAATATTCTTTAACTTCCCTGTATCCTTAGAAATTTTATTTCTCAACTTTATTTTCGTTTCGACCAATTAGAAGATTTTTGATGTTATAAAAAAGATCTTTATACATAGAATACAAATGTGAAATTATGCATATAAAAGATAATTCTTTTACTTTGTAACGATAGGGAAATAGTTCGAAAGGAACTCGAAGACCGCAGTAGGATTCTGATCTAGCGAGAGCTATGATTTTTAGATGTAATTATTGTTTATTGATCGAATCAACTTTTACCCATCGAATCCATTTATTTAAACGAAAATTCCTGTCGTATAAGGAAAAATCGTATGTA
Organism: Bombus flavifrons; assembly: GCF_040668555.2. NCBI lineage: Eukaryota > Metazoa > Arthropoda > Insecta > Hymenoptera > Apidae > Bombus > Bombus flavifrons. The sequence goes on along the minus strand of NC_138444.1, from coordinate 17,718,773 downwards.
GTGGAATGAACCAATGGACTTGTATTATATAAACCGATTGTATTATCTTCTAACTGGTTTATATAAACTGAGTTTTACTGTACAAATCTCTTGTATTATATATTATGTATATATATATGTCGGAGATGAGGGGACATCGGGGCCTTTCTTTTGCAATTTTTGGGAAGATACCCAATACTTTAGTCTAGAGTATTTATTATAGCTGTACTTAAATAATAAAACTTAGAGGTAGTTGTTATGATTCAATCCTATTATGTTTGCTCGAGATTCGTGACGGTGGGCTTGGGCTCGAGGTAACACGACTGGTCGCCGAACGTAGCCACGGTCACGGGATGAACGTTTTTACCTAACAGAGAAGTGCCAATATCGTGGGACACACGTTGTATTAACAATCAAACCCCGGGCAGGAGCAATGTCAGCTCTACGCGGGTCTGCCCAGCAACGGCGGCTGGAATTTTGTTGGTATTCCCGGCCAATATACAACGAACGAACGCGATCGTAAGGAGAGGAAAATTTCCATCAGTCTTTTATTCTTGCGATCACCTTGGAGAGTTTGCACATCGTCTTTACGCGCAGTATTATACCGAGCGTCAAAGCAAACGTCACTTTGTGCTTCAAAATATATTCTACGTTTAACAAAGAGTTACCCTGTTGACTGTGGATTCGTTATTGAACGTAAGAACATTATCACTAACACCTCGAGTGTTTAATCACCACGGTTATTTGTCAAACTTTGTAAAAATCAATACTTATACCAGTAAATATAATCTCTATTGTACAACAACGATGGTTAGTTCGAATGAAGATTCGTTACACGCCCATAAACCTAACGCTAACCCGACATATATGTAGGAATGTTATAAGTTAATAGAAAAAACAGTATGATAAACACAATATCGTTGCACTCTCACAAAATCGAATATAATATCGCGTTTCGCGTATTCGTTTCTCACTAATTCTACGTCACAACAACACGACGAACTTCTCTCGACCACGATAAATTCAACTCTGACAGCACTTTCCACACTCATTTTGCCCTTAACAAACCTTGGTAACGCTCACAACACTCCTTGACAACATTAACATATCTTGACAACGTTTATAAACAATCACCCTTCACGCCACGTCCTTCCCTAACGTCACACCATTCCACATATATACCAGGTATGTAAATATGAAACCGGAATTTTTGTATAGAAAATACACGTTTATTGTATGAAAATGATTAAAAATATTTTATTCGAAGTATTGTCCATCGCTAGCTATACATTTTTCCCACCTGTCTGGCAATTGGTGGATGCCATGCCAAAAAAACTGTCGTTCTTTTGAGGCAAACCAGTCATCGAGCCATAGCCACATGGAATTGTACCTCGGAGGTGTCGATATAATGGGACACACGTTGTATTAATAATCAAACTCCAGGTAGAAACTGCTTAGTAACGACGATTGGAACTTTCTCGATGCTTCCAACGAGTATATAACAAAAAGAAAATGCAATCGTACAGCCAGGAAAATTTCCATCAGTTTATTATTCGTGCGATCGCCTTGAAAAGTGACACATCGAGCAGTTTATACCGAGCGTCTCAGCAATCGTATTTTGTGCCTAAAATTATTCTACGCATAGTAAAGAGTTATCCCGTTGACCGTGGATTCGTTTGAACCCAAGAACATTGTTAATAGCGTTCAATAAACTTATTATTCGTTAAACTTATTATTTGTAAAACATATTATTCGTTAAACTTATTATTCGTTAAACTCAATATTCATTATACTTTGTAAAAGTCTTGTATATACGTGTAAATATAACCTCTGCTTCGTAAAACGATGGCTAATCCAAACGAAGAATTGGCACGCGCCCTAAATTCTAATGTTAACCCGACATATATATGGATTTAGCAACAGTTAATGCAAAAATAAGTTTAAATTTGCAAAACGCTCGTCCTAAATTGTTGCGCAAGGAGCGTTTTCGTTCCTGGTTGAACTAATATCGTGGCCTAATCCGAATACAGTGGAAATTGGCGAGACCTGGATCTCCATGACGCGAAAGTGATCTCCTCGAATCCTACGAACGCGAAGTTATGTAGTTCAATGACCTTGGTAGTGATTCTCAGCAACACTCGCTAGCCTAAGATCAAAGTTCTAAGACCATAGAGTTATCTGTGACTATTCCAACGATTTCTGTGTCGTGAAGTTCGATTTACCACGACATTGGAGATGCTCTAGGCGACTTCCACCTCACTAGCGTTAGGAATTTGGCGGACAACGTTTCAGAGTTGATTCTGTACTGAGCCCACCGCATTGGGATTATCAACTTTGTGCTCTAATTGCATATACGTAAGTCTCTCGGAAGTCTAAGTCTCGTCAATTTTGCTTTTTCTAAATATATTCCAATTTCACTTATTTACGAGATTAAATAATTATTCGTTTTTACTGTAAAAGAGTACATCGGCTGTTTCATATAAAATCTACCTAATCAAGTATCGTCATATTCCTTCCATTTCTGTATTTTATATCTCAGTTTTTCTTTATATCTAGCGAAAGATTCGGCTACGTGTATCTTTACATTTTTCAAACAGATTATTACAACAGCGTGAAAGGTGCACGAACTTATCGATCAATCCGATACTTTCATAAATTTATTTATCGCAAGAAGATGATATAAGTAACGTTTATAGTGAGTTTCCAATAGCAGAAGAGTGATAGAGGATCAACGACTTGAAATGGCATGCGAAAGAAGAAAGTGATACGTCCAACCGAATAAACGTGATCGAATATATCTTGAAGGTCGTTTGTCGAAAGCAGTTTGTCCGATGTGAGTGGGAAAAATGATAAAACAGAGGAAACGAGAATGCGTGACTGTAAATACATTTTGTGAAAGATGTAGACAGTCGATGATTTCCACCATGATCTACAAACCTACAACCAAAATTCTCGTATTCTTTAACGATAAATTCTTCACTCGACGACACGCCTTACTTTCTGCATGGAACAGCGAACAAACAAAGTGTTAAGCATTGATTGCATGTTTCGAACTTTGTTCGAAGGGCCACTGCATAAAAGACGACTATTACGTGCTGAAAACAGGTTGCGAAGTAACAAGCCGGAAACGAACGCTGTAATGCGCAAAACACGGAAGAGAAACGGAATACAGATTTCCAAATATCGAGCAAATATATCGAGCCGTAGCGGGTTTAACCGGCGCGTGTATACGGACGTTTACGTATCACGTTATTGGACAAAAGTTGCACCATCGGTTCTAGACGCGACGCGATCTGATTTATCGGTCGGTACGGATTTTTCGGTACGAGAGGGAGAAACTACGAGACGGGCCATTTTTCTCAGCCTGCAGCTGGATAACGTGCCACTCTCTCATTCTCTTTCGCTCTTTCTTTTTCCTTGTTTCACCTGTTCCCCTCTGACTCGCTGTTTCTCCTTCTATCATATCCTCTTCTTCTTCTCGCTAACAGCCAAATGTATAAACTCCGTACGTAGCCCACCCAATGGTGAACCTGTCGTGTCGATACCTTCGATAAGACTAAGGACAGTTAACATATTATGGATGATATCGATGCTATAAATCTTGTCGGGGCTGGATCCGTTCGTTTCATGGGCATGTACTCGTTTTATACCGGATAATTGATATTGTTGGTTGGTAACGCGAAACATACGCTTTGGATCGTGCTTCGATCATGTGCATTCAACGTTCAGTAAACGATAGATCGCGGACTTTTGTACGCGTACAGAAAAATTAAGAGATTCGAAAATGTACAAATATTCGAAGCGTCGTACTTGTTATAACATTTAATGTATTAGGTTGCCCGAAGAGATTCTTTCGTTTTATAAAGAAATAATAGACGCACGATGTATTTTGTTTTATATTAGTTTATTAAATTATGCACGAACATAATAATGGAAATAGAACGAAATGGAACACACCTAATTCAATAAAATAATATAAAACAGAAATTGTTGTTCGTCTATTATCGCCTTATGAAACGAAAGAAACTTTTCGGACAACTTAATACGTCCCGTTTCGATCAAAATATGAAATTACAGAAAAATCCGTGGTCCAGCGATCGCTATCGGGGAAAACGTCAATATTTTCAACGTGACTTGATGTGAGTGGCAATTAGCGCGATATTAAGTTCGATTAAGTCTCGCGTGTGAGGAGAAATTGTATCTGCAATTTATTTGACATATCATAACCAGCATACGCAAAGAATCTTTAACATGGTGACGCGAGTAGAATTAAAACCTCGCACGATACAACGTACAAATTCGGCGATTCTTAACCAAAAGGGAGAGCAAAAGTCGAAAACGTTAATGCCTTTGCATAATTAAACGCAAAGTGTTCGACTCCTTAGCTCTCGTTTACGGTGCAAACGATGTTAAAATTCGTGTTTTAAACAGTTGGTCGTAATGGTTGCACGTTAAAATGGAGCAAACTAGATTGGACTTTTTGCACATACGATTAACGATGTTACCCGAAAGAAGCTTTTTCCACGTTAGTTAGGCGACACTATCCTCGAAGCAAGTTCTTCTCCCAGCGAGAAAAATAAAAAGTGAAATTAGTGGCATTTGCCGTAGCACAAATTGCTATAAGCTGCGATGTTTAACATGAGAAGAGGGAAGAGAATAATCAGGATGACAGAGTGTAATAAGAATAGTTTTTGTTGAAATTGAAGTAGAGATACGGCGGATTTGCGTGGACTGCCCTCGTTACGGACGTGATCCGATTTCGAATTCGGTGTTTTCCATTCTGTCAAATCCGTTTCCTAATTCTAGAATCTTTAAGGACGTATAATTAGAATATGTTCGTACTCCTCGTCAAACACACGAAACGGTACGATCGATTGAATGTAAATATTATTTATAGAATATTTTTAATGTATTATTCGAAGGTGAAATTTGTTCCCAATAAAACGTCGAAAAAGACTCTCAGTAGAATATTTATAGAGCTTTACCTCTCTTTAGACTTACCTTGAATATTTTATTTATTAAGCACGAAACGAATTACTCGGTTTCCTAAATAATTCATATTCCATTAGGTTATTTTATTAACAACAGAAAGGCAGCACAATTGCATGTTATTATACGATGGAGGGGTACAAGATATACGAGTTGATACATTTTTTAACGCGATATTGCTAAATTTCTACATTATTATATCGTTTGTGTTGCAATTCGTAATTTCAAACGAAAATGCACGATTCGATGACACATTGTGACGAGAGGTTCATGATATATTGTTCGTGTGGCTGAAGAATTAAAATATATCGAACATATGCTTTCACCGAGTAGACCTGTGCACAGGAAGAGTTACATTACAAATAAATACGAAATCATCCACAAAACATTCTGATCAATGATGCTGAAAATAATTTCTCAATCATCCTCGGAAGATAAATATCGATATGGAAAAAAGGTTACGAGCTGCGATGGAAAATAAATCGTTGGAATTTTCGTAACCAACGTTTGTCTATCGAAATTTTCGTATCTTATTATTATTATTATCTGTTAATTGTCGCGTATTATTTACATTTATTTTATCCAAAGTTCACACACAAGTTTACAATTGATTTTCAAATCAAATTATAGGGGATTCACCGTATTAATTGAAATTTCAAAAGAAGATAATAATAGGACGGATCCGTTGAAGCGTCCTACCGAATTTAAATTATCGAACGTTGACGCAAATTTCGTGTTATTAAATTCCTGGACGTATAAATACGTATGTGCATGTCGCTTTGTTTAATCTGTCATCGCTGTTTCTGACCATAATTTTATAATGCGATAATTTTATTTCTTTGCCCCTGTAATCCCTCAGTTTCGCGTTATCTATGTTTTATTCTGTTCGCGAATTACCAACGTAAAAACGAAGATCCGCGTTCTTTACGACCGAACCAAATACTTTGCATTCTTACGCGGACCGAAGCTTGCAAGCAGGATAGAAGGGGAAATATAAAAATGAAAACTTTATCTAAGCCGTCTATCATTCACGGGGTACCACCGAAGCGGGCAGAATGTAATCCCGTGTACAAAGATAAATTAGAGACGCAGAATATGATTTTTTCATCCACGAGAATATTCGAACATTTACCACGGAATCTTTTGTGTATATTTTGCGTATAATACGAAACTTTCGAAAATTTCGTAATTTGACATTGCGACGAGATGATACGAGTTTATTTAACTGGCAAAGCAAAATCTACAAATGAAACTATTCTCTGTTCTATTTTCTAGCTAACGATTCGTAAAAGTCGCGCGGATATTGCAAATCATTTGGAAATCGAACTGAAAATCAATCGGCGTTGGAACGTTTCAACTTCTGAACCTCCATCTCGTTTCTTTTTCTTTCTGCCTGAATAAAAAATTAGATAAAAATTTCTACGTAATCCCTTAATATCCTACAGACCAGAAAATATGTAAATTCTTTCAAGAAGCTTTCAGCCCGAAATGCAAATCTGCAAAAGCAAATTTCTCGCGTCCGCGTTTCGAATCGAAAAGTAAAACAATTCTGAGACAGTGTATCGAAGCTCTTTGAATTCGTGGCTGCATCAGATTTTCCCGGTATTGTTCCGGCTGAAATCGTGAGGCGGAGGTTTGAAATAACGCTGGTTTGTTTATTTGCAGCGCACGTAATAAGCGCGCGTTTCTGCTGGCGGACCAGCGGCTGGGATTTTCGAAAGACCAACCCTCGTGACTCTGGAAAGCTATGGCTCGACCGCAGGTGAATAAGGGATGAGGAGACGCCTTGGGATTGTTGCTACAAAAGAGGATCGCTGGTTTACCGACAAGCTACACCTATACGAATTTGCATCGTAGCCGAGCCTGATTTTTAAATCGCGCATTACTGAAACACCGTCGCTACCGAATCGACCAGTTGTCGCTTTAACACGATCTTCTTCGTCGAGTATTGCGGGATTTAAAAGGAGATAGGAAGAACCAGGCGTCGCAGGATTACCGTGAAATTTTTAACAAAGGTTCCCTCTAACAATAAGCATCTCCGAATATTCTGTGCTTCAAGTAACGCAGCATTAAAACAGATAGGATTTCTAACAGTTTTGCAAACAGGAAGCGTTTAAATGTCATTCTTTGGACATTTTAGGCTTTATATCAGGTCGTCCGAAAAGTTTCTTTCGTTTTATAAGGAAATAATGGACGCACAATATTTTGCATTTTGTATTTGTTGAGAATTTTGGATCTTTATAGCCGAAATAAATAATGGTATAGGAACACTAAATTTACACTTGGAATTAATATTAGAATAATTATATATTTATTTGATGAGCGACTTCTAAGATATTCATCGATACACACTCGCACGCGTCTCAGCATTTTCTTTCATACCCGACTTTAACAGTTTAAATTCATTTCTTTTCGAGACGCCCCGCATACACACACTTCCACACACTGATTTTCACGTACAAGTACTTCTACTACGCACCTAACCTAGTCTAGCACATAAAATTATACATATCTCAATAATATTATTTTATCGAATTACATATGATCCAATTTGTTCTATCAAAATAAAGATCACAACGTTCGACTGATTAGGTTTCATGTTTGTATAAAGATGCGTCGTTGTAAAAGACGTGTCTGTAAAAGAAAGACACTTTTCCGACAACCTAGTATACAGGGTGGTTGGTAACTGGTGGTACAAGCTGAAGGGGGGTGATTCTACGCGAAAAAAGAAGTCGAAAATATAGAATAAAAATTTTTCGTTCGAGGCTTTGTTTTCGAGAAAATCGACTTTGAATTTTCGCTCGGTACGCGTGCATTTTATCGCGTCTCGTTATAACGGATCTCACTGTAGATAGTTGTCTCGATGGAAAAATTAAAAAATTAAAAAAAAATTTTTATTCTATATTTTCGACTTCTTTTTTCGCGTAGAATCACCCCCTTTCCGCTTGTACCACCAGTTACCAACCACCCTGTATATTGTAGGTGTTTATTAAATCGTTTGGATATGTAAAACTCGAAGAACGTGGAATCGTTTAAAAGTAAAGGTTGCGAGAATTCTGGTAAATTCTACTTGTATGTAACTTTTAAATGTTAAATATTCGAGAATAGGGATTTTAAATAAATTAATTAAATAAATTTAAATAAATTCAAACGAGTTCTGCTTTAATAAATTGAAAGCAGTTGCTTTCCCTGTGAGGAAAGATATTAAAGACGAACCTCTCTTTTTATTCGAAATCTATTAGTACCAGAATCTTAAAATTCTACCTGCCTTTCATCTGGAATTTAAAAGTATCTGTAAACCGAATAGAAAAAGCTACATGAATCGCAAAAGGAATTAAAAAGAAACATTACCTTTACAAAAAGTAGCCACATCGATATTTTTAAAATTTCATCTATGTGATTATTGTTCAATGAATCCCAGACGACGGTTTAATAAAAAGTCAATGGATTGAAGCGGAACAATGGATTTGTTGCACTGGGAATATTAACTATAATAACGATTGAAAGCAACAATTGCTTGACGAATAATTAAAAAATAAACGATATACGGACGCTCTCTCTAGCCATTTTCATACGTTCATGAAGGTATAATTACATTGAAAATTTCGTTATGGGAACGAGAAAATTCTATAGCTCGCGCTTTCATCGAATACGATGAACAGGACCGGAGTTATTATCGTCGAGGCAAAAAGTTCATTATCAGTTTTCGATTCGAGGTCCTAAAATTCGATTAAAATTGACGGTAATTAAGAGAACCACGCGCGCCTAGCGATAAGCTGTCACCTGGCTTATAATGCCGTTGAAGGTAAAGTGGAAAATTTGAGAAATTAATCGCCTGAATCTAATTTGAATTTAAATAAGTCTCGTCACAAATTCTCACGTTTTTTTCAAATTATATTCTTAGTACTTTTATTTGTGTATCATCGGTGTTCCTAAACTACTGTATCAATTTAATAATTACGTATTTTTGCTTATAAAAGATAGAATGGCAAATTTGAAGTGATACAATTGCAAGTTCGTTGATTCTTCGTAAAAATATTACCGAATACAATTCGACATGGCAATTGTAATCGGAAAAAGTAAGATAAACGTAATATAGTTCTTAAATTATCTAATTAAATTGCATTCAAAATAAAACGAGATTAATATAATCCTTTGAAAGACTTATCGACGCTGAACCACGGTATTTATCAATTCCCTAAAAAATTAAACGAAACGGAAACGTTAGAAAAGTACGAAATAAACGTAACAAGGTCATACACGGTGATTACAGAAATGAGAAAAATGCCCAACAATTTTTTACAGCACAAACGAATAAACTCATAACGAAGAGATTTTTCGGAATTTTGTACATTTAAAAATGTTTAATGCACCAGCATTTAACAAAAGCGTAAGCCTCGCTTTAATTTCAGCCAGAAACCCCGGAATAATTGTTGGCGGTCGTTTGCGCAATTGCTTTTAGAATAACACGGGAAACTGAAATAATCAGCGTGGCCGGAAAAGTTGGTCGATAGAACCGGCGGGATCGGGAAAGAATTCGTCTTAACAAAAATCTCGACATTCGGTAAGCTTCTCCAATTATCGACTTGTTACGTTCTTGCTATACCAACGGCGGGAATCGACGTTTTGTGCTCCGAACAGCTTAAACGGGTGAAAAACTTTTGATAGCTCGGTAATAGATTCTTAAAGAAAAGCTTTAGCTTCGTAGAAAGTTGTTCCGTCTATCTACAAGAAATAGAACCTTCAAAGCGCCACGATAATGAATCGTTACGGTTATACTTGGGGATAGTTTGGTTTAAAAAATGTCACTCTCAGTAAATGCTATTAACATAATTGAAGGCTGTGAATTTCCATTTTAAAAGAAGCCGCTTTGTCGCAAAGATTATTCGCCTACGAATAAACGCGACGATAAAGAGATTAAGCGAGAAACTGGTTCAAGACGCACGAGACTTTGTTAAAACAAAATTAATAACCGGATTAGCGATTTAATTAATTACAAGGTATTACTTTTAAAACACTTAGTATACTCGAATTAGCGTACGCGATAGAATATGAATACGAATGTTATACGCTTCTATAGAAATTAAATAGACGAAACTTTGTAACTACGTTAATTGAACCAGACAACTTTCGCACAATGAATTCCGATGAAGAATTTGGCTTGGTATAACGTCGCTGCGATTATATAGTTCGAATTCTGGGAAACATTTCAAAACCTAAACACTTGTAATGTGATACTGTACACTGAACAGACCTTACAAACCTTGCAGTTTCGTTATTAAACACCGAAGGGGGCACTTTGTAATTCTAAGGGAAATTGGCTCGAGTTTTAATTCCATTGCACATCTACGATTAGCTTTGCAAGTTCTACGACTAAAGTTTCTAAAATCTCGCCGTGCAAATTGCATCCCTTTAAGGGGGTATTCTGGCCTAGAAATTTGAAAAAATCGAAAAATTTTTTTTTCATATTTCCAAAGTTTAGACATTCAAGAATATGCCCTTAAAAGGATTTTTCAAAATTTCAATTATTTTATGTGTTACAGCTACTTTTGTGACGCGGCATCTGCTCCGGTCTGATCGGAACAAATGAATGAACAAATGAAACTTGTCTCAAAACTTTAAACGCGTTTTTATCGAAACTACTTTTTTCGAGTTGGCGTGCACGATATCTCAAGTTCTAACGAACCGATTTATTTTAAATTTGGTCCGAATATTCCTTATATACTCCTCTATCGTCCGGACCACGCTCGGCTCAAAATCTTTGATATTGCTATTTTTTAAACGTTCGGAATTGTCAAAGAAACGTGCGAAATAAGAAACTTTTTTTCAAACGGCCGTCGTTTTGTGAAAAAATGTTGTATTGACTTTTCCAAGATTCAAACGATAGCGGCATCCATTCTAATTAAGAATCCGTTCGCATTTTTCGTCTCGGATGACCAGAAGGGTTGATATCATGCACGTCACGACACCCCATTTTTTTGCCAGCACCCACTTTGCCAGCTCGTAACTTTTTAAATATTGAGTTTTTTTTCAGTGAATTTTGTACGTAATCTCGAAATATCAATAAACAAATGCTAAAAAGAAGGATAGCAAAAATATTTGTTGTTTCGCTTGTACAGAGCTTCAAAAATCGCCCGAAATTCCTGCCTCTAGACCAGAATACCCCCTTAACGTTTCACACTCATCGCCAAAAATTCACATACTTGATAAGTCTACGGATTTACGAAGTTACACGTAAGAAAGTCTGAAGCGTTTTATCCTCGGCCGAGCCTCGTAGGATCATCGATCCTCGACTTGCAGTATCCGAAAAAAATTTGCTGAAACGATGGAAAAGCAGTGTTCGGTCTTTCGGGACTCTGACGAATATTTTTCTCCCGACGTCGCGAAACGAGAAATAATTTCGTATGTGGCTCACGGTGGCTCGCGAAGGAACAGATAATCCGCAACGTAATAAAGGTGAACGTGGATAAGTATTGAGAAACATGAAGCTGGAACGATAGCTCGTTTGCCGTCGCCCATTCACCGAGCCGCAAAACGGAAGATAATTTCACCCTGCTGTACCAGGAAATTTGGTCGAAAAAATTATTTCGTATATGGATTTGTCGGAAGAGGAAGAGAAAAGAGGAAAATGCTAATACGGTTCTTGAACCGAGGGTGGAACTTTCAATACGGCTAGCTACGATACACATTTATTATACAGTACGTATAGGACAATTGGGCTTAACTGTCGTAAATGCAGATTAGTATCGATTTACGCATTTGTTCGTTAAAATCGATAGATGTTTTAAATAAAAATACTAATTTAGATATAATATATTTTATATAATAAATTTTATATAATAGATTTTAGGTGCAATAAAAATACTAATTTCGTTTATTTACTCTCGTCTATCGGATACGCACTGGATAAAGTGTTCTATTGGATTGGCAACTAAGTGGTTGCGGATTTTGTCAATACCACCCAATGATAAAATCCGCAATCACTTAGTTGCCAACACAATACCTAAAAATATTAATTCAGCGTTGATATCTGTTAGAGCTTATTTTCGTACGTCGTTTCCTTTTTAGCGACAACTTATTAGAGGCGACTGAAATTTCAAGCGAATATACGAGACATTTTATAAGCAATAGAATAGATTCGATTATGAGACGCAATCGTATCGGACTGGTACATATGCGCAGCATGTTTATTCGAATCGTCGGAGGAAACAGGACAATCCACGCGAGCATTTTCCAGGACGCTAGTATTCTAAAGTTGCCTGAGTTAAACCGGTCGTTTAAACATCGCAGACAAACAGGGGCGACGTCTATTACTATTGCTATTTCTATTTGTCATGGAATTGTCCACATAGAATTCGAAGCAAATATAATGCAGCCGTAAAGAAACGAAGAAAAATTTAACGAAAATGAGACGAAGAACAAACTTCGTGATTTTCCCACCAGATTCTTTAACTTTGGAAACAACGTAAGAGAACGTATATTTCTTATAGGCGTTACGTGTTTTAAATTAATTTTACCTTCTTTTTTTATCGTTTTATTTCTCGAGACAAGACACGCGCCTCAACGTACGTTTTCCTTCTTTCGTATTTGATGTAACAATTTCGAAGGTGGGTCGACAAACGCGAAAAACTAAATTACTCGCGAATTTTACGAACATTTTTCCCCCCTCGTACATTAACTGAAAAACAAATAAAAATATTGCAAAAATTCTGTCGCGTACGTACAATTGGGAATTGGTTCCTTTTTCGTACAGGAAACAATTATTCGCTGGCGTTACGTGGAAAATAAAAATTGAACGTTAATCAAGCATAAATTTTATTGTGCTCTATACAGAATTCACATTTTTATGTTTTCAAGGTATTGTTGAATCTTTTTCCCTTTACAGCGTCACGATTCTTTGTAACGGCAACGGTTCAAAGTCGCCATTCACGATCAGAGATCTAAATACCACTTAATAAATCTTCGCATTGTTCGTTAAGGGACGTCATAAATCTCACAATCTCCATAGAAACGATAAGCACTTTTTGTCTTTTCCAACGTCTGTAAATCACATCCGCATTATTATTGAATATTCCATGGTAGCAGCGAGAGATCCATATAACGCGTGACAAGTAGAATGAAAGCACCACGATCAAAGAAACGGTAAAAATGATAGCGGAAATATCTGTATCGCTTGATTTTTCCACAAAAACGACAAATATCCAACTTTTACCGAGAAAGTTATTAATACGTGGAACACCATCGTTACGCGATAACATGCATGGAAAAGAGATTTGATTTTCCAATGATTTTATTGACATATATGTAATTTTCTGTGCTACATTGGATTAGCCGTGTAGTAGCGATACACGTATGATACGAGTATGAGTGTGTGTGGGAGTATGTGAGTGCGCAGCGTCTCGTAAAACAGAAGAATACAACTGTTCCGTACGCATGGTGATAAAGAAGATGGTGAGACGAAAAGAGTGCCGAGACGCGTGCAACGTGTATCTACGAATATCTTGTTAATCACATATTAAATAAATATGAAACTATTTTAATATCGTTTCTACATGTAATGTGAATGTTTCTATACGTTTATTTCGGCGACTAAGATCCACAATTGTCAACAGATTTATCTGTATTTGCTGAAATTGTCAAAAGTCTATTCGATCAGGAAACACGCAGATATAAATAAATACGGGAAATCTATCCGAGAAGAGTGACGGACCGCGCTACATTTTCCACGTTTTTGGCGGTTTAAAGGGAAGGTATTAACGCGGATCGTTTGTATCCGCGGCTTTTTCTCGGAGTTTGGCCTCTTTCGCTCCACTGCGCGTCGAATTAGAACGAAAAACGTAATTTTAAAGGAAATCGGGCAACCCGTTCGTCGATCGACTTCGACGTGACTCACCGACGTGCCACTCTCCAATTTCCTACCTTCCTCTTTCACCCTTCGCTCCTTTTCTTCTCCTTTCCAACTATTCCTTCCCTTTCATCCTTTTTCTCCCTATCGGTCTTCCTCTTTCTCTTGCCTCCATGTTATAACCATCGGACCTTCGTTACTTCAACTAATTGGGAGCCTGATTAATTAGGGAACTTTGGTTGAATTACAGCTCGACCCTCCGTTCCGCGGTCTACGCCGGAAACCTCGGAAACACGAAGAGTGTTTCAATTCCGAAGAGATGACGGAAACGAAAGGGTTAGAAGGGCCTGAGATTCGAGCGACGTAGCGCGACAAGAGTCAAGGGACGTGTCCTTTAAACTTAAAAGAATGTTCGATGGTTTCGCGTTCGATGCTGTAATCGTCGAAGCTGCTTCTCGCTTGAGAAACTGCGTCCCGTGGGACCTTAATGACCCACGTCCGACGATACTGTGTTTAACCACAGGAGAAAGGTGAACGCTGGATGCTTCCATTTTACACCTGGAATAACGATCTTTGGTGGTCGTACCTGATCGAGCGTCTTTCATCGCTTCACCACGTCCAAACATAATTTTCCTCGCGTGCAATTTTGTACGTCGCTGTTCTTAACTCCTCAATATCGTACGATATTGTAGTATAGTGCGAATTATAAACAAACGGTTGCTGAGCGTTTGCATGGTGGGGCTTGAACAAAAGATACGAGGCTGAGACAAAAGACAAAGGGTCGCTAAGAGACATGAACGAATTAACGGCAATATAAGTTGAAAAGCCAGAGAGTGCGGATCCCGTTGTCGAGATAGTGTTGTTAGCGTTGTTGAGAGAGAGTTGAATCTGTGTCGACGAGAGTTGTTAATTAATTATAATACGTTGTTACTATTAGTTCGTGTTAAATAACCATTGTTTTCTGTTTAATCCATTTATTATTAATAAACTAATTATTATATTTACGATACAAAAAAAAAAATTGTCCGACCAAACTGTTCGAAAGTGTTGAGGCTGACTGATGGAATAACGAGTGGATAAATTTGTAGTAGAGAAATATATTGAAATAAATAAAGGTATGAATATAAATATAAGTATAGATATAGTGTATGCTGATCCAGATACTCGCTCTTATAGTGTTACAATACAGTAGAAGAAGCAATGGGGAACACGAGTTCGTATATTTACAGCAAAGGACATTACCAAAAAGTTAACCTCGTAACTCTGACTGAAAGCTACAAGAAACAGCAATAGAAATCTACTTATAGCTCTTTTGTTCCTAGTCATTGTAACCCAAAACATAATTTACATTCAAGGGCGCTATAATACGGACCTCTGTTTATTTCGAATTTTTTGTTCCACTAAATTCTATTCTCTTTGTAACAGCGGTCTCCAGGTCACGGATATACAAAAGTAAAGATGTAGAGTTTCTCTCGAAGTAATTACTTAAAATTTGTAAAATTTGTATTGACGTATCTTAAAATTTGATTACGATTGGTACGGAAGATCGACCGTGTCTCAGCCGGGTACGAGCATTAAGAATTCTAATCAACTTCGATTGCTATTTCTATGTCTTAAACTGTTTCCAATACGCCGGCTTCGATTTTTCCCCGCGAGCAAGCTCGCAGAGTTTCCTTCGAGCTATGCGTATAGCAGAAAATAACGCCATGGAGGGAAACTACGAAACACAATCTCAAAGCTGTGCAAACTACGTGGAGTCGCAATACCGAAGAAACTTCGTCCGATTACGAAAACTCGGATTTCTAAGATAGGTCTAAAGCAGCTCGTTTTACAAGGCTGCCGGATCAAATGGCACATAGCGGGAATTGGAATACAACCGAAAGAGTTCTCGGTTTTACGTGCTCGTAGATTCACCAAATGACATACCCATTAGCCACGCTGGCCTCCTCCGAGAACCACCGTGGTTGCGTCGATATCGCTGTACATCGGTCCGAGGTTCAAAAGGTCTACGAGCAACAACCCCTAGATATCTCGCAGCCGATATCATGCTCTAGTAGTAATACAGCCTCTCTTTGTTTGTCTCTTCCTTTCTTTCTCCACGTATCGTTCCGTATCTGCTATCGTTCTATCAATTCTTTTTTTCCCGTGCTCTCGTTTCGCCCGTGCTTTCTTCTTTGTTTCTTCGTCGCCGAATCGTCCTGGGACCCACGGATCACGATTCCAGCTACCAACACGATTGTCGCTGGGAAAAGAGAACGAGCGTTCCTCGATATCGTTATATATATATATGCTCTTTGTCCTGGATTGGAAAATGGGATCGAACGAGATGATTAGATTTCTGTGGTCATCCGGTTCTCGATATGTCGCTGACCGATAACGACCGCCTCCCCTGTATTCTGTTTTGCAGCTAAAGTGATTGTGTGGTTGATAGAAAGTCTTGTAACGCGATAACGACTTCATTATCATCGGCGGACTACGGATTCTGCTACGTTTAAGCGATGTTTAAAGATGCAGAAATGCACGGAATACGTGCAATATACGAAAATATAGAGCGTGGGCCTAAATTCGTGATACAAAGGAAATTAGTTAGACATGAAGTGGTACTGGGTGTAGTGCGTTAACTGTCGATCGGATTCGATTCTTTTTTTCTTTTTTGTCGCCCCCTTTTTCTTTTTGTTGATCTTCTCGAAGATACAGCTTTCAAAGCAAGTTCGTTATTCTCCACTTATTTTCCACTTATCTTTTTTATTCTCGTCTTATTTGGGTCACAGAATCTGTCTGTGGCGGCACTCGACAACAATGCATATTGCTACCTAATGAGTCGTCGATATCCCAACGGTTCTTCCGCCGAATGTGCGAGAAGAAGGCGTGCGTGGCAAGGGTCACGGACGCCTAACAAACTCGAGGACAGTGGAGATATCGACGGGTGACAAAAGAAAAATAACCGAATCCGGTAGGAAGTCGAGTTGTAAGAGTCAGTCTTGAAAAGTCACGCTTAGAGCTCGGAAGCTGTTGAGGGTATTCGATGTGTAAACAGAGAAACTCGTGGATAAATTGTAAGGTAGGAAATATATTTAAATAGAAGTGTAATTATAAGTAAGAATGCAATTTGAGCTGGTCCAGATCCGCACGCTAGCTGTGTCACCCAGTACCTGAAAACCCCGAAACCAATGAACGTCAATTCACATCAGAGACCAGGCCACACACCGTGGACAGGATGGCACCCAGGTGTCTGCACATCCTTGGCGCGTACCCTCGATAGTCCTAAGTACCCACCAGGGGTCTTGGAATGTTCATAGTTAAGGTCCTTCGAACCAAGCGAGTATTTCTTGTCTTAGATTTCCTTTACGTTTATTGTCTACCACGTGTTAGCATAGAAAGTTGGTTTTCTTCGCATCTGGTATGTTCCGTTAGCAACTTTCTCGCGAGGGCGGCTAAAACCCTTCCTGGTGCACCAACCGTCTTATTACCCAATCGGAGACGGTGTCTACTGCCCTCGCTTCCTTAACCAAAATTGTCATCGACAAATCCGATAGTCCCGTGTCCTTAGACACACCCACCCCTAGCCTTCCTCGGACACGGTATCGTCGGTAAAACTCACTTATTCCGTATCCTCAGAATAGTCAACGTATCTTTACCGGTCTCTACCCTTATAACAGTCGCGTACTTAACGTATCATTGTAACTAAGCCTTACGTAACGTGGTTGGAGTGAATTGTGATTTATGTTAATTCAGTGTGTATTACATTGTGCTTGCTGAATTCATAATAAAGTTTAATTAAAACAAAATTAATAGTTGTGTTACGACTCAGCTATTTTATTTCACCAACCAACCCCTAAAAATTTACGTGACACCAACGTCGCCTGTCTACTGTTTATGGTCTGTCTTCGTCGCAGTTGTTTGTCTATACGCTGTCGATGGCTTCAGTGCTTGAGAAAACTAAAAAGACGAGATGTAGAGTTTTCTTAGAAGCGGTGACCACTTCAACAGAAGCAAATTGTAAACCGAGTGTTAGAAAAAAAAATAAAGTTCTTCTTTTTATTTTTCATCTTAAATTTGTTTTTTTATTTTTTTGTGTTATTCTTCGTGATACTCTCAAAGCGTATTAAGAAACTCTATCGTCAACGAATTAAAGATTGGAAACTATAATAACAAGGCACTTTGAAGTATAAAATGAAATCCAGTCCTAACGTAAGCTGAGATCAATTCGATATTTCTGCAATGGTTTGCAACGTGTCGTAACTCGCTCAGATCTACAGACCATTGTTTCGATAGCAAATATGGAAAAGCGCAACGTACAGATAAGAAGAGTATGAACAGCGTTAATAATTGTTTATTTGCACGTCGCCTGTGTCGAATCTAAACGTTTCGATGATTAGACAGCCGTATTCGACCGTTGTTTCCTATTGACGTTAACACTAGGGACTCAACTGTGCTGAACTATGAATAATACGAAATTTCGATCGGTCAAACGTTTGACACCAAATCCAATCGGGGCAGAGGTAAATTTCCGCTCGATAACTGACTATTCGCTTTCAGTGCAATGTAAAAGTTCTATTTGTTCTGGTGGTATGCAATCATCGTACATTTCGATCAAATATATATTATCATTTTATTGTTCATACGTCTGTACGCATCCGTATCTATCGTATGTCAGTTTCGACGGAGTTAGCTGTAAAAATAACGAAGCTTCCTTCGAACTTCAAACTTTCTTCTTCGGAATTTTAATAAACCTGTTGAAAATTTATAATTCTGCGATTAAATACCCAATGCAAATACATTTTACGAACGTTTTTTACTTTTTTACTTCATTTGCTAATTAGTTTTCCAGAAGCAAGCAACGATCCACGCGGTTGTCGCAAAGCTATAAATTAGCAATAGAAAATAGAATAGAAAAACCAGGGAGACTTAACGAACATCCCGCAGGCTATCGAAACAACAACGTAGACAGTGTCCCAGGGTCAGAAGACCCGCCCGATCGAACGAAAACATTCGATTGCAGTACGTTAAAACGAAACAGTCGCGATTTACTCTAACAATCGCGATTCTCGTTCGTAAGAGATCGAGAAAATTCGACGCGAGAGACGCTATGCAGACCTACGAATGAATTTAGAGCGTCCCGCAGCCTCCAGAAATATAACCCGCTATTATTCAGCCCCGGGTTTCTTATTATATCGAGGCCGTTTTCAAGTGCAAGCAGATCTTCCATCTTCTGCAATTTCTTGCCCCCCTTTAACCAGGCGTCTTATAACGGGCGTTACATTTCATCGTCGATTCAAACAGCGGCCGTCCAATAGCAGTTGGTATTTTAAGCCTGAGAATATCTCGCTTCCGTGCTCCGAGGTTTGATTTTCCTCGCCACTTCCTTTCTTTCTTCATTTCCATTCATAGCGTTACAACTTTGCGACAAGATGATTTTTATAAGAATTCTTAAAAGGATCGTAGATTCTCTAAAGATCCTCTAAATAGTAACAACGATCGTCACGTGAATCGATATCCTTTCAACAAACAACTTGACAGTGTAAAAAATCTCGTTCCTCTATATATTTCAAAATGTTTTCAAATGTATCGTACGTTATGCAATTATTAATTTATTATTTTATAATGTGACTTAATTACCGTCCATTAAACTGCGATAATATCCATCGAGACAACGATCTACAGTGTGATCCGTTATAACGAGACGCGATAAAGTGGACGCGTACCGAGCGAAAATTCAAAGTCGATTTTCTCGAAAACAAAGCCTCGAACGAAAAATTGTTATTCTATATTTTCGACTTCTTTTTTCGCGTAGAATCACCCCCTTTCCGTTTGTACCACCAGTTACCAACCACCCTGTATATCAACCTAATTAAATATTATATAGCAATGTAAATTTCGAAATAAAACGTTCTGTTTCTGAACTTGCACGTAACAGTTGAGCCAAATTAAATAGTATTCTTCGGACGCTTCAAATTTCATTTTATTTGTCCGTCAAGGTGTTAACGATACCCGCATCGTAAGGTTTACAGCTTGGGCAGGTAGACAATTCGGATTTGCCCCCAAAAAGGCACGTGTATCGTCCAAATCATAAACGGACGGCCACTCCAAATCCCGAACAATAACAATCAGCCCGTATTTCTTATAGAAACTATAGCATAGAATATGTGTAAATACCTTCGAGCATAGAAAATATCCAAAGCTATCACAGATTGGAAAAAAAAACTTGACAGAGCAGAGGTACTTTGAAATCAAACCTCCTACAGCTAGATTCATTTGAGTAGGAGGGTGTAATCACGGTGTAATCACGGCGCAAGGTGTAGTCACGTTCGACGAGGTGTAAAAACCAAGCCGCTTGCCAACCAATGCGTCGATAAAAATTCAAAGTACGGGTTGGTCGTGTCGTGTGCCTTCCCTTTGTACCATTGTTTCTCTATTCCCGAATCGTTACCGATCTGTTTGGCTCGAGTCCCAGCGCTTTTTATCCACGGGCGTGTAAAAGGCCTGGTAAATTTGCAGAGTGAGAGATCGAAACGACAGTTCAGTGTCCTCTCTGAGACGACACCCGAACCTGGCTGTTGTCCAGCCTCCCGAGATTCTCAGACCCATTGATTTTGTTAAAAACACCGCAAATTCTTCGCTGCCTGAGGACATACAACTGGCTCGACCGAAATAAGTCTCAATGGTTTTTCTCCTGAAATAACAGCGTTCGAACGTGATATTATCGCATATGTGGTTGCAAAGTTAGACAAGACCAGGCTATGGTAGGAAGAAATAGTTCGATTATTAACCCTTTGCACTCCTATGTCGAGTATGACTCCACTTTAGTTTTTATCCGAGGAGCTCCTTCGTCGAGTCCCACTCGACATTCTTTCAGTCTCACCTTTTTTTCTTTTTTTTTGGAACGTGCGAAATAACAGCAGGATTGCATCCTGGAAATTGTTTCAAGATATATCATACGCTTAAAAATGACAAAATACAACAATAGTGTGAATAAAACTGATATTTAAGCGAATTTCTTTCTTCCTTTATTTATTTAAATTGTCTTGTTTTTTAGTTGAAGTAAATTTCAAATAAAACGCTTAAAAGCGTTGGCAGCTGCTGGTAACGAAATTGAAATAAAATTCGCAGTGCAAAGGGTTGAGACATTGAAATTTTGTAAGATTAGAACGTTATGTTTTTAATGTTAGAAACATTTAATATAAATTATATTTAATTACGATTACAGTGCACGTTAATACCAAGAAATAATTTTCGACTGGCGACAAATGCCACGTTATTATCGAGAAACCATTTCGATGTTAAAGTCGCCGCTGTTTAATCTTCGTCGTAACGAAAAGTTACATTTTGCAACGATGCCACGTTTATACGAGTTTGCGAATTATTTCGTTTCATTGCTTACGGGTTAATGAAAATAAAGGAATCGTTTAGATATCGAGGTAAAAGTCGAGATATTTCCCTCGTTTACTCTCAGCTCTTCGAGTCGCAGCAAAGGTATGTAAACGCGAGAGATACCAGGTATGTTCTGTTGACATAATCCAGAAGGGCAGCTTATAAAATATTCCTCACAAGATTTTTAAGTGATAAAGAATTTTATCTTTCCGTTAACCACTCCTTACAAAACATTCGTCAAAGATAATTGCAAATAATCCGCTCGAACGAAAGTCTGTAATATCTGCGTAACGAGGATTTTACATAAACATATCCCGTATACAGTGCAATAACGGCGTAGCAACATCGTTTTATCGCAGCAACGATATAATATCAGCGCGATAACGTTGCAGTGGTAGAACGATTCAAGCGGAATACTGCATCGCGATGCCTTTCCGAAAATCAACGAGAATATAGCATTGATAGAGGCAGGAACGCGAACGTATGCGCGAGATACGCGAACGTAACGTGTCTGCAAACAGTATAAAGACGATTCGAGACGAAAGTTCGTCGTTCGAGGGTCGGATGCGTTTGCGTTTAGTTATAACGTTGCGATATCTTTATGCATTATGTAGATTAGAGATAAACTCCGAAATACCAGGACCTAATGGGAAGCAGTATTCGAACGATTCTTAGAATTAGAACATTTTTTTTTTATATTTCGTAGACTTTTTACAATCAATCCTCATTGAGAATTGTAAGTAAATTATTTTGGCATGGTACTGTAACTTGAATTAAAAGAGTTTATAGTATGTTTGATTCTAGTTGAATCTGAGGCGTAAGTGTAGTTGTTGCCCGTGATAATTGTAGCGCTGGCTGTAGTAGATGTCGCTGCTGGGGTACTGCTATTTTTCTTCTAATTTAAATGCGTGGAAGAAAAATCGGACACCGGTCGCCGGGATTCGAACCCGAGTCCCGAACGTTCGTAACCTGAGGCGCTAACCACTGCTTTCTTTTTTTTTTTTTTTTAATGATGTTTATTTAACCCAAGATACAATTAATTACATTTTGGTATTCATAATAAACTGTGAATTTTGGTAATGATGTGTTAGGCAAAGGTACCGATACGCGGCGGTACGACGTATACTATATTATGTGTCGGCGCTTTACATTTTTTGTGTTTATACAATTTTTGGGTTTAAGCCGCTGGGGAGCGGAGCTTTTATATGATTTTGTTTTTTCTTTTATTTTTTCTGTCCTGAAAACTTGGTCGCAAAACAGGACGCTTCGGTAGTCTGCTTTTGGCTCTAACCACTGCGCTGCCGTCGTCCGGTAGAAGTTAGCGTCGAGTGGCGGTATTTGTTGTCGAGTGCCGCCACAGGCGCAGTGGTTAGCGCCTTAGGTAACGAACGTTCGGGACCCGGGTTCGAATCCCGGCGCCCATGGTCCGATTTTTCTTCCATGGCACATAAATGAGAAGAAAGCAGCAGTAGCTTATAGCGACGGTCTACATCAACATCAGCAGCAGCAGCACGACTACTATTACACTTCAGGTCCAAACAGGTGAATTAGAACTTTCGTTCAAAGTACTGTAGTATCGTGGACAAAAGACCTATGAGATATCGGGTGAACCATAAACAATGTCGCGAGAGAGCCAAGGCGCCATCAGGCCCATCAATGTGTCGTCGGTCCTTCAATGGGCCAATGGTGAGCCTAAGAAACGACAAAGGGATGCTAAGGGAGAAAGACGAATTATAACAGTCAGTGTCAGTGGAGAAGCCAGGGAGTGCGAGTTGCATTGTCGAGATAGTGTTGTTAGCATTGTCGAGAAAGTGTGGTCCGTGTGAGAGAGAAAGCGGTTGGATCCGTGATGACGAGAGTTGCAAATTAACTGTTGAGTTGTCTAAATTATAGTACGTTATTGTATTTAGTTCACGTTAAACAACCATCGTTTCCTGTTTAATCAACGTCTGTACAATCCATTCATTGTAAATTAATCGTAATAGTTTACGTTACTACAGTATTAAATAATGATCTTTAGACTCGTCAACTTGATATTTTATGTGCGATTACCTTTCAGCGAATCTACGTTATGGAACATCGTGGTTGTAGGAAAAATAATTGCAAGAGTTTACTTAATATCTGTTGGTCGTTTGTACATTTTCACAAAGTAAATGGAACGTTGCAAACGTTCGATGATATAATGTTTATTTAAAAGGTTTACTGTATGTTAAAATAATGTTGGTTGATATAAATTACACCTGGATATCAATTAAAACTCAATCGAATTTTGTATGTATTTAATTATTAGATATTCGTCGAATTTTAATTAATAACGATTCTCCGTGAGCATATTATCGCAGATGAAAATTGCTCGGTAATGAACTAACGTTAAATGTAATTTCTATAATAAATATATTTCATGGAAGAAATAAAAAAATATGGAACATGATAGCCAAGTATAACACCGATCCAAGTTGGCCCAGTTGAATAAAATCGCTAGAATTCCCTCCGGTAAGGGAAAATGCACTGCCTTTAAAAGTATTATGGCAGAATCATGAAACGACAGCTTATCGCGACGGTGCAAAAAAACGAATGCAAGAAAACGGACGGCCAGGATAACTTGGAAAACCCAATTAAACGTCCTGCGTCCGAGTTGCATCGAAAAATTTCGTCGATCGCCTTGGAAATTAGTTGAGGATCAAATATTCTTCATAATACTCGATCTTTCTCGATTTTGTTCGCTTAAAATAATTCCTTACAAATTCAAATTTATACGTAATATTTGCATATATATACTACACTCGTCCACAAATTCTATAGAGTTGCGTGAATTTGAAAAATTTTCTACTACAAAAACCATCCGCGATATATTGGGTTGGCAACTAAGTGACTGCGGATTTTTTCATTACCACCTAATGACAAAATCCGCAGTCACTTAGTTGCCAACCCACTGCGTCCATACCATTCCGTCTTTCGATGTAAAAGTTTCTACGAGAAAACTGAATTTCAGGATGTGAAAGTAGACGCTTTACCACTTAAAATGTTCAGAGATCGACAATTTTCCGATGAAAATTTCATTTTCCGGATCGGTGTATAATATATCGTAAAAAAAATATATGTAAATTCCCAAATTGGTTCTTTTGCAACATTGTTACGCGAAGTAATACAATATATTTTACGTATCTTCGTACTAAAAAAAGGAACCTTCAAATACATTGAAACTCGGTATCATTCAACTTTCACGAGTCAATCGAGCGCTTTGACGCATCGCTGATGCGGTAGCGCCGGATTTGACGCGTCTCGACGCTGAATGGCGCCGTTCCCGTGAAAATGAACGGCAAACGAATGGGAATTTCGTGATTGCTTCTCTTCTGTCTTTAAATTCTACGTCGGAAGTATTAAACGATATCGGAATAATATATGTGCAGTGCACGTTTGTGTTGGTAAATGTTGAAAATGCAAACTGCTGACGCGTCGACGAACTCGTAGCGACGTCGTCGTATCGCGAAGATTAACGAACCTTGCGAATCAATCAACGGATGTGCTTCTGTGTTCAGCGTGTGCGAGAGAATCGTATCGATAGACGAGCTTTTAATTCTGCTTAAAGCGATTTGTGTGGTAAAAAGCATTGGGCTACTTCTTTAAACAATTCCATTGTCAAATCGATAACTAAGGTAATAAATGATTTTGATGTGGAAAAATGTATGACGTTTATGGTACACGTATTAGTAAAAAAGGAATACGTACTTTGATGCGATAGCTTGGTGATCTGTCGTAACGAACTATGATAATATAGAAAATTTCTAATGCGAGTATCGCAAGTAGAAATGGTCGAGCACAGATCAAACACCGCGTCTGTGGCAAGAGTAGATTTTCTACTTGCGCTTCGTCTGTGTGAACACTCTACTCTACCAATTTTGTTTTACCAACGAAAGGACAGTTACCCCGGTACGTAAAGTTGCTTGAACTGAAATACCGACTTAAAAAAAATCAATAATTTCTTGCGTTATCTACAATTGATTACATTGGAAATTACATTCGATCTAAGTTTCAAGATAAACAGATACAAGAAAACTTTCTTGTAAAAACTTGTATTTACACATCCGATGAGAGTAGATCTACCACTCTATACTATTATTGTACTACGTGTTAGGTACACTGAAATATCAACCACGAGGATAATTTGAGACTTCTTATCGTCATTGACTTAGGGCAACACAGACCTGTACATTAGATGGAATTTCGTGTCTCAGGTTCTGAAATATCGACCTTGAGAAAAATCAGACTGACTTGTACGCCCTCTGCGATTTGCTACAACGAATATATAAATTATATTCAATTCAATCGTTGAAAGCGATAAAACTGGACTTGTCGTGTTACGGTACGTCGCATCACACGTTCTGTAATACCGATCATTGAGAAATTTATTACGCTCTCTGCAATCTATAACATGGTGTCGAGTGTAATTAGTCCATTTGAACGCACTCTGTTTATTTAAACAAAACATTATCCAATGCTCGATTAAATAAACTTCTGGTAATTGAATTCATTCATCCGAGCAATAGATACAATTTATCTGTTTAATAACAAGGTATTTCGTTGTTTAATTCCGCTCAAGGTTAGATCTATGATAAGAAAGGCTGTCAGTAAGGCTGCGATCTGACGTACCTTAGATTAGTATCTTCAGTTGCCTCTAAATTCTTCTAAAATCGTCCTGAACTTTAAAGAATGTAAATTGGATCCCGGATCTTATTTAATTCTTAAGTTTAAGTAGGTTCTACTTTCAAGATCTAAATTAGGTTAATTCTAAGCCTTGTTACTGGAGGAAGAGCGATTTATTTTTTGTTTCAAGCTTTAAGCTTCAGTTTTAAGTCTCGGCTTTAAGTTTTAATTAGGCCCTACGTTCAAGCTCTAGTTTCAAGCCTTAGTTTCGAGTCGCGTCGTTAGTTTCAAGACACGGTTTTAATATTCTTGCAAACATCCATGTACTCTATCGATATATTTATCCACAGAAGCGAGTCTCTGGTGATCCATTTCCTCTTTCCATCCATTCAGGTTAGGTTTCATTTTGCTTTATTTTAGCCAGCGGTACGGGTGATTCGTCCATTGAAGATCATCCATCATTAGCAGATCCATTTCCGCTTGTTCAGGCCAGACGAATAAATACAGTGCGTTTGTAACGCGACCACTCGAAATTATCAAGGTAAATGACGTTTTCAGACAGGCACGTTGAATTTAACTAATCGTACGGCGATTCGGTGACCGACGCGTAAATAGTCAAAGTCCGATTGCGACGCGCGTTCTGCGGTTTGGTCGCGGCTTGAATCGCGGTTGGTTTGAAAAGCGGCCAAATAATACTTTTAAGAGATAATTAGACCGCGATTCATCGCGGCGCCCTCGCGTTCTCGTGTTTTCACTTTCAATTTGATGCGACTGTTTACGTTGGCGGAGGAACGTGCGTGAATCGATCGTGATCCCGCTGCCACAACCCAGCAAGTTCGGGACCCAGGTTCGAATCCCAGCACCCGTAGTCCTATGTTTCTTCCACGCATTTAAATTAGAAGAAAAATACCAGTACCCCAGCAGCTACAAGTATCACGGACAACAAATACGCCTCACGTTTATTTGACTACTCGCGAAGGATCGTCGTAGGTATTTGAAAAGATATTCCACAGGAAGTAATAAAACTATCGAATTGTTACGAAAGTAATACGAAAATGGTTTATTAAGAAAATTATTTATAATGTAAAAGTTTAAAGCATTCTGTACAAAGCTGAGGTTGGTCGGGACAATTTGGACAATAAGTTGTTCTTTCCTTTAAATTCTCTCGTGTCTTTGATCGGTCCGTTCGACGTCTTTTATCTGCATAACATAGTTCGCACGCGCGTCTAATGCTTCCTCCGGAATTATTTTTCCGAACGGCGATATTATGCCGACTCCGTGGAAGACAAGGATTTTTTGTATTTTCAGACAAGCCTAATAATTTTTGTTCGATCACTCGCGGAGAGACGCGATCGCGAGGAAGCACGTCAACGGGAGTCGTAAATTCCCGTTACGATTAGATAATCGACGCCACGAAATGATCGATGCCCTATTTCGGTTAGGATAATAGAGGTGGTTTAATTGAGTAGTTACACTGATTCAACAGGTATAACTTAATGTTTATTCCAACAACTTTGTAGAGAAATGATTACACTGATGCGTATGTGCAAGTTAAGTAAGTAGTTGACTTGACCCTCCTAATGTCGTAGGAGAAGTCATTGACTTGACTCTCCTGATGTCCTAGAAGAAGTGAGGTAAAGTGACGATACTGCATCGGAGGAAAGCTAGTCGTGGGTGTGTCTAACGCAAAGGGATCATCGGATTTGTTGATGACAATTTTGGTTAGGAAAGTGAGGGCAGTAGACATTGCTTCTGATTGGGTAAAAGAAGGTTGGTGGACTAGGAAGGGCCTTAGCCGCCCTCGATAGAAAGTTGCTGGTAGGAAGCATCATACGTGAGAAAAACTAACTTTCCCGTGTCAAACCGTAGTAGACAATACTCTTTGGAAGGCGATTTAGAAAAGGGATATTTGTTTGGTCTGAAGGACTTTAGCTAGTAAATTACTGAGATGGAGACTATTGAGGGTAGGCAGTGAGGGCGAGCGGACATCTGGTTATCATCTTGCCCGCGGTGTGTGGCCTAGTCTAGGTAGAGTGTCGCCCGACGTAACAATTTTGCAGCTAATAATTCTCTAAATTTTCTAATATTTACATCCTTCCTTGTTGCAATTTCGCAAACCGTCAAAGCGTTTACAACAGAAATTCCCAGAAGAAGTTGAATAACAAGTTTACGGTACCATTTGATTCCTTTTCCAATTGTTGTGGCATAAGAAACCATTTGGTCGGAACAATTTATACCACACTCGTGGGCTGAAGGAGATTTCATTGAAAACACGCGCGCCAGTCAACCTGTTAATAAGACAGATTGTTGGAATACAACGATATCAATCGCATGCAGATAAGATGGTTGATCGTATGGATTCTTCCCTTCGTTGTCCAACGCTATCCCCACTAGTGCGCGTTCGTGAGATGTACCATGGCGGCTAGCACGTGCATGCTCTTTCGAGAATTCGGCGGAAGAAGCTTAAGGATATGGATGGAACATTCTCGATGGGCACGTCGAGAAGCTACTAGAAGGTTCTGTAGCACATGTGACGCCACACAGACACCCACACAGGTCACACTCATTACTGCATACAGAGTGGGGTTCAAAACCTTTTTAAAGGCCATGGGTCACTATGCAAGTCAGTCTGTGAACAACTAGCCAACTGTCAACATTCATAACGCTTACTTGTATTTTACTTATAACTTTGTTTAATAAAAATCATATAGTATTGTTTCAATACACACATTGTGTCTTCCACAGTTTATTAATCTTAATTTCAAGATTAAATTCTAACACAGATTAAGGCAGCCAGTTAATCAAGGAAATTGTACGAAGATTCAAAAAGGTTTGCAAAGAAGAAACGAATACTGGGAAGATTGGCGAGGAAACGTAGCTTTGAAATAGGTGGAAAGGGTTAATGGATGATGGTAATTATTTACGACATATGTACAACACATGATCGATGATAATTGTCATCTCAAGATTCTTCGCGCATTGCTTAATTCCGTATGATTAATATTATATGATATTAAATTAGGTTGATGCTAAATTACGTTATTCGTATTACTGTATCGATATGACAGCAAAAGCTCTATTTAAAACGGCGGCTAACAAATCGGATCTCCTACACGCCAAGCGTATAATACCAACGTGTAACATCCGTTTCTTTATGTAAAGCAGTGTACTAACCAATTACACAAATTTTGCATAATATCGTAAGGAGTCTCGTGTAATATCGGACTATCGACAAAACTGGAGCAGCAGCGCAACTTTCTCTCATAATACGGTCTAACGAACTGAATAATCAACGAATTGCCCCGTAAACCATCGAAAGCAAGTCGAAGCAAGAAGCCAAAAAAAAAAAAAAAAAAAAAAAAGGAAAAGAAAAGAAGAAACAAAAAAGTTATTGACAAGAGTAACTCTAAATTCAAAGAATGTGAAAAAAGAAATAGTTTCGTTTGCCCGAAGCTTTGCCATATATATTTCTACGCGGTATAGGGTAGTTTACATTTCAAAAAATCGCACTGGATCCACAACTCTTTCGTTTCGCTCGTATTCGCCTGCTGGGGCAAAAGTCGTTTATTACGAAAATTGTTTTTTCCCCCATTGGAAATATGACAAATAGATAAATTATCGAGCCGCGTACACTCGTCCATTTTGTCTTTCGCGGGCGTCGTGGATCCACCGTGCAGCCTGACGAGAGGCAATTGTCGTTTCCATCAAAAACGATGACTGACGACACTGCGTCGACGATTTTCAGCCAAACCGAATCGAAAACGCCGAAATAAAATCATTGTCCTGTTTTAATTGATTTCGATAATGGCACAGCAATCGCGACGGATTCCACGTGCAATAACGAATCTTTGCGTCCACAATAGCACTGAATCCAGTTTTCCTTTCTTTTTTTCTATTTCCGATGGCTATTTCACCAGTGACCTGGACGTTTCTGATTATACGAAAAGGAGAATGCACGTTTGTCGTTGGTTTGTCGCGTGTTTTGTATTCCTCTCCTTCGTGAAACATTTGTGTAGCTATCGCTTTTTAAATTATAATTTTCATATTTAAATCGTTTAAATCACAATTTTCCAGAGTTTCTGCCATTGGGGAGAACTGTTTTTTCGTTTTACAAGCGTTTCGACGTGCCTTTAGTGCAACTTAACGCGATAATTTTAATCGCGTTCTGATTTATGAAACGTCCCACGTAACTTTTTTTCCGCGATGCATCAGTGTCTGTTAAAAATGTAATTTCGTAATTTATTAAGCCCATGTTTCCAACTCTCTTGTTATTTTACTAATTGCAAGATATTCATATATGTATTTCGCTCGTACTCTGGCGTGGAACTTGTTTGAATTTGTAATCGCAGAATATAACAGACTCTTTCACGGACTCGAATTATTTATCCTAATTTAATCAGCTCAACTTCTACCAGAACTGATTCTGTCCAAGAATTTTTGACGATGCATGTACCAACATTCGTACGATTTCTGCCTTTCTTGTTTCATTTATAACGTCGACCTTCGACAAAGCATCGAAAATTCAAACTCAAACTTCAATCCAAACAAACGAAGAATAATTAAAGTTTAATCGTTTGATCGATAGGTATCAAATGGTAAACCGTTAAATCGACTATTCCTTCGCAAACTTTGTACGATAGTTAACCAGATAGTTAGCATTGTTTACGATAAAATCTCGCCGACTTTCGACTATTTTATTACGTTGTCCGGAAAGTATCTTTCTTTTACAGACACGTCTTTTACAACGACGCATCTTTATGCAAACAAGAAACCTAATCTATCAAACGTTCTGATCTTCGTCTTGATAGAACAAAATGTACCATACGTGATTCGATAGAATAATATAAAACGAAAAATGTTGTGCATCCGTTATTTCCTTATAAAACGAAAGAAACTTTTCGGACGACCTAATACATTGGAAGAAATACAGAAACTTGTTTTGCAAACGATAAAAACAAAATATAGTAAACGGTGAAACAATATAACAGAAATGAATACGAAAGGAACGTAGTGCCATAATTCTAAAAGTTTGATTGTTTGCACCAGGTTTGCATATTACGATCGCACGTTGTCCCCTTTGTTTGTTGCAAATATTGCGCATCTGCGATATTTGCAACGTCCGTAAGGGCGCATGTGCGGACGCACGTGTCCAGACGTCGAATGATTACGGCGGACGTACACGTATACGTAGTTGGGTGTACGGCCCATATGGGGCACTGCGGCTGACAGGGAAATACTGCGGCTGCTAACTACTGCCTTTTGCTCTAAGTTATAGATAGCGTCGTGCATGAATCCGCGTTCTGCCATTTCCGCTATTTCTCTATACCCGCTCACTCTTTTATTTCTCTTTGTTTCTTTTGCTTAATTTCCTTGCTGCAAAAGTGCCGCCTAAAAAGCATCGGATCGTAACTATCGTAGGTGTAGAGGATGGTTGGTCGTGTGGTTTAAATGACGAGATTAGTAGAAATTGAAACCGTCAAATATACCTTTAAATAATTAATAAATGCAAAGAATGTTCGCTAAGACGCTCGGTACTAACTGATTCGCTGAAAAAATCGCTCGAGACTAAGACTCAGCTGAGACTCAGATTGGTCAGCTTACGATCGCGTTCGTTTATTTAGACTGGTTGGGGTATACAGGGAAATTAAAACTCGTCTTTGTTTGACGGTTGCACGTAGCGGTGATATTGTTTTGCCCGGAATTTATTTATTATTGCATTATGAATGTAATATCAAAAAGGGGGGTATACGCTTGGTCTATCATATATTTAAGTTCGAGTTTTCTCGGGATAGTACAAGTTGTAAATTTAAGGTATAAACTAAGAATCGTAAGAGTGTTGAGGAAGAGAGAAAGAGAGAGAGAGCGTAAGTAAGAGTGTATGCCTTGGTCACGTCAAAGGTAGATGAGCAAAGGAGTGAGAGAAGGGTGCGAGGGTTGAAGGTCAGCATTTTTTGACCTGGGAAGACAGAAGTTGTGAGCCTAGTGTGAGAATAAGACGTACGAATATATTGTAATCAGTCTTTGCATTGGGTATTGCTTGTTAAAATAAAACTAAACTTCACTTTAAATAGAACATTCTTTCTTGTCCTTATTCTAGATTATTTAGATACTACATGCATATTCTAACGATGTTGATACTCCGAGGCAAAACAACAACATGATTCGAACTGTCCTGTAGCTCATGTACCGCTACAGAGGTAACTGAAATCGATGTATCGTGTCGTTGCCACACGACTCGAAATCTCCAGATTTTACTGAATTTTTAAACCTTCCTGTCCGTTTCTGTTCGAGAATTTATCGTGGTTTCTATTCCTGAGATAGTCGAAGTTCCCAGCAATTACAAAGCTACACTTATATCTGAAACAACAGCTAATGAACGATATTTTTAAATATAACTTTTACCTCGTATTTATTCGAATAATTCACGTATAACTTTTAAACGATTCCACGGCAAATATAGAGCTTCCAATAGAGTAATAATCATAGATTAGTAAATCTTATTAAAAGAATCTCTAGAGCACTTGTGTAGGATGTTTGACCGTGAGATTTATTGAACGAGGTTGCTCGTTGTTGAAACCACCGAATATATTTAAAATAATAAATTAGTACACGGGCCATATTCGCTGAGACGCTCGTACAGTCGTAAAATAGGATCGCTAATGACTCGTTAATTGGATCCATAATTCGTTGATAACTGATCGACAACTGACTGTTACTCTTTTCCATGCGTCTGCTTATTTATACTGGTCGGGGGAGAGTCGGAAAATTGAAATTCGTCTTTGTTCCACGATTACACGTAGCAGCGATATTGCTTTTCCCGAAGTTTATTTATCCTTACATTACGCGTATCCTAACGATCTTGATACTCCGAGGCAAAACAACAACTTGATTCGAATTGTCCTCTAACTCGTGTGCCGCTACAAATCTGTAGTAAAGTTCTTTAATAAAAAAACGTTAGATCAAGTGATGCGCGTTATCGTTTCAAAAATCCTGTCCGTAAACGTGTCAATTGTTTCTGAAAACTCTGTAAGCTAGAATTTACCACGAAAATAATCGCTGACAGCGAAAGGCCGCGGATACTCGCCGAGGAACATTATGTACGCGTTGCTATTCACCTTCGGATTCTTTAATTCCGCTACAACAATCTCTATAACATATTGCCAGCCTCATTACCATAACAAAACTTCGCCACGCGATTTTACAAAAAAAAGTCTGAACTTCGAACGAGAGAAGTACGGCGAAGAAAAAAGGACCAGAGGCAGAGAGAAGGAAAGGCAAATTTCGCGGTGCGCCCTGGAGACAACCAACGCTATTTGGGAGTCCGATTTATGTAACGAGGGACCAGCTTGAAATTTTAATTCTATTCCATTCTGGGTTGCGGTCTGGGCACAGCGCGACATAATTTAGGCGCCGGAACGTTATTTACAGAATGACGCGCTCCGAAAACGCGAGCTTATACATACACCGGCGACCCATGGTTATCGTTGAACGTCAAAAACCGCGATTTGTCTCAATTTCGGTACGAGATCCGTGTGCCTGACATGTCTCTGCACACGCGTGTCTAATACCGCGTGCAATAAGTTCTTCCTCGTGCTTGGTCGCGACATTTATGTCCTTGATTTTTATAAATTCATTGGGCCAGGTTTACGTTAACGAATTCAACGGGTTCCAGCAACTCGAAAGCATTTCCACTCGAGTTTCCACGCTCGTCCTCGTTAATTGCAAATTTCACGGCCAGTTTATTCAATTTTTCTCGAGAAGACCAGATCCTTCGAATATTAGATTCTCCGATAGAAAATAAGTACGGATAACGTAAGTGTAGTATCGGAAAATTAAGATATAAATTTTTCCCGATCACTTACAATTTATTAATAGCAAATTAGATATACAAATATCAATGGGACAGAAAACGACGTTTGTTTAATTGAAACTAAATGCGATACTCGTCACAACGAATCTAATACTCTCTCTCTCTCTCTCTCTCACCGCAACTCTAACAACTCTACAACACTGACAACTCGATCAACTCCACGACTCTACTCTTCGACGACTCGATTAGCTCTGATCCTCGCAACACACTCGCTTTTCGACTCGCATACTCTGACCTCTCGGTCACCCCTGCTTGAAAACCGAAACCGTCCTTTTGTCCTAACGCTATTTATCGTTTTTCTCATACCTCTGCAAGAACTAGGCGACCTTGGTCACATAAGCGCTCTTAAATGTAAACGAAACACAGAAGCACGACATACACTGTTTTTCTATTTTCGACCGATCTAAAATTAAACTTCTTTACGATATTACATAAGGAATAAGACGAGAAACTAGAAACGATCGTAATTGTAAATTTAGATAAACGCGCCATTTATTTGTCTACTTTGCTTTTATCGGATTATAAAGACTATAACTCGTGGAACGAGCTTTTATATTAAGAAAGAGATCGAATTTTAACTTCCGTATGCGATACATGCACCGATGACGAACAGTTGGCAGATTATTTCCACTCGCGTGCTTCAATTCCGCCAACATTTAAGATATCTGCTTTCTATTAGGCATCCACTTGAAGCAAGGTCGTTTAAACTGAAACAACTTTATGTTAAGTGGCTCGACTTATACGAACGCGAAGCTGAACCTGTGTGAACGGAGACTCGGATTCAAATAACTTGGCTAATCTGCACGAGGCTTTAGGGAAAAGAGCTAGACTACACAGAATCTCCATTGCCGCGGAATAACGAAACGCGTTCCCTTTAATCTATGCGATTCGAAGGAAGAGTTAAAATTAGTCGCAAGTGTAACAGAAAGACACATACTTTGTAACGTATTCTCTCCATCTTTTCTTAAACTGTATGTGGTAACTTATATGGGTCTTAGAGTAAGGACAAGTAACGATGTTTCATTTGGAGTTAAGTTTAGTTTAACAAGCGATACTCGATACAAAAGACCGATTACAATATCGTCGTACGTCTTATTATCATACTCGGCTCTCAACTTCCCGATTCATACTCTCCGGCTCTTCTCAATACGAGAATTGATTGTAAATTTTAATAAATAAAATAAAAGTAAAAAAATACTCTCCGGCTCCTCCACTCACACTGTGCGACTTCTCAACTCACTCTCTCTGACTTCTCGACTGACACACTGCCGCTTCTCAACTCACATTCTGGCCGTTCTAGCATCCCTTTGCCTTTTCTTAGGCCCACCACGCGCGTGTTCCGCAGACGCTAGTTGCCAGGGTCACGTAGACCTTTTCTACAAAATTATACAATTGAAAGACCAACGACACATCGACGGACACGACGGCGCCTCGGCTCTCGCGACATTGTTCATGGTTAACTCGATGTTTCTTAGGCCCTTTTCCATGATACTACATGTATTTCCTCCAGATCAAGATAATGTAACGTCGATTTATATCAGAGGCCGAACGTGTGCAGGCTTCACCGCGTACCCTCAATTAGCCCAAGGACCCACCATAAACTTAAACTTTTAGTTTATTATTTTTGTGTTATCTGTTTATGGATGGTCCTTGAAACAGCCCTTAGGTTGTTATACGTCCTTACTAATTACGAGGAAAGCAGGTAGTTACCCAATACTTTTTTTTTATTTATTTATTGAAATTTACAATCAGTTCTGGCATTGAGAATTTTCAGTAATTTTTTCTGGCGTGGCGCAGTGACATGGCTAATTATTTATAATAAGTTAATACTTATTATAGATAAGTATAATAAATCCAATACTTGACTAACGAAAAAGCTGGTTCTTCCTATAAACAATATTACCTACTAGCCACGTTGGTAGGAGGCTTTATCCTCCTATCTTCATTTATTAACTTGGCTTATAACCAATTGGCATCGTGAATCGTTACCCTCACTTTTCCTAACGAAAGGTGCGAACAGCGAATCCGCGTTGTTAATTAAAAGGGCACACCCACACCGAGCTTTCCTCCGTAATGAGACGAGAACACCTGGGGAGAAATATACAAAACCTAAGAATAGTCAACATATCTTTTACCGGTCTCTACCCTTATAACAGTCGCGTACTTAACGTATCATTGTAACTAAGTCTTACGTAACGTGGTTGGAGTGAATTCTGATTTATGTTAATTCAGTGTGTATTACATCGTGATTGCTGAATTCGTAATAAAGTTTAACTAAAACAAAATTAATAGTTGCGTTACGACTCAGCGATTTTATTTCATCAACCAACCCTTAAGTTTACCATAAGTGACAATAACGTCGTTGGGAACGTGTCGTTCGATCAGCCGATTATTCAATTAATAAAATTCAATTAACGATGAAAGACAACGTCTCTACGTATAACCTGTAGAATGGTAAACAGTGGTTTAAATGCACCTGGATAATTGCACAGGTACTCTAATATTTAAACAGAATACGAAGGTCTGTCGATAGAAAGCGATCAAATTAGAACATTATCGATGTTGATAATGGAATTTATGAGTAGTTTCTATTTTAGCTTCTCCGATGGAATTCTTCCTCTTACGAAACTAAATGAAATTTTCTATGTCAGTTCTAAGGTTAGATATATTTTTCTTTGTTTAAAGATCGACGAATAACATATTTATTTCTGTAAACAAAATACTCGATCGATTTAAAATACAACGTTCAAAGATATTGTGAAATTTATTACCAGCCATGAACGGTAAGTAGCAAGAATTTTAAATCGCTCGTCTAGTTCCAGCAATGACAATCCTCTTTCTGTTATCTTCTTCGCTTCTAACGATATTCGACGTAAGACTGACGTAACAAGGAGTTTCAACAACGCGGAAGAATGTGATTACGTGGCTATATTTTTAAGTCAAGTGGAGATTACGCGTAATTTATTGTTTCGTCGCCCTTCTATCTCACCGAACACGTTCTGTTACGCGGTAATTCATCTTCGACCAAGTAATATACGACTGTAGTGACGTCAGCAATCGGGTAAATGGCGCGCAAGTTGTTATATTTTCATCAAAATGATCGAATTATCGACGAATCGTATAAAGTTTCCAGCTACTGTATACCGTAGGAAATTTTCTCATTTTTCGATAATCATATTATTCGAGGAAATTTCGTCGGACGAAAATAATCGCAACTAGCGAACGTTGCTACGTTCAACGATAAATTCGACAAGTTTGTCGTTAATGGAAGTTTCTATTTCTGTCGAAATGAATCTAATCGAATATGGTCGACGAGGAATATGTACGAACGAACGTACTACGTTAAAAATCTCGACTCGCCGTATGAATCTACAGTAAAGTATCACCTGATGGTTGCAGTAACGATATTTCACACTCTATATCCTACTAACTTTTCAATCGCGGAATTATAATACTCAAAATATCGCCGAACACGCGGACGAGAAACAAATTATTTCCGGTGAAGTTGAGCGATCTGATTTTATTTAACGTACATTCTTGTCCCGTTGAAAGCGATACGTGCACATATTCACCGGCGTAACCGGCTTTTGCTTTCGACATCATATATCACTTAAATCTTGTTTCTCGTACAGTACGATATCGCATAGAACGAAACAAAACTCTATTGTTATATTGACTTGGCAACTGATCGCGGATTTTGTCATTACCACTTAATTACAAAATGTTTATTATCGATTTATTTATTCGGTTGGCAACTAAGTGATTGCGGATTTTGTAGTTAACACTTAATTACAAAATCCGCAATCACTTAATTGCCAACCAAATAAATAAATCGATAAAAGCAAAAGGTAGACAATAATTTTCTACTGAACTGCCTAATTATCTAATTAGCTTTACGATTAATTATTTCTAATTAGTTTCACTTTTAATTTCCGTTATACGCGAATAAAAACAGTTTCATAAACGATATGTCCAAGCACGGTGTTAATGTTAAACAGCAATTTGTAAAAAGTCTCGGTTTTTCTTGCTGACTCGTAACGCGAAGAACAGAATCGAGGGCTGAGAGAACAACAAGCTTGCTCGCAGCAGACTAAACTATTCCCGTAGGCTGATGACGTGCGTTACAATTAATCAAGCAAAAACTGTCAACTGCCAGGCCCCGGTGTATACGTCAGCCAAGCGGGAAACTATCGACCGCGAACAATGCCTAATGCTACGAATCGTGCAATAGACAAAACTAGATCATCTTACGGAGTTGTGCGTCTGTCCAATCAAAATCGTTGCCCCTTCCCTTTAAATCTCTTTTATTTTCCTATTCCCTACGTTCTTTCGACGATTAACATTCTCCTTCGATTTTTGCTTCCTGTACAGAGCTTCAAAAACCGCTCGAAATTCATGCCTCTAGACTAGAATACTCCCTTAAAGTTCTGCAACGAAAATATAGTTAAAGTTTTACGACGACTCGTATAATGTGCAAATTCTGTTTAGGATGAAAACTGGACGATTAAATTTGAAAGAAAATGTCAGGATATAAATGTCACGATCTACATGATACGAGTCACTGGGACCGAAAATCTAAAGTGTTATCGAGCGTATGTCAAATAATTCGCTTTATTCGCGACCCGAAAAGTATTTCGAGTTTTCCTTAGTGTATATCGAACATCTGCCTCCGCTTTTCGATGCAACACTC
Organism: Bombus flavifrons; assembly: GCF_040668555.2. Classification (NCBI taxonomy): domain Eukaryota; kingdom Metazoa; phylum Arthropoda; class Insecta; order Hymenoptera; family Apidae; genus Bombus; species Bombus flavifrons. The sequence goes on along the minus strand of NC_138444.1, from coordinate 17,680,385 downwards.
CGTGCAATTTTAGTTTCGTCGAACAAAGAGAAGCACAATGTTTGCATACTCTTAGTGCAACCAGAACAAGTGGACCATAGAAATAAAAAAACCTCTGGATCCTCTTTCCGTCTCACTCGCTATGCGCTTGTGTAAAGTATTGAACTAAAAGAGAACACTTTCAGATACGAATTACGTTACATCGACGTTCTATTTTCCGTGTAATTCGAGTTATTTTGCGCATTGACCAATTCGTGATTCTGTTCTAATGACAGGTAGTAAAAAGAACATCGCTAACAGAATCTAGTTTCAAACACACACGCCAACTGTACATTATCTCTAAAAACAGAATATATTTTGTAGATCGGACTATTTCTCACCCGAAGGGCTTCACTGTAGTCTGTCGGATGTTTCGAGATTTCATCTGCATCTTCTTAAGATATACATGGGCCCAATTTGTAGATTTCGAAAGGATTACGATCAACCGTCTGTGTAAAATATTTATATTTATAATCGCATATATAATTTGCATAAATATTGCGATCATACGTTTTCTATTATCGGTACACCAATTATTATCGAAACCGATGCGTTCAATGTCTGACTCGTCTTCCTTATTCTATTTAAGCTGTTAGCCAGGTCGTAGCTAGAAGTTTCTATAATCATAGAATAAAGAATTAATAATTTATCGGCTAAAATTAGTAAAGCTAAATTGCGTGAGAAAGCTTTGATATAATATATTTAATTTATTTTAACAGAAAATAACAAATAACTAGGTAAAAGAATTATTAGGTTGTCCGAAAAGTTTCTTTCGTTTCATAAGTGAAACGATAGATACACAAAATTTTTTATTTTATATTATTTTATGGATTTATCTACGATCCATTTTGTAGTAATAGAATAAAATGGATCAAACGTAACTCGATAAAATAATATAAAACAAAAAATGTCGTGCATCTACTACTTCCTTAGAAAACGAAAGGAACTTTTCGGACAACGTAATACTATACTCAATGGATTAACCGAGTAATAATAACTCTGAGTAACGAGTGTAAAAATAACATTCTTCCTAGCTAAATATTTTACGTAGTCCGTTACTTTAACCAGAGTCTATCCATTCGTCAAATTTCCTTCTTGCAAGCAGACGGAAGGAAGAAGCGTCGATCGAGAGCTTACCGTGCCGATGACTTGCATCGTGAAAATTGTCGCGTGATTTTGGCTGCGAAATTTCGAAGAAGTCTGCTTGCTACGTTTCGCAGCCGCAGCTCTTTTAAAAGTTCAGGCACGTTCAGTAGCTGGATGCGCAAGGTGGATACTCGGTCCTACGACTCGTGCAATTTCCCGCCAAGAATCGCGTCACAGAGACACGTCGAATTTCCGAGTGCATTTAGAGAGCTCTCGCGATATGGTGAAACACGGCTTCAATACCAAAGATCTGTTCGCCAACCTTAGAAAAATACGTTCCCTGGAAATGCAAAATAACTGATTGGTGAGAATTTTGGATCTTAATTGCCGAAATAATGGTACAGGAACACTAAATTTACACTTAGCATTTATATTAGAATAGTTATACAGGGTGGTTGGTAACTGGTGGTACAAGCGAAAGGGGGGTGATTCTACGCGAAAAAATAAGTCGAAAATATAGAATAAAAATTTTTCGTTCGAGGCTTTGCTTTCGAGAAAATCGACTTTGAATTTTCGCTCGGTACGCCTGCACTTTATCGCGTCTCGTTATAACGGATCTCACTGTAGATCGTTGTCTCGATTGACGTTTTCTTTTTATTCTATAAATTTTTATTCTATATTTTCGACTTCTTTTTTCGCGTAGAATCACCCCCTTTCCGCTTGTACCACTAGTTACCAACCACCCTGTATATTTATTTGATAAACGATTTCAAAGATATTCATCGCTTGCACGCGTCTCACCTTCTTCCATACCAGACCCTTAACTGAACAGTTTACATTTCTTTGTTTTCGAGACACCGCGCACACAAATACTTCCACACACTGAATTCACATACATATATCACTACTACGCAGCTAATCTAGTCTAACACATAAAATTATACATATCTCAATACTGATAACCGTCTAATTCGTCTAAAAGGCATCTAGTTTGCCTAGTAACTTCTTACGTAAACATTTTTATTTAATCTGCTTAATTCCGCAAAGATTCGCTTCCAGTTCTATACGTGGAGATGATTTGTCTTCGTCTTTTGTTGTCGCGTAGTATCGACTAAAGAGCAACCGGTCAGGTCAAACCGATCGGTCGATATCGCGTACCTCGAATGACTTAACGTTCAAGGTGGAGGAGATGAAATAACTCGAGTGTTAGATTTAGACGGCACTTTATTTGTACTAGTTGTAGCACTTAACCGAAACTAAGTGAGGACTACCGTCGTCCTGAGTCTGTACTGTCCGATGGTTGGAGATGAACTCAACTCCCGCGTTCCTGATTCTCTCCTCCCGCTGTTGGATTTCTTCTCTCCACCGTGCCCTTCCGACTGGTCTTTTCCTGGGTTTTTTCCTGGCCTCGAGTCATTACGTTTACCGCCCTGGGAGGACATGTAATTCGGAATTTCCTAACGAGAGAAATGGGCCTGTCCGTGCCATAAACGGACGGCCAACTAAAATTCCGAACATTTGTCGTTCGTCGATAAATCGATCTAGTTTGAAGATTTTCGGATTTAAATCGCTTACGTTGTTCCTCCGATTGCCGCGAAACGTTGCGCGTAAAGCTAAAGGAAGGGACAGCTTCTGGCAATTTTACGGTAAAGGTAAACGTAGCGTTAAGAATCCCTTTTAAAAACATTATCGTGCGGGTATTTTAAAGAATCGATTTTGGATAATTGTTGGAAACTCTCCAGTGTTTTCCATTGGCCAGCGGGAACAACGTCCCGCCGAGGCAAGTACAGGGAACGACAAAGAAAGCAAACATAACCGCGATAAAACAAACAACGTAACGTCGAAATCTGATTTTCACAGAATGGAAGATTGCTTGACAATTGTGTTCCATGGCCGTGATTTCCTCTTGAAAAACGGCCGAACGTTTTCACATTCGCTGTTGAACAGTTTGTCCGCTGGTGATTTTATGTTGAGCAGTTAGGAAATTTACGTTAACAAAAACACGAGCCATCCGTTGTATGAACGGGACAGAGTTTTTGCCTCCTTGTTATTTTACGTCATACAAGTTTTTCGTGCACTCGTGACAATGGAAATGCAACGGTGACACGTTAAGCACAGTTGACAAATGAAAGCCAGGTAGGGTCAAGCATGAGTTATTAGCTTCGAGCCACGTCACGCTGCTGCTTTAATTTCGTATCTTCGATAAACGGTTTGCAGGCCGTACTTTATGCAATTAATGCGCAACTTGCCACGAAACACCAGTAATTAGCGGAACAAAAATTGCCACCTCTAAATCTCACGAGATTCCTTTAACAAAAAGATCGTTTAGGCGAAGATTTCTAAATCGTTTCACGCCTCGCGCTAGCGATTATGGAACTGGTCTAAGCTACATTTATTAAAAAATAATAATTTTTCACTGCGCGATGAAACATGTTGTAATATTCCAGATGTACGAATCAATCTTGACAGAGATACAATGGACGTGAAAATGAAGTGGAATTGATACATTTGCATTGGAGTATAGCGTCAAAGTAAAAGCTCCTTGCATAGATAATTAACCGAGATGGAAATTTCGGTTGCTGTAGATTCTACAAAGTCAAGAGCTGTTTCTATGTAACGCGTTGCATGTAAATATGGAAAGGGCTTGAATGGTCAGTTTATTGACTCACAAATCTCTCAAGTACGTGGACGTTTTTAAAATTGAGAAGAAACTTGCTATAAAATTTCACGACAAAATTATGTAGATACGTGAAAATCAATGACACTAGACGTCCACTTTCCGCGAGTCTTCGAATTTTCGGTGTCTCTGGAGGTCTTCGAAGCGTGTGCGTAACATAAAATACAGAAATCCTGCATCCTGCGTAAAGTATTATAAGAAAATATAATTCGCGAATGGCACTGCGAAAATTGGCTGAAATTGTGCGTGGAAGAACAGCAGCAACGTTGCTTACGATAACTTCCGGTTGAATTCAGTTCGTGGGACAGAAAACGTGAAGGCTCAAAGCCAAATACATTTTTCACGTTCCGAATCGATCGTTAGCCCGAGAGAAGAAATTCCAAGTTCAGAAGATTGAAATAAGCGAGAAAAAGCCGAAAAACCGAAACAGATTCTACGAAATAAACGTGTTTTCCGATTTATATTTAAAGAACCAATTCGCCTTTTCCCTTCGTAACGCGTGAAATAAAACAATCTAAGAGATGACAGCGTCACACGCAACTTGATTTACGTTTATCCCAGCGATAAACTTCACCGCGATGGCTTCAATTTAAAACGCTTTTTACCTTGTACTGGAAACTCATCGTCTTACCGTGGATGAACGAGCGTTAAGAAGGCCACCTACAGGAATCGTTATCGATAATCCTCGTGGGTCGACTTTCAGCGCGTGAATGCGTGGATTTTGCGTACACTTTAAGACAAGGATAACCATTAATCATGGTTCCCATGGAAGTCGCAACTTTTTATACGGTTTCTCGGAGAATGAAGAAAGATGGTGAGGAGAAAAACGACAACATAAATCTTATTCGGTGCATGTCGCATAATCTGTGACCGAATACGCTGTTGTACGGGGTACCAGGAATATTTCTTGCGTTGCATATAAACGCGGGAATAGTACATACGGCAAATGTAATTGTATATGTAAAATGTAACGGAATAATTTAATTCTACGATAAGAGAATAATTAGGAAACTCGTCGTTTCGTCTTCTTCGATAGATTTAAATTGCTCAAATTTTTATTTGTTCCATTGCGTACATTTTAATTTCTATACGAAACAAATACAGTGGCTACGAAACATATTTACACGTCGTTGTATTTATTGTGACGTTTGCGTACTAATTAATTAGATCCGCCTTTATTAAATTTCGTATCATTCTGTATCATTTCCCTTTTTTTTTATCTATTTTTTGACGATGAAGAATAAAATGAAACCGATGAAAACACTCGATTGGGAAACGGAGGCACGCGTAAATACTTTTCATCGAATAAAGAATACTTAGGTAAATCAACGGTTGGAAAATATTTTCACATGGATTTCCATGGAAATATCTTAATTTATACAATCCGATGGATCTCTCTAAATAAACGAAGAACGGAAATTAATTCACGAAAGAAAAAACATTCACCAACGCTAATATTATGTTCCGTTTATTTGCCATCCATTTCTTTATTAATATCCTGCTAGAAATTCTGTTCTTCGTGAAATTGATAAAGTTCGTGTATCCTGTTAATAAAATAAACTAAAACTGTTGCGCGAAGAATTTACCGAGGGGTAAACCATTAATGACGAAATATAGCGAATTTGTGACTTAAATCTGACGATCCTTGGTATCGTACGATAGAATCACGTAATCTACGTGCCAGGCGAGTTACGAAGGAAATTTTCCCGGTAGAAGTTGGCGATACGCGGATGCAACAACAAGGAAGGCCAGCTATTGACCAACGATATAGCGATTCTCGATCCAGATGCCAAGATAAACCGATTAAGGAGATCCTATCGATAAGTTTCGTAACCCACGTTGCACAGTGGGAAACTTTTCAGTCGAGATGTCACGTAGAAATCGACCCAGGCAGCTTTCGATTTTTGCATGTCTACCATATACGATGTTGACGTCGAATAAGAAACGATATATTGTAATCTTTATCCTTTATAATTATTATTGATTATAATAATTATTGTACGTATAATTTTGTGTATTGGACTAGATTAGCCGAGTAGTAGTGACACACGTACGTGAATATGAGTGTATGGAAGTATGTGTGTGCACAGCGTCTTGAAAAACAGACGAATGCAACTGTTTCGTTAGCGGTGTGGTATAGAAGATACTGAGACGCGTGCAAATGTATATCGACGAAGATCCTGGAAATCGTTTCTTAAATAAATCTAAAACTATTTTAATATAAATTCTAACTGTAACCTTAGTGTTTTTTTACTTTTATTTCAATAATTAAAATCCACAATTCTCAACGATTATATTGACTTGTATTACGTAATTACATCGATAAATAACAATAAAAATAATAATATGTATAAATATATTTCGTTTCTTAAATAAATCTAAAACTATTTTAATATAAATTCTAAGTGTAACCTTAGTGTTTCTTTACTTTTATTTCAATAATTAAAATCCACAATTCTCAACGATTATATTGACTTGTATTACGTAATTACATCGATAAATAACAATAAAAATAATAATATGTATAAATGTATTTCTTCCGAGGCTTTCCGGGCATTTTCCTGTTATCTTTTCAAAATCTAAACCCTTGGGTGTTCGTCGAAAATAACAAGAAAAAATATCTTGATTATTTCACAGTGCTGAATTTACCGATAGCTTGAAAATATCAAAGTAGCCTTAAATCAAAATTATGATCAAACCTTCTTCGTCTTTGCTATTCGAACTCGGCCAGGTAAGAAAATACGCATGATATATTCATGAATAATATTAACAGTCTCGTTATCGTGATCAAGCGTTTTCATTTTTAACGCGGTACACAATAATCGCCGATGAAAACAGGTTACGCTATCGCGAATTTATGAGATTTACAAGGGTGTATAAATCTTTTATCAACTTGGACTAAAGTGGATTTCTAAGTCGTGAAGAGGGGTAAAAGCTTTTCGAGCAAAGCTTCGTTCGAATTCGCGAAACACGAACAACTACCGTCGAATGTTTTCGTTTGTCACGCAGCCAGACATAGAAAGAAGTTTATGACGTAATATTTATAGAAATATATCTTAGCTTTCCGTGTTTAAAAAATCATCTGCGATCGAAAATTTGAACGAATAAACGATTCGTTATAATTTTGTGTGCCGAATGCGAAATCTAACCAGTAAAAATAATCCAGAGTGATTTTGATAGCAATAAAATTGCCTATCTTTCAAAGAATACGATAATACAATATAATGCAAATGAAATAAAAGTGAAACAGAGCAAGACTATAGCTATGCAATTCGTATGTGCAGAGGGGATTAAACGATGCTTAATTACAGCAAACTCGATATCGATAAGACCTAAACCAATGTTTTGTTACAAACTGGCAAATCTGTATTCTACGGGTACTGCCACGTTCCAACTGATCAGCCCGCTGTTCTAGGCATTTCATTAATATGCAGTTCGATTTTGACGTATCGTGCCCTTAATAATTGATACGTGTCGAAAAAAAAGGACTTTGTATTTCAACGTGGAATAGGCGTATCGATAGCAAAGGTTATAGCGAATATAATTTCCTGCGAATATTTATAAAGTATAATGTTCTATGTATGAATAAAAGATAGAAAATATGTATCGTCAATTTCAAACGTTTACGTTTTACTGCACGCGCGATACGATGTTTTATCGGGCAGAATATACGAGCGGATGAAAATTTTTAATTCGTTTGATCGTTCAGTGAAAGCTGATCGATGTCTATCGCGATTCTAAATCGCATACCGTATCGAAGCTAACGTTTAACGTTTCTTAATAAACTACGTGTACAGCACATGCGTAGGTAAATCGATATAAGGAAGAAACTGCGACGGAATTTTAATTCCCCTTGGAAGAACGGTCGCGTACGCACGACGCTGATTTTCCTAACATCGATACGATAAAGCGATACAACGTGAATGGTTTCCTCGTTATAAATAAAAATCCAATCTCGAAACAAACGCGGCGTGCGCGCGGAGCAGAGCGAAGATAAAAATCGCGACGAATCTTCCGCTTCCCTTGCTTCTACGCCCCGGCTTCGTTTGAAAATTCTTCTATCGATCGAAGGACTTTAAACGAATTTTTAAACGGATGGACAAGCTCAACAGCTGCCAGAGGACCAAGTACGCGCGAGTGTGTCACGATCGCGCAACACCACGGACGCACCATAAAGAATAATTAGAAAATGAGCAAAACGCGGAGAACGCGGGAGAAGAAGAAAACACGCGGATCGGAGAAACCTTGTTGCGAGACGACGACCCGAAAACGTCGAGCGACGATTCGATCGTGAGATTAATCCGTCGAATGTAATTGGAAGGTCGCAAGCATGTCACAAGCTCGGAGATTTACGAGCACGTGTGTCCCACACAAGTGATTCGTGCTTTTGTTTTTGTAGAGAGAATGTTAGCCGTATACGACGAAAAAGACTATTTCGGGGTCGAAGGAACCACCGCGAAGTTCCAACGAATAATACCACGCGAGCGATACATTCAACCGGCATCGATCATCAATCTTCGTCAGCTTCGAACCTTCCTTTCGTTGGATCATCTCTGGCAAATATGCAGGAGATCGAGCGAGATTTGCAAGAGTTTCGTCGCGGTGATATTACGGTTAGTTAAACGACGGTGATATTTCATTTCGGCTGATAGATAAAACCAACGATTGCAATCATTTTCCCGTTTCCCGTTATGCTGCGAGCCTCTAACTTTTGTAACTCGCGCTTTGAACGCTTTCGCTTTGGCCGTTTGCGATACGAGTTGCTTCCAGCAAGGGATCTAATTTCAATTAACGCTTTCGCTATCGGCATCCCTTTTTCCGTTCGATGTTCATCGCAACGACGGCATTCGCTTACGCGAACTGATTTTTCCAGACTATTTTACGACGTTCTCGCGTTAGCTATCTAATAGACGTAGAAATGACTTGCTTCCGGCGAATTTATTTTTATTTCGCCAAAAAATCGGGAAGAAGCTTGTCCCTATACTTAGTATACGCAATCGTGCTTCGTGAAAATTCAAAACACATAGCCATTCTATTTTTTATTACGAAAGCATTTCCAAACGGAGAAATTCGAGTGGTTCGCTGTGGTAGCCTATTCGCGTAAGAATTCTACTTTTAAATGTACGTTAATGACTCCAAGGGAAAAACACGATAAATCGCGTTTCTTATTTTCAGCGTGGAAGCAGATTTAAAGCTCGATACGTTGCCAATCTCGCGTTATCAAAATTACCCCTATATTTAGTCCTTCCTCATCTCCAAAATTTTCAAAACGCTGCCGGTAGCAACAAATTTTTGAGATAGTCTCTTTGTAAAGCTAAGTTCGACGCTTGGACAAAGTATCGATTTTAACGAAGCAGAAACATAGCTAGCGAAGAATAGAAACAAGAAGAGGGAAGAAAGAATTACACGTGACGTTATCGTAAATTCCTGTAGGTTGCCGCAATGAATGCAAGTTGCAACTGGAAACGGATTACCGCGGCCGCAACGACAAAGCCCTCTTTTATTTGTAGTTTCCAACGTTGGCGCGTTGATCATCGGGGCGATATCAAGTTGCTGGATCGGGTGTTGCGGCTTGGAAAGCTGCAGCTTACGAAGATTTTCCAGGACAATGAGGGCTTCGTAGGATCACCGCTTACGGCGTTGTAGTCGCCGGATCCATCGGAAGCACGTGGTGGTGGCAGAGGTCGCTTCTAAGACTTGCGAGCTTTCAAACTGCGAGCAGTCAGTCGCCAGCCGACCGAGCTGCACGAGTCGTGAGTTATGTTGTCGTGTTTTGTCGCAGGAGATATCGTCCTCGTAATACCGTGACAGCTTTTCAAACCGCGAACTGTGCATCGTTATCGGTAAGTTTAACAACAAAAGTAAAACTTTATTCGTTGAATTGCCTGAACTTCGTCGGACGATTAAATTCAAATAATTTCGAATGCACGAGAATCACTTCGTGACGGGAAAAATATTACATTTCGTGTCTAGTTGATCGGAAAAATTCGTACTTTTCAGCGGCTTTTATCCGTAATTCGCTGGATGTGTTGAAGCTAAACGTTTACACGTAGAAATCGCCGGAATTAAAATTACACAGAGAAATGATCGGCTTCTTCTTTTGTAAATTAGCGCGACGGATGTCATTCAACCAACTTTCGGGAAAGTTTCCAACTTTTCGTATGGAGAACTTGTTTGCGCGGGAAAGTTGAGAGATTTTAAAGATAGCCATGCCCTGTCGTATTCGCTTAGAAAGTTTTAACTCTGGCGGAAGAATCGAAAGACTGAAGCTTTAGCGAACTTTCTTTTCGCGACTTACCCTTTCCACGCAATGCAAGTTTCTTTTTTTTTTTTCATTAAACCATATCGATAAATAGAAATTCTATGTTATCAGGTGCGTAATAATATCGAAGAATTTATTAATTTCACCATCATCTGTTAAGCAAGCAAATTTTTGTGATACGTTCATAAGGTTTTAACCATAAAGTACCGGACACGTAATGTGGTCTTGTAAAATGGCCCTAATATGCGCCGATCGTACCCGGGGAGCATCTGACTATCCCCATCGTCTGTTTCGACAACATATAATCTCATCGTATCGACAGCGTCTAAAGAATTCTGCGAAGAATCTGCAGCGATAAACTAATTGCTGTCCGCGCGCACGATCTTCTAAATATCTGGCGATAATTTAACCAACCAAGAACACGGTGTCGTAGTTAGAAATGCGAAATTCTTGCATGTGGCCCACTTCGATGGCCAGAGACAATAGTTCAGCCGTCTGGATGTTCGAGTCTCGTTTGGCTGCCACAAGGAGACTCCGCTACCTCTCGTTACAATCGCAGTTTACATTCAACATGTATACGATAATATTCGTGCGGTGACCGTGCATCTTTCGCGGGGAGATCGATACGCGGCTCGAGTCCCTAGCGTTGACTAATTACGTGACTTCTTTTTGTTCGCGCGACGCTCGTTATGCGGTAGCTAATTAGTTTCCTGAACGGTGTCTGGGAGGAGAAAAAAGAAATGCTCGGGACATCTTAACTCGTGATAATTATGACGTATGTGGTGTCAGGGAGCTGGAGATCGAGAAAGCGGCGGAAAGACGCGGTGCGCGGCGAACGTTGACGCGGTTCATGAGCACGCGCCAACTTAAATAGAAACCTCGAAAACTCGTCTAACGACCGGTCGTCTCATCAAACACTTCAGCAAGCCTCGTCAAAGGCTACACGAGGCCAGCAACGACGCTATTCAATAACAACGCAACTGGGCGCTCGTGAATTTAATCCTTCGTTGCCAGTCGCGATATTTCGAATAAAAGTGACGGCGGAAATGTGGTCTGAAAATTGCGCGCGTATCAGCAGGCGCAGCAACTTTGCTCGCGAGATCTTTGCAATAATTTCCTTGGCGCGATAAAGAAAGTTTCGATTGTCCTGATCGGGTCGTCTCGGCGCAGCTTGAACGCAAAGCGTTTGCTCGGCAAAGTTGCAACGACTGTTTGATTTCGATTTTCCTTTTTGCTTGTTTTTGCTTGCTCCTTGCTTTTGTTCCGCGGGATTGAATACGCCTGCGACTTGCGTCGTTACGTTAGCGCGGATCTTGTTAGCGCGAAGAACTGCGACGGTACAGCGGATGAAATTGCGAACGTCGTTCGGACGATAATCGATGATTTTTGAAGCGTTACCTTCCACCTTTCGTAGCCACTCGATTTCCATTTACGATCTCTTGTCGTTAATGTCAATCGTATATAAGTTAATCTTTGTATTTTGTACTTTTGTGTTTTGTATTTTTGTATTTTGTAATTGTATTTTAGTCCGATAGTCCACATCTTAAAACATACGCAGCAACGACGAGCAAAACCGGTACGTGACTTTGTAAATAACGAAGGAAGGAAAAATAGTTACGTAGCTTCAGAGACGTTTAATCGATCCCTTGTATCCTTTTATTCTCCTGTGTTCCTTATTCTAATAATTTCATCTTATTTCGTTCGAGGTTAAGAAAATTTGTGGTACGATGTTGATGGATAAGTTTGTGCAGTTTGATATGAAAGTGAAGTTTAATGTTTTTCGTTACTTACAGTGTACGTGCCATTTACTTTCAGGATGCGCAATATGCACAAATATTCAGCTTGGAACGAACATTACGCTAATATATTTGATACATCTCTCGGAGACATGCTTTTTGTCGCAAAAACCAACGGGCTATAATTCATCTGGTTACTCGTATTTTTCGGTAGTAGATCTTCGACATTTTATTGGACCTTTATTCCCTCGTAGATTCGCTTCTAAAGGACTCGTACAAAGAATAATTTATTCCATATTAACCTGGAAATATGAATTACGCTATTGCAAAGATGTTCGCGGTATTAAACACGACCTTTCATGCCTAAAACATTATGTTTTACACGGCGTGAACAGAAAATTCCGTTAAAAAATTATTCCAACTCGTAAGAAGCGCGAGACCTCGTTTATTCATTTCATTTAGTCATTTATTGGGTTGGCAACTAAATGATCGCAGATTTTGTCGATACCACCTAATGACACAATCCGCAATGGCTTAGTTGCCGACCCAATATATCCTACCGGAAATATGCAAAAGAACGTGATCGGTACGAAAGACAAACGCGTCGTTAAGAATGGTCCGTGAACACAAACCATAGAAGTCTGTTGCGAGCTACTAGGCTGGGTCGTTCGATAATCCATACACATTTTCATATAGCTGATATCGAATTCGGATATCCTGATTATCCGCGCGAATTCGCGGCCTAAAAATTACCGTTCGTCGAAGCTCGAAAAATCTAGAAATAGAGAGGGAGAGACGGAGAGCGAGAGAGGGGCACTTAGGTTCGATAGAATGGCCGCAATTTGAAAACCACCTCATTAAAATTCCTTTTTTTTTCCCCGACGAACAAAAGGCATTTTTCATTACGTGTTCGATACGTGCACGGTGTCGAAATTGAATCTTCGTCTAAAACGTCGTACGTTCGCTCGGGATTACCATAGAATTAGAGTTCGATAGACTTCGACAAAGTTTCAGAAAAACAAGGCCAGCAATTTCCTCCTCCACCGGATAAAATGCCAGCGCTCTCTTCCGTTTATAAAGCTTTTCACAATGTTCGAGAACATCCACAAACAGAATTCAATTCACCCTTCAGAAGCAATTTGTCGCATAAACACGGAACCGGAAATAGAGAAGATCGGAGATGGGTCGACGATGACCCCGCTTTCTGTCCCCGGGCAAATGTAAATCGCCACCACGTTGCAACGAACCGCCAACCATTCGGCATTTTCTTAACGTTTCTGACAGAATGTCGCGCCTTTGCCAGATTCCCAGTATGCAGAATGCTAATTGTTCCCTTAACAAAGGCTGCAAGCTCGTGCCGTTCCGCTTCCATGCATGTCCATTCCAGGTTACCACCGACCTGAGAATAGCTTCTGCGTCGAGAGTCGCTTCTCCTTAGCTCCTCTCGTATCCTTTCGTGGCAATTTGCACGTGAAATATTTCGTCCGCGAACGATCCACGCGTTATTCCATGGTCTAATTCATCGAAGAATCGAAGAATATTTTTTTACATGCCTATCTTCGAGTAATATCGTCAGACTACGGATTTTTATGCGTTTACGTGCGTTTAAAGGTTGAAAAACGCACAGAATGCGCGTAATACGGCAAAATATGCGAAATATGCAACGCGTAGTGTACTTGTTACGATATTCGGTGTGCAAGACAAACTTCTATCTGGATTTCATGTTTTTTAATTACATTCGTAAAAAAAAATATGAACTCGCGGAAATTCTATTGCATAAATTCCACGCTCTAATTGTGATCAACAAACGACGGATGCATCTAATTCCTTTTGACACATGTATATAAATCGTTACTATGAAAAAATATAAGAATAAAATAAAATTGAATGAAATATTGGATAGAAATATGCCCTTTTGTCCCGTGGATCTTCTGTTCAAAAATTCTTTGATATTCTATTTGCAACGGTACAATGGAAAACTTACGGAATCCGCGTAATTTTCCCGTACGTGGTTAAACTTACAGCGATTCCGCGATCAAAATCCGCGTGTAATATTAATAGAGTGTTTTTAATAAGCCGCTAATAGTGAATGTAGTTTTTGAAAATATTCCAGCAAACTTTCGCATCGTTAAAATTGCAAAATATGTTATAACGGTGGACGAAGAATTTTTTAAACGTTGGAGAATTATAAAGTTAAATTATGTTAAAGAACGTTTCACAGGACTATTAATTAGAAAAATAAAAAGGTGGTAAGATTGAGCTATATTTCTGCTAACAGCGCTGACTTGCAGCTTTCCGCGTTTAGCATATGAAGACGATAAAATACTACATATGCATATACATGTACATATACATATACAAATAGAGAGAGCACAGCGCAGTTAACATTGTTACTGAAATCGCATCCTGAATTTTTCAAACAAATTTCCTAGAAAATGGAATTTCTCACCGAGTAATTTTCCATATAAATCAGCCAGGTAAAATTATCATAAACATCTAATTAGGAAGTGGATTATAAAAAAAAAAAACTACTATGTAAATGTAATAATTCAGCCATAGAAATTCGAAGGATCGAGATATCTAAATTTCACAGGTCTCGAGTGCTCCCGCAAGTGATCAATCGATTCGAGCCATTATCTCCAAGTTTATTAGCCCTAAAATTATACTTCACACGCTTTATGTCGAAACTTTATGCCAATTTTTTCGATCGATCGTAAATGCGATCGATAATCTCATTGCGCGTGAAATTCTCAAGTACGCGGCTTAAACGATTGGCAAATCGAAACGATGCGAACGAAGGAAGTCAGGTTCCTTTGCGTCGATCATCCGAGTTTCAACTATATGTTTCTTCTTTTTTCCCCGTATCCTTTCGAAGGAAGTCGAGAAATTTGAATGTCACGAACCGTTCTGAAAAATGATGGCGCGGTGAACTGGTCGATCCTTTGACACGCGAGCCTCGCGTTTCATCTGGAACGCGACGCTGATTTCAATAAGACTTTATGAGTTTTATGGTCGAGGTGGCAAGATCAAAGTGTCAGGGGAATTTCTGAAACCGAGTTTTCTCGGACCAAGCGAAGAATTACGTCTGGAAACGTCTGCAATACGCTGTAGAGGTTCGATAGGTTCGATCAGCTGAAGCACACACGTGGCAGTAGACAGTGAACGGACGCGTTATTTCGATAATCGATTCCACGCGCCATGTCGAATAATGGTTTACACGATCGGTGATCCATCTTACTCCAGTCTAGCATGTAAACGACTCGGTACAGCGAACGGAGCTCGTAAGCCGTCCGTTCAATTTCCATCGAACCTGTACATCGGCAGGAATAGAGTCGAGCTTGACAAACGTGTCAACGTGAACGGCGCAATCCAACCTGACGATTTCCCTCCGCGTAGAATCACGTGGAATTCATGATCGTATCGACCGAGATACCGATACCGATACGAATTTCGATCATCGGACACGTTACTTTATTGATCGAATAATTAAACGTCGGGCCCCCCTGCCGGATTTAGGTCACCGATGAGAAGCATCGAAGCAATCGATATTACGAGCCAAGGGATCAGCATTAAATCGTTTAAGATTACTGGGATATTTTGCGCTATTAATCCTCGGTCAGAGGTCCTTGTAATTTCTCATTTGCCATCCCCTACATTCTTAAAGTTATGCCAGGTATTTCATAATTGTGTTCACCATCTCTTTTTCAAGTGAAATATTAAGTCTCTGCATAATAAATTTCGCTCTCGGATGATTTGGAATTTAGGTAATTTAAGAAGGAATCAACGTTAATTTGAAACCACGAATGATAAAATATCGGACAATGTAGACGTTTGATTATCAAAATACCGATTTTAAGAGAACCATCGTCCATCGGAACGTCGATTAATGAAAAACTTGGAAATGGTCCCGTGTAAGGAAGATTGGAAACAAGAATTGCGGAAGGTTATTGTTAAAGAAGCTTTACAGTATTTTGTACTTTTTTATATTCGGGGCTTTCCACGAGATGTTAAAATGAAGCTCATCTAACGCAGCATACAGTTACATAAACATTTGCCTCGGCTTTTTTTTATTTACTTTAACAAACTCGCGAGAATGTTTTTCATTTTAAACGAACTGTTTGTTGACCTCGAAATCTCATTTGCTTGTTTGAAAATGAGCGAGAAATGGCGAAGCAGTACGAAAAGGGAGTAAACATGTTGCAAATTGCTTATTTTAAACGACTTTAACCTATCAAGATTTTCCTTCAAATATTAAATATTATTTTCGTTAAAAATATACGGAGATTTTATACAAGGTGTGCATGAGACTCGATTAATTTAGATTTATGTTAATAAATAATATTGTGACTAATTACGTTGGTGTTTTCGTTCGAATCGTCCAGTTTCCGGGGAATTATATGAGTTTTTAGGTATCGAAGTTTTAAAGTACGTAAAGGATTGGCAGAAAATGCTGCTGACGAACTTAAAAAAGTTAAATTACTGGAACAGGTAAAGAGCCCAAGGTATAGGAAAATAGCTTCTATAGAAGAATTTTACGGGAAATTGGTACAAAATATCGGTAAAATAGTACGAATATAAAAGTATATTTTAACGATGGTTCCGCTGAAATTTTAAATACTTAAAAATGTTTAATATTCCCTCGTACTTTGTACATTAGTACGTGAAAATTACCTGGACGCTCGATATCGCATTCTGGAAATCACTTTCAGTACAAATGTATTCATATAACATATATAACACGCATAACATGCTAAATCCTGTTTCATCAGCAAATTACAAAATGCACATTTTAAATCTTTTCTCATTTTTATTCGGATACCAAAGCTTTCTACCCTATCGATCACTAAAGTTTCAAACTTTTATCAATTTCATTTTCAATTTCCATTAATCGCAAGACTGTTTATGTAACGTTTGTTTAAACACGCAAAGTACAGAAACTAGATTGTAGAACTGTTTTAATGTCGAATATCGGGCTTGCTATTAGGTTGTCCGAAAAGTGTCTTTCTTTCGCAAACGTGTTTTTTACAACAGTGCACCTTTATACAAACGTGAAACCAAGTCTGTGAAATGTCGCGGTGTTTATCTCAACAGAACAAAATGGATCGTACGTAACTCGACAAAATATAAAAATATAAGATAAAAAGCGTCGTGCGTCTATTATTTCCTGATAAAACGAAAGTTTTTCGGACGACTTAATATTATCCCGTTTTATGATACAAATACTAGGTGTTTTCGAGTTTACAACCCACTTTAAATTTATTTTCTCCATTTAATAGTAGTCGTTTTAATCCGACTTCTTTATTTTAAGGCGTACTTAAAATACGATGCAGGAAGCAAGCTTTTTTCTTCGTAGCATAATTTATATCATTCTTGTTAACAGAGCGCTGCTCTTGTTTTAATATTATACGCTGCAGCGTTGTCTACTCTTCAACGTTGAAATTAGTAGAATATAATTTCCGTATTTTGAAATAAAACCCACGTAAAGTTTTAGACGAGTTTCGATCGGAACAGACAGTTGAATAAAATTAAAATAAAATGAAATCCTGTCTTAGTAAACGTTTTCAAATTGACGAAACGTGATATAGCACCTAGGTATTACAATATTATGTGTAATATTCAGAAACACGTATCTCAGTCGCTGACGCATACTGTTGCGAACCAACAAGTAGTACAAGTCAAGCGATGATCAGACACAATGGTAATATTCATTTTCCAGCCGAATTCATATTATTCATACACTTTCGCGATAATTACTAACACGTTGTTCCGTTATCGATCAACCGAAATAATATTTACGTTACAACATTCTGCGTTTTATGCAAAATTTCAACTTTCCTGTATTTCTTAACGTCTTTGATTCGGTTTATTTAGATTTCATGGTTCTTGTTAATTTTGCCATTGACAGAACAATGATACGCGTGGATAAAATAGAGAAAACCGCTTTGCAAGCGATCAAAGCAGTTAGATGCAATCAATTGGAATTGGTTGTGATGGGTTGCTTACTTCCAAATGATATATCGAGTAGGCTTTGATTGGCGTTACCTTGATCATCTTCTAATCTATCGTTGGCTCGTACACAGCCATCAATCGATCTGTTACGTGGTTTGGTATAATGAACGCTTTTGATACTGTTTATCGACGGCCAGCGTTCCACTTCAACGTCGATATCCTAACAATTAAATACCATAGCAAATATATGTTGTGATAATGGCGCTATTAATTGTCCGAATATGCTATTGAGGACTAGATATATATACTAAATTAATACCAAGTTGTAGATGTATTTCAAATCTGTAAAATAAATGCTACTATACATCGTGTTTCACCTTATTTCTCTTTATCATATTTTTTCCAACGACGTTCTATACACGCAAAATCGTATAATGGAAACGGAAGTACAATTCTTCCGTTTGCTCCAATGTGCCAAATTGAAATCGAAAAAATACAGTCGATATATCTGTTTTCAAATGCTGCATTTATGCATGTGCATGGCTCAATCAAAAAAAAAAAAAAAAAAAGAGGTGAAATTTCACCGAGATACCTTTACTCGATTTATTTTCGTTATTTTCATGTATTCAACTACTATTACGAATACAATGTATTTTACAAAAATATTGCCAATATTCATTAAAACATAATTGAGGGAAAACTGCGAATGCTGAAATAATTTTGTTACGAGTGTTGCAATTCTGCGTAATAAATATCCAATTATGTTACTCAAATTTAAACATAAAACGCACGCGAACACGTGTGTAGAAAGCCCTCAATTGTTTCGTTGTAATCTCGCGTGAAATATGTTACGTTAACATCGCATTAAAAATACTCTGTGGCCAATAATGTACGATCGATTGCACCGAAGAGTCTGTCAAATTTTTCAACGACGTCTCTTCTTCGTCTTTAAGCTGCATCCACGCAAAACTAAAATTTCTCATTTTCCATTAAGAATGCATTCGGACAAAAATTTCGTTATGTATTCCTGTCGACAAAGAAATAAGCTGTATATTCTTGCGAAGACAATTTGTGCGATCCTTGGCAACACACGTTTCTTATTTCCTCCGTTCTACAGATTCCTGGAGGTGCCAAAAAATGCCACGGGCCACGTGTGTAGAGCAATACACCTTCGAGTTATAGGAAGGTGAACGAAACGTTCTTCCCACCATGAAATTGCGTTAAACTTTAACGTATTCCGTTCGAGAAGCGAGGAAATATATCGCGGAAGGCACTTCGCTTTTTTCAGTCTTTTTCTTTATATTCGCGCGATAACCCGAGCCAGTGTTTCATCATCCGTAGGAAGTCGGTCTGCCAATAAACTATTTCCGTCCGGCGTGCCGGCGTAAGATTAACCTCACGTACTACGTTAACACTGGAATACGTCAATGGCATTTAGAAATAACGATAGAACTGAAAAAAGGCTAGCGCGTTCTTCCTCAACGTTTTTCGTTTCCCGCGAGTTTCTGGCGTAACCAAATTGTACCGAAAAATGGTTGGTTTCTCATAAACGCAACGTATTGGGTTGGCAACTAAATGATTGCGGATTTTGTCAATAGGTGGTATTGACAAAATCCGCAATCACTTAGTTGCCAACCCAATATCACGATCAATATGCGAACAGTGCTTTTGAAAATCATGTTTTGGAGCAGGATTCGTCTAATACGTAATTGCGAATTCTATTCTGCATTTACAGTAACGAACAAAAAGATTGTCAAATTATTCTATAAGCGTGTTAAATTTTCTATTAAACATTTTGAAATATCGTATCGGCAACAGTAATATATGTAAACTCTCTAAGAGTTCAAATGCGGATAAGCAAGAGGACTTTCTCTGTTTTACGGACAGCACGACTTCTTTTGTTTCACGGACAGAGCGGCTTTCTTTGTTTTACGGAGAGCCATTTTGAGAGACACGCATTTCCCAAACGGACGGACAGAGATCAACATCGGAGGTAGACAAGATCACGGAAGAAAGAGTAATTATTTAAAATATTGAAGATTGACGGAGAAAGATAGGTAGCTCAGGACGTTGAAAATCGATTCTCGATTATCAGGTAGACATTGCACAGAACTTGCTATTTATTGTTTACTGTTATTAATTGGTTGTTGTTTATTTAATTATTACTGTTATTAATTGTTGTTTACTCCTGTATTTCATTTAAGTATTTTCACGATAAACTCGATTTTCAGAATCGATCCCTGAATTATCCTAGAATTGAACCTTATATATATGCTTGGATATATAGACATTACATTGGTTCGTTACTTTTGTCACATATAATTTCATTTTGTAAAATTATGGTGCCCTTTCGTGCCATTTATCTCTCAAATTTATTAATTTCGCTCGCTATTGCGTATCTAACGAAGGTGATGGCCATCTTCTTACACGTGACTCGAGTATTTTGCATTTCGCATCTCGTGATACAAATATGTGTCACGTACTACTGAAACTCGTGTTACTTGAAATTTACGTAGAACAGTGTCTCGTGTTCATCGCCGTACGTTTAATTCTGAGTTATTACTGTACGTAAGTGCAGCAATGCCTTATGATGAAAGCGTACGAAGGAGCAAGATGAAGATTTATTGTTCTTATCAGTCCCGAAATAACATTCACCGATGACTAATATGCCTTAGATTTATGTTATTTCCCTGCTATATAGGTTAAGTAGGGAATTATACGCTTACGTGTTTGCTAAAACGAGAGATTTTAAATTAACGCGACACACTTAACAGTAGAACTATCGACGATTTTCCATGATAATTCAAATTTACGTGACGTGAAGAAAATAATCAAGTACGTTCGCTGAACAACGAATTTTTGCACATTTATGAGAAATTTAATGGTGGAGAAACGTATACTCGATACGCAAAGATATACATAAAATGTACAAAATACCTACAGTACCTGTTACAGTATTTGCTAAACTAAACAAATGCTAAAACCCTGTCTGTGTCCTATTCTTCTAGTTGCGTTCATAAGAACGTGAACCTGCGTAGATATCCGGAGCCTGATAACCACGTTTTGATTTCAGTGAAAAGGTATCGACTTCGTCAAAAGTGCTTTTAAGTGCTTTTTAAAAGTATTATTTTGACAAAGAAATCTGTTACGATCGTTCGCGAAGAGACGCGTCAGCGAGAGGCGTAAATTCTCGCTACGATTCTGATAATCGACGCCGCGAATTAGTCGTTCCCCTGTTTCGATTCGGATAACAGAGGTAGTTCAAATGACTTTAACACTGAATTAACAGGATTAATATAAACTTGTATATTTAGCAATATTTAAAATTATAATGAACACGTCACAAATGATTTAACGATGATACAATTAGTTTGTTACAGTAATTCGACCCGACTTTATTATATTTCTCGATGTATTTGTTAGACTAAGCGACCTGGATTTTATTCGTCTGAACCTCTCGATACATATCGTTTGAATCTGTTGAAGTGGTCACCACTTATAAGAAAACTCTACATCTGGTCTTTTTAGTTTCTCAAGCACTGAAGCCATCGACAGCGCGTAGACAAAAGACTGCGACGAAGTCAGACCATAAACAGTAGACAAGCGACGTTGGCTTCGGGGTTTTCAGTTATTGGGTAACACAGCTAGCGTGCGGATCTGGACCAGCTGAAATTGTATTCTTACTTATAATTACACTTCTATTTAAATATATTTTCTGCCTTACAATTTATCCACTAGTTTTCTCTGATTATACATCGAATAACCTCAACAGAATCCTCAAATGATACTGACTGCCCTTCGAATTTTTCCTTTGTTTTCTCTGGGAGACGACCTCCACCACGCTCGCGTCTCGCAACTGTTTGCGCCTATGATCACGTATGCCACCTTCTTTGTGTAAAACAGCGGATTGAAGGCGAATCGATGTTTCCAGAACTCGCTGCTTGACGACAGCTTTGCGCTTGTCACGACCGACACACTTCAAATCCGGTGGACTGATGTATATCGCCGAAGTGCCTAATGAGCCATCGATATCCCAAGGGTCCTTCTGCCGAATGTTCGAGAAGAAGGCGTGCGTGCAACGGTCGCGGACGCCTAAGAAACGCGTGAATAGTGGGGATATCGAGGGGTGACAAAGAAAAAGAAACACATCCTATCGAAAGTCAAACTGTAAGAGCTTCAGTCTTGGAAAGTCACGGCTGGAGTTCGGAAGCAAATTGTAATTAGTGTAAACCAAGTGTTAAAAAATAAATTCTCTTTTTATTTTTGTTTTCATCTTCGATTTCTTTTTTTTATTTTACGTGACACGCTTATCGCTACTTTGGATATATTTCGCCGGTCATGTAAGACGATCTGTCTGCGACACTGTAGTACCAAGGAAGACGGTTAGGAACCCGGCCTATGGTAAGCCTCGGGGCGTAACAAAATCCTTAATAAGTAACACGTCGATATTCTGACGTCGAAAGAAACTAATTTTGCCGATTTACAACGAAACAAATAGAAAGAAAATCCTACTGACGTTTCTGTAGATAGTCTCGGAAGAAGAGAATCGTAGAACACAGAACGTTCGTGAAAATATTGTTGGCTACTTAAGGATCCAACTTCGCGCTTTATTCGTTTCATCGAACAATGAAATCATACGTGTAGGTGTTTCGTAAATGTGAAGTAGCAGTTTGCTTCCTGTAGGAAGACGAACGGGCGAACACGAACCGAGGCTCAATAATTCGAGGTCGCGTTAAAATTTTCACGAAGTTCAACGAAGCGATACCGCTTGCAAAACTTTGCTGCGGCAGACCGCGCGTCGGGGAGTTTCGGTGCATCTTTTATTACGTGGGGGAAATCAAAGACGTAAACAATTTATTTTCCTAGCCCGTGCATCTGCCACGGTGCAGATCTATGCATTCTGAATTCATCCGGCATATCTTTGACACGTACGACCGCCAAGTACCAGCGTTCGGTTGTTGAAGTTGCTATTGCTGACGCGTGATTTCATCGTACGTAGAGGGAAATTTCTGGCCAACGCGATGCTACGATACAAACGCGAAAAATGATACGCCTAAGGCCATTGCGAAAAGAATAGCGCGTGCCTCTTGTTGCGTGTAGACGGAAAGCGAAGAGAAAGAGCAGCGCGAATATCGCGGCAAAAAAATGCATTTCCTCTATCTTCGTTTCTATTTGTTCGCTAATGGAAACTGGAGACGTTGAAAAATGTGTGCGAAAAGGATGTTACGGAATATACACCGCGAAATTTACGCGTAAGATTATTTCTAATTTTATTTCCATCGTCCTAGAAGGGACGTTTTAAGAAAGAATTTGTTCTTCGTAGAATATTAATATGTAGAGCGATCGCAAAAAGTATTTGATTTGCAAATGACGAGTAGTTTAACTCGTTAAAGACCGGATAACGATATAATCTGTATAACGCTATCCATCGAATCTGGCCATTAATTCTCGTCACAAAGCACAAGACAGAAAGTTGATCGGACGAAATCGTTCGTTGATGAAAAGCGTAGCTTTAAAGAGCGGAGTCGCGCGATTACAGGGTGAGGATCAACGTTCGAAATTGTAGTAAGCGCGTGGCTGTGAAATTTAACGCGGCCAGTTAACCCCGTTCAGACTCATTAATTATAGGCGTGGAGTTGCATTGGCCAGGGAGGCACGCGACACGCAGACAATCTAATTGAAAACAACAAACGTTAAACAGCCATTCGGGCTTGAAAAGATAACACGGCGTCGGTGCGGTTGTTGGCCAGAGTTGTCAACTGCAACCCTGTCAGCTTGCCGGGCAATGAGAGAGAAACTGTTGGTTAATTAGAATACCGTTTAGCCGATAATCAAAAGGGAAATTAACGATTACTTCGACGACGTTTAATCAATGGAAATTAGATGGGTAATAAATCGCGTAACGTTAAAACCGGTGAAATACGTCTACCGTGAAACGACACTCACCGAGACTTGGGATATTTTGCAGTGAAAACCCATAACGAGAATATATGGGACGTAAAAGCTGAACGTTGTGACTTATGGAAGCTATACTTTTATTAAACTCTGCGTTGACGACTTGGTTGGATCGATCAACGTTGATATGACATTTGCTTGGCATTCATTTGGATAAGTCAACGATGATATGACGTTTGCTTAACATTCGTTCGAATAAAGCAACGATCACACGATATTTGTTTAATAGCATCAATTTCAAAGTGGCCGAACGATACTCGAAACTCTTGAAAGCTGACAATTTATTCAAAGCATTCGTCTGTTTTAAATTGTTGCCTCACGCGTTGCTTTTCGATACCTGCATGGTTTCCCGTCGAATCGTTTTTCACATTTTATTTTTTCAACAAACACTTCAATATACGCATATACCGATTTTTCATTCGTTTAACCGAGATACCGTTGATTCGTGCATTTGTTCCGATTTTTCGTTTAATCATAGACCGTTTCGATTTTGCGTTAGTTTTCTCATGTTCAAGTTTTATCTTTGGTTGAAACCAGAAATAAAATCATATGCTGATAATTATCGAAACCGTTTCGATTCTATTAAATTGTAGATTATTCGGTTATCTGTGACAACAGACGCGATATCGAAAATTGATATTTCTACGGAAAACATTCGGAATATAACAATTTGCTAATAACATGCAAACTGTGTTTTCCGTAACGTTGTATCGTCTTTATCGCAAATATTGTTACGAACGACCTAGTATCTCGTAATTAGTTTCTACCAATTAACTTTGAGGACCGTATGACTTACAATTAATCTATTATACAGTACATAAATCTCTTCTTCGATATTAATCAGCGAAAAGCCTGAAGGTATA
Organism: Bombus flavifrons; assembly: GCF_040668555.2. NCBI lineage: Eukaryota > Metazoa > Arthropoda > Insecta > Hymenoptera > Apidae > Bombus > Bombus flavifrons. The sequence continues at coordinate 17,655,839 of NC_138444.1, read as the reverse complement.
TTTTCTATATATTAAAAAGAATAGCGGCAGAGGCAGACAGACAGATAGACAAAGAGTATGTGTATATGTAAGCTTCATATTCATCTTTAGAGAAACAATAATATTTGCCTTTACATATAACAAACGCAACAAAAGCGATTCAACGAAAATCACTTTCTCGCTGTTGTCAAAATTTTCGAGTGTTTTGAGTCGACTAACGTATCAAAAGTTGTCGGTAGAAAAAAAGTTATAGTTTTGAAGTATTGAATTCAATTCTGAAATCGAAGTTTGTCTGTCCCGTAGAATTTTATTCAAAAACTTTGCCGAATAATGTATTTTAAAACAAAGTATACCTGGTCGATTCTATTGGCAAAAAATTGTTAAATTTATATCGTTTACAACCTGAAACAAAGATCAACGATGTTTAAACTTCATACGTGTCTTACTATGGAAAAGTCCATGGCACGTTGAATATCTTTTCACGCGTGATCTACACAGAGTGACGTTGTTTGACCAAACATAATCCAGCGGAATAAAAGTGCTGCTCTTACCGCGATACAAAATAGAGAAAAACTTCGCAGAAGGCGACTGATGAACTACAGTCCCTCGAAATGAAAACTGCACACTCATCAGGATCAAGCCGTGGCTGGCCGTGTGTACGTGTGTGTCGGATTAAAAAAATAAATAGGCTTTCGGTGGAGCCAATAGAAGAGATCGAAATTACTTGCAAGCCAGCGATATCGAAGCAAGGCGAGTGGAAAGGTCAAAAGAAAAATGATCGAACGTAGCGAAGTAGAACGCTGGCGTTTTACAAACGTTGTTTACCTTCAATTTCAGCCGAGCTGATATGCAACACACAATTGGAAATAGTTCTCATGAAAATTTAAATTTATCGGACCTCTGATACAAGAATGCATGACCCTTTTTCCTCCTTTTCTTTTATCGTTACGCGCACCAAGCAAGCAATATACCCAGCCGTGTACCATATACACGCGGAAACGGATTTCAACGAAACTTCAAACAAGGAAACGTGCAACATAAATTTACTCAGCGAAAAGAACAATGAGTAGATTCTTCTTAGCGTTTTACCGAATGCAAGCGTACCTGACGTGGAAAATGGAATATATTAGCAATAATTTTCCAGATGCTTCTTGATAACAAGAGAAATATAAACGTTCTTCCAATCGAATGGTTTTTAGATCGTGGTATGTGTGAGTAGAGATAAAATTCTCTTTAAAAAAAAAAGAAGCGACGCGTATTATTACGAATCGCAATTCTCGATGATGATAAGCCGATTAAAAATATTAGATCAGCAAAGCAATGCATCAAGATAATGCCAGTTAGAATATTTGATTAAAAAAAAATTGAAAAATTAATTTTGTATTACGTATTTGTATAAATAAGCGAGTAACCTACTAACTCAGACGTGATTTAATCATTTGACTCGCGTTCATATAATTTTTCAATGTCCCTGACATATTCCGCATACACCCGTCGACAAAATGATACGTGTAAAGCAGTGATTATGCATTTACACTGTGCCACCACCTTCGTCTACCTATTTTTATAACAGGTGTTGTAACAAAGTATCGATTCTCGGGTAAATAGGAGGACGTTACAATCTTCCAGGTAATTTACATTAATGCGCTTAGCTGCAAAATCTTGTTACCGCGTTGACATGATCATGTCTATGAAGTTATCTTGTCTATGTAAGGAACAATTCGCAAACTTCCACGATACTTTATGATATCAAAGTGACGCACTAAACACACTCGCGATTCGACTGATCGATACTTTCGCAGATGTTTAAGATTCGTAAAAATTTCTTGATTTTTATTGAACAAGTTGCATAGTACGTTACAACATTAATGTCCGTTCGTTCGTTCGTTCTCTGCTTATTCTTAGATTTACGCGACGCAAATGAATTATGCTCGTTATCGGATCGTCGATAAATTATTACTCGAATCATCGGTTATCAAACACACTCGTGTAAGATTCGAGAAACATGCATCGAGATTTCAAATGCTAAAACAGCTTCACCGCTCCTTGTCGCTAACAAAAATATTCTAATTTATATTCGCTTTTCGCGTTCCGGAAATCCATTCATTACGTGTTCGTAGATAATTCCATATGCTTTTAAGCGTGATACATGATCCGTATTGCATCGCTAGACTTATCGCTAGACTTACGTCATATTTCTTGTTTAACACGCGTGCCACACTTGCGCATATGCTAACTATACATACAGATACGTAATACCAGAGAGTGAGACAATTATCCGAGACTTTGTGGTTATAAGAAGTCTATCGGCGATGACTCTAACTGACGATGCATAGTTTCATGAGAAGCGGCATGACACTCTTGATTTAATTACGTACGAAGAGAAGTTTAATAATATTTGTATACTTTGCTAGAATGTCGTTACCGTGGCTGGTGCTAAATATTTAAAAAGAGGAACCACGTCGACCCTGTCAGAAGTTTCATTAGAGAAGAAGAAGAAAATAGCGTAACAACTGAAAGATATCTAAGAAAAATCATTCGTGACCCTAGTTATATTCAAGAAAAATGGCGGTATGCCGTGCGCCGGTATTACCTGTAATAGAGACGTTTTTTCTCAATGGAACGGAAAAGGTGTCCGTGAAAAATATATGAACGAAAAGCGGGAGGAAAATTATAGTTTGGCCGTACACTGTATGCTCCTATTTATGCTTTCCTTCCTAACTTCATGAATATATCATCGTAGAAGCTGAGTATACTTTTTAACGCTAATAAAATGTAGATATCCAAAGTACTTTACAACAATATTAATTTAACGATTCGCAGCAACAAAGAGGTATGTAGCTGCGATATTCGAATCGGGTTTAGCGAAAGGAAGACAACGGTGTAGGTTCCATGTTCAGAAACACAAAAGTTTATTTTATTAAATTTACTACAAATTACTAATAATTACTAAAAAAAAAACAACGATGTCGGTTCCACGTTCAGAAACACAAAAGTTTGTTATTACGAATATTGCTTGACTACGAATTTGTAGGACGTGTGAAAAAATATTTGAATTTTAATTAATTTTTGTTGATTTACTCGAATTACTAAAAAATGCAGCTGCCTCCCTATTACGGCAACTTCTTCAACCAATATCGTTCCATGTATCAAGCATCATGTTGAGGAAAATATTAGGTTGGTATGATCACTAGTTCCTACATGCAAAGTTGGTACGACTTCTAACGACGTTCTTTTGTTTTGGCGTCCGCCACGTGTCAATTATCTGAGTGTATCTGGTGTGTTCGTATGGCTGTACACGGTGGTGAAATACATAATATAAAAACTGTGAATCAAATAAATATCGAACTCCAAAACTTGTTTAATAACACACCAAATATTATTACCTACCGCATTCTATTTTGTATACGGAAGAACGTATCTTACAAATTTCATTGATATCGACGTACATATGTCATCGTGACTAAATTCAGGCAGCTGTTATATGTACAAAGCGAAATTACTCGGAACATTAACCTCGACAAACATATGTATCGAGGTCGATGAAATCGGTGAGGTTTATTGAAAAAATATAATTCACTTCAGAAATTCATCGAAACCTGCGAATCATAATCGTAACGATTTTCTTCGTTTCGCGTGTGCCGTGTTATCGCAAACTACGATATCTCATCGTAATTCCTTCTCGTAATCCAGCGCGAAAACATTTATCCATCAAACAGAATCCGCCCTTCGAAGATTTGCACACGATGGTTTCCATTCGATCATACTGCTAATCAATCGGTCCAAGGTCCCTTACACAATTCCAATAAAAAGGGAAAAAGCGATCAGTAGTGGTTTTTCCTCTTTTGCAAGGTAAAAATGGCTCGCACGTTGTGGCTGGCGTGTACTCGGTGATCCCTGCTATAAATTCGCCGGATTACGAACTGCTAGGTGATGGCGTTGGTGAATGTTGGCGCAAGGTTTCGCCTCGCCACCTCTCGCAGGTTAGTTTCAGGAAATACGGGCCGGGCACACTTTGTCTTCGGTTAAATGACACCGGAATTGACCGGAGCCAACCTTTTAAAGCAGTATCCGATAAACGAAACTCGAACGAACAAAGGTGCATAGCAAGGCCCCGAACGATCGGCCACAATGAGAAGGCAACGGTAAAAATCGTTGCTGCTTTTTGCCTTTGTGCCCTCGGCTCGTTGTTCCCTTTCATTCCATGCCGTTTTGTTTAGAAGGTTTCACGAGTTTAATATTTACGCATGAAACGTTTCCCAAGCGCTTTTATACGTTCCGCTGCGCCGTTTAACAGAGCTGCAAAGAACGCGATAACTCGACCAGCTAAACCAGAAGTTGCAGCCAAACTTTGATAATGACTTTGTTTTAAAACTCGCGCGCTACAGTTGATGAATATTAGGTGTTATTGGAAGCGCGATGGAGTACTCGCCGTCAACTTTTCCTTTGCCATTTTTTTCTCTATCAATCTTTTCTCTGTCATTGTCCTCATCTGCTAAGAATCGAAATTTCCTCGCTGGGTATATTACTTTGCAATTATTTTTATTTCTATATTTCATCGAACATTAGAAACGTTACTTTAATAGTTTTGTTACGCAGATCGAAACATTCTGTCGCTACGTTTTACTTGGACTTATTACATCTACCATTTAATTTGAGGATTTTCAACGATTTCGATCAAAAGCCTACTCGTTTGTTCCGTGTTTCACATTGTCGCGAAATTTTCTGATTGCGTGAGACGCGGTACAAAGAGGTCTTACGACGCTTGTACGTCGTAAAATTATTACCGTTCGATTTTCCAAGACGTTATATCGTTAGACGCTCGATTTTCCCACGCACGAAATTATGATCGAACGATCGAATTACAATGGCACGAGGTAAATGGCGTGCAAGACTCGTTTCTTCATCGCGAAGTATCGTGAGACGTATAATTCGCAGCTTTGGAAACGAAGTGACAATTTTACGCTGGTACACGTACGCAGAAAGACGAAACGGTATCGAACCTATCGATATCAGTTGTCGCGGTCTCGTTTCCGAATTATGAAATTCGAAACCCGATGCAGGGTAGCTGGTTAACCGTATGCAATCGTTATAATCAAGAACGGTGGAGGCTGGTAGCTCTTCGTGTAGCCATTTAGGATCGTTGTATGGGCGCACACCGAAACCCGACTCAAAGTTACGGTCTGCTGTTAATAATTACATTAAATAGACATGCAGAGACCGTACCTCGCGCTTCCCTTGGGCCATCCTCCTGGAATTGAGTTTTTAATTAAACGCGCACCACTCATCGGTCAGCTCGCGGTCTGGATTAACGAATTTATTGGAAAATCGTGTTATCCTGCGCGCGTCAATGCTCTCTAATTAGGCTGTAGCCTTAGAGTGTCTGAATTTCGTCACACAGATTCTCAGATTTCGGATTAAACTGTGACAACACTGTGTATTTGGGGTTTAATAAATTCCTATCGAAGGTTAATGAAACAAGGAGATCTCGCTTTTCCAAGTAATACGAATTGTTGAAGTAAATGCTTCAAGAAAAACTCTACATCTTTATTTATGTATATCCGTGACCTAGAGACTGCCATTACGCAGAAGTATTCTAAATAAGAAGCGCTGCATATTATTGTACCCTTGAGTATACATTATGTTTTGGGTTACAAGGTCTAGGAACGGAGGAAATAATAAACAGAGTTTTATTTGTGTTCCCTGTAGCCTCTAGCCCAAGCTATAAGCTTAACTTTTTTGGTAATGTCCTTCTGGTATAAATATATGAACGTGCTCCCTTCATTCCATCGTCCAGTAACACTAAGAGAGTAAGGATCTGAATCAGCATAAACTTATACTTATACCTTTAATTATTTCAATATATTTTTCTATTACAAATTCATCCCCTCGTTCTTCAATCAGTCAACCTCAACCTCAACGCGAATAAACTCTAACTTTTTCCCCTTTTTGGCAGCTATTTTTTATAGAAGGTTGTTTTAAACAAAAGATTGCTTAGTACTGGAAGAGCCATAGAATATTTTATAAAGTTTCTTCTTGGAATATATGTCGACGTTTCTCCTAATCTAAACGTTAAATGTAGGTAAACGTGAACCTCTGACAGGAAAACTTTGGAATCATACAGTCCTAGGATGAAAACGTAGGGATAAAACGAAATGTAATGAAAAATGAACGATAAAACCTACGACAAATATTATCGACAAACAAATAGATATAACAGTCTTGTAATAATTAATTATTAAAATTATCGAATGAAAGATGAAGGTGAAGACGACGATGGTGACGGAGGAGCTGATATAAAATAAAATCCTCCGCAAGCTGCCAATTTGTATCGCGTGACTGTGGAAAGAATCGGTAATCCGTGCACGTAGCACGAAATGCATCCTGAAATTGTAGCATAGTGGTCTGTGGTTCGAGTTGGGGCATTCTCGATAGACCGTCGGTGAATGGGTGCATCGCAAATGTCCATTTTTATTATTTTGTTCGACCATCTGACCGAAGTGGCTCGATATCGCGATGTACTTACACGCCGAGAAGATACGTTCCCGATGCTAGCGGAACATGAAAGGGAATTTTTACGAGCAATCTCGGATCGTGCATAAAAGTAATACATTTCTGTGTACTTACGCGTTCTATGAGAAATCGACTACAGAGTGCTACAGGGAATGCTGAATAAATTGAATTATTTGCCAGACAGAAGTCTCTTATATCGATAGGCAAATGTTACTTTTAATACTTTTATTGGAAATATCGACAACTTGAGAATATTACCTGCAGCGGCACATGAACTAGAGAACAATTTGAATCATGTTGTTGTTTTGCCTCGGAGTATCAACATCGTTAGAACATACATAATGCAATGATAAATAAACTCCGGGTAAAACAATGTGGCCGCTACGTGCAACCGTCAAACAAAGACGAATTTTAATTTTCCTGCACTCCCCCGACCAGTATAAATAAACGAACGCGATCGTAGGGTGAACAGTTTCTCAGTCTCAGTCTTTTATTTTTTATTAGCGATTTTATTAGCGAATCAGTTAGTACCGAGCGTCTTAGCGAACATTCTCTGTATTTATTAATTATTTTTAAATATACAGGGTGGTTGGTAACTGGTGGTACAAGCGGAAAGGGGGTGATTCTACGCGAAAAAAGAAGTCGAAAATATAGAATAAAAATTTTTATTTATTTATTTATTTTTGTTTATTTTTTAAAAATCTACAGTGAGATCCGTTATAACGAGACGCGATAAAGTGTACGCGTACCGAGCGAAAATTCAAAGTCGAATCACCCCCTTTCCGCTTGTACCACCAGTTACCAACCACCCTGTATATTTGACGGTTTCAACATCGAGTTATCTCGTCATTTAAACAGCAACTCAACCGACCATATCTACATATCTCTACATATCTATATTATGCTGTCTAATGTCTATAGAAATTTAACATCTATCTTCAGTCATGTGGAATAATTATTTTTCATCTGCAAAGAAAATGTCAGAAGTGAGGATTCTCGTTCGTCGTTCGCAAGTCACAAATTGCAAAAGCTAGAGAGATCTGCTTGAAACGAGAATTCGCGAGCAACGAGCTGTTTTGCTCTTTCTTCCGAAACGAACGTGCCAAATTTATGTCCGACATCGGTGAACAGCAGCAGAGCAGCAGTAGTTCCGTGCAATCTGGCGCCATGAAAATCAGTTGGCCAAACACACGGTTTAAATGACCGTAATGCGCGTCCAGCTGTCCGCGAGATTCAATTAAACGAATGTCGGAATGCATACCGCGAAACGATTGTTTCGAAGGCGGGGCGGGCGTCCTATCGTCGCGCGTGATCACGTTTAACGGAACAAGGGTAGAAAGAATCCTGTTCATTTGCATTCATCGACGAGTTTGCAGTCACGAGATGCATATTGGAATGGTAAAAGCGGATCGTGTAGCTTGCAGCCCGAGCATCGACATTAGCACCGTGAACACGTACATTATAGATTTCTCTTTAACAAGATCTTTGTTGCGCGCGTTTAAAATTGAAATTCACGCAGCAAACTTCTTCCAACTAAATAAAACAGGTTTGTTATAGACACGCGCGAGGCAAAGAGCGCGTTGCTTTTTCAAGGTGAAGAAACTAGACAAGCTAATAATTAGTCGTTTCAACGTTAACGCGTCGATCGTCGAACAAATTTGCTTTGCCTTGCTCACAGAGATAAAATGCAGTTCCTTGTTCGAGCCTCTCGAAACTCAAACTGATCGATTCATTTTCTGTAAAGCTCTCGATATCGTGGATCAGACAGGCGATTAGAACTTCAAATCTTAAGAGACAAATTACTTATTTTCGTGAATTTCTTTATCGTTCATTGGCAGAGAATTAAGCGAGCAAATTTTAGAAAATTTTAGAAAAAAAGTTGATCGGCATAGCTCCTAAAAATCACGTTTCAAACGTCACGTCATTGGTTCTAATAAAAACAAAATTGCCCGAGCGGTTTGAAAGCATCAGAATGGAACGAGTTCCTCGTATTGTTCTACGTAAGTGCAGAATATTCCTAAAATTTCAGAACGTGATGAAAGTTATTTGTAACACGGTTTGCTCTGCCATAGAATATCGATTGACAGGAAACAGGTCGATCTATTTTATGCGTGGAGCATGATGAGGATAAAATTCGCAAGTACTGGCTATTAAAATCAATATTCATACGTATGCATATCGAATGAGCAGCTATAAATTGCAAAAGATGCTACGAGAAAAATTCGGAAATTTTATAAAAACGCACAAATCGCAAGATACTTTCGCGTAGTAATGTATGTAACGTAATGTGAAATATTCTTTGCTATCCGTACGAATCAACGACTCGGCTGTAATTTTCTAAGATCGAAGAATAACGTGTTTTTGCGATACTTTTGATTTATCTGCCGATACAACAATACGATGTACAATCATACGCACAATAGGCATGAAATTTAGTACTTACTCTTAATTAAATTAAATTAAATTAAATTAAATTTAATTTAATTAAAACGAGGATATGAAAATAATTAGCGAAAACCAATGGAAGGCAAATATCATGAAAATAATATTATGAAATATCGACAGGCGATGATTTAATAAATGTGGAAAATTAATTTGCCACAGTTACATTTAATGAAACATCTTTTATCGTGCGAATTGCAATTGGACTGCGATTAAAAATAACAACAGATAAACAGATTAAGCGATTCGAGCGAAGAAAATATATCTTGGTTGTATCAAAGTCAATGAATATGAGAGAATAATGGTCTAACGAAGCGAATAATAAAAAGGAACTAAACAAAATTATCAACTTGAAGCTTCTTGCTACGAGCTCACAGTTCAATCAGAATCTACTTATTTCAGATCGTTATTTCACAAAGGATTTTAAGACTTGGTATCGCGTTAAAAAGCAAGGAAGAACAGGAATTACGTGACTTTGATATTTCCTTTGCATTTCTGGCCGCAGAAAAAACGAAGGTATTTCCATTACAGAGCTGCCTTCGTGAAAGCAAACATTCGCGTGTACATTAGGAAGAGAAAAGCTAAGTATTGTTCCATTTTCACCTCGTCATGGTAACAATGCCAGAGTGTTGCATTTTTAATTGCCTTTTATTTACCTTTTCCTTCAAAGTTCACCAGCTAGCTTCACTTTAAAGTTCAGACTAACGTTTCAACAAGTTGCCGATTGTCACGGAACAATCATATTATATCCAAGCATTACGCGTGATCACGTGCTTTTAAGAAGTTACATCACGAATGACGAATCTTTCAAACAGTTTCAGTTTCGTCACGCACATACGGATGCCATTGTAAAGTGGTAACTTCTCTATGAATTGCAATAGCGTACGTGATACTGGTAATAGTATTCCTGTTGGAAAACATTTTCGTTTCGCTCCAACTTCTATTTCAAGTTCTCGTTGCTCGATTGCTTTTCAGACTTCTTCCCGTGTCGAATTTATCTGCTGATTAAAGAACCGATGAAAAGACATATCTTTGCATATTACACGCACGTGGATTCTTTCAAATCGTTGAGGTTAATAAATGTATAAAGAGAGAAACGCGTGGATAAATTGCAAGGTAGAAAATATATTTTAATACAGAAGTGTACGTACAAGTAGGAATATAATTTGAGCTGATCCAGATCCGCACGCCAGTGTCACGTAAAATTGATACTTCGAGTGTAAGAGAAAAGAAGACTGAGTCGTATCCCAACTATTAATTTTCTTTTATCGAACTTTATTATAAATTTTAGCACTTACAATAATAGAATAACACTTGTGGCGGATCGGTACCAACAGGATCCACGCGGTCGTAACACCTGCCGGGCGATCCGCGGGTACCAACCGCCAACACCAGAGGGCTACTACGACGACAACGAGTCTGTCAGTCTCGCTAGCGGTCGAATATACGGTGTCACGATACAAATACCGCACCTAGCGAGACTCCCTCTACGTCTAAGGCAGGGACTACCGGGTAAGTCTTACTGACGAGTCCACCGGTAGTCCTGAGACGAAACGCGAATTCTCTTTCCACCTGACAGGGACTCTTCTTAACACCAAACACTGAACCGGAGAAAGGAGTTGTACGAGAACAGCGACTGGAACAAGAACTGCCCGAGTCTGCTGGGTGAAGTCTCGGTTTATATACGTTTTGGTTTGAGGATGTTGAGGAGGCTCGGTGTAGGTTACAATGTGGAAAAGTGTCCAAAGATCGGGGGTCGATATCCTATTTCTGATGTGGACTAAGGTGCGTCACAACCTTTGGTGTAGGCTATGATGATAAGGTGGTGATGTGTCCAAAGAAGTTCGGAGCTCGGAAGTTGATGTCTTATCTCTGATGTAGGTTGAGATGTGATTGATGTCACACTAGCAGTGTTACCCTATAACTGAAAACTCAGTACTGTCTATGGTCTGCCTTCGTCCCAGTCTTTTGTCTATACTGTCGATGGCTTCGGTGTTTGAGAAAACTAAAAAGACCAGACGTAGAGTTTTCTTAGAAGTGGTGACCACTTCAACACAAATTAGCCAATTTGTTGCGTAATAAAGGGCGAATGGAAACAAAAAACCAATAAATACATTTCCATTAAGATACGATAAGTTGGAGCAATTTTACGTGAACGTAACTCGAGCTTGCGTCTCTTCAAAGGGATGCTATTCGATCGTTCCAAACGATCCGAAACCGATTACAGATGTAAATAGCATATGGAATGTCAGGTTAACAAGGTGCACGACAACCTAGCTAAGCTGTTTATTTACTCGTAAAGAAAGTCGTTTGCAAGAAAGGCAAATTTCCAAGCAAGAAAAGTCATCATTACGCGAGGTCGAGTGTGCGACGTAACGTTGAAATAACGCAGTCGCCATAGTATCCTCTTGCGTTTACGACGCTTTTCTATAGCTTCGCTCTTTCGCTATATTTTACCTCGAGCATCGACCGTCTCGCCCGTTAATTTTATTCTTTTCCGTGAACCTCTTCTCTAAATTTCAAGTCGCTCTCCGCATTGCATCGAGTTAAAACGTCAATGATTCCACCCCGGTCGCGGCAACGCGTTCGTTTCGCACGATGAGACGGTGAAAAAGTTTCCGCTTGTCGTTCCCCTTAACTTTCACGTAGCCGTTTTTGCGATACTTGAACGTTGTGCAAGTGCGGGACGGTTTCAGCGAGTTCTTCTTTAAAAATTTACCGTGTCTTGGGAAACGCCAAGAGAAATGAGAGGTGGATGACGAGACACATCGTAGGTGGTAATTTCTTCGTTGAGGCGGGGTAGCCTTTTCTTTTCAATGAACACGATTTTTGAACGTTGTTGAGTGATTCTCTTTACAAAACCTCGCAACGATAATTATAAATTACGCACGTACACATGCAAGACGTGGAGTTTCGTTCGGCCTACCCAAACATTTCCCCACAAATATTTGTCAGATTTCATTGGATCCGCGAAACGAACGCGTAACGTGAAAACACGAAAGGCACAGACGCTGTAATGGCGATGAATAATTGAAAGGGCGCGGAATAAATTGCATATATTTCGTTCGAAATTAAAATTAAGCCGCTGAAACAATTTGTATTCGTAAAGGCCTCGTTTCGCGTCGCGTCTCACCGATAGAATCAAATATTTCAATAGCCCAACAGCAGACTACTCGTCCACGTGTCTTCAACGCGTTTTCACGTCTACTTTGAAATCACTTAACCATTTTCGACGTTCGTTATATTCGTCTCCTTGTGTGTGTCGTTGCGATACTGCCCTATTAATATCGACGCGATATTGGGTTTTAGTCTATTCCACTGTAAAGTATTCCATCACTCCGTTCAACTACTATTTCTATACTTGAAATTCACTTTATTTCTCTTATCGTATTACTCTTTTTTTTTCATTTCGTCGGAACAATAGCAATATATCGTTGTTATATCGTAAGCAAAGAGGATTTCATGACGTAAACTGCTTTCGGTAATCGCAGAGTTATTTTAGATTTCGAATCTCGCCTGATTACGAGTTTTGGAAAATGTTCTCTTAACGATCCATTTATCGAAGAGAGATACTCGTGGTGGTAAAATAGTGCGAATAATATAAACATACGTGAGATATCGAAATTTCTCGCACTCGATGATATATAGCGAAATACAAGCGTTACGTGCCTATTTCTGGTCTTGAGCGATACACGCATAAAGGTTTAGAGCATCGTATAATATCTACTCTTGGGGAATTTGCATCGATTGATGTATGAATCCCGAAATATTTATGAATTTGCATATTTCGCGTTTAATGGGAAATTTAGAACAAGCTATGAATACATTTTTTTTTATTTTATGTTTCAAATAGGATCCGATATCAGATCGAAATATTTATTTGTGTTGCGAGCGACAAATATCATCGAATGTAAATAGGATAGTTCTTATTAGAAACAACGCGAACCCTCACATCTAATATCGTAATTTAATATCGTCTTCTATCTTTGAAGAAAATAATTGTCTACAAAAAAAGCGTCAAATAAAAGCAGCCTTCTTAGACACGCGTGCTCGACAGAGTTTCAATTTTATAAACTCCTTTAGAAATTTCATACTTCTTTTACGTGCTGAGTTACGGCTCGCCGTTCGAAAAACTCCACCTACTTTACTTTTATCTACTTTTATTTTCTTGCTTGGAAGATAACGCCACTTGTTTAATATAATCTGTCATGAATCTGTTCTACTTAACGGAATTTATTTGAACGCTTAATTATACATAAAACGAATTACACGACCAGTTCTCTTTGAAAAGTGAACGCAAGTTATACGTAAAATACAAGGAATCGGATTTCTACTCTTCGTTTGGATATCCTGCTCATCGAACGAACGTCTTTGGACGATTGAAAGGACCAGGAGACACTATCGTCAGATCTCGTGAGAGTTTCATCTCTGAAAACAACCCTCCACCGATCGATTCTCTTTTGTGCAACGACCAACTCGCATTCTCGTCATTGCGGTGGTTTAACAATGCTCGGAAGGAACCTAGAAAGAACTAAGAAAATGCTCGCGTTACGTATGCAAATAACGACCGATTTTACGAGGGAATCCCAGCTGGCGATCGTAGCAAGATCGAGTCGTTGACAATTTGTCTCTTAACCATTTCTCGCTTCTTTCTCTGGATAATTTCATTTACTGTTATACTTCTGATTCTGATATTTTTAACATTCGAACTTCACACATGGATTACAGGAGGTATTTGAATTTGAAATTTAGAGAATTTTTAATACTTTGAAGTTCTCAGTATTTCTCGCAATGATATGTAATAGAGAGATTTTGATAATTAAATTTAGTAAATTTTCAACGATAGCGGGACTGTGTTTTTGTCTATGTTTCTTACGAAACCTATCACATACGAGAAAACGGTACAGGTAAATACGCGAACATAATAGTTTATGCAACGTAATAATTCAAAGGTCCTGTAATTTGTTACGCATTAATTCGGATTCTCTAGAACTTTTGTACACCTGCTGTTCATATTTTCAGCTTTTTGCACGTATCAAAATTTCGTGCAACTTTGAAATTTTAACTATGAAAATCCAACAGCTTGTATCGTTGTTGCCTGCTATGGTAATTCTGGCCCCTTTGTTTCGGCCCACCCATTGTTAATTGTTCTGGTTCAGTAATTTCATGAGATATATCCCTATAAAGACCGGGTTACTTGGTCCTTGTAAACGTCACCATAATAGCACCCTTAGTGGGTTTATGCAATAAGGATGCTGACATTCGATTATATCTCTGATACAACTTACTGCTAATGAAGCTGCTGTTGTCGACGAAAGAGAATTCGTTATATCGAGCTCACTCGACCTTAGATGAACTATTAAAACGAATTTCATAATCAATTGGCAAGCGGCAACGCGGATTAAATGGATTGCTCACTAGGCGAGTGTCTACAGGATGAGCGATAAAGATATTTGCAAAACAATAAAACACACGACATGTTGATCTTGCTCTTGGTATTTACCTCGAAGATAATATAAATTATACAAATGACGCATGGTATTAGGTCGTCGGGAAAGTTTCTTTCGTTTTACAAGGAAATTTACAAGGAGGACAATTCGAATCGTCTTGTTGTTTTGTCTCGGAGTATGAACATCGTTGGGACATACATAATGTAATAATAAATAAACTCCGGGCCACTATAAATAAACGAACACGATCGTAAGGTGGTCAGTTTTTCAGTCTGAGTCTCGAGCGATTTTATTAGCGATCAGTACACAGTCTTTAGCGAATCAGTTAGTACCGAGCGTCTTAGCGAACATTCTCTGTATTTATTAATTATTTTAAATATATTTGACGGTTTCGACATCGAGTTATCTCGTTATTTAAACCACACGACCAACCATCCTCTACAGATGCACATTTTCCGTTTTATATTATTTTATCGAATTACTTATGATCCATTTTGTTCTATCAAAATAAAGATCACAACGTACGACAGATTAGGTTTCGTGTTTGTATAAAGATGCGTCGTTGTAAAAGACGTGTCTGTAAAAGAAAGACACTTTTCGGACAGTCTAATAATATCAAACATAGGTACTGTACACACGATATTTCGATCATCCAAGACAGAACTGGAGAAACAAATTATTTACAGAGCATAATCCTATGAATAAATGAAGACAACTAAACTATTGCACTGTAACCCGTATTAATCAAAAGTTTAGCAAACAACTGAAATCGCCACTGGGACGAGGAATGCAACCAAGTGTCATCCGACGCGATACGAGTAACCTCGAGGACAGATGACCGGAAAGATCAGCCGAACATCGAGAAACTACGGTAGCCAGAGTCCAAGAACCAAGCAAAACGACATGGTCTACCTCTTACAACTCTAACATCCACGACCTCGGAAACAATAGGTCCAACCTAAGTTACCAAAAAGCTATAGAGACCTGGAATTCGGTATATATATGTACACGAAGATCAAAGGAATCGATCGAGACTGTAACTTCGCAAAAGATACGATTGGAAACACAGCAACACGGAAATACCAATTTTTCTGTTCTTGAGACTATGGAATTTTATCAGAATAACCGTTAGAATCGTAGACCTCGATACATACAACGTCTTAGCTCGAGAAATGTGGTTCCAGTAACCTCGATATCTATGACAGGGGCTGATCCTTACAAACCCCAAGTGGTATGTTGACCTACAATAGTGTGCACCGAGTTTTTCGACCTCGAAATTATAGATGTCAAGGTTCTTCGATACTGGAGCGATCTAGATCAGCTTTTCCAACCTTGTAATGGCAGATCTATAGACGCTACAAGACCTGGATGATTTAGACGAGGTTCCTTGTGCGTCATTAGACGTTTGTATCATTGTTCCGCGTTAACGTTCCGATATATCACGGGTCTGCGATCATGAATATTGGATTCCCGCGTCGTAGTCTGTTATATTCCTCTTTCTGATTGTTTCGCTCGAATCTATGAGAATCGTAAGCTGATATGTGACAATACGGGACTCTTACGATATGTCTTGAAGCTTGGAAATAGCTGGTAGTAGGTCCATAGACATCGTGACACCATTGTCATCAAAATCGTACGATCTTATAGAAATCTGTTTCCGCGAGATTATAAATATTGGGCTTATCGCACCTAAGGTGGCTAGAGACTGTTCTTTCGATGGCAAGATGGTTCGTCTAGTGCCCTTTGATCTCCAAGTTATATACGTGGAAAATTATTGATCTTGGCGTGGCCTATCCCAAGATCCTCGTTTTGCCAACGTTCCGGATCTTGTTGCTTGTTTCTAGGATGTTGCGAATCACGCCTCTCGCTTCGTCTATGGAAATGTGGTTTTCCAACCACTTGTTGTGTACTATTTCGCTACGATTCCCTATCGTCACATTTGTGGATGTCGAAGTAATACGTATTCACTGTGGGAAACGCTATCTATCATCAAAGCTATCGTCCGAGTTGGAAATTTGGTTTGAGTTATTCGCAGCTGTAAGAAATGATCAAGGTTGAAGTATCTTTTCGAAGTTACTGTTTCTGTAAATTTGTAATTGATTAAAAATCTTTCCACTATTAGATACTTTAAGTGTAAATTAATCTGTTTTGTAAAATTATCGTGTTTCTTCGCATCAAACTTTCTTCGATTCATTGGTTCATCGTATAATTCATTAATTTGATTCATCGTAATAATTCATTAATTTCATCAATCTCTTGTCTTTGGAATTTACCGTCTTTCGTTCTCCTCGATTGCAAAATATTTTTCATACACCATCGACAGTTTTTTATTCTTATAAACTTACGAGTATCTATGTTCTTTTGCTATTCGCCCGTGCGATGTATTGGTACGCTATATCTGTCTCTAAAACGCATTCAATTTGTCCGAGTTTCGGTAACATTTACTTTTGCATGGAAGCATAGTTATGCGGTTTTGTCTGCAGAGTGCTTTATCAAACAAAATGTATTTGCAACAGTAATCTAACCGCTGTATATACGCCGATGGTTTATGCCAGCAATTCCAATTGTCAGATAAGCAGCCAACTTTTTTTTAACAATTATTCTTGTCGCAACGTACGCGGATTCGCCTCGTATGCAAAAGTTTAAACAAATCTGAATTCATGTTAATTAGGACCTCATACCGAATATTTTTTCTCATTTCGTTAATAACAATTATTGAGATATGTATAATTTTATGTGTTAGACCAGGTTAGATGCGTAGTAGTGATACTTGTTCGTGAATATCAGTGCGTGGAAGTATGTGTGTGCGCGGCGTCTCGAAAACAAACGAATGTAAACTGTTCAATCGGTTAATCCCTTAACCTACAACTGCGGGCATAGCCCGTAGTAGATGATCGAGCCAAACGTAAATATTACAGGCATAGCCCGTGGTACGATGATCGGGCCAAATATAATATACAGGATGGTTGGTAACTGGTGGTACAAGCGGAAAGGGGGTGATTCTACGCGAAAAAAGAAGTCGAAAATATAGAATAACAATTTTTCGTTCGAGGCTTTGTTTTCGAGAAAATCGACTTTGAATTTTCGCTCGGTACGCGTTCACTTTATCGCGTCTCGTTATAACGGATCTCACTGTAGATCGTTGTCTCGATTGAATGTAACGTCAGCAGCATATTTCGATTTCTTACAAAACAAACTACCGGAATTATTAGAAGATGTACCGTCGAGAACTAGAGGAAGTTTAATTTTTCAACAAGACGGTGCACCGCCACATTTTAGTCGTCGTGCGAGAGATTTTTTAAACCAACATTACCAAGGCTGGATTGGTCGTGCTGGAACAATAGCTTGGCCACCGCGCTCTCCTGACCTAACTCCGCTTGACTTTTATTTATGGAGCCATATTAAATCAATTGTCTATTCTAAAGAAAACGCAAGTTGCGAGCAATTGAAAGAAAAGATCATTGCAGCCTTTCATACTTTAAAACGATCGAATACGTTAGAAAGCGTTCATAGAAATTTAATTAGAAGAGCAGAAGTACGTGTTCGGCAGAATGGGCAACATTTTCAGCAATTTTTGTAATAATAAACTTTATATGATTACTTTGTATTATTTCATTATGTATTCCTAATTTTCCGTTACGTCAAAAACAAACAAACTGCGATAATATCCATCGAGACAACGATCTACAGTGAGATCCGTTATAACGAGACGCGATAAAGTGCAGGCGTACCGAGCGAAAATTCAAAGTCGATTTTCTCGAAAACAAAGCCTCGAACGAAAAATTTTTATTCTATATTTTCGACTTCTTTTTTCGCGTAGAATCACCCCCTTTCCGCTTGTACCACCAGTTACCAACCACCCTGTATAACTATTCTAATATGAATTCTAAGTGTAAATTTAGTGTTCCTATACCATTATTTCGGCTATTAAAATCCAAAATTCTCAACAACAATATTCTGCTATTTCGTTATTAACGTGCCTACGATATTCGAGTCTCTTCGTTAAGAAAATCCGAAATTTATTATTCTCGTTGGCAATTTTATTTTACGTCTGACATAATTAGACGTTTGATTTCATCTGTCTCGTAAAATAACATTAACTAGCCTATTTACCGTTTTGTTTCCAGACTACAGAAGGGTTCCACCGTTGCTTAAGCTCCGTTCTCACGATTTCCCTCGCAGGGAGCGAACCTCGTCATAAATATCGTTACGAAACGAGCTTCCCAGAGCGTACTCCGTTCTCAAATCCGAAAAGACCACAAGCCGTTACTCGGACTAAAATCTTTTAAAGTCTCACGTACTACGTTTCTATTACATGTACACACGCGCTTGTTTATTGTTCCGTCGTATTTGCGTTTTCATCGCAGGAACCGTGCCAAGGAGGGATTTTATCGCATTCCGAGAAGATAATGTTGGCGGATTTTGTCGCGACTCATGGAAGGATACTTATCGCGCGTCCTGATTCTTAATAATTCAGAGTCGCTGTTTCATGAGTTATCCGCCTGTATTAACAGCTTTCTTTAAATCGAGAAAAACAGAGACTACAGATGAGGATTATTTTGTTACTTTTCGCGAGAGAAGATAATTTTTGTTTCGATGGAACACAGTGATTTTACCGGATCTTGAAAGGATGTTTCAAAGGATGAAATTATTAGAAAATATTGATATGTGATAAAATATTTTTCGGATAACCAGTGACCATTATCGATGAATTTTATAATCGAGATGATCCTGATCGTTATAGAAGAATAAGCTTCACTTTCCAAGAAAAGATTGAACTCCATCGATCTTCGATATTTCTCGGAATAACAAATTTCCGTTATCGGTGGATTCGCTAACGCTGCCAAGTTTTTCAATCTTCGCTAGTTTTAGAATGTTCTCCCTGCTTTCTTCAAATATATTCGAAAAGTTCTCGCGTGTCTTCGATCTTCAAAACTCGAATCAACGAATTGCGACACGTGGCGAGACTTCGGTATAAGCTCAACCAGTTTACCATACTAATTTCCTCGAATTAACCTTTGAAGCATGAAGTTAATCAATGCAATTAGAACGGCTGTTGCTGGCTTGTTCTGGGGTCTCTCAACGATGCGCCGGCAAAGATTCTTCCGTGGACGCGAACACTGAAAATTATTCAAGACCTCTATATCTTCATTTTTCTCGTTACATCAGTTATTACGCATATGTGTGTTTATGCTGTCTGCTTTATTGCAACAAACGAGCTACACCAATGCTTTATCCCGCAAAGATTCTCGTATCACAGGAATAAAACGACTCGTAATTCGCGACGTTTCTGTTTCCATAAAATTTCTATCTTCTTGCCTTCTTATTACGCTATCATTGAATCATAATTAACTTTTTTATTAATTGCATATCTACGATGAACGCGTCGTGATTTCTATACGCATTTTTTAATTGACTTCGAATTTCTTCGATGCAATTAAGATGGTCGAGTCTCGTTACGATGTTACATATCGTAAAAGTTATGTTATATAGCGACTGTACGTCAAGGCATAATTCTAGAATTCAATCTACAAAATTTCTTCAAATTTCAATCTTGAAATTGGATTTCCAACGCTGCTTCCCTCACAATGCAACCCAAGAATTCGCAAATCACTCGACAGCACGTGCCAGATTTAAAGCTGCTCGTGAAACTGAACGAAGACGCAAGTTCGATCGAAGAAACGCGAAACTTCGTTAAAAGACGTTGCAATTCGATGCGTACGCTCGAAGAACGCGCAATGCACCGTTCCAGTTGCTTATGTAAGAACCATAAACTCTGCATTGCAAATGCATTTACTTTATTACGCGGACACAATAGTCCGGCTGCCTAACGATGCTAACCAGGCGCGCGCATATCTTAGGACGAAAACGGTGAGACGACTCGGTTGTTCGGCTGGAAAAGTCGCGGTTTCCCGTTTCCGACCACCACCGGTTACGGCGAAATCTCGTACAAACTGGAAAACGTCATCGCGTATCCTAATTCCATCCTTTAAGCCTGAATCTTATTTCCCTTATTTCCACTTCCTTTTCTCATCTTTTTACTTATTTATCTCTGACCTCGTCCTAATCTTCTATTATTTCCTTTCTTAATCTCTTACCTTGCATATATTATTCTCTATTTTATTTAACTGGATTTCTATCTTTCATAATATTTTTCACTGTTAATTTTTCGTTTTCGTGCTTCGTGCAAATGTATGACACTGATCCGCCGTTGGTATTATTTTAATGCATTAATTTTAATGAAAATGGTTTCTGTATATGTGTGTGTGTGTGTGTGAAATGTTGGTAGTTTACAGCTTCTAGCGTATTTCCATAATTGCTCAGCTTGAGAAGGGAAAGTTGCTTCCGCTGAAAGTTTTCAGCAACTATATGGAATGTTTATGAAACATTAAGCTCACTATCGTGCTAATTCCCTTTCGTAATATTCGCCGTGTTGTTTATCCGCGAAAGTCACAAAAATTATATCCAAAACAATAATACACTTACAATAACCACGCTGACTGCCTGAAAAGTTATCTGTGTTCATTTAATTCGAATCATCCTAATTAGAAGTAGCATGGCATTTTGTAAAAAGTTTCACAGAGTTTCAAATTTTATGCAAACACTTTTTACAACTTTGCATTTTGAATGGTTCTTTAACGACCTACTTTCTCAACAAGTGGGAGATTTTAACCGGTATCGCGCCTTTCTCTGTCCACTTTTGATCGTTTCCCTGCTATTTCATCGAACCTTTCCTTCTAATCGCCTCGCTAACTTATTTTTCTCGTTCTCAGTCGAGGGGTTCAAACGCTGCAAGCCTCTTTTCCATATTTCCTAAGCTCTCGCCGCCTGTCTTTAAATTTCTGTCTCGGTTACACGCTGACCTCCTTTCTTTCTCCTTCTCTATCAGCTTACGGTAGCGTTTACCGTTTGTCTAATTTCAACTCCACGTCACGTTCCCATTCCTTTTCCACTTGTAATCCCTTTTTTCCCACCCAACTCTCTAATTGTCCCGTGTTTCCACTAGGGAAACGTGCACGCAGGCGTCCCACAGAGAACAGCTACAAGATCGGTTCCTTACTGCACATCCACAGCTTCACGCGTGTTATAAATTGCGAATTAACCTGGTCGATTTCTATCGATCGACCGATTTACGTGGACAGAAAGTAACCGTTTCACGTAGCAAATAAAGAAATTTAATTAATAAAAAAGAAGGTTAATTATCAAATTTTCCTCCTACGAACCCTATAGTTACGTGCACTATGTCAGTTAACGATAAACGTCTACCGTTAATTTACCTTTTATATCGTTCGATTGTTCTATAAATTAAAGCTTTCCATAATGTTTGTTACACTATCTATTATTTATTTAATAACGTCGTTCCCTGTAACAGCAAAACGATACTTTACGTAATAAAGTAAATTATTTCAAAGAATACAAGTTAGTTAATGAAGGCAAAGCTGAGGAGAAACTTCTACATCAAAGTGATCCATCATCTTAAATTGGATATAGCAATTTAAAATGCAAACTTTTCCGAAGAGAAAAATTTTCTTTGTTACGAGCAAGTGGTCGCGTGTATTAATATATAATAGAGGATTATAAATTGACATTAATTGCAAGAAACCGTGTCCGTGGCTGCTGTATAAACGACAAAGTGTGACCTATTTTAAGCAAGCAGTTACAATAAATTAAAAGTTACGAGCAGAAAGCAATATTGGAAAAGAAGCCTGTTATCGACATTCATTGCATACGTTGTCTACCCTTGCATTAAACTTTGCCACATTTACTCTATAAACATACATTTCCGCCGTCTGTTTCTCCTATAAAAAGATAGCTCATCCGTCGTTTAATTTCGAAAAATATTTCTGCGATAATCGATTAACGATAAACTGTAAGAAAGAAAAACGGAGAAACATCTTTTCTTACCACAAAGCGTTAATTAAAGCCTTATAGCCAGCATGACTAATTACCGTTATATAGAAAAACGTTCTTTTACCTGTTTCATGTTACAGAGTTGTTAATTTTGTTTACCTCGTTGATGGGTGTTCTACATGGTAAAGAAAATTCAAATTTTTAATTAAATGTTTTTCTACGAGTTTCAGCCACGATTCGATGATCCGAGTAAAATTTTTAAGCTCTTCGATGGCAAACAATTCAGTTGATATTTAAATTACGATGGAAGGTTTCGCGTACTCCCGAATGAACAATATTTATTCGTGAAATTTATTCGGAAAAGAACGTTCAAACAGCGGATCGCGATTAATTTGTTTCGTCACGAAACGAACGAAACGAAAGAGAATTCAACTCGCGTGTTTACGCCAACTTTCTCAATGGGAATCCCATTCAAGCGATACACGAAACTCGCGCGAAAAAGGTGGCGCGATCGCTATTCTCTTTCCCATCGCTTTTTCATTGTCCGGAAATCCACATTCCATCTAACGGTCCATCGTTCTGCAAACTGCAAATCGAATTGACATCGAACAGCGAACCTCTCGTACTTACGCAAACGATATTTTCCCCCGTTTCTGAAGCTTTCGCGCCTCTATACGCGCTAATCCCAGAAATAAAACGCTTCGAGACACACGAACTTATTGTACTGAGAATATAAATGACGGAATTTTGTGATAATTTCTGGAGAAACCTTTCAACTATTACGAAAAAGTGTTTGATTTAATCGTAAAACTGTTATGCGTATATTGGGTTGGCAACTAAGTGATCGCGGATTTTGTCATTGGATAGTACTGACAAAATCCGCATTCGTTTAGTTTCCTTAAATACTTAGACGCCACTTGCACAACATTTCCAATAGAATCTGGCATACCCCAAGGTAGTGTCCTCGGACACCTGCTGTTCTCCATCTACACTGGCGATTTCCCAATATCAACAGAGATAACAATAGCAACATTTGCTGACGACACAGCGCTATTAGCTTCCCACGCAGACCCGATAATTGCTTCATCCACTCTTCAGCGATGTCTCGAGTCAATGGAAAAGTGGTTTCATAAACGGGGCTTCAAAATTAATGAAAAAAAATCCACACATGTAACGTTCACGCTCGGAAAACAAACCTGCCCCTAGGTCACCATCAACGATACAACAATTCCTAGCAAGGACACAGTCAGATACCTGGGCATGACCCTGGACAGGAGATTAACCTGGAAAAATCACATCACAGACAAAACGAAGCAACTCAAGGACAAACTCAAAAAATTCTATTTGGCTCACTGGCCGACGCTCCAACCTAAGCACACAGAATAAAATTACCCTCTATAAGAGCGTAATAAAACCTGTCTGGACCTACGGAATCCAATTATGGGGAACAGCAAGTAATTCCAACATCGAAATACTTCAACGCTTCCAATCGAAAACGCTAAGATCCGTTATAAATGCACTCTGGTATGTCAACAACGAACTGATACATCGCGACCTCAAGATTCCAACGGTCAAAGAGGAAATAGCAAAATATAGCGACAGATATAGTAAAAGAGTCAAGAACCATAGAAACCCCCTAATTACTGGACTACTCGATACGTCGGATCAGATCCGCAGGCTGAAGAGTCACTACCCGCTAGATCTAAACACTAGATTTAATTAGTTATTTATATTAAGTAATGTTTACTTATTTACAACATTTACTTAAAAATTATACTTATCTATAATAAGTATTAACTTATTATAAATATTTAGCCATGTCACTGCGCCACGCCAGAAAAAATTACTGAAAATTCTCAATGCGAGAATTGATTGTAAATATCAATAAATAAAACTAAAAAATTTAGTTTCCAACCCAATATTTGATATTACCGTAAAATCGGTATATGGGACGAAAATTTTCTAATTCTGTTTATTGAGATATGTACAATTTTGAGTGCTAGATTAGATTAACCGCGTAGTAGTGACACACGTATATGAATATGAATGTATAGAAGTATGTGTGTGCTCAGCGTCTGGAAAAACAGACGAATGCAACTGTTTCGTTGGCGGTGTGGTATGGAAGATGCCGAGACGAAGAGAGTGCTGAGACGCGTGCAAATGTATATCGACGAAGATCCTTGAAATCGTTTCTTAAATAAATCTAAAACTATTTTAATATGAATTCCAAGTGTAACCTTAATGTTTCTTTACTTTTATTTCGGCGATTAAGATCCACAATTCTCAACACTGTTCCTCGAAATACGGCCAATACTGTCACCGTCCTATCCATTGGTGGAATCAAAAAATATATAAAATATATATATATACATATATATAACAAAAATGTATAAAAAGACACGACGAGATATTTTGAAAAAAGATGAATGATACGTGAAATAATACTTTGTATTTTATATCATGTATTTCGCGTATCGTATATACAGCGAAGGATGAAATGTATTTAGTTTACGTACGTCGATCTTAAATTACGCTTTATCTCTCTCGTCATCCCTTCATTATCCTGCAACTGATCGGCGGATACTGCTACATGAATGGCTGTCAGAAATTAGATCAAAGTGTTACAGTTTGGTTAGGATCACGACTGTGCGTGTCACGTTGTGGGTCTGTAACATGCCACATATTACTGGCCTCGTAATTGTAGCTTATGAGACGCTCATGTAACAGTTCCATCACACATATCGTAGTACACGGTTTCTAACCGTACTCGGATGAAAACTAAACTTCGAATAAAACGCTTTTGTTTCGTATCTCGCATCTATTCTTTGTATAAATAGAAAATCGTCTCCCGGTCGCTTGTATTAGGTTGTCCGAAAAGTTCCTTTCGCTTTATAAGGAAGTAATGTATGTACAATATTTTTTGTTTTATATCGTAGTATCGTGGACGAGGGGCCTAGGGGGGTGTCGCGCGAATTATAAACAAGCAGTTGCTCAGCGTGTGCATGATGGGGTTTAAACAAAAGATATAAGACAAAGGAGAAAGCGTTGCTAAGAGACGTAAACGAATTAAAGGGAGTATGAGTTGAGAAGCCAGAGAGCGCGGATCGCGTTGTCGAGATAGTATTGTTAGCGTTGTTGAGAGAGAGCTGAATCTGTGTCGACGAGAGTTGTTAATTAATTATAATACGTTGTTACGATTACTTCGTGTTAAATAACCATTGTTTTCTGTTTAATCCATTTATTATTAATAAACTGATTAATTATAGTAGTTACGATACTACAATATTATTTTATTGAATTACGATCCATTTTGTAGCAATAGAATAAAATGGATCGTACATAAATCCATAAAATAATATAAAATAAAAAATATCGTGCATCTCTATTATTTCACTTACAAGGAAACTTTTGGGGCAACCTAATAAAATATTTTCCTACCGTGTATAGCTTACAGCGTTGCTTTTATCATTCCATTTATATGATATAATTAATTAAATCCGACTGTAATAAATTTCCAGTCATTCGAAGAACGCCCCGATGGAAAATAATTACAACACGAATACTACGAATTTTCGTAGCCACTGTAGATAAGAAAAATCCGATCACCGGTAACAGCGCGTCAAATTCGAATACAACCTTCGAAACAGATACAACATAATACCCTTCTTAAATACTAGGACACCTGGTTTTACGTAAAATCGGACAGCTGGCATAAATAATTAAGGAAACCATCAATCCGCCGTGATTCTCCTAACTTGCTTTCGAATAATAATGGTGCTATTCAACGACCGGCGACATTTAGTATCCTCGAACCGGTTGCTTGCTATTCTGATAGATACGCTTGTCCACCAAATGCAGATAGGAGCGTGACATTTAACCGCAGATATTTCGAGTCGGTGATATTTCAACGAAGAATAGATACATAATCGATGCCCACGACTAGACAGGTCGAGTGCGAAACGTCGTTCCAAGATAAGACGCGTTGTTAAGTTTTCAACCGGTTGCTTGCCTCGTTATTCTCGCACGCGGTTTTCACTCTGTTGACCTATTCAACGATTCCAAAAAAGATGTTCGAGCCAGTAATTAAATGGATGAAACTGCGCTTATCCCTATACATTTCTGAATTTTCTTCAACAGTCGAGACGCTTTTCGCGCGACTCATTACGTTGCCAAGCGGCTATGTTCTTCGCATGCTTTTTCTTTCGCTCTCTCTTTCAGCTGGTCGAGACGAAGCGATAAAGATCGGCACGACGAATAAACGAAGTCTCGTCGCTTCGAAATTTCTCGGATAAATGCCAGTTAAACTTCACGTAGGAAACGTAAAACGTCTTTCAACTATTGTTCGCCAACGCTGTCCGGGATAATTCGCTTCGGCCTTGTCGTTGCACGGGTCACACGAACGAGATGTGATTGAAAAGAATAACTGTACGGTAAATTTCAAAGGAACGTTCGTTTAACGCGATTCTACTTCCGGTGTGTAAGCGCAAATTACATAAATGGAATTATACTAATTGTCGTTAACAGCTATAAGTAGCGCCAATTATCCCATGTTAATCACGGTCGCTGTCTCTATTGAGATATGTATAATTTTGTGTACTAGACTAGATTAGCCGCGTAGTAGTGACACACGTATGTGAATATGAGCGTATGTGTGCACAGTGTCTGGAAAAACAGACGAATGCAACTGTTTCGTTGGCAGTGTGTTATGGAAGATGCTGAGACAAAGAGAGTGCTGAGACGCGTATATCGACGAAGATCCTGGAAATCGTTTATCAAATAAATCTAAAACTATTTTAATATGAATTCTAAGTGTACTCTTAGCGTTGCTTTATTTTTATTTCGGCGATTAAGATCCACAATTCTCAACATGATAATTCGAATGATAATTCTGGCGAATCTTTATGCTTTGGAGAAATTCAATCAAAATTTCCGTACAAGTCTCGCCGAAATTTAAGAAACCTGGAGATATCTTCTTCGATATTCCGATCTTCAACGATCTTTATTTCTGCCTTTAATTTGTCTGCATTCCACGCGAGGAAAATATGGAAAATATATCGCGTCCCTTCTTAAACATCAAACGCAGTACACCGTGCGCTCTTGTTCGAGTCAAGCAATGCAAACTAGATAAGAGCTTGGATTTGGCAGTCGACATATCTCTCATATCATATAACTCGTAGTAAGTAAATAACAAAAAGTTATGCAATTCTATAAGCAACTTTTCAAACGATCGTAGGATATATCGATACTCCGGCTAATTTCTAACCTACGATCCCTTAAATTTAAGATTGCAAAGGATCCTCTGCCCTGCATCGAAATATCGGCAGACGCATTTACCCCTGAAACCCTGATCCTTTCTCGCAAACTTTCTCGCCAACGTGTCAAAGGAAGAATAGGTGTTTCTTGGTCGGCGAAATTCGCGTCGATCTTCGACCAAGTTGCACGGAGTTTCAGCGATTTTTCCAGATGCCACGGGGATGAAAGGGATACGCCGACGACCTGGATGCTTGAATAGATCATTCTCGGTCGGGCTGCCGAATGTTCTGTGCGGTGCATCGACGGATACTTCCATCTGTGTAGGGTGCATGCAATGGCGTGCATTCGTACTTTGATCACATCTCCGTTAGAATAGCTGCCGCCTCCTGCCGTCTCTCCCGTCCCTGTCCTCTGTTCGTCGCTTTACAAGCTTTGAATGATCGCGGCTTTTCGAAACGAGACTTTGACAGTATTTACGCGCTAGCGAAAAATCGTTTAGAATCGGCCGCTCGTGTCAAACGATGACGCGCTTGAAAAATTACTTGACCCAAAAGTTAATTTGTCGCGTTGATCGTGTCGTATCTAATGCATCACACTGACACGTACAGTCGGGCACAGACAGCGGAAATAGATATCGACGCGATTAAATACGAGCTGTTTAGAAAAATGTGAACGTTACTTTCACTTATTCGGCAAATAATCTACGTACTGTGAAGATATAAAACTAAAAACGATAAATAAAACTAGCGCTGCTTCGATCGAACTTTATCGATATCTGCTTCCATCGTCTGTCCACTCGCGCGTTTCTTCCCCGCTGTATTTTCATTTTGGTCTCAGATTGACTCGACGATCAACATCCATACAGAGTCACTCGTGTCGCATCTTTACGGCAACAAGATTCGCTCAACCGTCGACACGAGCCTGTCTCGTAGCTGTAAACGTAACCGTAAATTCGATTCGAGATGCGGCAGCGAAATTGCATTCGTGTTCTCTAAGTACTGCACCGTGGAGCAGCTTATCTCGCAAGGGATAGATCGTGCAGAAGCATGTGCGCGCAAGTAGATTGTCAGGGATTGGTGAAATTTTATACCGCGTTGCACGGTAAAGAGCGCAGTGGATTACACGCGAGAAGCTGGTGTTTTCCATTTGCATCTTGTGTAATTTTTCTTCGCTAACGAAATGCAAATTGACTGTCGGCTACAAATGTTTATTACGCGGATTAAATCGTACAACGTTTGCGAAAGTTGTGCGAACCGACGTACCACGCGTATTACCGTTTCGTGAAAATATTCCTGAAAATCGTGTATCTCGCTCGACGATTGCGTTTAATCCATCATTGCAGGCTTTCTGCCGATAATTCACGTTCATCTGGAGGGAATCGAGCCATAACTATGATCAATGAGAACCGAATCATACGCCAAACGCACTTCCATTCGCAATCCAAGTTATTATTGCATTCTCGACAACGTTATTACCAACTACGTATGATTGCCTGTGTTAATAGTTATCCGACTATGATAAAGCGTTCTATGACGTAACACGATTTCATCGGTAATCGCGCCTTTCGCTATCGCCATATTCATCGTCGTCAGTTTTTCGATAAAACGTTCATTCTATTTCCGCTGTCGGCGAAATTGCCAAATAAAATTGTTATTTCGACGAAAACTTGCGTCGTTTTGATTTTATCAGCACGTTCGCACGATCTGTTACTTTGCATCGTTTTACATGTTACGGTATTTAGTTTATGAGCAGATTTCGTTCGAACGTAACGTACTGTCTGAAACGAATAGAGCAATTATACTTTGCGTGCCGATGTATCGAGTTTCGCATCAAATTTTACAAAATGAAAATATCCTAGTCTGACCTACATTTGTAAAATAATATTCCTATTGATCTGTACCGAAGCGGAAATTTACAGTTTTCGTATCGATGCTTGATATATCGAACAAGCGTAACTCGTATTCGAGAAACCACAGATTGCGCGATCGATTAAATTAAACATGTGACAAGCGTTTGAAATATATATTTCCATTATCTTTTGGCCGTAGATTGCCATTTTTCTTTTTTTCTTTTTTTCCTTTTTTTCGATAAACCGGAGCAGCGGTAAAAAAAATTTGCATCACAAAGTTGCGGCAATTTTTATTTCGTAGATAGAGAATATTTTTGCAAACGAAAAACTGAATATTTCGTTATGCGCATAAATTTCGCCTGTTCTTTTACATATTTTACGCTGCGCAAATATCCCCGCTCTACTAATTATTCCAGCTCGTATTATTTCCATCCGTCTCTTATCTCGATTTTCCAGAAGTCGTAGAAAGTCTTCATCGTGTAAATATTGATCCTCCACTCATTCCGGAAAATGGACAAACTACCGTCGTTGGTGATCCAACCGAGTTCCGAATATTCCCGTAGTTCTCGACCAACAGACTCGCCTCGGTACCGTATCAACTTCCTTCGTCTATTAAGATCAGCTGGCAAAAATCTTGCAAACACGCAGATGGCAAATATCAATTTCCAAGCCGCTTTCTCCGCAAAGTACATAAACCGCGCCGCTTTTGGCGGCAACGCGCATTCATCGGATATTCGCTTCCGCGAATTTTCCTTTAGACGTTGAAGAAACACCGCGATGGCTACCGCTGTTGGACTTTCAAGCCGCTGTTTGGATTTCAGAGACAGCAAAACGGCTGGGATCGGGTTTCCGTCGGTGGCCCGGTAAAATCAACAGACGCCGCGAAATATCAGAAGCTTCGGGGGATGCGAAAACCGGAGGACGATGTCGATGAGACCGGCCTGGGGGCCCAAGTTGTTTCTCGTGCTGGTGACGACCACGATCGTTATCGGCAATTATCAGCGACATCGCGAGAGGACTCATTTGCGCGAGCAGCTCGTTAACGGCCACAAAGTCACCAGGAACGTCACTCGATTACAAGGTAAGTTTTACTCAAACGTGAAAAATTGCTCGATTCGATAACTCAGTTTCGGACTATTCATATTCCTTCGATTCGTTCATCGAACGTACGTTAAATTTTAGAAATTCCGTCGGCTTCGATTTTCCAAACCTCCATTTTATGTGCACCAGTTGTATCACGAATCCGTGTCTCTACGTAAGAATCTTGAAACTCGAAATCCACGTGTCTTCGATATAGCAGCAGCTTCTAATTCGTTTTTTACTTCTCTTTGTCTTTTAGAAATATCAAGTCCAATTGTCGAGAATATTCGCGTACGATGGCAACTCTCGTCGCGAGCAATCTCGTATAAAACGCGAGTTGGCAATGTAGACGAGGTTTCCGCCAATTCTCTATATTTGGACACGCAGAATTGATATCGTTACGAGCGAGAAAACGTGCGCCGAATACGCGTGTCGAAGCTACCTGGGAAATATTTCGCGAAGAAAACGACGCGTCGAGTAAAAACATTGCGCAAGCATAAAGCCAATCGTTTACAGACTCGTGGTTCTTTCGCAATTTCTTTCGCGGCCTAATTCGGTACAGTTTCTTGTTGAGCGATTTCAGTTTGGAAAAAATTCGGGGCAAACAACCGCAGTTGTAAACCGTGGTGATCGAAGCGGCAGAGGCAAATAAAAGGATCGCTATATAGACGATAAGTTGTTCGTTCATTTAAAGCACTACTAATTTTTCTGCGGTCGTAAGTGGAACGTATGCAAGCCAGCTATACTATTTTGAGTCGTACTTTCGAGACTTTTTTCTAACCGTGCAACAAAAAGCGAGCCACGCAACGGGACTAAAAAAGCACGGCAACGTATGTTTTACGTCTTTCCAAGCATTTTGTTCTTTTACCGTTCTCAATTTACTTCCGACCGTAACAAGAAAAGGCAAACAGAAAACGAAGGCACAATTAAAACACGCCAAGTAAAATTTTGGATAATTTTCCTTTTACAAATCATATTGTTCCTGTACGTAGATTGCTCTTTTCCTCGAACATACGACAGCGTCGTATTCGAGCTATATAGATCGTAGTATCGCAAACTATAACGATTTATTTAAAATGAATGGATTGTACAGATGTCGATTAACCCCTTAACCTACGATTTACGTTCGAGAATTTTCGGCCTTAAAAAGTAAACAAGCTATTATACAGGGTGGTTGGTAACTGGTGGTACAAGCGGAAAGGGGATGGATTCTCCACTGGCACTGACTGTTAATTCGTCTTTCTCCCTTAGCATCCCTTTGTCCCTTCGTCTTAGCTTCACCGCGCACGTGTTCCGCAACCGCTCGTGGCGAGGATCATGTTGGCTTTTCGACGAAACTATTCTATTCTAAACTATCAGTTTTTCTCATGTATGATGCTTCCCACTAGCAACTTTCTATCGAGGGCGGCTAAGACCCTCCCCAGTCCAGCAACCCTCTTATTATTCGATCAGAAGCAACGTCTACTGCCCTCGCTTTTCTAACCAAAATTGTCATCAACAAATCCGATAATCCCGTGCGCTAGACACACCCATCGCTAACTTTCCTCCGCCACAGCATCGTCACTGAACTTCGCTTATTCTTCATCTTTAGAATAGTCAACATCTGTTTACCGGGTTTCTACCCTTATACATACGCATCAGCGTAATTATCTTCTTTACAAAGTTGTTGGAACAAACATTAATTTATACCTGTTAATTCAGTGTAAACTCCACCGAACCACCCCTATTATCGTAACAGAAATAAGGGGATCGATCAGTTCGTGGCGTCGATTATTTAATCGTAAGGGGAATTCACGAGTCCCGTTGACGTGCTTTCTCGCGATCGCGTCTCTCCGCGAACGGTCGAATAAACAATTATAAAATACTTTTCTTCTATCATCTTATAGCTTTAGCAAGTACAGTGAATTTTGCAAAATTCTATCTTCTTCATTACCAAACTAGTTACCGTTGTGCAAGGCTGTTTAATATTTATCGATACCGCCAACTCGTAACCCGCGACTCGTAACGTTTCACGAACGTTTCAACGTTTTTTTTTCTTTTTTTTATTTAGTCGTTTACATTCACAATTTGTCCGATTTGAACATGTTTCAACGCGTTTAACGAAAGAAAAGCTCGATCGAAGGAAAGCTGCACGAAGACGAGTCGTTGTAATAAAAAAAGGAATAGACAGTCGTAAAAGCAATTTCGGGATGTCGAGCGACACGTCGAAGACCGAACAGGAGCGGACATATAGCCAACTTTGATTTCTGGGTACGCGGCTAAAGTATCGAGCTACGATGAAAAACGAGTGGCAACGTCATGGCGCGTCGTTTTCCATGGCGTCGACGCCGTTCTGCGTCCGACGCGTACGTTCCTGATTCACGAGTTTATCAGTGACTTACCTGCGGGAAAATTCGCCGTCAGATTGTTTCGCGTTTCAGCCGCCAGACTGAGCGACAACGATGAAAATACGCTTCAACAAACTTCTTAACCCGCTTGCACCTCCGAGTGTTCGCACGCTCTCTGGGCGTTAGCTTCGTTTCGAAATTTTTGTTACAGACAGAAACGCTTCGGACAAATCCACGTGGAATTTTTATTATTTGCGAAAGTTTCTCGTAAAGGGTTTTCTCCAACTTTCTTCTCAAACAGTCGCTTTTCAGAGAAATTCCGCGCAAAGTGAACCGCCGATACGGAAAACTTCTACTTGCGAGTTAATTTTTCGCGGACAAAATGAAGATGAGAAGTGGGCAGAAGAAGCTCGAGGATTTTAAACGAAACGACGGCTTCAATGGAATATTTGCGTGGGATATTAAACTTCGATGTTCAAAAAATCTTCTTCGGTTAAAATGTCCTATCTAGCGTTGCGAAATCGAAGGAAACCGAAGTTCCGTCGTTTTCTTCTTCGTTTCCATTCTTTTCTTCGTTCGAATATTAAATGAAATATTCAGTCGCTATCTCGTAACAATAACCTTAGCAGCGTTATCGTAACAATATAATCTCGTAATGTTTAAAAGACAGAAAATACGCGGTAGGAAACGTTTTAACATCAAAGTATCTTATAAAACGAACAAAAGACAAATAGAATGTTTCAACTAAGGAGAACAACTTCGATCGTAACACGACAATTTCTCCCTATCTGATTCTATTTCGAAATAAAATTTATTTCAGGAGAGAAGAAATACCAATTGAGGAATCATCGAGATTTACGCGCTATTTAGTTCGATCTCTACCGAGAAACATCCATGTCGCGAATTCGTTCTTCAAACATCGTTACATCGAATTAAAATCGCTTTGCAAGCCATGCGTTGCGAAGAGCGTTTGCAAAGTTACCAGATCTCCTATTATGCGAACATTTTCAAGTAATGGAGAACAAATACGGGGAAAGCCAATGACGAAGAGGAGGCGTTTAAATACGCTTTTGTCGAGAAGCGGATCGCCTCTTTCCTTTTCCAGGGCGAATTATTTTACTCGTTTAATCCCATTTCGTAGCCTCGTTTCCCGCCTCGTCGTTAAAGCATGACGTAACTCGCGAACCAGACTTGCATCCTGACAAACATATTTACGATTTTATTCCTTTATAGCGTTAGAAATCGTACGGTCGATGTCCGTACAGGCTTGGAAGGAAGAAAACGAGAGACAAACGAACGAAGGACAATTTTGTTTCGTTTTAATTATCTGCCGAGTCGAACATTGTCATTCATCGCGTGAAAAAAAACGGCGCTAGCTGTGTCGGCGAAAACTAAGTACATATAATTAACTGTTATTTAACGCCCCGGAATCTCGTTACGAAGTATCGCAAATTAAAAAAGTTTTTCGCGATATTGTGCCTTGCGTATTGTTTTCGTTTAGTTGCGAAGTTAATAAATCCACGACAAATTGAAGCGAAAAATCAGGGGAAAATGTACCGCTTGCAGATGCTACAGGTGCGTCATCGAAAGTCATAAATTCACGTCAGCTTTGCTTAACTGGACAGGTGAAACCAACTATGTATCTATCCACGTCGTCGTAAGTGAAATTCATATTTTCAATCTTATGCCTTCAACAACATATTTCGATAGATATCCTCCGTAATCGTAATTTTTCCAACAATTTTTATAGGCTGGCCAATTATCCGAATTCTTGTTTGGGCGATTGAAATTCTTACGCATCACGCTGTCGTTTACAACGCTCGGATTCGATTAAGTTGAACTATTCAAGCAACGACGCGTCTCTCTTAGTTCGTCATTGTCTAAATCACCGTATAATGAAACATCTTGCGTCTAGTAATTGCTCATAGCGAATCATTGAACCAGATTCAATCTACAAATAATTACATACTGCAGCTGGTCCCCATTGTCGTGATGGAACAAAACAGACGCAAGACAATCCTGTCTCGTTACACAGAGTATTCAGACTTAGTAATAATCGCGTAATATTAGTAATAATTGAAATTATATCGATGTACGAGAGTGGCGGTAATATCCTCAAGAGACACATTCAGATTCAAGAGACACATTCAGATCGATTAAGATCTCAACTTACGATCGTGTGCTTATGAAATTACAGCGCCCCTTTAGGGTTGATCGCAAAGTTCCAGATATCAGGACGTTGGAATTGTACTTCGTATAGATAATTAATTAACACACTTGTTACTACGCGTACTTCGCTTTGGATTATTGCAATTTCATTCAACAGTGCTAAAATATTTGCTTGCAAATATCTTTGATAATGAGTAACGGATATCCACAATCGCAGGTTTATAGAAACAATGGGGTTTTGCTTGGAGCAGTCAATTTTCAAATTTTTCTAAAATGTAACGTTTGAGGACCAAACGGGAGAAACACTTGTTACTACGCGTATTTCGCTTTAGATTATTCCAATTTCATTCAACAGTGCTAAAATATTTGCTTGCAAATACCTTCGACGATGAGTAAGGGATATCCACAATCGCAGGTTTATAGAAACAATGTAGTGTTTGCTTGGAGCAGTCAATTTTCAAATTTTTCTAAAATGCAACGTTTGAGGACCAAATGGGAGAAACACTTGTTTCTACGCGTATTTCGCTTTGGATTATTGCAATTCCATTCAACAGTGCTAAAATATTTGCTTGCAAATACCTTTGATAATGAGTAACGGATATCCACAATCGCAGGTTTATAGAAACAATGGGGTTTTGCTTGGAGCAGTCAATTTTCAAATTTTTCTAAAATGCAATGTTTGAGGACCAAACGGGAGAAACACTTGTTTCTACGCGTATTTCGCTTTGGATTATTGCAATTCCATTCAACAGTGCTAGATTATTTGCTTGCAAATACCTTTGATAATGAGTAACGGATATCCACAATCGCAGGTTTATAGAAACAATGGGGTTTTGCTTGGAGCAGTCAATTTTCAAATTTTTCTAAAATGCAACGTTTGAGGACCAAATGGGAGAAACACTTGTTTCTACGCGTATTTCGCTTTGGATTATTGCAATTCCATTCAACAGTGCTAAAATATTTGCTTGCAAATACCTTTGATAATGAGTAACGGATATCCACAATCGCAGGTTTATAGAAACAATGGGGTTTTGCTTGGAGCAGTCAATTTTCAAATTTTTCTAAAATGCAATGTTTGAGGACCAAACGGGAGAAACACTTGTTTCTACGCGTATTTCGCTTTGGATTATTGCAATTCCATTCAACAGTGCTAGATTATTTGCTTGCAAATACCTTTGATAATGAGTAACGGATATCCACAATCGCAGGTTTATAGAAACAATGGGGTTTTGCTTGGAGCAGTCAATTTTCAAATTTTTCTAAAATGCAACGTTCGAGGACCAAATGGGAGAAACACTTGTTACTACGCGTATTTCGCTTTGGATTATTGCAATTTCATTCAACAGTGCTAAATTATTTGCTTGCAAATAACTTTGATAATGAGTAACGGATATCCACAATCGCAGGTTTATAGAAACAATGGGGTTTTGCTTGGAGCAGTCAATTTTCAAATTTTTCTAAAATGCAACGTTCGAGGACCAAACGGGAGAAAGATACTTTGGGAAATTTCTTTAACAAGATACAATAACATGCTACGATATTTAGCTGTGCCATTGTCGACGTTACATCGAGCAATAGTTGATGTATCGTTTCTTGCGACAATTACCGAGTCTTCGGTTCTTTGAAAAATCTTAATTCGTTTTAATTTCTATTCCGTTATTCGTCGTTCTTGTTTAAATAACTGTTCGAAGATGCACGTTCGTCGAATTTTATACTTTCACGCCTTTCCATAATAATAATACTTGCACCGATTAATGTACCTTCGTTTGTCTACGCTTTCGAGGAAGCTTTTAGTCTTCAGGTTCGTCAGATCGATGGAGTATCTTCACGGATCAGGAAAGTTCATCGGTAGATATTTTACGGTAGAATAACGGGCCGGGCCGCGCAATTAAGTGCGCCACGCCGGAGAATCTACGATTCCGCTTTAATATAATAAACGACGCGTGGGGATAGGAAGTCGAAGAGTAAGGAAGCGAGCACGTTTAATTACCAGCTCCCCGGGAGTTGATCAATGTACGCGGCTAAGCTCAGAAACCGAGTCGAACATGGCGGTGATTCGTCTAGCGGGAAAGTTACAGCCAACTTTCTTGCCGCCCAACTATTCGAACCTACGGCCACCGGAACTTTCGTTTCGCAGCCGCCTTTTACGACATAACTCCATCGACCGACCACTCCGCCACGGTCCATGCTAAATAAACGCGGTTACTATCCTTACCATTGCTGCTGGCTGCTTAATTTTCTATCTCTCCCCTAGTTAGCTCTTCCTTTTTCTCTTCTTTCCTTTTTAAGCTGTAGAACAGAGTACGTAAGGCGAAACAAACAGGTCATCTAAATATCTAAAAATAATCCGGGAAACGGAAATTTTTCACCGTTGCGTGTAATGCTCTTGAAATAGCGCAACTGTCTTGACAAATTTTTTCATACGAGAGAAAAAAATAAAGCAAATGCGCTTACAGTCGGGGACAAAAATAACACATGTAGGTTTTATTTAAATATTATATACTCTTCTGGTTTCTGTGGTGTATGTTGCACTTGGATCCCCTTATCCTTTTCCCCCTCCCTTCTGTTTCTCTCTTTCTTCTATAATTTGATCTGCTGTCATCCTTTCTTGCTCCTCTCTTGCTTCTATCTGCGTCCCTCCTTTTCTCACCTCTTCTAGTCCCTTCTTTCTCTTTCTTGCTCTTTTCCCTTCCTGACCATTCCCCTATTCTCTCTCTCTTTCCTTTATGCACTCCTTTGGTAATTCCTTTTTTGATTCTAGGGCTTTCTCTTCGTACCTCGCTGCTCTTTTTGGTGCTTTTTCTTTCATTTCTATTAATTTGCATTCCTCTATCAGTATATAGTTTGGTGTTGTCATATCTAAGGGCAAACGACAAGGAGGAGGCACAACAAGGAGGCTAAGCACCAAAGTGGCAGTAGTTTTTAGTCGTTAATTGATAATTTATAGTTTCTAATGCTTAGTTTTTAGAAGTGGAATAAGCAAGGTAGTGCAATAGAATAGAGTGGAAAAGAGGGGAGGTAGACGTGTAAGAAGGGAATTGGATGTAAGAGATGTAAAACCGAAAGTTCGTCCAAAGCCGAAAGGCACGGACTAAACAATAATAAACAAATAATAGATACTCTTTTGGTTCAGATTATGTAGCAAATAATTGAGAGAAGTATGTACAGTTTTGTGTAAACGAGCCATATTTAACGAAACTTCGTCGACACTTGTTTCCTCTGTTTGTTGCTTATCTTCGTCTCCGACTGTATCCGTATGTATGTGGGATGGTGTGGCGTCAGGGAAGGACGTGGCGTGAGGAGTGATTGTTTATAAACGTTGTCAAGATACGTTAATGTTGTCAAGGAGTGTTGTGAGCGTTACCAAGGTTTGTTAAGGGAAGAATGAGCGTGGAAAATGCTGTCAGAGTTGAATTTATCGTGGTCGAGAGAAGTTCGTCGTGTTGTTGTGACGTAGAATTAGTGAGAAACGAATACGCGAAACGCGATATTGTATTGGATTTTGTGAGAGTACAACGATATTGTGTTTATCATACTGTTTTTTCTGTTAACTTATAATATAACATTCCTACATGTATGTTCCGTTTCTCGCGACTCACCCTATATACGATCAAGTGGAAAGCTAATTGCCCTATCGTTAGCGTATTTCACTGAGATTCATAAGGTTGGAAAGAACAATATTACAGCAGCTTTTCAAACAAATGATGAGAAAAGTTGAAGAAAATGGCTGGAATTTATTCGGGGCAACTTTGCGGATAAATAATTGAAAAGCGTTGAACGCGTCCGAGTGTCTGCTGGAATTTCCAACGGTGAATTAGTAATTTCGCGTTCATCTTCGAATCATTTGCCTTCTTGTTCACTCGCGTTTCATCATTAAAGGGAATCGAAGCGAGAATAAGAGTTTCACGGTACTTGAAATGGCAAGGGATTTAATTGTACTACATAAGCCTGCCTTTAATTTGCAAAAGTTATTAATCTCGCGGAAATTGACGAGCAGTAACTGCTGCGAAGATCGTTTTCGAGAAATTCGATTTATAACCCAAGTTTCGGACTGTGTTTTAATCGCAGCAGGATCTTAAAGCCATAATCGATAACAAGTATAGCAAGTGTATCCTATAGTAATAATGTTAGAATTTAATCTTGAAATTAAGATTAATAAACTGTGGAAGACACAATGTTTGTATTGAAACAATACTATATGATTTTTATTAAACAAAGTTATAGTAAAATACAAGTAAACGTTATGAATGTTGACAGTTGGCTAGTTATTCTCAGACTGACTAAGTGATCCATGGCCCTTGAAAAGATTTTGAATCCCCACTCTCTATGCAGTAATGAGTGTGACCTATGTGGATGCCTTTGTGG
The DNA here is from genome assembly GCF_040668555.2 of Bombus flavifrons. Taxonomy (NCBI): domain Eukaryota; kingdom Metazoa; phylum Arthropoda; class Insecta; order Hymenoptera; family Apidae; genus Bombus; species Bombus flavifrons. The sequence continues at coordinate 17,616,561 of NC_138444.1, read as the reverse complement.
CGGCACGTGTCACGGAACCTTCCAGCAGCTTCGCGATGCAAAGCGCTATGCCGTCAAAGCGCGACACCGAATGTTCCGTCCATATCCTTATACTTCTTCCGCCGAATTCTCGGAAGAGCATGCACGCGCTAGCAGCCGCGGTACATCTAACGAACGCACGCTAGTGGGGATAGCGCTGGGCAACGAAGGGAAGAATCCGATCGATCGATCACCTCATCTGTACGCGATTAATATCGTTGTATTCCAACAAATAATCGTGTCGTGCGTGTAGATATTTAAAGGCGATACGATCTCTTCAAGTATCGTTGAAGCAAATCGTACGATTTATCGTATCGATGGTGGTCCAGAGCTACTCAGGGATGCTTGCGAAAGAAAAAATATCCCTACAAAGAAGGTTTCATTTTCAGGGCTCTGTGATTATCCTTTCCAGTTTGAGCACCACCATTGGTACCTGACTACCATCAACAACCTCTGTTTTCAGGCAAAAGGGACGAATGCGAGGGAGGGTGAAAATGCCCAAAACGTCTTAAAAGATGCCATCCAGTTAGTTATAAGTATATTCCTCGAGCACTTCTGAAATTGGTGCAGCAGAAAACGCTCGTAGATCGAGTCTATAGAACCAAATCCTAGAAAGGGGAGAGAAACTACGTAGCAAATCCTAGAAAGGGTATCCTGTGTACCAAGGTCGATTTTCCCCAGTTGAACGGAAGAAAATCGTCCCCCCAGTATTATATCTTCCTTACTATATCGTATCGATGATTTTTAAATATCGTTGCGAAGAATCTTATTCTTCTATCATCGGCGATCGAAGGAATTGAAAGATTAAATCTCGTCTTTTCTTTTTGTTCCGATCTCCTAGCGAATAAATCAGGTTGTTTTGCCCAATTTGAAACGACGTTTATGAGAATATTTGCTGGAGAAAAATCATAGCCCAGGTCATTTCGCTCTAAAGAAAGGTCTAAGAGAAGATTATGTTTAGTAATAATCTCGTTTCGGCAGGGATTGGTCCCTTGTTGTTGGACTTCTTTACAACTGGGTGGCAAATAAACTGTGCAGAACGGCGAAAGCTCGCGTGAGATGTGCCGTAAGATCTGTAAGCTACGTCGTGAAAAGTTAGAGATAAGTGGATAGACAGATACGAGGAGACAGAGAAAAAGGAACGACGTTAGGATGGCACCGAGACGAATTGTAAAGACATTTTATGTGGTTCCGCCTTTGCGACCGGCACGCCGAAAGGCAAAGGCTACACGTCCTATACCCTCTGTCACGACTCAACTGGTATTTCCTTCAATCTGGAGCGCAGGATTTTCCTGAAAATTTGTACGTCGTTGCATAGGTCGTATCGGAAACTTTCGTTACGCGAAAAAGTATCTCGACTCAAACTTTTATCGCTACGCGTCAAAGACTTCTTCGTTCCATTAATTCTGTCGATACCGTTAATTCTACTTTTAAAGCACCTCTGCTATTGGCTCTGTTAAAAGGCTTACAGAAGCTTCAAATTTTCGTAATTCACGGCAGACTAGGTTCCGTATCGTTAGCGAGTATTTAAGGAATGCTGAAATAATTAATTAACCCTACACTTTTCTATATTCGTCGATCACAACAATTAGCGTTCCATTATTTATTACAGACCGCTGTTAATGCGAATTTAACGTTACGAAATACAATGTAGAAAGCGCGTATATGTAAATTTTATTAATATACACGTTTATCAGTTTATATTGTGTGCGTGAAACGTTTCGTAGCGAAATAAATTCCCCAGAATATTACAATGCTGCTTCAATCCCACTTCTCGTGTTTATTACGGGTTGAAGTGCACTTGAAAATATTAAAAAGTTACGCTCGTAAAAGGGAATTATATTTACAGCGTGAAGAATAATTACGCTTAAAAAATCAAGTCACGTTAAACTAGCGATTGTATCTTCTTCGTAACGATATTATCGTGGTATAACGTCTATCAGGTCGTCCAAAAAGTTCCTTTCGTTTTAGACGGAAATGGATGAACAACATTTTAGTTTTATATTTGTCGGAGATGTAGGGACAACGGACCTTTCTTTTGGAATTTTTGGAGGATTCCCAAAACTTTGGTCTAAACTATTCATTATAGCTGTACTTAAACAATAGAACTAAGAAGTAGTAGTTGCGATACGATTTGATTACGTTTGCCCGAGATTCGTGACAGTGAGCTTGGGCTCTAGGTGACACGACTGGTCGCCGAACGTAGCCACGGTCAAAGGATGAACGTTTTACTTAACAGTAGAAGTACCAATATCGAGGGACACACGCTGTATTAACAAACAAGCCCCGAGGCAGGAGCTGTGACGGCTTCACGCGGGTCTGCCTAGTAACGGTGCCTGGAATTTTCTTGATAACCCCGATCAATACGCAACTGACAAGTGTGATCGTATCAGTCTTTTATTCTTATGATCACCTTGGAGAGTTTACACACAACGTCTTGTCAGAGAGTCTGAAAGATACCGTGTGTCACAGCTAACGTCACTTTGAGTTACAAAACATATTCAATTGTACAAAGAGTTATCCGTGGATTCGTTTGAACCTAAGAACATTGTCTTTTCTTAAGAGTGTCTAATAAACACGTTAAATCGTTAAACCCTGTTAAATCAACACTTGTACACATAATTGTAAATATAAACCTCATTGAACAACTACGATGGCTTGTCATAATGAAGGTACGCAACGCGCCCCTAAAACTAGCGCCAACCCGATAAACCCGACATATTATTTTATCTAATTACGTACGATCCATTTTGTTCTATCAAGATCAAAATCACAACGTTCGATAGATCAGCTTTCGTTTTTGTTAGAATTTAATCTTAAAGTTAAGATAAATAATCTGTGGAAGACACAATGTTTGTGTTGAAATAATATTAGGTGATATTTATTAAACAGAATTACAGAACCAAATGTATTTAAAATATAAGTGAGTGATATGGTATAATTAACAAAGTGTACAGGTAAAGAATTTATGAATTGTTGACAGTTGGCCAGTTACTCTCAGACTGACTGTACGTAGTGAACCATGGTCCCTTAAAAGATTTTGAATCCCACTTTCTATACAGTAGTGAGCATGACCTGTGTAAGTGTCCTGTTCAAATGTCTGTGTAGGTGTCTGAGACTATTTGTGTCTATGTGTGTAATATCGTTGTAGTCCAAGAATTTTTGCACAAAGATGCGTCGTTGTAAAAAACGTGTCTGTAAAAGAAAGACACTTTTCGGACAACCTAATATAATGAGTCATATACTGGGTGGAACTAATGATAGGAGAAACTAATGGTATGAGAAAACAAGTATACTTGAAAGCTAGAGCGTGCTTTAATAGTTGTCGGTAGCAGATAGTATCGGGATAAACGGCGGAGAAGTTAATTGCCGTATAGAACGAGGGTTTAATACGAGAAACTTCCGAGCGGAAAAGTTCTCTCTGAATGAACAATTCAGCAACCATTTTTCTCCCGACGTGGAATTCCATCGCAGACGCTGCCTTGATGCTGGTTTCGTAGAAAAAACGAGGAAAAAGAAATGTACGACACGGTAAGAACAAGCGATCAAACGCGAAACGAAATGTACCGAGTGTTTCCCGCGATCGAGCCATGCCATAGACGTTCGAACGTCGAGAAAAAGTTTCGCCAAGCAAAATTGAATAGTTTCGAGTGGTGCGTCACAAGTCGCGCACGCTTTTTCCCAAAGTGCAGAAGTCTGAATAACTTTTCAGTGTTGTTCTCAGCTTTCACGCGCAATTATCATAGGAAGAAAAATACGCGTCGGTTAGTCCAGTAATTTAAAAAATGCAAGTAATCTTGGATTCTTCGAAACGCATCCAATGCCGAGATACGAGATACGATGCATCGTACGAGACAATTTCGTTTAATCCACTGCAATTTTCATCTATTCTTGTAATCTTTTCATCTATCTATTTGTAATCTTGGCTCAGCCATATTAAGGGGGGGCTAAGGTTAATTCGTACAAAATAAGGCATATTTTTGTGAATTATTTGCGACGACACAGTTAAAATCTCTTTATTAAAACCAATAGTACATTAAAGTATGACATTCGAAGAATATCGTATAAAATTTTCACGGGGAAATATTAAAAAATACGGCAATGGCAGCAATTATTCGGACGTGTCTCGGAAAAAAGGTAGAATTGCGGTGCCCCTGATAACTTGGTGCTGGATCATCAGAAATCAAAAAATCAAAGTTCATTCGTTAGGTAACAGTTTTCCCCAGGTAACGCTGGGAGGGTTTTTCGAAATTTCAATTTTTCATTTTTTGGAACACTTTGAAGGGAAAATTAGCCGACTTTGCGAAAATTTGCGGCTAATTTCCCCTTCAAAGTGTTCGAAAAAAGTGAAAAATTGAAATTTCGAAAAACCCTCCCAGCGTTGCCTGGGGAAAACTGTTACCTAACGAATGAACTTTGATTTTTTGATTTCAGATTATCCAGCACCAAGTTATGAGCAATTCTACTTTTTTCCGAGACACGTCCGAATAATTGCTGCCATTGCCGTATTTTTTAATATTTCTCCGTGAAAATTTTATACGATATTCTTCGAATGTCATACTTTAATGTACTATTGGTTTTAATAAAGAGATTTTAACTGTGTCGTCGCAAATAATTCACAAAAACATGCCTTATTTTGTACGAATTAACCATAGCCCCCCCTTAACAGCAGCCTGATTTATCGATTTTATCAACAATTCATCAACTCTTCCGCGTGAGTTGAAAGGAGATCGACTTGAAACATACGTCGTTAAATAATTGGAAGTGTGACGATATTGTTAAAGAGGATAAACGTGCCTCGTCTGGTTTTTCGGTGGTGGAACGAGTTGCTGTCGAAATCTCGTTGAAATTAATCGTCGCGTGGAACGACGCAGGACAATCGTGGTCAGATACGACGAGCGGAAACGTTTGCCACGATGAATAATTCTGAAATCGTGGCCATCTGAATACGAGCATCATCGCCCTTATTCAACAGTTAATCACTTTGCTTTCGCGAGCGTTACGTGTTAACGCGACCAGGATGGAATTTCAACGAATGAGAATGAAAGCTGATTAAGCCTGGTCCGCTTAGCGAAAGTAAATTGTATCGTTTAACGAGTTTCGTTCCACGGGCTTTCCGCTAATCGGTCGAGATTTCTCCACGCCATCGTTTTACTTTACATTCGCGATCTCAAGATTTTACACGTGTTTCTCGATGAACATGCACCAATCTACGTTACTCTTATCATCCGGCGCTTTATCGCAATAATTTGTGCCGCGGTTGCTCAAACTTTGTAGTCGATGGTTAAGGGGGTGTCCTGAATTAAAATGTTCTAAAACAGCGTTTTCTTGCGATTTTTTTTTTTAGAAGGGAAAGACTGAAAAAAAGGCAGAAAATAGCGTGACATTAAAAATTTTGGCGGGTTTAAAGAAAAATGTGTTTTATGAAAAGAAAAAATAAACTTTAAGGTGCTATAACAATTACTTAAATAAACTTTTTGACGAACTTTTTTGGTTCATCGAGAAGAAAAATATACAATAATTTAATCCTTTTTTGGCTTTTTATTTCGGTCAAGAATTACGAGATGAATCTTTCACGCCGATTGAAAACTGCAGCCCATGAAATAGCCTTAGAAATCTGTTATAATTTCGTTTTTTACTTTAAAAAGAATTTGTTTGTATTCGTTAAATATATATAAAACCATAGCTCAAAATTTAATAACTTCATTTCTTTCTTTCTCTTCTAAAAAAAAAAATCCTTGTTGAGAATTGTGAATCTTTGGAGCCGAGATAATGTTATAGGAACACTAAATCTACACTAACGATTCATATTAAAATAGTAATATATTTATTTCATGCACGATTCCTTATATATTCATCGATACGTACTTGCACGCGTCTCAGCACTGTCTTCCATACCCGACTCTTAACCGACTCTTAACCGACTGACTAGTTTACAATCATCTGTTTTTCGGGACGCCGTGCACACACATACCTCCACACACCGATACTCACATACAAGCATTTCTACTACGCATTCAACCCAGTCCAGCACAGAAAATTATACATATCTCAATAATGACAAAAAGACGCTGTTTTAGAAAGTTCTAATTCAGGACACCCCCTTAACACGTTTATTACCACGCAAATTCTACGTGTACACGTGCGTTGTTCTAGGAGCGTCAGTTAATAGATCGAAATATACGACACTGTTTGTTTATCGCAAAATATTATGTCGTATTTGCGCACTTTTGTCAGTCAATGTGGCGTAAATCATTCGCATTGTTGAAAATTTCAGCCCATGAAATTTATTTCGTTTTGATCGTTCTGCGAAATTTAATAACGTAGTTCACCGACGAGTACCGTGCCACTCAACTTGTTAATATCGAGAGAATATTGTACAATGAATTCGTTATATTATTCCAATTGAGCGTATAAACGATGAAACTTTAAAAATATGTAAAATATCGAAAATATTCGCGTCGATGTTTAACATCGTCTGTACAACGTACGTACGCAGCATAAATTCTGATATTGAAAACTGAACTCTCGACTGGCTATTTTCCATCGTAACGGTCAAGACACGTTTCATCGCCCCTTTCGTTCGTCGACTGCTCTTTCGACGATAACAACGAACGGCGAGCAGCGATTCATCGGTTAAGCAGATCCACGGCGTATAACGATGAAACGCGCCAACCACGTTGCGCTAACGAGAAATAGATTTTGCGAAGAACACAGAAAACGTCGTCTGGTTAACGATCGTCATCGAAATAACGGCGGATTAAAGGGAAAGCGAAATTATTCGCAGATCGTTCGATAACCGCGATTGAATGACGTTGAACCCCCTGTCACTCCGTTTCAGGGGGCACTGGAAGAGATATTTCGAAAAGAAGGATGCCACGATGGCTAAATTTTAATTGCAGATCTCTCGATGTCGACCAACCTCCTCGACGAGTGATTCCAATTAATTCGGTATTGACCGGCCGTGAAACGAAGAAAGAAAATCACGTTGCGCTTTGATCCGTTTCTCCGTCGATTAGATCGTCGGTAGGAACGCGACCGACGTTCGCAATTAACCGAGCGGACGTAATTAAATTCACGATGATGAAGGAAAGGAACGACAGATTTTCGTTGATACGGTTAAAAGCCGCGTTAAATTCCGTTAAATAGATCGAAAGGTACATATCGGATCAAGTTTGTAAAATTAATCGCTGTTTGTTCAAATACACAGCTATGGAGAACAAAGGTAGTTCGCGGTTAACACGGTAGAATAATTGAGAAAGCGTTGAATACTCTCGTTTGGGTTTGTCTTTCGTTCGTAACTGAGCTTAATGAAATCGAAAAATTAAGTTCCCGTGATATTTGGAGAAGCTGATATTAAATTTATTGCATCAGTTTTATTAATATCGAGAAACGATGATTATAATTAATTATAAAACGACAATTAGCGGTTAAGAGAGGAACGAAAGAGAGTTTCGACACGGAAAGGAAATGAAATTCAACGATGCGATGTTAAAAGGTGTAATTTCTCTGTTTCGAGGAATTTTTGCCCAAAACGATTCTTACTTCGAGATAACTTTCATTCCTCGCTCGTCGAAAATCGGTCTGGAAGAAAGCTTTTCTCAAATCTACTAAGTGTAAAATAATTTACCGGCTTGACCCAAATTTCCCTCTTTTCTCTATGGCGGAAAGTAGGCCGCGGACAGAAAGGAAAATTATACGACATCGTGTACTTCAAGTTTTTTTGTTGCTACTCCCCGGATCTGTATAATAAAGCGAAGAAAAAGAACATGGCATTTCAAAAGTTCCTTACGTTATCGACGTAATATCGATCGCGAATAAGCCTCTTATAATACGAACAGATCTTCATTTTACGATATATAATTTCTTTAAAATTATTACGAATTTTTTACAAAGAATCAACACACACAATGTATATTTCTTTCGTAGAAATACATTTAACGCGTACGAGGACCAAAGGTGAAGAACACGATAAGACACGTGTCTCGTATTATATAAAAAACAATTTTAAAATTCAGTATGTCGTCAAACAACATCGCGTGAAGATTATGTTTCGAAAATGGGAATATTTTGAAAAACCAACCTATCGTATCTTCCCCTTTATATCGAAACGATGTTTAACACTTTGACTGCCACGACTAGCCACGGTTGTCACTGGTGACCAGAGCGCTTCAACTTGTTACAATTGTGAAAATCGTATGAAAGTTGACAGTTAGGGCATTTTGAATATAACCGATAAATAGAAGATACTTTGAAAGAAAAAGTGCCTCATCGAACGATTAAACATTTTTATTAGAACATCGATAAAAAAAAAATAAGAACAAATTTTGCATCTAAAGGTGCACTGTGTTAAAACACTTGAAACGTAAATGTGGCTCGTCGATACAATGTGGACGATAGGTGGTCACCTTTTTGGTCCGATTCTTAGCAATTTTTCACCCCAACTGTTTAACATTTTTTTTATACCACTCTCTGCGAAATTTTCCTGCCAGATACGCTTGCCCTTCTTTCTTCCGCGTTTCGCGTCGCGATCTTTGTCGAATAAGTATATTTCACGGCTCTGGTGAATGGCACCGTGTAAGGTACATAGCGAGTGCCATTCTAAAATCCGATACCTCGATTTTTGTTTTTGTCGCTCGTTTATGGAGTATCGTCGCGTTTGAAAATGATGTATTTAACGATAACTCTAAAGCTAATTTTATGTACCACTCGAGGGTTCTTCTATGTGGTGTAGAATACGCTATCGTTCGATCTGATAAATCTACGGCACATGTTCCTCTGCTGTGATCTACCACTACCATCGGTTTATCGCAGACATAATTTTTTTACCTCTACCATTTCAGCCGAATGTTTCGTCGAAATCATAAAAATAATCCTAATACTGTTTACTAATATCTTCTACGCGTTTCAACTGTATATTCCGCACGTTTTGCATACGACGAAATATCGAGTGCGAATGGATCGTTGAAATAAACGAAGCCTCGTTACGATATGTCGCTGTCGACTGTTACCAAGGCGCCACGATGGTCAGCCGTGACCACCAATGAGATAAACGGTCCATTGAGGACGAACGTTGTCTTACATCGTCAATTTATTATTATTTTGCCATTATATGATTCGAATAATAAAAATACTCCGGTGGCGTCCTCGGCGAAACGTGTGATTTCGGCGTGACAGTCAAAGTGTTAACACGTATCTACAACGATCAAATATTTATCAAATCGTCGGCGAGGTATCTATCGTTTTGTATCCTTTGTTTCGTTTATCATCGATGACGTGAGGAGGACGAGCCTATTTCTTTACGAAAGACGATAAACGTTAACGCGTCGACGCGATAGGTCGAAGCATATCGCATAACGTTCAAGTTTATACTTTTTCGACCATGTCGTCTAAATAGTTTCTTTTTTGATTTGGAAGAATTTTACGATCAATTCAATCAATCAATGAGAATTACAATCAATTTACAATTACAATTAACGAGAATTATAAGTAAATTTTCCTTAAGATAAACGGTCCATTGGCGAAGAACGTTGTCTTACATCGTCAATTTATTATTATCTTGCCATTATATGCTCCGAATAATAAAAATACACCGGTGGTGTCTTCGGCGAAACGTGTGATTTCGGCGTGGCAGTCAAAGTGTTAAGAAATATGTTCTATGAATATTTCCAGCAACGAATTCCTGACGTGTATTACCATCGTTCTTAACAGAATTCAGCAACGGAGTATATAACAAATAAAGTTTGACTTTGAATCTCGAAGATGCTTAAAAATATCGATTTAGCGGAATTTCTAATTCTTTAACCGACCGTTAAATTCGCGTACTAGATCCTCGTGAAACTTGCGACGCACTGCTGGTTACACGTTCACCCGGTAATAGAAACAAAATTCGTTCGAACGAAACTAAAACTCGGTTAGAGCTGGGCTTTCGGCGTTCGCTACTTATCCTTCCACAGGTGGATCACAGAGACGAAACATAGATCAACTGCAACGGTAGTAACGAGCAGTGTGGCAAATGAAATTGTAACGTTAGGTCAGGACTGGATGGTGTGGACGAGTCGCGTGCTGCGAGCCGCGCCGCACCGTCACCTGCGCCCACGCATGTATGCAAATCGCGTGCATGAGACCGTTCGCTCGACTACAGAGTGCCACTCGACCGTCAGAAATATATCGGCGCTGGCACGCCACTTTCCACGCCAGAATTTATCCGAACGATGCGTGCAGATACGCGTGATTTGTCGCCTCATCGAGCGGAAGTTGTTGAAGCGGTTAACCAAGCGAAATTCCGCCACGATATCTGCCGAATTGCCCACACCTCTACGTTTATCGTCAAAATCGTCGAAGTATTTTAATCGTTTTCCCTTTGACGGTTCACATTTTTGTAATTCTTCCTTCTTCGTTTAATCGTTTCTCTTTTATTTACCACATATTCCTTGAGCAAAATTTATTCTATCGGCTCATGAACATACGTATATACAGCGAGGAATAAAAATATCGACCAAATCCAGATTGCCCTGTAAAATCCTGTATAAATCTATCAAACGTATTATTTACTCTTTTGTTCGATTCGTATGGAGTTTTTATGTCGAATATTTACAACGACTGACATTGATCGATTTCGCTTACCAGAGTAAATATTAAAAGTGCTATTCGCAACTATATCGTCGATATTGTATTTAACAAGGAAATACTATTTAACTGGAAATTTAAATTTCACCATTTAACGCTAGAAATATCACACCAGTGAAAATGACTGGTTTTATAATTTTATAAATGTGTCAACCTTTGTATAGAGATGATGGTCCCAGATGGATTAATAATACCAAAAATGTACCACGTAACGTGGAATTGCTTCTGTAAGAATGTAATAAATCAGTAAATATACAAATATTCTATTATTGCGTATTTTTTAAAGACCAGTCATCTTGACTTCGTGTTAACTATTGGTAGCTCTAATGTTAAACAACTACTTATAGTTTCTCCAATCTACCGACTGTGTCCCTGAATCTGTAGCAACCGTAGAAAACCGTAAAAATTTTGGTGAATCTCGAAATTTCGTTAAGCGCGTAACCTCGCTAAGTTGTTGGAAAGAAACAGTAACGAAACCGGGCGTTGAAGCCTGCGACAAAGCAAAAATTCCATCCGAAGGCCGCAGAAAGTGGCTCTTCGTCGATATTCTTTTTTTATGGAAAGCCGTTAAAAGCCATCCTCGTCTACCTATTTATGCACGCGTTCCAGAATTACGGGCGTTCGCGCTTGCAGCCATTTACGAGCGCATTCCCCAGCGGCCGAGGGATTCAATCCTTTGACAACGTTCGATAATAATTCAAGCGCGGCATAATGCCTCTCGTACATGCATCAGACCGGACAACTTGGAGACTTTTTCGGGTCAATCCATCCCACCGACGTCCGGTTTCATAGTCTACGTGGGAAATTCGGTAATCGATCGGCTGCGAACCAAACGACTGGCTACCGCGGCTCCGAATCAACTTCGATGCAACCGGTCGTTGTATGGTTTAATCTTGTAAATTACCGATCGTTGGTTAGATTCGACCCGAACAGCAGTATTAGCCACAATTTCCGACTGCGACTTCGACAAATGAAATTCTTCGATCGATACCATTGCTCGTCGTCGTTACTAGTATATCGAGTATTATAACGCGGTTTCCGGTTTGATCGGTAGATCGGTGAAATTTTTCATGCGCGTTAATGGATACGATAACGAGAGCGGATCGCTCGTTAGTGGTAACAATTGGCGCGTTTAATTGCTTGACGTTTGATAATACAGTGCGATCCAACGACGTTGTTGTATTATGAGTAAACAAGCAAAGTGAAAGAGCTCGGACTACGGTGAGTTTGAGCGGTTCGACGGATAATCTGCAAACTTGATATCCACCTGTATCGTGCGCGATCTTCCTATATTTACCCATCGCTAGCTATACATTTTTCCCACCTGTCTGGCAATTGGTGGATGCCACGCCAAAAAAACTGTCGCTCTTTCGAGGCAAACCAGTCATCGAGCCATTTTCGTACATTTTCGTAAGAAACGAAGTGCTGGTCAGAAAGTGCGTGTCCCATCGATGCAAATAAATAGTAATCGGACGGAGCCAAGTCTGGCGAGTAAGCCGCGTGCGAAAGTATTTCCCAGCCGAACGCTTCGATCGTTTCCTTGACCGGTTTTGCTGTATGCGATGGTGCATTATCACGAAGCAAAATTACTTTGTGTTGCCTTTTTTGATATTCTGGTCGTTTTTCACGCAAAGCTCGATTCAAATCGATCATTTGTCGTCGGTAGCGATCGGTATTAACGGTTTCGCCAGGTTTTAACAGCTCGGTGGTCTTTTTCGGTGGTCTTCCACGTTCTTCGTTCCTCGCGTCAAAATTGCCACTTCTGAATTTTTTAAACCACTCAAAGCACTGTGATTTGCCAAGAGCATGCTCACCGTAAGCTTCGACAAGCATTCGATGCGATTCTGCAGCAGTTTTCTTCAAATGGTAACAGAAAATCAATGCTGTCCGCAAATCGTAGTTTCCAGGCACAAAATTTGACATGTTCAACGCTATTACAAACTATGCTGTTGTATGAAACTTGTATTGTTCCGAGTCGAAAATGTTTGTGAGATGTCAACAAAGACTTTTGGCATCAATGACGCAGTTTAGTGATAACTACATTATCAGCTAGGGCCATCTATAGGCAAATTCCGGTTTCATACTTACAGACCTGATATTCCGCGCGATTTGACTTAAGACCCGACAAATACTTTAATTATTATTAAAACGAGATAGGATAATTACATTTATTCAACAATTTACCATCGTATACATAGTAATCGTATACGTCGTAAAATACGAAAATTGCATGCAACGGCCATTTACGCGTAACGTACGTCCGAGATCTGCAACTATCGAGAGATACGTACGTTCTATCGAAGAATTCTTTCACTGGCGCGAATCCGTGGAAAGAAATTTTCGCGTAATAGAAACGATACGAGCGCAATTTAATCGTTGTACGTACACAGTGTGGCTGACATTACGGTGGCCTGTTTATTGCTAGCCAGGCAACTATCTACCTCTAAATCCTCATGAAAGTCCAATTTCGACCCGCGTTGAAGGGATTTCTTCAAAGCGCCACTTACACACTAATGCGATGTAATTTCGCGGCGGAGCTGCGGAAAAATAACTGTACCGATACACTACATTACGCTAAACACGTAAAACGAAAGACGTGTAATTTCGGCCAGAGCTCTTGCATCAAACCGTAATAACACGTCGACGTGAAACGAAAAATTTATCCAATAAGCTGATCGTTTTACTCGAAAGAACGAGAACAGGAGCTTAGACGTTTGGAAAATTTCATGTTACGCGGCATAGCAAATTAATTCAACGCTCTTTCGAGTTTTATAAGATATCAAATTCACTTGTAACTTTTAAGAGAAATTTTTCAGGTTCTACGAACATAGATACCTGAAATACGACGATAATTAATAACATTACCGCAAAGTACGTCTCTATCAATGATATTTCCAACTTTAATTAGCATTACGTTCTTCGATATTCTTCGTTCGTTGTCCTCTTCCCTTAACCAATTGCTTTTCCCTTGTTATTTCAAGCTTCCTCTTAAAAAGCAGAGTATTCTGCAAAAGAAGGGATATACTCTTTACGATCGAAGTACCCGGGTAGCTTGGGATTAATTTAATGGATTTAAAGTCCGTTGCAACTAGATGAAACAGTGAAGATTCTAAAAAAAGATACAATACGCTTGTTTCGTGATAATGACGTTACATTTTTAAATATTTTTCCTATTACTAGCGCGATTATCGAATTCGAACGTAGTCTCGATAGGTCGTCGACGTAATTACGAGCGCGGAATTATCCCAATTTGTACAAGTTAATAAAGCAAAGAACTCGCGATTATTCTAAATAGCGTCATTATGCGAAGCATCGGAGCAGATGCTCCGCTCGTTAGTTCAATCAATGAAAGACACTTGCTCGAATAGAAGTTTTCAAGTAGTTCCATCATAGCGAACACGTCGGCCGAGCAGATCACGGCCACGAAGTGCAAATCGATTTGAAGGAAATCGGCTTTCGAATCTGCACAGCCTTGTAAGGAGTTATACGTTTAGGGAAAAGTTGGCGAACGATGGGAGAAAATGTCGTAACCCCGAAAGAAATCTAAAAGCTCTCCGAACGTCTGTGGCTCTAGGTTCGTGGCTTTCAGGGATTAATGTCACCTTTCATCGGTGTTGATAGTGATTGATAATTCAGAGCTGGTACCCGGCCAAAAAGCCGATACATTCGAAATTTTTCATCGTATTACGAACAATTCGGCGTACGTAAAGTGCATAACTTCGATAGACTTTGCGCCAGTCGTTTAACGCTTAAAATATGTCTAACTTTTGGCACAATTAATGGAAGCTTTTTACCGACTGGCGATATTTTAATTTGTGGCGTTTAGTCAATCAGTTTCGCGAAAACTCGTAATTCAGTCTTTTCTATTGTCATCTGCAGATATATGCGTGCATACCGTAATTCACGCTTCGATAAAAGGGAATTTAAAAGGGAATTCATCAAAAAGGAGCCTATAAATCACGATACGATAGATTCGTGCTCTTATTTATGGGTAATTATTTGCGAGCGACGTACGCGTCAAAATGATTTGTGTGTGTCCTTTTTTTGCGAATATTGCTTTATGAAACAGATAAATTAAATATATCATATTTTCGACACAGTATCTGTGTATTCCGTTACTTTTTGCTTGAATAACGATATTAATTTTTCGCAACGACTCCCTTGCATCCATAAGATATCGTTTACCTCGAAAGAATCATTAATTCTTCGTTATAATCTTCCTTTTTTTTTTTTTTAGATATTTATCCATTTGCTAATAATTCTTCTTTCTCAAAAGATTGCGAACCCTTTCACGATTACCCTACAAACCAAACCGTACGCGATAAGGACTCAAGTGCACGCTACATTTTCTACAGAGAATGAAAGGAATAAGAAATTCAACGAAATTCAAGGAAAATTGAACACCATAATGCTGAATGAGCGAGCTTACCGGGTGTACAAGGACGATGATAAAAGTCGATTAAAATTCGAGATTTTTCCATGTGCACGATATACGAGACGGAGATATTTTTTCTGGCGTAGCCAGTGGAAAGAGACGTACTTTTGCGTCGAGAGCACCCCAGGACACAATGGTCATTGTCGCTGCCACAACTTGCCGCTGGCTATAGCATCGTAGACTCTTTAGATTGTAAAGTGTCCGTGCAACGTTGCTTCACCATAGCGAATAACGTCGGATAATACGCACATAGCTTCGCGAATCGCCGTCTTACGATTTTCAGCTCGCTGGAAGTTCTTCGTCCATTCTTATCTCGTCTATTCTATTGACGAACCAATTTTTACGTCAACATGGTCGATACTTAGCTTAAAATGTCGTTATGATTTAAAGAGGTCCGCTTAAACGTGGTATCTCGATCTTCACGAGTATTTAAGACGTAAGAAAAGAAATATCGTTTAAAAAAGACGAATATTCTTTCTCTCGCTTCGCGAACTTGCCGTAAGTTTCGTATTAAAATAAAAAACGAATTCATCGTGCAATTTTCGCTATTTCGCGGTCCTCCGAAAGTATTATAACGTCTAGAAGTGTCTAAAAGTGTCTAAAAACGGAAACTGGCGCAAGAAGCAAAGTATCCAAAGCTATTAAGTATTTTTAGAAGCGAGAAGTTGCTAGCGATCTCTCGGTTGAGCGAACTTTCTCTCGAGTCAAAAATTGTACGGTAAACTTTGTAAGATCTGTTTCTTCCTACGTTATGTAACGATTCTACGTAGCATATGATAAATATTACACGATTAATGACAAATGCAAGCAATTTAGCTTCGTTCAAGTCGAAGATCGATGATCCTCCGGGAGAAAAAAGGACGTCGACAAACTGCTGTTCCTCGAGTAATTGCCGTTTTGCATTCGCGCGGCCATTCTAACGCGATTTCACAGCTCTTGATGAAAGTATTATTTCCTCAGGCGCTCGTTAATGCATCACGCTTCCGAAACAATTTCGCGCGTCTGGAAATTGACGGTAGACGGAAGCGCTCCGCGCCGCGCAAATGAACAGTGGATAATGTCAGTCGTTGGTCAGACACCGACGTACATTAGCTTATTGCACTTTCCTACTAAATCAAGCGCGATAACGATCGCTGTGCATACACTTTGTCGCGAACGTTCTACGAGGTTCGGACTACTTCTCTCGATAAATGTCCTTTCGCCGATTGTCTCCAGCGAAATAATATTTGCCTTTCCACTGGCTGTAAAATCCTGTCAAGCGTTATAATCATTGCCATTTGAATCTTCTTAATAAATATACCGTTATACGCGAGTAGACTACAAACATTGTTGCGAATTGTCGACTAAAGAGCAACCGGTCAGGTCAAACCGATCGGTCGATATCGCGTACCTCGAGTGACATAACGCTCAAGATGCAGGAGATTAAATAGATCGAGTGTTAGATCAATCTAGAACTATATTTACACTTGTTGTATGAAAGTAACGTGTGATGTTATGAACACGGCGGTGGTAAGATCTTGTTGAGAGTGAAGTATTTCACCCGCGCGGTACGATGTCTGATCACGAACTATCCGCTTACGTTGCTGATTCTCCCTACCAGCTACTGAGTTTCGTCCGTCCATCGTGTCTTTCCGACTGGTCCTTTCCCGGAGTTTTTTTACCTGACCTCGGAGACATTAGTGCAGTATCGTAAATTATTATAATTTATTTACAATGGTTGTTTAACGTGAACTAATCACAAAACGTGCTATAATTTAGACAACTCAATGGTTAATTTGCAACTCTCGTCACCACGGATCCAACGCTCTCTCTCTCTCTCTCACGCGGACCACACTCTCTCGACAACGCAACTCGCACTCTCTGACTTCTCCACTGACACTGACTGTTAATTCGTCTTTCTCCCTTAGCATCCCTTTGTCTTTTCTTAGGCTCGCCATTGGCCCATTGAAGGACCGACGACACATTGATGGGCCTGACGGCTCTCTCGCCACATTGTTTATGGTTCACCCGATATCTCTTAGGCCTTTCATCCACGATACTACATTAGGTTTACAGCTCGGAGAGGACACGTAATTCGGAATTTCCTAAAGAAGGGAATGAGCCTGTCCGTGCCATAGACGGACGGCAGCTCAAAATTCCGAACAAACAGACTATACAACAACGTTACGATAAACAGCGAATTATCGACAGAGAGGTTTTATGTTGAAGAGAAAATTAGATAGTAAAACTCTAAACATAATCTGCCTCGTATTCACTTCGCCAAACATATTACGCGTAATAGCAAATTGCTGTTTGCATTCTTCTGTCTTCCAGTCCTCGTACGAAAGTCTGTACAAGCTCAACGATATCCGTTAGATCCGCGTTTCTCACCAACAGGATACTTTTGATCAGACGCTGGTAGAAGCAGAATACAAGCGTATCGCTGGTAAGACATACGATGCTCGTGAACAATGGTATCCGAAACGATGCACATGGACACAGAGAAACCGGAATGCAGACACCGCAGTTTCATCGATTCGTAGGTTCGACTGTGCAAAATACGATCGCCAACGACTATATATGCAGCGAGTTGTTGATTCGCAACGGTAGAAACAGAACAAACAGCGCGAGAGCGTGGACAGTGAAACCGTGAGGTCGTACTATCTGGTCGCAACGAGCACAGGGATAACTAACAGGTAGACAAAACATTCGTCGGATAGTGGAGCACTGTATCAATCCACGTCAAGCCACCACCGTTTTCCATATCTCTCTGGCGATGGATTAAAGTATTAAAGTACAGTTTGTAGGTTTTAACGTGATCGACGTTTGCTTCTGTTTTCGTTGGAAATTTACATACCGAGCGTGACGATGTTCCGTATTGCCAGACAAACGATTAAATGTTGCTTGAACCGTGATTAAGCATTGTCTTGCACCGAGTATTGTACCTGATAGCATCGTGAACACCGATGGATTTATTACAGATCTCGTTTGTTAGCGACAGCAATTTATCTCGCGTTCAATATTAAAACTGGAAAATTATGAAATTAATCGTAATCGAATGCTCGCTGCTGCCTTTCGAACGCTTCAAAGCGGAAATTACTTTCGTTATTAGAATTTCGGGAATAGAACTCGATATCGAAGACGATTAAGAAGAGAATCGCGGTACTGAACGATCTACTAATTTGCGATAATTAATATCAAAAGGTGTCTTGTAAAGTAGGGACTTGCTGGGAGAACGAAATCTCGTGAGATTTAATATCGTACACCGGCTAGAGGATTACAGAGAGGATTACGTGGAAAGTTTCATCGTTACTGAGAGACATGTCGCCTTGCCAGAGAATTAGTCCAGTGTTGCCTGACTATACAAACCCCCTTTTCCCCTATACTAAATCTCATTATCCAAAAATGATGGCCAGGATACGTTACGAGTGTATCATTTACGATATTTCGATATTCAAACGTCGGATTGAACAGCAGACAACAATGTTCTACGACGTAACGTTTAATTTCAGTTTTCTATTCCGTAGATATGTATTTAGCAAAATTCGTATCCAGTTTGAGAAATTAGTTTTTAAAGTAACTACGACTCGAGAGAAATATAACTACAGGTGCAAAGAAGACAGGTAAGAACGTAAATACGATCTGAGAGTTGTTTAACACATAAACCGCGAATATGTTCAGAGCTTGGTAGAATGTGAGCTTCGTAACTGGAACGAAACTCACGAACTTAAACAATCTAATTATCAAACCCCGCTATTCGTTTCTTGAAACTCTTCGCAAATACGTAATCTCAAAATCTCTGTCCAGTTTTGTTCATAAATATTTCGATATCACAAGATTTGGATGGTACGTTTGGATATCTACCAACTATTAGGATTTTTTTTTATTTAGTTGTTTACATTCACAATTTGTCCAATTTGGACATTTGGTAGAATTTTTTGAATGGCTGTTTGATTATCATGTGGGTGGCTACCATCTTCGTGTTTGTTAGGTTATATCCTTCCAACTATTAGGTCGTCCGAAAAGTTTCTTTCGTTTTATAAACAAATAATGGATGCACATTTTCCATTTTGTGTTATTTTATCGAATTACCTATGATCGATTTTGTTCTATCGAACTAAAGATCACAACGTTCGACAGATTAGGTTTCACGTTTGTATAAAGATGCGTCGTTGTAAAAGACGAGTTTGTAAAAGAAAGACACTTTCCGGACAACCTAATAATTCGCTGAAATAAATCACACGACTGTTCGACCTTCGTCCAACGAAAGAAACAAAAATTAGGAATTAATAATCGAGTATTTTTTATTGACTCGAGAAAATCTATATCGGTTCGTAAAGTGTACGAACGTTTGGAAAATCTTCAGTCTATTCAAATTACGTACTGTATCACGAAAACGAAATAATCGAGTAAAGGTTGAATCGATCCTTTCCTCCGACGATAACTTGACGCTTCTTCCTTCTTCTTTTTTTCTTTTTATCGCGTACTTCGTTTACGAAGTTACTCGATTCGGTTAACCATCCAGTTAACTTTCTACGCGTATTCTTCGACGACGTGCGCCAAATTTAAAAATCTACCTCGCCACCGTGCAAGAATTGTTAAAATGCGGCTGCACGTTTTCATGCAATTTCTGCACTTTTTGCAGGACACTTGTCTCGTCGTTTAAAGCAACAACCACAGGTTTTCCTGACTCTAATTAGACTATTCTTTGGTCCTTCGGATTTACCGTTCTTTCATATTTTACGCTATTTTTACATTTAGCACGAGCGAAAATGCGAAAATTAATTTCCGTTTCCCAAAAGAAACTTCTTTTACCAAGGAAAAGTCAGCAAAGCCAGGTGAAAGTAAAGATCCGCAGCACGATCGCATCGTGTCTTTTAATTATTCAAATATATCCGCGAGAAATTTTCGATAGCATAGCCGAGATAACGTCGATGTCAAAATTAATCTTCTCGCGAGATAGCTTCTCATCGATGAGATCGTAAGTTCGAGACAGATGACCTTGGCATGTCAATAAGATCAAGACCTTTCTTCTCGAGTTGGCAAACTTGATCCAAAGATTCGCGCCTAATAGCGAGCGAATGTACTTCTTGAAACTCTCTATCACGCGCAGTCGTGATGTACTTCCTTGATTAAACAAGTTCGTATCGGCAAAGTACAACTACGGAAGTTTGCGTTGCTCTGGATAAGATAACTAATTATATGCCCTTATAGTTACTAATCCACGTCGCCCAGCTACTAATATCGCGTGCGTTTACCAGCCAGTCTTCGGATGCCTCCTCTCCTACGCCTCTGCTCGTTCCTCCAATTCAACGATGATGTTAAAACAGAAAAGATTTGTCTTATCAAAAAAAAGAAAAAAAAAAAAGGGAAACAGAAAAAAGAAAAAAAAAAGAGTAAAATTCACGTTATATTCGAACCTCTACTTTTGCTTCAAAGATAGTACAGATATTCGAAAATAAAAGTTTGTAGAGAGAAAAATCGATTCTAGGAAAACTTGTCGATGCTTTACAGGGATAAAGCGAATAAACCGGTTTTGGGAAAAACGTACTGAACCGAGGAAGGATTAAATACGATAACACGGTTGCGAGACGATCGTACGAATTTTGAAAATGCGTTAAAGACCATCTTACAAATTATGCAAGTCGATTAATTCTATTTTCTTAACGAGATAGTTAACGTGATTCGAGGAGAAACTTAGAATAATATCGTGAAACATCTTGAATGTTCCCGTTTTCAGATTTTCCTTCGCGGAATTCTAATGATTTCACAGAATTCCTTTAGGGGCTGTTCGTTCAATCTTTCCGATTGAATGTACTTTTCGAGATAAATCCGCTCATAGATGAAAATAGGGCATCCTATGTAAATTTGTTGAATTTCTTTGTGAGAGTCGCGCACAGGAAAATGGGTCAAAGTAGTGTCGACTGATTCCCAGCGAACTGATTCACGATACTAATAAATTATTCTCGAAAACCATTTATATCTTCGGAAGCACCTACCATACCGTTTTATCAGCATTTATCGAGATATAAGTTGCTTCGTTCAAACAGCACCAGATAAATTTACAAACGTAAAGAAGCTTTTAAACTTTTTACGGAAGAGTTAGTCCTGTACCGAGAGAAGGCTACGCGCAACGCAATAATCCACCAAAAATATTTCAACTGCGATAAAGCTCGACTAGAAACTCGAACGAAACGCAAAGAATATTAAATTTCTATTCGCGCTAAAAAGAAAACCACGACTTTCCACGGCATCAACAGTCGCCGTACATGTTGGTTTTCTAGATATACCGCGCTGTGTAACTTGGAAACAGGCAACGAAATAGATGGAAAAATTAAAGTTCTCTTCACCGTATAATCCTAAGCTACGCCAGAACGTCGGATATTTAATCACCGACACAGCCGATAGATTTCAACAAACGCCAATTTCGACGCGTATACCGATGATTTTCGCTCGCTCGTAGGACTATCGTCGGTTCCCGTCCACTGCATCTACTTTGCACTCGCCGCGGTCGAGTCTGTCAAGCTTTTTACCGTCATTTCTCAAGCGTGGAAAAAGATCGAGAGTGGCGGTCAAAGCGCGAGCAAGAAGCCAAGAAACAGTAACACTTAAAACTGAGTTGCCGCATCCTGTCTGCAGCTTTCGCGTCTTTCTTTCTCACCCTCTCTCTGTCTCTCTCTGTCTGTTTCGTTCTCTCCTTTCGTTTCATATATTCGCGGTACAAGCTTAAGGAGGCAGTTGAACGTCATTTCGGTTGGTACAGGAAAGGCATCAGCGCCACGGCTGCTGGCACTCGCCCCGATGAAAAACGACCGACAAGACGAATGGTCTTCCACCGTTTGCCCGCTGCTCTCCTCGCCGTGAGGCAATGTTCGGAAACAAATGACGTCTTGGTTGTACATTTATTACATGGTCGATGGCGAGCCGGAACGTCTGCGACGACCTCGATTACGAGGCGTGCGCTGACCTCGTTGGATGCGTCGGTTCCGCGCGCGGAAGGCCGAGACACGGCAGGGAAAAAAAAAGAACTCGGAGGACAAAGGTTTCCTTGTCGCAGCGTTTCTTTCCAATGAAACGTTGCGCTGTCGCGACCGAGGAAAATAAGGGGACTCCGGCACAACAACGACCTGGATGGGATTATTTCGCTGACTTCACTTGTTACGGTTCCGGATATATCCTCTGTAGCGTTTCGCTCTTCCCATATTTTGTAGAAGTAGGCGGTTTTCCAGCACTCAAATTTCACGTTTCTCGTGAAACTATCGGATGTTCTGATACCTATGAACGAGAAGCCAGGTCTCTCTCGAGCAGCAACGTGTAACGAAACATATTGTTTTCTACGGAGCTAACCGGGAAAAGAGGAGCGAACAAGGTAAATTGAGAATTCAAAGAGAGACTCGTTGACTAGATATTAAATAAGATTGGTTCTTATTCAGGAACTTTCTTTCAACACACGACGTCGAAGATCGATGAATGCAAATTTATTCACTTTTGTCCTTACAAACGCGAATACGATAATATACTTTTAATACAAACGCGAATACGATAATATACTTTTAATACAAACGTATCAATGCATTCAAGAGATTGGATACGTCTGGCTAAATGAATTATTACGTTCAAAGCAACGGCGGCGATTCGGACAACGAATTAATTCGATTTCTTCCGCTCGTAGATCGAAGGAAGTGCTTTCTATGCAGACATGCTTTCGTCGATTGAACGAAGACTATTAATATCCCTGAGAGACCAACGTGTTTGCTATCGACTTATCGAGAAAGGGCAATAAATACATCGCATATATACTCGGCTGCGTGTTTCATAGTGTTGAGAATTTTGCATCTTAATAGCCGAAATAAATAATGGTATAGGAACACTAAATTTACACTTAGAATTTATATTAGAATAGTTGTATATTTATTTGACCAACGATTTCAAAGATATTCATCGATACACACTTTTGCACGCGGCTCACCTTCTTCCACATCAGACTGTTAACCCCTTAACCTACGATTTACGTTCGAGAATTTTGGGCCCAAAACGTAAACAAGCTATTTATGTATGTAGTATCGGAATACTTAGGCTGTAGATGTCGCTGCTGGGTAGGGCCGTCGCTTTTCTTCTCACTTTTGAATCGTGGAAGAAAAATCGGACTGCGGCATTCGAACCCGGGTCCCGAATGTTCGTAACCTAAGGCGCTAACCACTGCTTTTTTTTTTTTTTAATAACGTTTATTTACAACCAAGATACATATTTATACATTTGGTTATTCACAATAAACTGTGAATTTCGGTAAGATGTGTTAGGCAAAAGTATCGATACGCGACGGTACGCCATACTATATTATGTGTCGGCGCTTTACATTTTTTGTGTTAAAATCTAATCTTTGGATTTAAGCCGCTGGGGAGCGGAGCTTTTATGTAATTTTGTTTTTGGTTGACTTTTCTGTCCTGAAAGCTTGGTCGCAAAACAGGACGCTTCGGTAGTCTACTTTTTGGATGATGTATAAGTTTGGGGAGTGGCGGGATGATAGGGAGGGGGAGGGGGATGTTAAATAAGTTTATTTACAAGATTTACAATATTTACAATGATTACACCTGTGTTATACAGGGGCAGAATTGAGTTCTGTCGGTTTAATGATTTTCTCTATTATTTTATTATGGATTCGGTATCCACCAATATTTTTTTGTGTTTTTTCTGTGTTTGTCTTTAGTGTCTTTTAGGGGGAGAGCCATGTTGTATCTCCACCTAGTGTCTGCGGTTTGTCCGTTTACATTTTCTTCGTAGAGTATAGTTTTGGTCCCTATTTTTCTTTTTATGTGATAAATTATTGGAGGTCTTGAAGGTAGTTGGCGCTAACCACTGCGCTGCCGTCGTCCGACACTAATTAGTGTCGAATGGTGATATTTGCTATCGAGTGCCGCCACAGGCCTTTTTTCCACGATACTACATATATTATATTATATACGTAGGAATGTTATATTGGGCACATCTGAGGGCAGATGTGTTTGTCACAATGGCCGAAGGTGTGAGATAGTGTAACGTCAGGGAAGGACGTGGCGTCAGGGGTAATTGTTTATTAGCGTCGTCAAGATATGTTAATGTTGTCAAGGAGTGTTGTGAGCGTTACCAAGGTATGTTAAGGGAAAAATGTGCGTGGAAAATGCTGTCAGAGTTGAATTTATCGTGGTCGTGTGAAGTTTGTTGCGTCGTTGTGTCGTAGAATTAGTGAGAAACGAATACGCGAAACGCGGTATTACATTCGATTTCGTACGAGTGCAACGATATTGTATTTATCATACTGTTTTCTATAAACTTATAATATAACATTCCTACAAATATTACATTTGGTCCGATCATCGTACTACGAGCTATGCCCGTAGTTGTAGATTAAAGGGTTAACCGACTGAACGGTTTACATTCCTTTGTTTTTGAGACGCCGCGCACACACATACTTTCATACACTGATATTCACATGCACGTATCGCTACCAATACAGCTAATCTAGTCAAGCACATAAAATTATACGTATCTCAATAGATAAATTCGAGCGATTTTGTAATCGATAAAATTTTGTTCATTCCTGCGAGATGTTTCCAACAGGAAATTTTTTTAATGAAATTCAAATCTATAGAAATTGACGCGTAAGCTAAGCGAAGCTGCCCGATAAATAAAGCTGGAGACAGCGAGCGAACAATTTGCCCCGTCGTCTCCGTCATTCGCGATTGAAACAGAATCGACTTGAATAAGTCAACACAGATATCGAGAATGCGCGTTCCATTTTTAATTCACGACTTCATTCGTAGTTGTATAGTGCTTGATGATAAATTCATTGGTAATTCTGTTTATTTTCGTTACTCTGTACGTTGCAAACTTCTATCAAGCTGATACGACGCCAGATTTGTAAGCGTAAAAATAGAATTGAAAAAGATAGAACGCAAACAAATTTCAATGAAACGTGTTTGGAAAAAGTCGCTTAAATTGACGGATTTATCGGAGAAAGATTCATGCGTAGTTTTTATTATCTATGAAACAAGGAGCAATCGACGCTTTTGCGCCTTTCGCGCGAAATTGTTTAAGCCAATAATACAATTTCGAAAGGATCGTTTGCATGGAATTTTTGTCAGTTCGAATAAGCTGCGAAATTATCTCTTGTATTTGCACTTTATAGTTTGATATCGGTTCGAATAAGCGTGCCTTTCTTGCCGCGAGTTTGCCTTTTTTTTTTTTCTTTTTCACAAATTTTCCGCGTTAATAGACTGTGACGCTCCATTTAGAAAATAATCACCGCGCATCAGCCGCGAACAAGTGAGTAGTCACGGTTTAATAATTCGTCGTGCTTATGAAAGCCGGTTTCCAAGGGTTCTTTGTTTATACGGTGAATAGTAAATTGCGGGTCCTTTATGACGACAACAAATCCTTCCGCTTTAATATTTCCCAGTGTGTAGTATAATAGCGGTAGATTAAACTTTAAAATCACTCTCCTCGAACCCGCTTTTTATATCATCGCTTATAAATATTCCAAATAGCATTATGAACGGCCGTCGACCTGTTTAAAAAAACGTTTCCGATATCATACATAATAGACGATCGTAAATTTCACCACATTACGAACACTCTCAACATTCCAACAAATAAGGATCTTTTAGCACACGAATATAAATTTATTTACCATATATTCGCTCGTTTATGCGCTTCCAATACCGTCATGGTAAATTATCCCGGGTTTCCCGCGTCGTGCGAGACGTTTTTTCTCAGAAAAAGCAAAGCCTCGTTTTCCAACTGTCGAATAATTCCATTCGTAAAAATACGCTTGTATCGGACTGTTCGAGAAATTCATAGGGAAATTCAAGACAAATTTCGCAATCCGTGCTGGTTAAATCTGTAAATCGAGGAACGGCCGGACAAAGACAACAGCGTTTAGCGGATGCTGTATTTGAGATTCGTCGTCTTTGGTAATGCGGCGGTGCTAATCAGCAAATGCGAAGGTTGGTGGTTCGATCGGCGCGAAACTTCCGATCGATGGCAGTGTGCTGTTGGACGAGGCGCTTTAATCCCGATCTTTCCCAAGAATCGACTGGCAAAAAAGGGATGGCAATGGGAGGAGAGGAAAGGGTTGGGAGAAAGGGGAGAGATTTTTCAGCACGAATTCAGCCGCTTCCCATTAGCGCTAATGAAAGATCCGTGCAGCGACTTCGTTCTTCTTTTTTCATCCCACCCCGACTATACACGAGTTTTCGAATGCCTGAAGGACACGCGCAGCTTAATTAATGTTCTTTCGAGGCCGGACCACCTTCTGTGACACGCGTCAGCCGAGGAAGCAGCCGATGAATATTTCGCGAGTCATTGACGCGTGACAATGAGCGAAATATTCGGTCACGGGACAACGGTGTCCTAGTTTCGTGAGAAAATTTTCCATAAATGGCACGAACCTTTTGTTCCCGCGTATTCTAATTAATGAATATCGCAGTCACCATCGATAGGCAAACGTCGTTGGACCAGATCGATGCTGAAACACGCCACCGATCTGGTAGCATACGAGTAATACGACGCCTTAATTGGGACAAATCAGGTCCGTTTGAAAAATGAAAACGGACGAGCGGAAATGGCGTTATCCACGGTCGAAGATACAACTTCGTTCTCCGAGCGAATCGATCTCGTGCTTACGCGCGCAGTTTAACCAAATTTCCCCCATCCTGAATTGTCCCTTTGCATCGTGCAAAGTTTCATAGGTTTTGTCGTGCAATCGGTTTTGTTCGATTTTCGGCCACAAATACTTCCCGCGACGCTTGACCGAATACTTTTTCACTTCTAACACGTATAACACGATTGCATTTTTTAAACTATTTCGATAGTTTGGAATTTTCGCGCTGTACAGAGGGTTTTGTTTTCACTGGAAAATCGAGTCGAAACGCGAAAGTATTCCAACGACTGCCAACGTTCCCGTTAGCTCTGTCGAAAATCCAGATAGTTGTTAACGAAACGTCGATTTGATTCTGTATCCCAAAATACAGAAAACCGTGACATTTCTTTCCGATAGACACTTTGTCATGCTACCGAATGTCCGTAAAATCGATTCCTTCACAGTTTAAATCGAACCAAACGAATTGCATCGTATCGATATTTTTATTTAACAAAAGCAACTAAATCTTTAGTTAGATACTTTGACTCGCTCTTGCATCGACCGCATAACGAACGCTATATTTCTCTTCGTCAATTATCGTACCTACGATCTCCGTTCGTATCGTTTCCTTCGCAGCAGCGTATTAATTCTGCCGATGAAATATTTCTAGTTCTGCACGATATTTTGTCCAATTTGGTATGCTAGAAAATCAAGCAGACTTCGCGCACGTTTCCACTAAGTCAACTTTAAGAAAGAAGAACTTCGTACAGTTTTGTCTTTTCATGGATGCAATTTGCGAGCATTCGCTCCAGAGTATTGCGTGTAGTTAATTTAATCGGCCGCTTGGCGCGTAGTTTTTAAAAAAATTACGAGTGACTTGTTCCCCGCGGAAATGAATTAAGCGCTTCCGTCTAGCACGATATATAATTTTATATTTATTTTGTCCGTGCGCAATTTCCTTCGGCTGCGTTGTGCATTAGTTAGCGCTCCATTTAGTTGAATTATTTTTAATTGTTTCGCGTTAAAAATCCAGACCGTTTAAACGTCAGTTTTATCTACCACGTGACGAAAGCTATTGGTTTTTTAATTTAATATTTATTTGAAAAGCAATGCGGTCTTTTATATCTGCATATCATAGCATTTATATCTGTCGGGTTATCGTTAGAATTTACGCGTGACAGTTCTTCGTTTGAATTAGCCTGTTGGAATACAACGATATTAATCGCGTACAGATGAGGTGATCGATCGATCGGATTCTTCCCTTCGTTGCCCAGCGCTATCCTCACTAGCGTGCGTTCGTTAGATGTACCGCCGCTGCTAGCGCGTGCATGCTCTTCCGAGAATTCGGCGGAAGAAGTATAAGGATATGGACGGAACATTCGGTGTCGCGCTTTGACGGCATAGCGCTTTGCATCGCGAAGCTGCTGGAAGGTTCCGTGACACGTGCTGCCACAAAGCATCCACATAGGTCACACTCATTACTGCATAGAGAGTGGGGATTCAAAATCTTTTCAAGGGCCATGGATCACTTAGTCAGTCTGAGAATAACTAGCCAACTGTCAACATTCATAACGTTTACTTGTATTTTACTATAACTTTGTTTAATAAAAATCATATAGTATTGTTTCAATACAAACATTGTGTCTTCCACGGTTTATTAATCTTAATTTCAAGATTAAATTCTAACATAGCCATCGTTTTGTACAACAGAGATTATATTTACAGGTACAAAAATGAATTAACGAACAACCGCGGTGTTTAGACACGCAAGATGCAATTAACAATGTTCTTGGGTTCGATAACGAATCCACGGTCAACGGATAACTCTTTACTAAGCATAGAATACTTTTAAGCACAAAATACGATTGCTGGGACGCTAGGTATAAAACTGCTCGATGTGTAACTTTCCAAGGCGATCGCACGAATCACAGACTGATGAAAATTTTCCACTCTTTACAATTGCGTTCGTTTGTTTTATACTCGTTAGAAGCACCGAGAAAGTTCCAATCGCCGTTGCTAGGCACTTTCTGCCTGGAGCTTGATTATTAATACAACGTGTGTCCCGTTATATTGGCACCTCCAGGGTAAAATCACACGTAGCTAGACCCTTTCTCTAGGCCGTATGCCGCCACAACCACATTTCTAGGGAGAACCATACAACCACCCCACACCTCCGTCAGGCAAAACCTCCATCCCGTGACCGTAGCTGCTGTCACGTAAAATAAAAAGAAACTTAAGAAAAAAAGAAACTTTATTTCTTTCTGCTTTACAATACACTTCCGAGCTCTAGGCGTGACTGTTCAAGACTGACTTGGATGATTTTAGGGGGAGTATTTAAATTCTTTTATTCGTGGGAGTGGGAAAAGGCTTCGATCATATATCTCGGAGAACGGATAGAGTGACCGCATGTTATTCCGATGGTCACTCATGTTAAGGCGCTTGAAATTTCGCTATCTTATCGCCTTGTTTAGTCGGATTTCGTTTGTGACACTGCGTTCGGCGACCAGTTGTGTCGCCTCGAGCCCAATCTCACTATCACAAATCTCGAACAATTACAATCAGATTGTATGACAACAATTGCTTAATTACGGCTATGACAGAATCTAGGCTAAAGTATTAGAGGATTTTCCCAAAATTTCAAAGGAGAGGCTCCGGTTTCCTTACATCTCCGACATATATTACACTCCGAAGACGTCGATAACCTTCTTGCACGCACGCTTGTTGTCAACCGACTTCTCCAGATTCTTCTAACGGCTCCCAACCGCCTTTTGTCTCAACTCAGACCTGAACGCCCTCTGATGCTTACACTCGCATTCACACGTACAGTGTAAATGTATCATCTACCTAACAGTATCTTTCTCTGTATACCACGCGCCAAACGCAACGACGATCTTCGAGTTTTCGAGGAATCGATTCGCTGATCCGTCTGGTTCGTCGACTCGTCGTGGTCGAACGGTTCCTGCCAATCGCAATAATGCCAATACTATACTATTGAGATATGTATAATTTTATGTGGTAGATTGAATTGACCGTGTACTAGTGATACATGTATGTGAATATGAGTGTGTGGAAGTATGTGTATGTGAAAACAAATGAACTATTGAGATATGTATAATTTTATGTGGTAGACTGGATTGACCGTGTACTAGTGATACATGTATGTGAATATGAGTGTGTGGAAGTATGTATGTGTGAAAACAAATGAATGTAAACTGTTCAGTTAAGAGTCTGGTATGAAAGAAGGTGAGACTCGTGCAAGTGTGTATCGATGAATATCTTTGAAATCGTTGATCAAATGAATATACAACTATTCTAATATAAATTCTAAGTGTAAATTTAGCGTTCCTATACCATTATTTCGGCAACTAAGGTCCAAAATTCTCGACATCTACAAAGAAATTCATTGCGATTAAGAGGAACGTTTACAGAATTTGTTGAAACAAATCTTCTATCTGTTGGATGCGGTATAATTCGTACGATAAATCGTATTGTCAAAACTGTTGTCAAACTGAGAAGAGAATCGCAGCTCGCGTGAGCTATTGTACCTGTAAGACTGTGATATTAACGAATCTTGGAAAAGCTTTCGAAAAAATCCGCTAAAGCACGTCCAGCCCTGTTTGTTTCCAGGACCATTCATAGTATCGATATCGACGTTGTATCGCTCCAGCTGCCAGTTTCTCTATTCGTCATTCTTGTGAAAAGAGTAACGCTCGAATTGCGTTGTTCACGATACATTGACACGTTCTATTTGACGATCGTATTTTCTACGTGACTTTAATCTCGTGGAGAATTTGACATCCGCGCAGTTCTTTTTTTTTCCTTTTTCTTTTTTTTGTTTCGTTCCAGTTCAATCTCGTAATGTACGTAGATCTAACTTGTTAACTAGACTACAAATTTTTGTCCATTATTACTATACACGCAATATACGAAAACATATGAAATATCCGAAATTTAGTATTCGTTATTAGTATCTTCGGTGAGTTGAAGGATTCTACGCACGCACGTCAGCGGCGTACCGTATGCGTCGTCAAACGCGCAGTAGAATATGCTGAGATCGCGTCGTATGCGCGACCAGATGTACAGTAGAATATGTTCATAATGCACGCTCTTCTCACGCGCGTTTCAAATGTGCCGCAATTCAAAATAAACTCAGTCCTCTGTCAAAGGAGCATTTTATTCAACCATTGTGTCTGGGATCTATTCATTTTGCCAATATGAGTCTCGGTAAATAGCTCAACCCGCAAATTATTTTTCGCTTCTCCTGAGATTTGAAACGCGCGTCGCTTTTAACATACGTTAACATACAAGTCGACGCATCAAGTTCGTCCGATATTCGAATAAAATACAACAACTAGCTGCCTTTTTATTAAATTTTTATCAATTCGAAGTAGGAAAAATGAAAAATTCTAAAGACCTATAGTCGTAGAGGTGTAAAATCGATATTCCTGCTATTTCTACTGCGATTCTTGTTGTTTGTCTCTCCAAGTGATTCGCTCGAAATTACCAAATATGTGTCATCGAATCGCGAAAAATTCAAAGACAAAGTTGTACATCTTTTCTCGAGGGATGTGTTTAACAGACCGCGACGAGTTTCCGGTGGCCCGGCGACGATAAATCGCTTTTCCCGGGACTAGTAGATCGCAATTACAATTATCGGCTCTTTGTCCGCGTGCATTTTTCCGCCAGGCTCGATATCTCGCGAGTGGCCCGCTTTGTTCCGTCCTCCAAGGAAATTACCCATCCGTTGTTGATTCGATTGTGCCAGAGTACTCGGGGTTAACGGAGTAGAGAACTAAATGTCTTCGGCAATGGGTGCACCCTTCGCCCTTTCACCCTCCTCTTCTCGTAGGCCCTTCAGTCCTTCGGTCGCTACAGGAACTCGGTCGTTCGACCCGAAAGGATCCATCGCTCTGTATTTTCCTCTCTTTTTGCCGTATTTTTTCTACGCTCGTCGAATCGATAGCTCGGCTATCCGATTGTTTACGTCCGATTGTTTACGTCCGATGCCTTCCTCGATGACAATCTCGTTGATTCGCGAATTAAGAGTGGCCCGGTTTATCGTTTCTCGTTCAAGATTATCCTCTTTAATCGAATAGGTGGAGGCGAGCTTTTTTTCTTCCGGCTTTAAGCTTTAATGGAATTGTGAAATAGGATACAGTGCAGCGGACGCAGCGAGAACCACGATGCAATTGGAAAGAAGTGGTTTCGCGCGTACAAAGGTGAATCGAAGTGGAGAGATAAATTCTTCTTTGCGCGATACTTCGTCTCACGACGTGTTTGACGCATGTGTGTTCGACGAATCTTCCAATCGGTGAGTTACGAGGGCAAATGCTTCGGTATCGGCGATCAAGCGAATCGCTTTTTTCATTTACTTAGCCACGTTAATCGTCGTCTCTGTTCCTTCATTCTTCGTGCTTTTCCTTTTCCAGCGTTATTTATGTTATGGCACGATGCAGTATCTCGGCAGATAACGAGCAAAACGAATAACAAAGCAACGAACGAAAAGCATCATTACGATAAACGTGGAAAAACTTTTCCACCGATTTATTAATGTACTTCTTCGATAGATGTTTCAAAAATAATTGCCAAAAATAATATCTCATAAAATGTTCCAAATTTTCTCTTTTCTCTCGACTTTCTTTTTCATGAAACGCACAGTTTTTTTTTTTTTTTTACCTCACAGCCAAGCAAAAATTAAAATCATGATTTTCCGTTAATTTCGCTGATTTATACCGCCCGAATTATGCTTGATCGTTTAATAATAATGAAATCTTTGCACACGTAAAAACATTAACGTGTACATTTTCTGTTTACACGAAATCTGCATATATGGAGAAGAGCTTGCATATTTATTCACTTTTTCCGTTATACGTTTCATAAAACTTGACCAGTCTATTGAAGAAAAGGTAGCAAGATTGTAAAGGGCGAAGCAGAATTCCCCTGGGAACACCGTTCATAAATCTAGATGGTGAAGCTTGTCTCGATAAGAAAAACGCAATTTGCAAGTAAAAGTGCACGGGTTTGTCAAACAGGTATCTCGAGACGAACGTTTCCTGCAGATGTTTAGAAAATTTTTGCTAAAAACAACGCGTAGGCTTCTGTGTAGCTCTCGGAGAGTTTCGAACGATTTTTCAACCATTTGCGTTTTAACTATTTCCATGCAAAATCATTTGCAATTTTTCCTAAAAGTTACAAAGTAATATGTTCCATAAAGAAAAGTAATACTTAAACGAAATGAAATTACGTCGCTTTGACCATTTTTACGTATTCCTGCTGTTTATTCGACCATTCGCGGAGAGACGCGATCGCGAGAAAGCACGTCAACGGGACTCTAAATTCCCGTTACGATTAAATTAATCGACACCACGAACTGATCGATTCCCTTATTTCTGTTACGATAATAGGGGTGGTTCGATCGAGTTGATGCGTATGTATAAATTAAGTAAATGATTGATTTAAGAGTAGAAACCCGGTAATGACATGTTGACTATTCTAACGATGAGGAATAAGCAAAGTTTTTTTTTTTAATTCTTCACATTCACAATTTGTCCAGTTTGGACATTTGGTAGAATTTTTTAGCTGTTTGATTATCACGTGGGTGGCTACCCCCAGTGGGATACTATCTTCGTGTTTGTTAGGTTGTGTCCTTTGTGAGGTCTGCTGGGTGTTTCCTTTTCAGTCTTCTATCCATGTCTGAGGTGTCGATCGTTTTCACAGCTAGCCGGTTTCGGTGTGTTCCTATTCTTTCTTTATATTTTCCTGCGTATCTGCTAATTTCCTCTTTGACCGTTGGTATTCCCAGGTCCTTCCGTATGTCCTCGTTTCTAACGTACCATGAGGCGTTTACCATTGTTCTAAGAATTTTAGCTTGTACCGTCTCTATTTTGTTTATATGGCTCTTCGCTGCTGTCCCCCATAGTGGTATTCCGTACGTGCAGGTTGGTTTTATGATCGTTTTGTATATTTTTAATTTATTTTCTATGCTTAATTTAGATTTTCCACTTGTTAGCCAATGCATTTGTCTCCTTGTTGTCTGTATTTTGTCTATTATCGATTTAGTACGCTGTTTCCATGTGAGTTGTGTTTCTAGGTGAAGTCCTAGGTATTTGACTTGCCTTGTTCGCGGTATGTGCGTGCCGTTCAGTAGGATGTTTGGTGGTGTCTGTTTCCGCAGTGTGAATGTAATATGATTGCATTTATCGGGATTTGCTTTTATTTATTTATCTTGCAGCCACTTTCTATTTTTGTGATATGTTCTTGTAGTAATTTCACTGCTGTTTCTGGGTTAGTGTGCCTGACTAGTACAGCTGTGTCGTCCGCGAATGTCAGTATTTTGCTATTGGTAGTTGTTGGTACGTTGGCCGTGTATAGTGTGTATAGTATTGGTCCTAAGACGCTTCCTTGCGGAACCCCTGCCTTGATGTCTGACTTCGAAGTATGTGTCCTTGATTTTTATTACGAAGGTTCTGCTGCTTAAGTAAGATTTTATTAATCGGTATATTTGCTCCGGGAATTGTTTCCTGATTGTTTGTAGTAGGCTTTATTTTGTCAAATGCTTTCTCTATGTCCATAAAGAGGGCTGTACAGTATTGTTTGTTTTCTAATGCTAGTATTATTTCGTTAATGAGCCTGTGCATCTGCTCTATAATGGAGTGTTTGTTTCTGAATCCAAATTGGTGATCTGGTATTAATTTGAATAAGTAAAGTGACGATGCTGTGTCGGAAGAAAGCTAGCGATGGGTGTGTCTAACGCAAGGGACCATCGGATTTGTTGATGACAATTTTGGTTAGGAAAGCGAGGGCAGTAGATGTTGCTTCTGATTGAATTAAAGGAGGTTGGTGGACTAGGAAGGGTCTTAGCCGCCCTCGATAGAAAGTTGCTAGTGGGAAGTATCGTACGTGAGAAAAACTAACAATAAGCTTTAGAAACGATTCAGTAAAGAGATGTTTGTTTGGTCTGAAGGACCTTAGCTAGAAAATTCCTCGGATTTATGATAGATCCTTAAGACT
The DNA here is from genome assembly GCF_040668555.2 of Bombus flavifrons. Classification (NCBI taxonomy): domain Eukaryota; kingdom Metazoa; phylum Arthropoda; class Insecta; order Hymenoptera; family Apidae; genus Bombus; species Bombus flavifrons. Next base: position 17,581,873 of record NC_138444.1, on the reverse strand, counting down.
ATTGAGGGTACGCAGCAAGGATGTGCGGACATCTGGTTGCTATCTACGTAACACCTACCGTTTCAGTATATTTGTTTTCTCCGCGCATTTAGCGTACTTCTATGTATGTGCACGACTTAACTAAACGACAGTAGATAACTGAAAACTTGTCCAAAGTGATATAAACGGAAGACGGTGTGTTTGAGTAACGGAGATTCGAATGTGTGCATCAGATGACGAGAGAGATTTCGTTGTCACCAAACAACATTAATTAAACAGCATTAATTAAAGATAAACAGCGTGATGCTATAATTTAATGTAACGCGGCAAGTTATTTGCATCTTCTGTTCGTTAAAAAATATCTGAAATATAAATTATATTTTTTATGAAATTCACTGCATTTTAAGTTAAAATTTATGTACATCTTGTCCTTCGAAGTGAAGATATTTCTACTTTGTTCGCGATTCAGCTGTTTATTGATATTAATTGATGCTTATTGAAACGTTCGAGCTACTTCGCCGTATTACAAAGAAACCTGATAAAGTTAGGAGAATGCAAGAAGTAAGAAAAAAGATGAAACTTTTAGGTAGCTCGTTTTCTGAATAATTTTAATTAAATTCTGAAAAGTAAAATGTTACACTCTGCGAAGCAAAGACGAACGTACTTTAATTTTTCGAAAGAGTTTGACGAAATTTAACGATGAAGTTACAGAGATTGTCAGTTTCTTTCAAATCTTCGAAGATACGTATAATTCCCTAAACAAATATAAATAATATTTGAAACGGCAAGAACGACGCTCGTACAAATCACGAGAAATAGAAAGATTCCAATTAAATTGAAAACGTTGATAGAAAGTCCTCTCTTCGCAAGACAAATAATTCCGATTTTTGATCAAATAGATTTTCCTCAAAATTCTGTATGTAATCCACTCGGTTGTTCTCGACAATCTTCTCTCGGTTGAAAATGGACTTCTTCGTATGGACCGTAGGCGTAACGACGTATTGGATAGCACGTTCTCGAGGTCCGAAAGAAAATCAGGGATTGATCTCGGCGAACTTTCCGCACGGAGCCTGTTACAAGTTCGAAAAGTATCTTGACTCGCCCTCCCTTTCAATAATATAATTCTACCAGCGGCTTGGGAAATATCCAGCAAAAAATACAACGACGTGAAATCTTCTGTGAACGACTGGCTGAAATTCGCAAGGTAAAATGCGAGTAATTCGTTGTAATTCGCTGTAATCTTCGTATTCGCGTGACTGAAAAAATTAAACGCGGAGTAACGTTTTAAGAAAAACGTTGTCTTACATGTTCAAACGCTCGTCGCGATATCTCGACCATCCGATCGCAGCTATTACTTGTAGCCTCTTGTAATAATCACATTTGTATCAATACATAACAGCTATAACCACGATGGCAAATTCGAGCGAAGGTTCGTCAAACGCCCAAAATTCCAACATTAACCCGACATATATATATATATCGGGTTCACATTATGATTAGGATTAGGGGCGTGAAACGAATCTTCATTTGGATTAGATATTATTGTTATGTAATAGAGGAGATATTTACTAGTGCAAATATGATTATTACGGAATTTGACAAGTAACCGTGGTAATTAGACACTGGAGAAGCTAATGACAATGATCCTAGGTTCAATAACGAATCCGCGGTCAACGGGATAACAGAATGCGCCTTCTTCCAAAGTCCAAGTTGTACCCAACTTCCTTGTCTACGTTACAAGTATTTCTAACTAGCTCTTTGTTAACACGTTGACTGCCACGCGTGTTTTCAAAGAAATCTCCGTCAGGCCACGCGTACAGCAGTACCAAGCGTTCTCTGCTAGGTGCTCCCATCGATATTTTAGTAATGCGAATCGCTCAAGCGGTGGTCTCAAGAATCATCTTTCGTTTCGTTTGTTGGCAACGTTAAAACCATTGGCTGTTGTTGAATATAACGAAAGAAAGTGTGGTATAGATTATTCCGACCAAATGGTTTCTTATGCCAACACAATTAGAAAAGGAATCAAATGGTACAGAAAACTTGGCATTCGATCCTTTCTGGGAATTTCTGTTGTAAACGCTTTGACGGTTTACAAAATTGCAACAAGAAAAAATATAAATATTAGAATACTTAGACAATTATTAGTTGGAAAATTATTAGGGTTGTCTGAAAATACAAAAGATCCTTGTCTTCGACGGAGTCGGCATAATATCGCCGTTCGGAAAAACGATTCCGGAAGAAGCATTAGACGCGCGTGCAAACTATGTTATGCGAGTAAAGGACGTCGAATGGACCGAACAAAGGCACAAAAGAATTTGAAGAAAACAACTACTTATTGTCCAAATTGTCCCGACCAACCTCAGCTATGTATAGAATGCTTTAGAGTTTTACATTCTAAATAATTTTTTTAATAAACCATTTTCGTATTTTTGTTTTCTAACAATTCAACTATTATTACAATTAATTATTAATTAACAGTTCATTATTATGGAATATCTTTTCAAATACCTACGACGATCCTTAGCAAGTAGTCAAATAAGCGATACCCGAATATGGGTGTCGTGGCAGTCAACGTGTTAAAGGGTTACGAAAACATAAAGAGAATAAAATTACAACTTAATTAAAAAATAACGACACCTTCAAGGGTTGAAACACGCGGCTAAGTTCAAACTCTCGAAACTTTGTCTTAGACCGCTATGATTTTTCGCCCCGTCAAATGTTCGTATTCGCATCAACCGGTCGATGAAGTATATTTTTGTTCAAATCAACGTTAATACTACGTAACGTTCGGTGGTAAGACGCAAAGTTCTCTCGCTTGAAGATGTCATTAAACGTCAAATTTTCGTAAACGAATCACGTTCTGCGGCACACGAGGCTTTCCACGAGTATATCGCGCGCAAACTTTGTGCAGATATTCTACGGCCAGCAAATTTCATAACCGTGTATCCGTTACACAGCAATGACCGTTTCAGCGCACGCGACGAATGCATTAGAAAGCGCCGGTTTACATGTTCTACAACTTTCACAAAGTTTAATTACTGGTTCTTCATGACGTCGGTAGCCATGCGGACGAAAGCGCAGCCTTTTCGCGCTCCACGTATAACCACCACATTTGAGAAAACCCTCTGTTAATCGCCTAACCGTGTAACCAGAAACCACGAATTAAGAATTTCGCGCTTTTCGGTGTGTCAACACGCGACCCACCCGATTAATGTCACGTGTTTTATCGTTCGGATGTTGACTCGATCGTTGAACGCTATCGTACACGAACTAATTTCCTTTCTCGTAAACTATGCAACGACGATGATACGATCTCTACCTGATAGACGAGTAACTTTTGAGATAACGTTCTTTCCATCTCCTTTCATACCACGGTACCAAAAATATTTTTTCTTTTTGGAAATGGAAAATGATTGTTCGAAGAATTCGACGAAAGCAATCGAAAAGAGTCGAAACTTTGAAACATAATCGAAAGTAATCGTCGAACGTTTTGCAATCTTGAAACGAAGCGAGACCTAATAACACGATTGATTACGGAAAACGTAAACTTTATGTCGACGACATAAAATGAACGGATGAAGAAAACAAAACGAAACGTTTCCTATCTACCATTATTTTTATCAACTTCGTACAACTTCGAAAACCGGTAGGATTTCGTCCCTTTTGTATTAAATTTCGCAACTTCTGCTCTATTCACGGAGACGTAATTATATTTCCTGTTTCCCCTCGAACGCGAATCCTAAGAATCGTTCCAAGTTAAATCCACGCGAAAGGTCGAAAGGTTAAGTAGCGAAACGTGGATCAGACCCATGGTCTCTGCGATTTCTTCCATCCTTCTCGCTCTATTCTGTCCTTGGTCAGTTTCAATCTTCCATCCTCCTTTGTACTCTCCCTATTGCTTCGATCCACGGTACTCGTCGTTTCAGAATATTACGGCGTTATTAAATAATTAACAAAAAGAAAAAGCTGACTAATACAGACGAGAAACGATTTCTCCGCTACCTTCCTTCCATTCTGCACGCCTCATTTCTTCTGCTCACGGTTTTCTTCGCTTTAGTACCTTCTTTATTTCTCTCTATCTCTCTCTCTCTCTCTCTCTCTCTCTCTCCCTTCCTCTGACTCTTCCTATCTCTGTCTCTTTGCACGTAGACAAATTTCATCAGCTTTGCCACGACACCCTCTCGTCTTATCAAGACCGCTCTCGATTGTTCTGGGATTTCGTGATTTCGGTGCTTTGTCGCGTTTTCAACGAACGTTGCGTCGAGTCACGAAAGCGATCGCATCTGAATACTCGAAGAAGCGAATCCTCTTCGTAGAATGTCGCCTGTCGCTAGAATCGATTGGTCGATCCGTAGATTTCATCTTCGCCACAAAGGTGTCTCGTTGGTGATCGAAGGAACAGGAAATTCGAAGCGACAGTAAGCGTGAAAAATGTCTCGAGGAGCTTGGCTCGAGTAGACGTTGGAACGGAACTTCATCGGTGACAAAATCTTACGCGTAAAATGTGTTTGATAGAGGCGCTTGATTAATTTCGAATATCGATTCGACGAATGAAATTTAGTATTTTACAACGATAACGCTTACGTTAGCGAGGTCCGTATGCTGGAAATTTGATTTCGCTATATTAAAACGTTGGTAAATTTATCAAAGGAATTTCATTTAAAATAGGATATAGTTGGGCTGTTGTGAAAAATTGCTTGAATCGTGAACCGAAGAAAATCAATAAAAGACGATCGAAATTTGATGAAATTTATAATTAGAGGATGGTAGAAGCTATTCAGGAACTACGTCGACTAATTCCGTAAATTGAAAAGTACGGAGAACCGATGATGTTACGAACGCTGCTTTTTTTCATTTCTTCTCAGGATTTATATTATTTGTGTCATTTTCTTGCACCGGGCCAACTCGTAGAAGTAAGACATCTGTTTCCTCGAAACTGAATATTAATCGCGTGCTCGTATAACGAAATTAGGAAATCGATGAACACTTGTGTCGATCAATTTGCCTTCTGATAGGATTACAGTCGTTCTCGTTAATATTTGGACGCTCTTTAAAACGGAATAACTTTCTTTAAAATTACCACCGAACGAATAAATTGCTTGACTTTTTGGGAGATTAGAACAATTAATTTAATGGATAAAGCGTAAAAGAAATTTTGCGAAGAAATAGTACAAATTTCTTTTCGCAACCATCTTATCTGACGAATCTGTAATGAAAATTTAAACGATACGTTTCCTATATTTACCCATCGCTAGCTATACATTTTTCCCACCTGTCTGGCAATTGATGGATGCCACGCTAGAAAAACTGTCGCTCTGTTGAGGCAAACCAGTCATCGAGCCATTTTCGTACATTTTCGTAAGAAGCGAAGTGCTGATCAGAAAGTGCGTGTCCCATCGATGCAAATAAATAGTAATCGGACGGAGCCAAGTCTGGCGAGTAAGCCGCGTGCGAAAGTATTTCCCAACTGAACGCTTCGATCGTTTCCTTGACCGGTTTTGCTGTATGCGATGGTGCATTATCACGAAGCAAAATTACTTTGTGTTGCCTTTTTTGATATTCTGGTCGTTTTTCACGCAAAGCTCGATTCAAATCGATCATTTGTCGTCGGTAGCGCTCGGTATTAACGGTTTCGCCAGGTTTTAACAGCTCGGTGGTCTTTTTCGGTGGTCTTCCACGTTCTTCGTTCCACGCGTCAAAATTGCCACTTCTGAACTTTTTAAACCACTCGAAGCACTGTGATTTACCAAGAGCATGCTCACCGTAAGCTGCGACAAGCATTCAATGCGATTCTGCAGCAGTTTTCTTCAAATGGTAACAGAAAATCAATGCTGTCCGCAAATCGTTGTTTCCAGGCACAAAATTTGACATGTTCAACGCTATTACAAACTATGCTGTTGTATGAAACTTGTATTGTTCCGAGTCGAAAATGTTTGTGAGATGTTAACAAAGACTTTTGGCATCAATGACGCAGTTTAGTGATAACTACATTATCAGCTAGGGCCATTTATATGCAAATTCCGGTTTCATACTTACAGACCTGATATGTCAATCACAGACATGTTCCAAATCTCTGTATATTTAAACTAAACGCTAAATTATATTTGAACTATAATCATGTGGAAATAACAGGTTTATAGTATCGAATAGTCTCAGTCTGACTGTGTCAGTCGAAGAAACACGCGGAGGTAACGCTATAACACGATGTATCGAAAACTGACACGATTAACAAATTGTGATAGAACTGGCGGGAAATGAACGCGCGGCTTATGCACGAAATTGGTGGCTGTGCCGATAAATTCTTCGCGTTCCAGAAACCACGCAACCTGCGATATTTCACTCAGCTCTGTGAGTAAATATCATCGAACCCGTCCAACGAACAATCTCGAGCGTCCCAAGAATTTTACTTTTCCGTATCCCGGAATATTCTGCCAAATATTCGATCGACAGCAATCGCGCTTAATGATCCAATCGATCGTTGTTGTTGTTCGTTACGAGAGTGCTTCAATCTCTTTGACACGTAACATTGCTTCACGTATTATTAGGTTTCTTATAAAAATGCAGAGACAATATTAATTACAATTCGCGTCGCTGCAACATTCTTCGTCGTTAATTAAGAATCGAGTTTAAATCTGAAGCAATTCTTACCGAGCAATTGATGATCATTCGTAGTGAATTTTGTAAGGAATACGATGCACTTGTTGATATCAAACGCTTTATTGAAAATGCATTAAATTTCTATCTTGTGCGGAAATCGAGAAACCGATCGTGCTCGATATTAATAACCGCATGTTTGATAAGAAAAAGAAATATAAACGCTTTAACGTTGAGAACACGAAAAGATAGATAGATATTTCTTAACGGAGAGCTTCGACGATACAACAGGCTTCTGAAAACCGTACGAGTTAATTTGCTCGGATTGATCAATCGTTTTATGAAAAAGTCTTCCGAGCATCGTAAATCAAAAGCGGTATATTTTAATAACGTTTTAATAAAGCGTTCTCGTGATTTACGCGGCAGCAAATAGTGTTGTTAGCAAACGACGGTGCAGCTGATAAATCAACGATCGCGCAATGATTCATGGAATGAGAGTGCAATTTACTTGAACGGTGTGCTCGCATTTTTCGCGCTTTTCCCTATACGAACCTGACGCGTCCGTAAAAATCCTATTACAGCGCCGCCATGCAAGACAGATGTCTGCAGCTTACCGGAAAATCTTGGCGAAATTGTACCTTCACGGGAATTAGAATCGCCGTGTTATTTTACTTCCATTTTGTAGCACGACGGGAAGCTATCTTCCCTTCGTTAGGAAGATATTTGGTCGTCCGAAAAGTTTCTTTCCTTCTAGAAGGTAACAATGGATGCACAACATTTTCCGTTTTTTATCATTTTATCGAATTACCTATGATCCATTTTGTTCTATTAAGATAAAGATCACAACGTTCGATAGATTAGGTTTCACGTTTGTGTAAAGATGCGTCGTTGTGAAAGACGTGTCTGTAAAAGAAAGACACTTTCCGGACAACCTAATATAATACAGGCAACTTTCTACATTTATGGTGAACTATAATAAATAATATAAAATTATGGGAAATATATTACGCGTGCGCGCATGGTCTACCTCCTCCTTCGTTTGAAAAAAATGAACGCGTTTCGGGTTGCGGAATACGTGATAGGCACTTTGTCTATGCAAATATATCGTTCGAATTAAATTAAATTGCTCCTTCTAACGACGATTATTAATGATCTTTCGTAACATATAAATCAACACGTTGATGTTGTATGCGAATAAGAAAAAATATTCAAAGCGAAAGAGGAGAGTAATTGATTGAAATTGTTTCAATTTGTCGGATTTACGGGTGTATTAACGAAGGAAGATGAAGATGAAGATTTAACAACATTGGCAGAAACTCATTAAATATTCATGGATTTGTTGCAGAGGAAATAATTGCTAATCTGCCACCCCTTCGAATTCCTCGATTGAGGCATCATCGAGTGACAGATTGGGATCCGTACTTCGAAAATGCAGAAGGCCAGGGAATCAATGGATCGCAGAACGTAGCGTTGCATCTTGGTGCGACTGCTCTTCTCGATTGTCGCGTGGCGATGCTCTCTGGCAAAAAGGTATTCGTTCATAAATTTCCATATCGAAGGAACAGAGCAGGAACAATCACGAATCTGTACGATTTTCATCGAAACGCTTACAGATTACTGATCACCGCTTGCGAAACAAGTATTCTAAAACACCGATGATGAAATAGAATCGTGATAAAACAGAGATGAGGAAAATTAACGAACGAACGAAAAGATCCTAACTCCACGATTTCGTGTTCCATCGAGATTAGATTTTATCGTTGCGTGTTAAGAGAAATTAGTCGCGAGATGGCTGCGTTACGATCAAAACTAATTTGATTAAAAAAAATTAATCGCACATCGAAATAATTTGTAACAGAAAAGTGTTAAACACGCTAGTTACAACTAGTTAGAAAGTAACAAGTACTGCAAATTAGAGAAACTGCTTAACGAGTTGACGAGTCAAAGCTGATAGAAATCGGTTAAAACGACCGTTGCAGAATCTTGTAAATACGTTTATCGATCGTTAGAGAATCTTGTAAATACGTAACACAGAGCCTGCCACGCAATCGGTGTTTTACGATGTAACTTGATTTAAACCCTCGTGCTTTAACCAAACAACTTCTCACGCAGAGTCACATGCAACTGTAGAATGTGTGTCGCAATTATAGGTCATGTGGTTACGCCGCAACGCCGACTGGGCATCCCTTTTAACTCTGGGTAATACCACTCACATTTCCGATCCCAGGTACAGCGTTAGCTTCCAATATCCAAACAACTGGAGGCTGGCAATCGCCGGAGTACGCAGGGAGGATCGTGGATTGTACGTCTGTCAAGTGAACACGCATCCTCCGAGAATGCTCGTCACTAACGTCACTGTTCTCGGTAACGCTTTCTCTCTATTAGTTACAAAATATATAGATAGTCAACCATAATACCATCACCGATATTTATCCAAGCAAATTAAACTTGACACGATAAGAAAATATAGAGAAACGTTTTAGTGCAACTGTCGCGAAATATCCAGTGCTTTTGGCGAACGAATTTTCATATTAATTACGATCGACGATCTCCGACGATCTAAAGTTAATGGATTTTTGATTTTATTCTGCGAATTTGACGTGCTCACAAATAAATAACACAGGCCACCGACAAGCAAATAAACAGCGCAGCACGCGTAAATTTTCTAGAAGCCAAGATCTCGAGAATGCCAAGATTGCTGGAAATTTAGCAAGATTGGACGACTAGCAGATACTGTGAATCTTTCGAGGTTCTTGAATTCTTGAAATTCTTGAATCAATGATGTTGGTAATAAGCTTTCAAGCCTTCGGATTAGCCGACTGGATTCTCAGACCCTTGGATTTCTTTCCAAATTTTAGAAATCTGTTCGAATGTTCTATAAATACAATTTGAACGAATGACTGTATCCTACGTGTTACGAGTATAACGTCGCGTAACATTTAGTGGGATTAATTCGATACAGTTAAGCTTTCCGCAAATTGCTGTCAAATTGCTCAACTTTCCAACAAATAAATCGTGTTGTGCTTGTCTATAGGTATTAGTCATACAAGTTTAGATCCACTTTTATCATATCCCATGTGTTCTGAAGCAAATATCTAAAGTTTCACCATTAAGTGTAATGCCTTGAGCTCTTTTATGAGATAACTTGACAACATGTCGAATACCAAAGTTTCATTGTATCGATTACCCAAGTTTCTGCATAACACGGTAGCCATCATTTTTCAAATTGCATACATTATTATTGTTATTAGAAATAATGGACGATCTATATACATGTCGGAGATGAAAGGACATCGGGGCTTCCCTTTTGGAATGTTGGAGAAAACCCCAATACCCTAGTCCAGACTTTTACTATAGCTACACTTAAGTAATAAAACTAAGAAATAGTTGTAATGTTCCAATCCGATTTTACGACGATGGGCTTGGGCTCGAAGTGACATAACGGGTCACTGAACGTAGCCACGGTCATGGGAGGGACGTGTACCTAACAGAGGTATGGAATAATTATATATCTCTCCTTAAAAACAAAGATTGAACCGAGAGGTGGGGAGAGGACTATATGAGGGCAGTTCCACTTGGACTGCGATTGAGTCTATAGAGTCTATTCAGAGGAGTACTACATGCACGTTGAGTGACACCAGGATCGTGTATCACATCGCATTCGTCATCCCGTTGGCCGTGGATTCGTTACCGAACCTGAATTCATTGTCATCGACATCTCGACCATTCGATCGCCGCTATTACTTGTAGCCTCTTGTAATAATCACATTTGTACCAATACATATCAACTATAACCACGATGGCAAATTCGAGCGAAGGTTCGTCAAACGCCCAAAATTCCAACATTAACCCGACATATATATGTCGGGTTCACATTATGATTAAGATTAGGGGCGTGAAACGAATCTTCATTTGGATTAGACATTATTGTTATGCAATAGAGGAGATATTTACTAGTGCAAATATGATTATTACGGAATTTGACAAGTAACCGTGATAATTAGACACTGGAGAAGCTAATGACAATGATCCTAGGTTCAATAACGAATCCGCGGTCAACGGGATAACAGAATGCGCCTTCTTCCAAAGTCCAAGTTGTACCCAACTTCCTTGTCTACGGTACAAGTATTTCTAACTAGCTCTTTGTTAACACGTTGACAGCCACGCGTGTTTTCAAAGAAATTTCCGTCAGGCCACGCGTACAGCAGTACCAAGCGTTCTCTGCTAGGTGCTCCCATCGATATTTTAGTAATGCGAATCGCTCAAGCGGTGGTCTCAAGAATCATCTTTCGTTTCGTTTGTTGGCAACGTTAAAACCACTGGCTGTTGTTGAATATAACGAAAGAAAGTGTGGTATAGATTATTCCGATCAAATGGTTTCTTATGCCACCACAATTAGAAAAGGAATCAAATGGTAGAGAAAACTTGGCATTCGATCCTTTCTGGGAATTTCTGTTGTAAACGCTTTGACGGTTTACAAAATTGCAACAAGAAAAAATATAAATATTAGAATATTTAGACAATTATTAGTTGGAAAATTATTAGGGTTGTCTGAAAATACAAAAGATCCTTGTCTTCGACGGAGTCGGCATAATATCGCCGTTCGGAAAAACGATTCCGGAAGAAGCATTAGACGCGCGTGCAAACTATGTTATGCGAGTAAAGGACGTCGAATGGACCGAACAAAGGCACAAAAGAATTTGAAGAAAACAACTAATTATTGTCCAAATTGTCCCGACCAACCTCAGCTATGTATAGAATGCTTTAGAGTTTTACATTCTAAATAATTTTTTTAATAAACCATTTTCGTATTTTTATTTTATAACGATTCAACTATTATTATAATTAACTATTAATTAACAATTTATTATTATGGAATATCTTTTCAAATACCTACGACGATCGTTAGCAAGTAGTCAAATAAGCGATACCCGAATATGGGTTACGCGGCCTGACCAGAAACTTTGCTGACACCCGAATACGAGTGTCGTGGCAGTCAACGTGTTAAAACGTAAAATATTCACCGAGACGCTACGTAACTCGCTAATGCGACCTCACTAGAGAATGATTTTCCGTCACGATAATGCTGCAGAGGAAATCTATGATGGGGTGTGTCTAAGGACACGAGATCATCGGATTCGTGGAGAGATGCCTTCGTTCGGAAAGTGAGGGAAATTGACGTTGCTGCTAATTGGTCAATTTCCATGTTGGTGGTTAGAGAAGGATACTAGCCGCCCTTGAGGGAAAGTTGCTAGCGGGAAGCGTCGTTCGTGAGAAAAATAGATTTCCCCTATCTTCCCATAATTGGGACAAAGACTGTTTGTCTGTTTGAAGGACTTTAGTTAACTAAATCTTAAGATTTATAACGGGCCCTCAGGCTAGCTGAACATGTACCGTGGAGATGCGTCGACATCTGGTGATCGTCTTGCCCGAAGAATAGGGTCTGCGTGTGGCGAGCCACAGGACAGAAACCGTTGGAATGTTTACTGCCGCGTGCCGCTACAACTATTTCTTTTAACCCCTTCCCGTACTTTAGCGACTCAGACTCGCGATGAAGATTTTGGCCCAAACATGAATATCGCGAGTCAGACTCGTGATGAAGATTTTGGCCTAAACATGAATATCGCGAGTCTGACTCGCGACCAGATACTTGGGCCAAACGTAAACATAACAAGCCGAGCTCGCGGACTGTCTTTTTGCCCGTTACGATCGTGACTGAATATTAGTTCCTGTTTACGAGCATCAGTCTGATCTGTTTAGCGCGCGTCGGTGTCTACCGCTTGGGCCCGAGTTTCGTCGAACTAAATGGCACGGGGAGCGGTTAAGGAGAGCTATACTATTACTCCATACCTTTGTTAGACAAAACGTTCAGCCCTTGACCGCGGCTACGTTCCGCGACTGGTTGTCGCCTCGAGCCCAAGCTCACTGTCATAAATCTCGAACAAATACAATCGGATTGATTGACGACAATCGCTTAATTACGGCTATGGTAGAATCTAGATTAAAGTGTTAAGGGACTTTCCCAAAATTCCAAAGGGAAGGCTCCGGTGTCCTTTCATCTCCGACATATATATACGTATATTCCAAACTTCTCAAGGTGTAAATATTTTCGAGATTGCTAAAAAATAAATTGACGACATTATTAATACCGTGTTATTGATTAACCGGATAATAAACATGCGAGATATCTCTGTTCCAAGTATATTCCTTAAAATATCGCGTCAAGCTATCAATCACAATTTATAATCGCTCAAACTGATGGCAGCCACTCCAAATAATTATACGTATAGCGTTTGCAAGAGGAGTATTAAAATATTATAATGGTCTGTGATGCGTTTCATCTAAAAGTAATTGAAGCATCGTGTTTACAAATTCGCTCATCCATCTATGTCTTTGGCGTTTAATAAGCACAGGTCCTTGCAATATTGCTCCTTTTCCTTACCAATAGCGTAACAAATAACGTTTGCCAACCTCTCTGAATTAAAAGGATATTAACGACGAGAAGTTTAATCAAAGTTCTTTGATTTACTAAGACCGGGACAGCAGGAGAAACCAAATGTTTCTCTGTTTATATCATTGATCACAAACCCCGTGGTATAATTATTTGTCAGGAAGTTTGCAGAAAGTAGCTCTGTCTAATGAATGAGTTGTTATTGAACTTCATGCACTTTCGTATACCTGTCTCGAGAGTAAATAGGAAACTAACAAGGTTCCAAGTGCAGCTAGCTTGTTAGTTAATTAGAATGACTTTTCGAGAAGTTGCTATCTATTTCGTAAGAGGCAGACAAACGCGTAACATTACCGCCCAAAATGATACGCGCGCTTACTTACTTTTGACGGAATACGAATCAGCTAGAAAATTATAAACAAGTAGAGAGGAGACTCGGAAGAGACACTTTGTCCTTCGTTCGAATCATCGTAGAATATCGCGTTATCGTACAATGAAAAGATCGCCATTGATAAACGTCAGGCAGCAGCAGTATTTTATTTAAGGAGATCGTTATACTCGGTTCGTATGGTTGTCAAGCTGTAGACAAGACACGTTTCAAAGTGATCGAGAGACTATCTGATTTCAACGATAATATCGTCTACAATCGTTTGACACTTGGACGAATTTTAAATATATTTCATTTCAGAGAAACAATCTAAATTTCACACGATATACGGCTGCTAATTTCAGAAGAAGATACTCATCGCAAGATACTCATTGTTTCTGATCGTTCATCTGCCATTAATTCATATGTTATCAATAATAATCACACGTTGTTAATAAAAATCGAGCAAAATGTCAGAATCAAAAAATTTACCAGAGCGTTCGTTCTTTCTTTCGATTCGTTCGCTCGTAAAAATTTGCTCGTGAAAATTCGCTTTCGAAATTTATACGAAATTCGCAAATAAAATTGAATTTTTAATTCACTCGCACGCAAGCCAGCTACTTAAATATTATTTATCAACGCGCGCATATTTATTATCAACTATTCATTTTGAAAACTCTGCTTCGTTTCCACGTGCATTCTGCGCGTTCTTGCAATTTTACATTTCCTACGAATTGCGTAAACGTCCGGGGTCTGTTTATTAGAAATTTTAGAAATCTACGAAAACGGCTGTTCAAGTTTCAAACGTTGAACGGCGAGAAAGAGGAAATAAATTTCGGCCGACCAATTGTTTCACAGCGAGACGAGACAGCAGCCACGCGGTGAAAAATGGTTAATTATGCAGGCCGCGTGTAAATCCCGGTTGCAGCGAGGAAATTTGCTATCGAGAGATCGGTATCGCGTGGCTAATCAAGTTGGCGCGCACGCGGAGGCAGTTTCAAACGACAGTTGTACCGAAAGTTTAACGCCATGGCAGGATCAGGTTTTCGCCAAGGCTGCGCCTCGAGCGTTTCCCAAAAGTACAAAAGTGGAACACGCCAAGGGGCGCGCGCGTTGATTTTATAGCGCGGCGGGACGTATTTATACAAGAATTTGCAATTCCCTGGCTGTGAATTAGATTGCGCACTTCCCTTATTCTCCCTTTGTTTCGGTGACATAATCGGCCAAGAAACTCAACGAAATCGCTGCTTTCAGCCCGTTTTGTCTGATTGTTTCTCAGATTGAAGGTCCTCGATGGGTCGTAATTCACAAACCCACCTCGCCTAGCGTCTACAAATCACATTTTTCTAATGATATTCTTTATCGCCGTCGTTCGACGGCGCAAAGTGTTCCAGTTTTCGTATCACAGCCCGTGGAAAGAAAAATCTCGGATAAAAATAATGCCCCAACATCTGGAGCAAAATATTCGACGCTTCTAGAGGATTTTAGCCCTACGGGTTCCTAGCAAACCTGAACCAATTTTATCCGAGTAATTTCAAATGGCCAGTGGTTTCCATCGATTTATTTTTTACCGCGCGTGCTGTTTCATATCAAGACGCAGGAAAATTGGAAAAATTACAACGATTCGTACGTTATTCGTCAAGCATCTTTCATCGTTGTAAAATTATCTATGTAAAAGACGTCGACTGTAGGCTGCGCTGCTATATAAATTCCACTTGATGGCGAAAATTTGGCCGTGGTGCATAAAACTGGCAAATCGATCGACGAACCTGGTCAACGAGCTTTAAACCTTCCATTAGGAAAAAACGTTCAACCCTGATGATACGAAAACAATTCTAACGAGAACAGGGACCGATCAAACAGGAGGAGCGCGAGTATAATTTTAAAGAATATCGATGGGACCATATCGAGAGCCGGGTCGAAATGGACGAGAGGAAAGGCGAGTGATTAATTGCACGCACGCCGCTTTTCCGTCCTCCCTTTCGATATAAAGACCTCCTTTCGTGACCGAGTCCCCCTGAATTATCGACTGGTTCTCGCTTTTTAAATCGAAAAACCATTGGGCTGGCGGCGTATCGAGGATGCGTTCGAATACTCTCGAGCTCTCCGAGGCTCTCCACATCGGAACACGAAGCGGCTGCCTACTTCAAATTGCTATTTTCTCTTCGCGACTCGGTTTACAGATCGTCCCCCGGACCACGTCGAAACTTTTAACGGACGCTCGAGGATGGCCCATTTTAAATTCTCGTTAACGTTTACCGAGCTTCACGAGCCAGCTTGATCTTTAATTCACCAGGCATAGCTTCGACGCTGGAAAAATTGTTATTCCGCCGGTTAATAGGAAACTCGCGACAACCCTGTCACGAGAAAGTAACAGAGTGGACCTTTTGCTCACGGAACACGACTCTTTCTTCCGTTTATCGATCCATCGTTTTTTAACTTTATTAGATGCCCCATCGAGATTAGTCAAGGGGAATTTGCAAGTTTACTGAAATTTGAAAAGACCTCGGCCGAGTATCGGATCGAGTTAAAGAGCCTCGGTTTATCCATGGAAATTTATTCGCTGTTTCTTCTTGCCCTTCGTTTGTATACACACGACAATTGAAACAGGGTGTTCCTAAGGGCCGTTTTTACATCCCGCCAGAAAATGCTTACTTGGGTCAATTCCTTCCAGCTCTCCTCCTCGATTATTGCCAGAGATGGCGTAGGACAATTATACGATTCCTCCGTAGAAATATAAAAAGTTCGAGCCGTAGTATAACGAAGGAGAAAATTGACGCTCTTCGTTGGGAGAAGGAAGGGAGGAAATAAAAGGAAGAACAGAGAAAAAGGGCGCGACGAAAGTAGCGCAATTCGGTAAACGGTCGATCGATGCTATATTAACAAAATTCTCCTTCTCCCTGATTTTTATATTCTCTGCGTAATTTGAAGAATTTCACTCGTCGTAATATCAAAGCACCGGGGATACTCAAATATCGTTTCTTAACAACTCTTTTCCAAACTTTGTCCATCTATCGACTACCTTCGAAAATCGTCTTCCTTCGGCCTTTCTTCCTTTCAAGATTCTTTCCAGTTTCAACTACGTCGTATTAAAATATTATTATCGCGTGCTCCTTATTCCCGTGACAAGAAGTCACGACGAAATGCGCGTTCTCCACTCGACGAAGCCCACACGACCTTCTTCACCCGCTGGAAAAATTCTCCGATGCATCGCCAATACGTCGCAAATACGTGGCAAATGCATTGCACCGCCAACTTTGATCAATGTTCCTTTCGCTCGACTGTTCCCGCCGCACGAGCACCGCGAAAATGCAAAGATTCGCATCTACGAATCCAGAGGCAAGATATCAGAGAGAGAACAAAGCGAGAAGGAAACGAAATTGACGTTGTCGCGAGTCGCTCCTTCGTCCGAATCGTCGTCGCTCGTCGCAGTTCCCTTGCACGCAACACGCCCCTTTTTCCATGTCTCCACGACGTCCCCACGGTTTTCTCTATAGCCGTTGTCGCGGCGAACGGAGGAAGACCAGGGAACACGGAACTTCCGTTTAATCTAGTTAAAAGTAGCAAGAGTTTCCCGCAAGCTTCCGGCCGGAAAGTCCTCGCTCTGTCGGACTTCACGGAATCTTAAGCTCGACACGGTATTTTTCATCCCCCACACTGCTTTCGACCCACCCTTTTCTCTCCACTCGCCTTCTGTGTCCGTATCCAGGCGGCTACTTGGGCCCAGCCTATGTTTCTCCGCTCCTTTCTTTTCCCTTTCCGTTCTTCTTATTTCGTTCCAAGGCTATCGGCAGCCGGAGAGTATCCGTTTAATTAGAAGATGGCCGAACTCGGATTTTTCCAGCAACCCGTCGCACATTCCCTTTCGAGTAATTTCGCCACTACGACCGCAAGTTGCCCGATCGCTCTTATGAGCAGGATAATAAAAGGTTAATTGAGAAGCTGTAGCTCGCAACAAAAACGAACAACGCTACCGCTTTTCAGCGGCTTCGAACGTGTATGTCGGCCAGTTTTGCAGAAGCAGTGGGTCAATACGTTCGATCGGGAGTCAATACGTTCGAGGTCTCCGCCTTTATGTACCGAATTAGCCGAGATTTAATGTGTTTCCGCGCGCTCGTTAGGCGGAATTAAATTCGTAAAACTATAAGCCATCGAACCAAAAAGCTCCAACATAAAGCAGACTAAATAAATCGCCTGGTAAACGACTCGGTAGTATTTCGACGGCAATTTTCGTTTTTTCATCGAGGTTGAGAGGGCGAAGGTAGAACGGTGGAAAAGAAATTCGGAATACAGCGTATGAGATCGACTATTTCCATCGTTAATAGTAGAAAGTGGATAATTGGATTAAATAAAATTTCAATGTACCGAGAAGAGAACATAGTAAATTTAAATCTAGCCGAAATAGAAACGATAAATTGAGATAATCTTCTAATTTTGTTAGAAGTACGCTACATCGTTTATGATGTTGGAAGAAACTCTTTTTAAAGTTTCAGCCAACATATCGCGCGCAATTTTGAGATCTTCTCTGGTATACGTGTTATTTTTCAAACTTACAGTGTACATTTACTTCGAATCTTGTCTGTCACATACGAAACGAAAAGAAAGGTTCTATAAAACTCTGACTTTGAATTATTATGAATTTTGTTTGAACAGAAGATTAAGATACAACCGGAGAATTATGTCGTTGCGATAATCTGTTACAGAAAATCGCGGTAAAATCGCGGTAAATTTTACCGAGTGAGATTATATTTCCAATGTCAATTATCAAACGGAACGTTCTAGGAAGAGCTATTTGGAAATTAACATTCAAGAGATTACTCGATTATTTCCGTCTTTGTGGTTAGCTTTGTGGAAGGTTAGATTCGCGCAAAGGTAACGAGAATCTCTTTTAAATGGTTTTACAACGTGCTAATTTCGTACGAAAGAGGCGAGTGTTTCTTAAGCGAACGAAAGTGGTTTATTTAAAGATGATTCGCAGCTATTTCGCAACAACACCGAGGTAAGCACGATATCTAAGGTAAGCAAGAGGCAAGGAGGATACTATCCGAAGTAAGGGTCAACGTGAACAGGATGTTTCATAGATTACGTTACAAGGAGTTCTCTGCCGATGAATAATTCATCTCTGGCTAAACATCACACTGTACGAAATACTTTTCATTTTACATGAACGTTTGATTCATACCATGAATAAAAGAATTGCGCCAAACTAAAACACGGAATAATCTAAAAACCTGTTTACGATTTTACGTCGTCTTATTTTATTTACCATAACTAAGTAAGTTAACTTTTTCTCGCGTCAACGTCGATTTAATGTTATTCCGAAATTTCTCGAAATGTCACCGTCGACGAGTATTTATGTATTGGCTTGACAACTAAATGATCGCAGATTTTGTCATTAGGTGGTACTGACAAAATCTCCAATCGCTTAGTTGCCAGCCCAATATAACGAACGCGATAGCGATTTACCTCTGGAAATTATTAGATACACATCTAACTTTGCAAACGGTCGCAAATGATTATATACGGGTTCGAATAAATCGCATCACGGCCTCGTTCATTTTCATTTCCGCCCACCATCCTTCTAGACGCATCGATATACCATTGCCTCGTCGTTAGACGAATTTCGCTCGCCGCGTAAAACGAATCAGAAATCGTCGACAGGTTATTATGGTAAACGTGCGTGAATCGATTGCATTATGGAAAAAAAGGCAAGAAGATTCTTGCCAAGCAAAAGCAAAAAGACGAGCAAAAAGGGGAAGGATGCACTCTGGGGTATTCTTCTTATCGCGTAGCGTCGAACCTTCGATTTCAGATCCATCATTTATTTCCATCAGATTCGCGACACGACGAAAGTCGAAAATATCTGCGGCATAAACGCGATATGCAAAAACCCAGGGTGTATCGACACCACCCGTGTCGTTCCGGCGATTTTTATCCCTTTCGCGAACAGAAGCTCTGATAAGGTGCGCCACGCGAAACCCCGACGAACTCTTTTATCTCCAACAAGAACAAGAAAAGGAACAAACTAAACACGAACACCGTTCGACCCTCTTTTCTCGCGATATCGTTCGAAACATCTTGATCGATGGAACTCCCTGATACACTTGGGAAAAACCAACTATACTATCGATCGAACGCGTTACTATTTAGAGTATCAACGGGGCTAATACTATTTCCATCCGATAAGCTTTCCTTCCGCTGCATATATCAAGCAAATAGAAATACATTTAGTCCAGTCTATTTCAACGATAATAGTTACTTTACTTTCGTTCGTTATTTTTGACCGATTTTCGCCAGCTTTTACTTTATTGACGACGAACTATCGGAGTAATGGAAATCGAATTACACAAGTATAGATATTACACCTGTGTTACGAAGAAAAGTATCTGTCGATGAAAAGACGTTAGGACGGTACGAACGACGTATTTCAAGATGATTCTTCCTCGTACTTTCTGTACAAAGTGCGAATAATTTAGTGGTAGGAAATTTCTGTTAAAGATTGTACGATTTACTTACGGTGTCTTTCAACATACGCGAGAAACTACCAGCAACAAATTTCACACTCTGTATCCTCTGAGCCAAAAATCTGATTATTTGTCTGGTAAGTTCTATTTATTTATTTAAATTTTACAATTTGTCCGGTAGGACATTTGGTAAAATGTTATATCTTGGTGTTGTAATAATATAGCATGTGGGTGGTTACCCCCAGTCTGGTAAGTAACGCGGCTTTTCCAACAATTATGTCGAAAGCAATGCAACCTATCGCGATATATCGATTGATAATTCCACGAGATTAACCCCTTAACCCACATCGTAGTACGATGATCGGGCCAAACGTAAATATTACGGGCATAGCCCGTAGTAGATGATCGGACCAAAGGTAAATATTACGGGCGTAGCCCATAGTACGATGACCGGGCCAAATATAATATACAGGGTGGTTGGTAATCGGTGGTACAAGCGGAAAGGAGGTGATTCTACGCGAAAAAAGAAGTGGAAAATATAGAATAAAAATTTTTCGTTCGAGGCTTTGTTTTCGAGAAAATCGACTTTGAATTTTCGCTCGGTACGCGTCCACTTTATCGCGTCTCGTTATAACGGATCTCACTGTAGATCGTTGTCTCGATGGAAAAATTAAAAAAAAAAGAAATTAAAAAAAATTTTTTATAATATAATAATATAATATAATATATAATAGCTTGTTTACATTTTCGGCCCAAAATTCTCGAACGTAAATCGTAGGTTAAGGGGTTAACTGCACACGATCACGATACAAAACGATGTATTCCGAAACATTAAGAAAGGTATAAAAAATAAAAAGGTAAACTAAAAATGTGCAATTACGATCATTTGGCTGCGACTACTGTCGCAATATCCACAGTTGCCACGCTCGTAAAAAGGAAGATGGAAAACCTGATCGGACAGGAAAATCTTCTCTTTCGGCGCGTGTCGCGTATTTACCCGAGTTTTCAGCGATCGACGAGACAGATGGTCGGAGTGGCGCGACAATTTGCGCTCGTTCGACGTGAAAAGACACGAAGACTCGCGAGTCGAACTTCGCACGCGATATGAATCACTGTTCGCGTACAAGACGCGCGTTCAATTAGGTCGTGGCGAAGGAAGCTTTCACTGTAAAGCTTGGTCGATCGATAGTACGCCGCGAAAGCACAATAAGATGATTTCTAGCCGCCTTTATCGTTGTCAACGCCCGTTCAACGATGTACTTAAGACACGTTCCTCTGGCAAGCAATCGCGGCTTCATGCTTCCTTCGTCCTCTGGATCGTTCGATATTTTCCACCACTCGCGGCATTCTACCTAAGAACTTGAGCACTTGCAGCATTCTACTCGCAAACGAGCGGAGATAATTATCCCACTGTCGCCTTTGTCGTTGTTTTCCATTGTTATTTCTGATAGATCGCTTTGACAGACTACGTCCGCTTCAGCGTGCAAACTCTCCAACGTACGCACGGTAATAATGCTCGTACGTGCGTCTACTAGTTTCTTGCGTCTGTGTATCTTATAGACGGTGAACCGACGATGTTGAAAATTGTTGGGAGCGGATGAAAGCACGAGGCAAATACGATATGTCATTCCTGATGGTAGGCGAAGTGGAATCGTATCAAAGGTACAATTGCGAATAAGAAAGCAGTGGAGATGTGAGTAACGATAGGCGTAGTACGAAATATACGCGGCGATAAAAGTTATATGTCAACCGTTCGAGCCACGCAATTGCCCTGAGATTAGAAAACATCCGTTGTTATTTCGCGGGATTTTGTATGTCGATTTTTTGGTGATCGAGAGAAACGTCAAAAACCTCGACCTCTTCTGTCAATAGCGATGGAAGCGTCCCGTAATATTATCCCGTGGACTTCGAACTATTTTCGAATTAGACTACGAGAATTAGAATAAGAATTGAAATGTTCTATTTTTCGCTGAAAACTTCGTAGTCTAACTTGTATTTTATTGTTTTTTCGCGCAGAAGACGTCTCGCCGTATACTTGATATTTATTTAAACTTTTCAACGATTTCTGCCCGGACGCAGTGGTTAGCGTAATTGGTTACGAACGCTGCAAACCCAAGTTGATAGGAAAATCCCCCAATCCGGATGAAAATAAAAATCTTATACCGCAGTAGCAAGCACGCTATCACGACCTATCCACCTCGAACATCTTTGTATTAACGCTAAAGTTTTATTTGTCATCAAACTGACTTTACGAATACCATGGGCGTCAACGTTTTACACGCAAAGCTCTGCGTGCGTTTGAATTCACGCACGTGACACGGTAAAGTCTACTTTTAATTTCACTATCAAAGACGTTTCAGTTTGAGTTTTATAGAACCATATACGTAGTTATATACGTAGAAAGACGATTCGTTCGAATACATAACTCTCGTAATTTGCATCGAACGAGCTTGGAATTGTTTCAGAGATCAAGTTTATGGTAGAATAGCAGAGATTGAGATTCGTTTGTCATCGCCAACCGAATGATGATCCTTCTCGTACAGAGAGTCAGATAGGCATAAGATACGCTCAGGGTGAAAAGTTACTCTACCATGAAGTTTTATCTTCCGCAGGAACGAAATATGATCTACTGGTGAAGCTCGTCCGTCAATTTCTCGCGCGGACATTTTACAAGTTTTCATGAACTTATACCTTCCACCGCGTATCTTCCAACTACGCATTTTTTAACTATGACACTTTCGATTTAAGAAAATCAAGAGCCAAACAACTGTTGTCAGTTTTCGATGCTTCGGCGATTCGATTAGCAAAGGAAATATTTCAAACAAAAGAGACAACGTACGATATCGAAATAATTGACGCTGTGAATGATTTCCAGTTTACCAATTAATACACTGCACAAGCTACATTTTCACGTGCTTTCGACGGATATATCCTTTGAACCGGTTCATCAAACTAACCGTCACGATCGAATAATAACGAAATTTATCGACAACGTCATCGACGACGAAGCTTAGCCAAACAAACAGCTGTGCTTTTAACATTTTCAAATGTCCAATCGAAAATCATTTCAACTACATATACATAATACAATACCAAGCATTTCACAGGTTGCCTTTATTAAATGCCCCTAATTTCCATATATTTTCTCACATTTCCAACGTTACCAATCCGTCGCTATCGTGACAATGCCGATGAAATTTCTAAATGTACAAGTATCACGTAAATAACATATTCGAGTGTTACGTATCTACAAGTGTTCCAACGCTTTTGCGAGCCAGTTTACGTTGTATACAAACACGATCGTGTGGTGGAAACCGCATTCACCGGTCTGTGATTGGAAATGCGCACGGAACGTAGTGTTTTCCGCGGCTATGCTGAAACGAGTTTGAATTTCGTGCCTGAAAAGATTCAATTACGTCGGGGGAATCTTGCAGAACCTAGCAGAGAGAGAGAGAGAGGGAGAGAGGGAGCCGAAACGAGAGCACGTACCGTGTCACGTACCCTCCGTTCTTTTATTTTCCTTCTCATTTTTAACCAAAGGAACGCAACACCTTGTTGCGCGTTTTCCCACCAAACTTCTCTTCTCGTTCGCCCTACCTAATTATCGAATGGGAGCTGCTTGCCCTCGCGAAAGAATAAACGCACGTCTGGGGAAAACAATCGCGACAACGCGCGGCTGCCTGAAAATCTGCTTTCTCGGAAATGGGAGAACTTTGCTCGCAGCGTTATAGCGTGGCTTGCTACGAATCGCACGATTATGACTGTAGGAAATCGAATTTCGACTATACGCGTTAACGAAATAACTAACTATACGAGAAGTTGGACCGTCACGAGAGATAATAGGACGAGCTACTGTGATCTTGTTCATTTGTTAGAAACGACAGATGCAGCAAGTAGTATAAACTAATTTGGAATTTCTTCCTTCGTGTTAGAACTGCATCACGCGTCAAGAAAAATTGAACTGAACGTTAAATATTCGAAACATAATTTAAAGGTTTCTAGAATCTGGAACAAGTTTTAAGAAAAAAGGACTTTATCTTAGATGACCGAATAAACGAAGAGCATCGAACAGGTTACGTTGCAGAAACTTGGCAATTAGGAAATCCTGCGGATAAATCCAGGGATTCGTCGCGGATTCGTAGGTTTCGCGCCAAGCTACTATTTAAGAACATCGACTCGAAGAAATCCGCAGACGTGAGTCTGAGATTCGTTCCGTACTGCTTAGCGCTCCTGAATACAAATTACTCTCGGTCTAGAGTTGTTAAATCCTAAATAGTATCATCTCGTGGTCGAGCAATAAGACAGAGCACTTTGTAGCTTACGCAGGCCGCGTGTTTCCTAATACCCAGTGTCCCAATGCCATGTGACCAGAATTAGACGATCCTTGGAGAATGCAACTCGCGCTAAATTATACCTGCGAACGGGAACCTTGGCTTCTCTAAATCCAAATTTCGCCAGAAATCGCATCGTCCGAAAAAGATTTAAATCCTCCCAAGCTAACAACTATATCAAGTATTTTATACTGCTCATTACTATATTCGGATTATCTTATTTTATGTGTAATTGCTAAACTACGGGTATTTATGAAAATTCATATTTTTATGAATATAACTATAGAAAATGGAAATTAGGCAGAAAATTGACATATCCACTGGGTGGATATCAAATACTCTGGATATTTTTGCATTGTATAGCATAATATAGCATTCTGTTCATTTATGCATCTTGGAATTTTCCATAGATACGTAAAAATTCAGAATCTGATAGTCGAGTATCCAATCTTCCTGATTCGTCCCAAACATCTTCGATTCTCTGCCCTATGCCGTTTCTAAAACGATAGTTGAATTTTTCCTTCGAAGAAGATTTCTGTCTCTGCGTATTCACGATATATCGGGAGAACAGAAAGTCAAATCACGACAAAGATTTCATCGTTTTTGGTAAGATACGATTCGTCACATTCGTTTTGTAGCTCCAGACATCAGGATTCTGGACGAAGCTAGACACGAACTACGTGATCGTTACTACAAAACCGGAAGCGGTATCGAGCTAGCTTGCGTTGCTCGACCTTCTTGTCCCGACTCCAGGATACCGCACCCTGTCTGGAGGAAAAATGGTGAAACGTTGCCGGATCATGTCAACGTTTATCACATTAATGGGTGAGCATATAGAGTAGCAAAACGGTCGATCGAACAGAACTACGATAGATAACCGACGTTCCGATTTACCTTCGTTCATCGATGTGCAATTGTGTCCACGTATCACTGAACACGTAACGTTTTATCGGCTCGTCTGCCTGCCGAAAGCTGTATTCCCTTCACCTATGTCCTTTCTGGATAACGAGCGAACCGTTTAATCTCCCTGGAGGCGCTTTGCGAGACGCTCGGTGCTCTTGCAATCGCTACTTCCATTTCTACTTGTCGCTTCCGCCGCCGCCTTCACATACGTTCCTTATCTTGTCCTTTATGGTAATTTATATTTTCGATGGCACTGAGCACAAGTTGCAAAGTTTCGACCAACTTTGTCGAGGTATAGACGAAGAATTTGATCGCGCGATATCGGTACATCGATTTAAGTAAATGTGCAATTTTATTAATTTTATCATTTTTTGTATTTTGCCCAATTTTTCCAGTCTCGTACATTTTTCCAATTTTGTAAATTTTTCAAATCACAGCTGTTGAATCTACCGTAGCTATAAATTACAATCTGTACGAATAACAAATTCTATATTAACCGATCAAGATACGATACATATGTTAAGCGAATCTTTATTTGTCGACCGACTGTCCGTCTTTATGATGGGATTCAGTACGGTTCCATCTGTTTCGGTAGAATCTAAATTACTAGATTAGGAGCCTCGGCTGTCTCGTTAAATGTAACAAATTCATATCCATCGAGCGTTGGCTACAATCTGTATCGCTGCATTTCGGGATACTGCTATGATTTAGTGGCCGATTTTAGGAATCTGGTAACAATATGTATAGTTTCTGCGGTATACATAGTCCACTGTAATTTTGTCGATACTCCATGATCCTACGATCAAACAGCGGAAATATACAAGTACGTCCGATATGTAACGTGACAACTGATTTTTCAGGTCGAACGAAGATCTGGTGACCAAGCTATATATCGAGCAGGCGAAAAAGACTGACAGCGGCGAATACTCATGCTCAGTGAGCCAATTTAGTACCGCCGCGGTGCATATTCACGTCCTGAATGGTAAATTGAATTAAAGGTCATGCGTTCGAAATTTAAGTTTAATTGAAAAAGGATTTTTGTTCTACGAAGAGTACAGAAAATTGAGGCAACCGCTTGGTAACTAGATAAACGTGGAATAAAGAGGCTTAAAATGTCGGGGAACAACGTTTAAAATAGAAAGCCTGATATTTAAACGATCGAAAAGAAATTTAAAACAAAATTCGTAGATTCGGGAAAAAATGCGCGAGGTTCGTTTGAAATAGCGAAGATACATAAATAGAAGATTAATGAAAAATTAAAACGTAGCCACGCTAGGTATTTTTTTGTATTATACAGGATGGTTGATAACCGGTGGTACAAGCGAAAAGGGGGTGATTCTACGCGAAAAAAGAAGTCGAAAATATAGAATAAAAATTTTTCGTTCGAGGCTTTGTTTTCGAGAAAACCGACTTTGAATTTTCGCTCGGTACGCCTGCACTTTATAACGTCTTGTTATAACGGATCTCACTGTAGATTTTTAAAAAAATTTTAAAAAGAAAAAAAAATTTTATTCTATATTTTCGACTTCTTTTTTCGCGTAGAATCACCCCCTTTCCGCTTGTACCACCAGTTACCAACCACCCTGTATACAACATATCGTCAAAATTCTAATTGCCACTCAACAAATCAATATTCTTTTCCTTACTTTGATCCACGAGATTTTTAAGAAATTAAAAAATTACTAAGTATCCACTTGACTTTTTCATTTTTAAAATAAATCGTACATAGAACGTGGAAATGCACGTTGAAGGTTAGGTACATCTTGTAAGTTACACGATCGTCGAATACGTAGCTGGTTCGAAGGAAAAATCCGCGAAATATCCCCGGGAGTATCACGACCAGTCACATCCACATGCTAAATGCCATGTTTATTATACCATAAAAACCGTTGCCTTTGGTTAAATTTTTAACAATCGTATAGAATACGTAATCTCGTTAGTCTATTTGCGAACCAGCTTTAAGTAAACGTCTACAGTATAGTAGACGACAGAGTGGTATTTATTGTCAGACATCGTCGTTACAAAATTTATCAAAATTAAAGCCAACCATGAAATCAAGGATAACGTAACATCGGATTATGACGGGAAATTTTGTTAAATTTTTAAATAATGTCTTCCGAAAATGTTGCTTCGACTTTGAGAAATTTGTTAAATTTCATAAATATCGATATTTACTCGTAAGAATCATATAACATTTATCGAATGTTCAATCTGTTTTAGCTAAATTAAACAGTTTATGACAATTAAACGATTCCGATTGAACTAAC
This sequence comes from Bombus flavifrons, assembly GCF_040668555.2. Lineage (NCBI taxonomy): Eukaryota > Metazoa > Arthropoda > Insecta > Hymenoptera > Apidae > Bombus > Bombus flavifrons. Next base: position 17,554,520 of record NC_138444.1, on the reverse strand, counting down.
TATGCGTTTTAATTAAAAAGAACAGTAATCTATTATTCGTTTCATTCGTATAATTAAAGATCAAAAACATTCCAATTGGTGCGATGCCAATTTAAAACTTTACTTACTTCAGATCATAGAAGATTAATTACTGTTCCAAAAGTAGGACTTCATGCATAATCGAAGTAATTAATTTCGGCAAGCTTATGGTTACCAAATGAATTGATCGAATTAAGTTTAAAAATGTTTAAGAACTTTCCACTAATTCAAAATTTAATCTTTCAAATGAAAGCTTTAAATCCGACCGATACTGCTACAAACTCACTTGCACTTCAATTTGACGAACGTTTTATAAACAAGTTTCTAATCGCGAATATTTACCGTTTGATTTTCATATCTTTATGTATTTTCTTATATTTTCTTCATCGTAGGTGAGAAGCAAGCAGCAGTTCACCACGATCAATGGAACGCAGCGCGAACGAATCACGAAAAATTAAAAAGTCTGTACGTCACAATCGCCAGCCTTGTTTTTCTTCGAACTTGGATGATCAACTCGCCATAAAGTTCATCGAAACATTTTGAGGTTATGATTGCACATTATCTCGCATCGCTCTCTCCTGTGCATATCCGCCAGAAAGCGTTTCTAGTAACGGATCAGTATTACGATGGAAGAAAACTGCCGAATAAATTGTACGCAATAATTTAGTGTGCATTGTATACAATATCGCAAAACCACCTCCGAACGACGTTGTGAATACTAACTTATATCATTGCAATCCGGCAACAAAGTATATCTCGTGGAAATTTTGTTTTACGAAACCGACCGAACCTAAAAAAATGCATGTTACTATTCGACCATATCGATTTAATGCAACAGACGTGTGAGTTTTGTAATGTTTCGATAGATTGTAACAGAGAATAGAACATGATAAGATGTGATTCACCTAAAACAAATTGCGCCTTTGTCTTTCACGAGGTTTGGCTTATATTGAAATATATCGATTAGTTAATTTAATATCTTCTTGTTATCCTATTTTAATTAACTTGCAAATTATTACAAATCGTTGAAAATTTTCTAATGCTTGTTCGTTTCTACAAGAACTGTTCTTGATAAATGGTTAATGTTACATGTAAGTGTGTTAGTGTTAAAGCGAATGAAAGGTTGCGTTGTGCGTTTGTTACACGATTTAGGCTATACGATATTCATTTTTCTTTTTAGTGTAATCGCCATCAAAATCGATTTTAGATCGTCAAATACTTGGAATGTTATTCGGTATTCCTGACCGTATCCATCTTTAATCATATAGTAATTGTACCAGTGAATGAATAATTAAGTTGAAACTGTAATAGCAACCGTAACATGCATTTGTTAGGGCAAACATAAATGTTCTCGACGAACAACTGCGAATACTAGTAGTTTAAAGATAAGGAATAGTAATAAACGTTCTATTCTTCTCCTCTCGATGGCCTGTACATAAAATACCTTAAATATTGTATAGTCAAGGAAACATTATGCTCGATTGGTCGATCTATTGCGACTTGACATAATTTTACAGGTGTGCAAATTGCTTGCTCTTAAATATGTGTATAATTGCCCGACTTAAATCGACCAGTTTAGCTACGCGCATATGTTCTCAGATAATAAACTATCATTAACTAATTTCATCTAAATTTATTTGCTCAAATCATTCTACCTTCCCAAACATTTGCTTCTGTTATCGTTACAATTATTTTGATAGATATTTATCTAAATCACTACTAATAATAGATTTTTTTTATTCTCAAGTTAAAATCAACGAGTATCTCTATAACCACAGTTATCAAAAAGACCGAAACCATTTCCTCTGTTGCAATATTCTTATCGACTACTTTTAGTAAGAAGCAGTCAGAAGTTTCCAACGTTACCGATTCAGCATAGGATAAGATTACAATGTTTATAGTGGCTCCAACTGACAACCTTTTTGATATAAAATTACGAATAAAGAGTAGCACAGAAAAATATCCTATGATCAGGAATGAAATACAGAATCGTTACTCATTCTTCTAACGAAACAACTGTTTGGAGCGAAATGCTCACAGCTCCAAGTACATTATTATAGAAACAAGTTGTTGAATACAATAGGAATTATTTTTCAATTTAAATAATTACGTGAATATGTTTTCTGTATTTTAGATACTCGTATGTACTTATGTGTTACTTGTATATACAAGAAAAATAAACAAAATTGTTCCAAAAAACAATATGTCCTTCATTCGGTATGAAGTTTCGAATTGATATTTTTTAAAATCAAAGGATATCCTACTACATTGACTGAATATAAATAAAACACATAATCAACTAATTCTTCAACTGATAAACAAAAGACATAAAAATGAAACGTTACTACTTACGGATAAAATAGATATCTATATTCACTGTGCTAGCTACAAAATTCTACGTAATACAACCAGCCAGCCACCCGTTCAGTTTCAGATCTTTTGTCATACGACATAATTGGGTGATCAAAGGAATAAAAATGCATGCAATTCATTAATATGTAAATGTGAAGAGCATAAAGAAATTTTACCTCGGCCCGGAAGAAGTCATCAGAAACTGGAAGTCATAACACAATATGGAAGTAGGAGATTGTAAAAAATCTGTAACAGAAAAAGATGGAATTTTATTTAATTCAGAGCTTTAATATACATATAAATATTTAATAGGTTATTTGAACTTGTCGCGGGACAACTGATCATATAATAAAGGAGCGTTCAGACGATTAATATTATTTTCAGTATTGACGACCAATATATATTGTCAATATAGTGCTGAGAACGCTGCATATTGACAATAATACTGACGATATTGGCAATAATATTGATCGTTTGAACCCTCTTAAGGTCATACTGATTCTCCTTACTACTTACAACTTCCATACTTACGATATAATAGTAGTTCACGTTCGAATAAATGAATCCAATCACCAGAAGTTTATTTAATCGGGCACTAACTAAAGTTTTATTTAAATAAACGGAGTACATTCAAACGAACTAATTATATCCGCGCCATGTTATAAATTATAGATGGCGTAATAAAACTTAATGGATCAAATCTCGTACCTCGATTAACAACTAACTTCTCTCTAGTAAGATATCTTGACAATTGGACAGTGAATAGTGAATATAGAATTTCATATAAAAGTATATGTACAATGTATATTATTTGGGGGCGTTAAGTTTATGTGTTATTTGCTATGTTTTGCTAAAAAGTTACTGTACAGATAATTAACTTTATTTCCTATAAATACAATCCATTACAAACTGTCAAAAATTTCTAATTTATTGACATTTCTTTGAAAGTGCTAATATGTATACATTTCCTGTTAGAAAATACCGTGCCTTAGCTGCAGAACCATAAGCAATTTTTAATGATTTCTGTAGAAAATTTCAACAACACATTGAAGACAAAAAGTATGGAAAACGTTATGGAGGGTGTAAATGGACAATTGCAAATAAGATATCAAAAAATTGCCACAGAATATTCAAAAGTAAGAAATATTCAATATATCATTTACATAATCTGGTTTTTGAAAATTTATGTACTAAGAGATGTTTTTATTTTTAATACTATCATCTGTTTGTGAAAAAGAATTATCGCCCTTACTAGTCCGATATTTGTAAATATTTATAAGAAGATCATTATCAAAGAATTTTTTCCTTAGATTCGTGCTCAGGCAAATGTTTTAAAGAGAGCTGTGATTGATGAACAAGCACGTAATGCTGATATACGAGAGCAACTGAAAGAGAAGGAAGTAGAACTTCGCAGAGCCGAACAAGAATTAGACAGTTTGTCATTCCGAAATCAACAACTAACTAAACGTATAACTGTATTACAAGAAGAACTTGACAAAGCACAAAATAAATCTAAAAAGGGAAAGAATAAATTATCGGAAAATAATAGCCAGGTACTAACATCTCCAAATCATATCTTGGATGAAGAATTTCAAAAGAAAATAGTTGAAAATGCCCAGTTATTATCGCAAATCAGTGATAAAGATAGCGAAATTGAAACCTTAAATGAAAGGATACAACAACTAGAATCTAAATTAGATTATTGTGAAAAATGCAAAATTGAATTAGAGTGTCAATATCAAAATACTATAGACAAGCTGGAAAGAGAAAGGAATGATTTACAAAAAAAGTTAAATGATAGACAAAAGCAAGAAGAAAATGTATCGTGGTCTAGTAACGAAGGTAAACGAGATGGATACGAATCTGATAATAAGGTAGGACATTCCAATCTCCCAGAGGTAGAACCGTCTCCATTTTCATCGCCATCTGTATCACGTAGATCGTTAAAGTCTATTGGCGAAGGTCATCCTAAGGTACAGGAAGAAAGTAACGACTTTGATTTTTCAAAATCGTGTGACCTAGAAAAAGAAATTAACCATTGGAAGGCACAATATCATATGCTTAAAATAAAATATGATGAGATACAGCAAAAGGCTTGCATAAGTAATGTGCAGACTGAACATGAATCTTTGCAATCTGCAGAAATAAATAATATGGTAATGTTTATTTCAAATTACTTATAAGAATTTTTATTTGAAATAATCTAATCAATAAATGTTTATAGCAGATTGGAAAGTTAACAGTACCTTTAGCGATACCAGAAGAAATTGAAGCTCGAGAAGCAAAAATCCGAGATTATTTTCTACAAGAAATCGACAAATTAATAACAGAAAAACATATTTATCATGTGAAAAATTTAGCTATGGCTGCTAATGTAATTAAATATATTTATGCAATTTATTTGTATGTAAAACTTTATATATTTTTAATTGAAAAATATTTTTTAGAGTGAAGTTCTACAAGTTCATTTAGACACAAGCGAATCAAAGAGAGAAAAATGTGAATCGGCTCTCACAGAAGCACTTTCAAATTGTAATACTTTACAAAAAGATAAAGAGATACAAGAAGGAAATTATAAAGCACAACTAAGTACTATGAGCGAACATCTTGCTAATATGAATGAAAAACTCATTTCACAAACGGAAGAAATACAACAATTAAAATTCCAACTTGTAAATAAGGTAACAATTCCTTATAAAAGTAAATGTTATTATTTTAAATACTCAGTGTATGGTTTAATAATTTTCAGAACAGTAAAAAGGGAAAACAAAAGTGATACAAGTCAGGTTATAAAGTAACGATTATTGACATTCCTACAACAATGTGCTTTAATCAGAATTATTAGTAATTTGAATTTTGTGTACATATGCAACTTATGCCTGACAAACAGTAATTATTTTTCGTCATATTTTAACTAATATGCTATGAAAATTTTAAAATTTCTCTTAATGTTATCTTATTTATGAAAGAAATAAGAATTATTATTGGTGTTTTATTTATGAATATTAACAAAAAAATTATAGGTTATGTAGCATCGAAATATACATAATACTGTCATTTATGTACATTTTACAGTCTCATTACATCAACTGATTTTTATTTCATAAGTTCAAACTTCTCCTTGTATTTCATTCAATATGAAGTAAATTAAAATATCTAAATTGATATTCTCTTAAGTATTTAATATATAATAAATAAAATAATTAAACATACTGGAAAATTTGCTTCTTTTATAAGAGAATCTTAAAATATTCCCATTTTTCCGGAATAATAATAAATATATTTTTTCCTTTACTTTACATTGAATTTTATATTTTAATAAATAAAGGTAGCTTAACTGAAAGATTATTAATCATTTTAAATACTCAATTTTGTGAAATACTTGAAACATTACATTTTCTTTTAATATCTTTCTAAACTCATACTATGTAGAAAAAATTTCTTTAAACGATTACATCTTATAGATGTGTTATTTTCTATCAAAGTTTTGCAATGGAACCTTCTACTTTATTCCATTACAGTTCACTTCTTCAGGTTGTACTTTTTTATATCTAGCTAGAAATAATCGAATGTCTACACAGCATTATCCATATTGGCATTTTTTTGCATGCCCAGGCATAAAACAATTGGCGGATATGGGAGTCTCACCCCTACAAGCATCGATCCTGTCATGAGGCACACTGTGAATACAGATGTATAATGTTATTATCTAAATGAACCATAAACAGAAAAAACGAACATAATGTGAAAGAAACTTAAAAGAATATAACTCATTTCTTTTCTAAATTTTCACAAATAGAATTTAATCTAAAAATTCACCAAATAAAGCTATATATTTAATTATCATCGATAAAAACGATTTTCCTGCTAAAAAATTACAAGGAACTTTTTCGAATTCAGTGAAAGGAATCGAAGAAATTCAATTCAGGAATGAGAAAGTAGAGTTTTTAGCCTTCAAAATGGACCCATATAGATTATTGTATGATTTTTTTCCCACGGGATTGTAATACTTCGAAGATTGACAACATTTCGACCAAAACTTTCACTCGAAACACAAGAATACATGATTAGAGTTAATTTCTTTTAATTCTATAATACAAATTTATTTTATCTTCTATCACCTAATAATTAAATTGAGACATGTAATATATGTTTTCTAAACTAACATGCACACATCTAACATAATGTTAATTGGATAGATTGTATAAAAATAAGTAGAGAAGATTCTATACTGTAAATATTTCTATCAGCTTCACTTTTTGTTTCACTTTGTGTTCTGATTGTTGTATATTAGTTATTATTTTCCTTGTTTTCATTCTGCAACACATTAATATGAGTATCAAATGAAACATTACTTATAATTATGTAAAAGTAATTAAGAAATCAAGATTATAAGTAATTAAGTATTTACCTTTCTGTATATTGCAGATTCAGATTGAGTATGGGATTGTATCAACTTTGAAGATACATCTAACATTTGTGTAATATTTTCAGTATGAGAATCCATAGATTTACTACTTGAAATAGAGGTATCAAATGTTATATTATCAATTGCAGAAGATACGAGTGTTATGTCAGATAATGCAGTTGAATTTGCAATGCCCTTCATTATTTCACTATTGGTGATTGTGTCATCTTGTATAGACTTATATAAAAACATGATAGACGTATATGAGATAATATTAAGAGTACATAAAATATATTTTATCACATGTATCACTTACATCATCATCTGTTGTTTCAAGGAATTTTCTGCTTTCTCTAAACTTTTTAAGAATTTGTTCATGTGGAGACGTTACCTTAAATTGACGAGGATAGGAAAAGTTTTTCCTTGCTGGAGTTAATCCTAGAAAAAATTCACAAATTAAATTAAATGCGAATATTCCCTTTTTTTTATTAATCTGCGCACGGTAACAGACCTGTTGCGATATCACGTTGCAAATCTTCATCAAAAAATTTGTTAATTTCACCAACTGTTATTTGTAACTGTTCAATAATATTATCATTCCGCACACTTGATTCCCTTATTTGGTTTTCTAATTGGGCAGATACATTTTGAGACACATATCCAGTATTTTCCTTTATATCTTTCACGAATCTTGCATGGTTTTTACTTATATCTGAAATTACTTCATGTGCATCCTATAATCATGACACTGCATTTGTTAATATTTGATACTTCATAATATGTTAAATAAAAAATTTCCTGTATATTTACATTGATTAATGAAAGGGATATATTCTTATCTGAATCCATTTTCAGTTGCTCTTCCTTAATATTACATTCCATATCATTTGTATACTGCTTCGATATATTACAACTTTCATTTATATTTGACTTCAATTCGTTTATTAAATCCTTTCCTCGCTTTGTAATCTCATTTGCAATTTCTTCATTCTATTGACAAAATAAAAGTCAATTTTTTAATTCGAATTAATAAAAAGGATTATAATTCGAAAATTACCTGTCTTGTTGTAACAATAACGTTATTTTCAATTTTCTCTATATCCCTTTGTATATAATCTTTTAAATCATTTCTCATTTTAACATTTATATTAGAACTATTTGTTGCTTGAACATTAGCTTCATTACAAATTTTGCTAATATAATCACATTTGTCAATTGTAGCAGAATAATGCTTTCCTTGACTTTTATGTAATTCGTTTGACTGTGAAAATAGATTTCCCATCATCTAAAACACAATAATTCTATAATTTTGAAATCAACATTAATATTTTCGGAATCGAATAAAGATATATTCTTTATACTTTAGTAAATAACTGTTGTTTTTCACTAAATTCCTGTTTTTTACGAAGTACTTCAACAGCTTCCATAATACTTTTGACACTTTGGCTCATACAATCATTAATCTCTAATTCATAATTACAAGAAGCATCTATCATTTCTTTTAGAAGAGTCGAAGTTTGTTTTAATTTTTCAGATACATTATTCCTTATGATTTCCAGGTTTTTAGCTATTTCATTTTCTATCATACTGTTGATGCTTTCAGCCAATTGCAGAGAAACGACACTCATTAATTCATCTTCAGATTCCACTGTGCCAACCACATTTCTTACTTCATTTTGTATCCAATTCTGATACTCTAAATGCTGAGATATTAAAGAAAAACAATAAGTCTTTGTAATTGGAAATCAAAAGATGTAGAAATAAAATATGCAACTTAATAAGAATTAACAATACATACAAATTCATTTATATTTTTTGTTAAATTAGTAGTATCTGATTGATTCAAATTGCTCGTAGCGTTTCGATGTACTATCGTGTCAATACCGTTACATTTGATAGAGGTTTCTATATTCAACAGAATAAATAGAAATAAAAATTAGCAGATGAAATATATACGTGAATTTCTATAATGTGAGAAAGTATTTCGTACCAATATCATTTTTCATTGCTGGAAAAAGTGTCTTTAATTTTTCACCATATGTAGATATATTTTTTTCTATATTTTGCAAACATTCACAAACATTACTTTTCACGGTTCTACCAAGGTCTTCAAATTTTTGTTCTGTTTTACTTGGGAGAAAAGACAGCAAAAAAATTATTTCATCGTACAATAACATGTAAAATATAAAATATTATGCCTACTAAGAGATTTTTTATGCATTCAAAAATCATAAAATTAGCATTTGCATAGTCAAAAAAAACTGTAAATGTAAATAGACAAACCTTTTCCTGTCAATTTTATCGTGTAATTTATATGAATCTGTTATTGCTGTATCTGCAACATTTAGCAAAGTTTGAGCCTGATCCAATAAAGATTGTTCTGTATTCATATGTCTCTCTACTAAATATTTATGCTCATCTCGTTCCTGCGTTGTTAATTTTAATCGATAATTTGACGACTGTAGAGCTTCAGAGAAATTATTTAATTTAGTCTTAACTTCATCTAATTCTTTTGTCTGGGCAATATTTTGCAATTCAAGTTCATTAAATATTCTCTAAAAACAAAAATAATATACTAAAATTATAGGCAATAAGGTAGAGAAATCAAAACTTTCTTCATTAATAAAGATGTACCTCCTTGTCTTGCATAATTTTCTCAAGCGCTTTTATATGATTAATTTTTTCTTCTATTTCCTTAGTCTGTCGTGAAATTAGTGTTTCCATTTCTTTATAATTATCATCTGCAAGATAAACACCGTTTCTATCACGTGAAGCTAATAAATCTCTTCGCAGCTTTTCAATTTCTTCTGTATATTGTTTCAAAAATTCTCGTTTCGAAAGTTTCTGATTTATTTCTGGACGATTTGTGATATTTTTTGCACGATGTGCATAATCTAGCGTTGATAATGTTTCCTCAAGGTTAATGCTAGCAGGGGATACTGTTGCGATAATTGACGTTTTTGTCCGTCCACCTAATGATTCCTGCAGTAATCTTGTAAGTTTAGATTCCCTACACGATGTAAAAAGTAATAATGTAAAGTAGTTATATAACTGATCTTGTTGTAAAAATCAGGATATTTATTTTTGTCACCGGTAAGGTATATGAGGTGCTTTTTCAACAAGAGCTGTTATAACTCTGCCGAGAGTTAATAAAGACTGGTTAATATTACCAGCTTCTCTTGCTCTCCTATCAACAGAGCCAGATCTTCCAATATTTTCACTACCAGCCAGATCCACTAAATTTAATTTCCCCATTTTCAGAATCTCTTCACCATCTGCATTACCAGTACTTTCTTTCATATGTATAGTAATTGAGAATATAGTATGGGACCGGCTGTAATCATGTTTGGACATTTCATGTGTTGGAATCAATAATATACTTAAAATGTAAACTTATATAATACACAAAATGTTTGCAAAGATATACCATCTGAAATAATTAGTAAAATATAGGAGATATGAGTAAAATAGCACATTTTATTTTTATGCAAAGTATAATAGCATAGAAGTAACTTTTAACTACAAATAATGAATTTTCACTTTAACATTATATGAGATAATATAAAAAAATATTCTGCACGAGAATAGAGAAAAAGTTTTTAACTCTTCCTCATATCTCCTAGCACTTAGTGATTATTCTAATATTTAAGCAAACATGCATATTTACAGACATTTCTAATACATAAAAATTAACTTTAATAATAAAAAAATAATGACCTAGATTGAGTATTCATCAATGTTGCAGCTGTTTGCCTTCTGTCAGACCCTTTCTTAATAATTTTATAAACTTCACTTGCATTGTGTATTGTTACTTCTTCTAATCCATGTATGATTACTGCACCTTTCTTTGATGCATCTTCATATAGCCTATTCAATTATCATTATATTAGATGTGTACGTGTGTATGTATACGTTAATCTATCAAAATTTAAATAAATAAAAAAAATTTAACTAAATATTTGAGCATTTCTTTTTAGTTTAAAGAACTTGAATTACGTACCTCAATTTACTTGCATCATTACTAGATGATAAAAGATCAAATATGTCTTCATTATAGAGTTCAAGAAAACTAACTCTAATTGTATATTCCTGTGTTTCCAGTAGTTGCAATTTGTCAAATAAGTGACTTAAAGAACGTGGTATCATGCCAGCAGACGAGTCCTACAAATTATATAGTCTCGTATAAGTATAAATAATATCCTTTCATATTTTACTTTACACTTTTATATTATATTATTTAATATTTCTTTTCTTTATACTTTACATGATTATTAAATCTATCTTATATGCTTAATAACTGATATTATTTTAGTTTACTATCACTATTGTATTTTATAAAAATATTATTTACTAATACTGACATTTTATATATTATGAATATGTTCATTATCATTATTTATGTAATTTACTATGGAGTACTTTTGGGAAATTATACTTATATATAAATTTCTCGTGTTTATTTGCTTTTTCATTGCTTCATTAAATATTTATAGAAGTTATTACCACTTTATTTATATTTTAAATTTTATATTTCATGAATAGGTGAATACAAAAAATATCTTACACTGTGCCAATATAATGTTCGATCATTGTTAATTCCTTCCATTGTGTATGTCTTCCCTGTACCAGTTTGACCATATGCAAATACTGTACAATTATATCCAGCCAATACTTGTTCCAATAATGGACTAACAACGACATTATATACATCGATCTATCAATTGAAAAATATATAATAAACTAACTTTTCCTTAAATATAGATGTTCATTAGTCATAAACATATACCTGTTTTGACAAAGGTCCAAATACATTATTAAACTTAAATTTTTTAGAAACTTTGTCATTTGGACGTTCATGTACTATTATTTCCCTATTATTTGGAACTTCTAATATGGATGTAGATTTATTGTTTTCCTCAAAATTGCTGATAGGTCTAAGAAAATAAAAATTAGAAAATATGTCATAAGAGACCAAACTTTTCATATAAAAATAAATTATATTCTAACAACTAATGCTTACATGAATGTATAACTTACATAAATATTTTAATATCAAAGATTATTTTTTCATATCAATAGCTATTATTACTAAATATTTATTTCGTTTCAGGTCTCTTTCGAATCTTTAGATTTTTACCTTCTTAATTTTTTTGGTATATATGAAACCTTGTAATTTACATATTTTACTGATATTTCTCTATATAACATAACGCTACAATAATATAAACTAATTCTACATAAAAATTTAATATTTAATAAACGCTAGATAAAATTTACGTTCATATCATGATATTAATATCATAATCTTCTAAAACAACAGTTTAAAAAAAAAACTCAATCACTCACCTAACACGAACAAATACTTGTATCTGCTGACATTTTTCCTTTCTTCCACTCCGTGTATCGTTCATCTTTATTATTATTTAAATTATGCTGATTTTCGTTGCAAACAAACTACTATGTAAAATGATGCAGATTATTCGTTACGATTTAAACATCAATTTAAAATGTGTAGTACCTCACAAAGTCACTTGGAGCGCTGTTTTGTAAATGCTCTTGCGCTGATTTGTGGCGAGCTAGTAACAGCTTCTATTGCCTACCGCAGAACGGGCAATGATCGCAATTGAACAAGAGTTGCACACATCGGGCGACAGAAAGCAGACATGTGAATCCGTCTTCAAAGATCAACACCCCTCTAGAAAATACAAATAAATTTATAGTCTTAGTCAGAGACAGAGTATATAGTTGTAACGTTTACATCAAAGAGAAATGAGAATTATAAATTTATATTAATGTTATATTTTTACTGTTATAGTTTTAAATAAATAGTTATCCTTCTCGTTGTAGTTACTTACACTGTGCAAATATATACATAGCTACATTTATGTCAAAATTTTAATGAATTACATTATTGAAAAATTTGACTAAATTTAGATATTAACTAATAAATCTTCCGATTTTTAACTCAATTTTGTTATAAGCTAACTACATGTATTGTTAACTTCTTATTTTAGTAAGTGTTTTTAAGGTTACTATTATAAACAACGGTAAATTGTTTTATGAATGAAGAGTTTATATTTGTGCATTGATAATACAAGCGAATATATAGGATTATGTTGTGATTTTTATAAAACAGTCTAGAATTCGCGCTTAATTCTTATGGACAATTAAGGCATCTATGCAATGCAGATGCACAGTAATGCAATAATATTATGTGTATGCAACTTAAAGTATGAAAAATTAGAATATGTTATAAATATTTCATGTCAATTATCCTAACAAATACTACTTTTGTTCTTATATACCATCAGTTATCGTATTTTGCAGGAATAAATTGCATTCTACAATAAATTCACTAATATATATAATCAAGAATTTTTCTACAATATTGTCTGCTGTATGAATTAGGTGACAAATCTGTTTTTGTCAAATAAATATTTTATTCACGTCTATAATATTATATATTTATGACTGTCACACAAAACATTGAAAACATGGCGAAATTGAAACGCGCGATTTGGAATGTTTCTTCCAATTTTGCTGCAAATCGATATTTTTCGCGTTTGTTAACGTAAGTTTTAAACTAATATTTTGTTTATTAATTTATATTACATTTATTTGAATCTCTTTTCATATGAAACAATTTCGATTTGATTATAGAATATAAGATTCATTTGTAAGAGGCAAAATTTGACAGTGTTATTTTATGTTTCCAATGAACTGGAAATTAATTTTTGTTTATAGTTCTCAGTGGTACAATGTGTCTACAGATTCATTATTAAATAAAACAGTAACGGAAAGTACACTAAAAACCGAAAATGACATCATCATTACAGACAGTTGTGTTCAACGTTTAAAGGAAATTACAGATGATAATGCTTATTTAAGAGTTACAGTTGAAGGGGGAGGTTGTTCTGGTTTTCAATATAAATTTGATTTGGATACAAACATAAATGAAAATGATAAGTAAGTGTCATAAAAATAATTCAAATATTTATGTGACTATAGTGTCACTGGTAGCTAATTAAATGCAATGATGTATTACAGAGTGTTTCAAAAGGATGGTGCAAAAGTAGTTATAGATACAACATCTTTAGAATATATTAAAGGATCGACAATAGAGTATCACACAGAATTGATACGTTCTGCATTTAGAATAACTAATAATCCATTGGCTGAACAAGGTTGTAGCTGTGGTGCTAGTTTTTCTATTAAAATATAATTTTCATGTAAATTCAATTGTAAAGAAGTTTAGATGTATGTATGCATAGATATATTTGTTGTTGTTGTGCTAATAAAATGGTTAAGAATATTGTTACATTTTTGTCAAAATTGTAAATTTTCTAATTTATTTGATTATTTTGTGTATATCTTACATTTAAATACTAAAAATGATCTTAGTATATAAATTATATGTTACTGAAAATAATTATTGTCTGTCAGCTGTGAATTGTTAATAATTAAAGTTGCTAATAATTCTGATTGAGATACTCATTTTCCCTATTACCTTTTAAAATTGTTATTATCATTATTATTTTAATTATTTAAAATTATTAAATCGTATACTTACTAATAAAAATAATATTTACAAGACGTAAACAAGATGAAAACAGATGATTCTCGACTATGAGGTTTCGCAAATAATGTTGAATGACTTATAAAATTTTGAATTTCTCTATATTTGTCCTTAAAATAACTTGTAATTTTTACATATTAATCCAGTGATCCATCTTGGGAAGCTAATTGTTTCGATTGGACTGATGTCACAATTTTTATAAGTTAATGTTTTATCTTCCTATATTGCATTTGTGGAAAAATAATTGACATTAAAAATAAGTTAGATTATCAGCCTAAATTCTACTCTAGACTGTAGACCAAAAAATATATAAATAATCCGAATTCTGCAATTTTTTCTTATGCATCTAGATTCGATAACAAGTTATGTTATTAACTTGTAATAAAAAATTTATATTTGTAATAATGTCTAGTTTTTAAAGGTACATAATATTTACGTTGAATTATAAAAGATTTTTTACAATAATGTTTTACAGTAATGTTTTATAGATTTAAAGCACTTAATAACTAACTTTGATATTCACATTTAATATTTTCACTCTTTTTTTAAATCGATAAAACATTCTTATAATTATAACTTGAAGAATACATTATGAGTGATGCAATAATGTACAAAGCAATGTGATATTGTTCCCAAATATACTGAATCTACATAATGTAAATATTAAACAATGTATGTATATGTATGTTACAGGCGAAGTCGACCTTGCTCGGGCAATATCAGCATTACACACTGCATATCGCTGTCTGGCAAAGTCAGGGGAAATAATTCAATGGCGAACATGGTCCAAGTCCAAGGATTACCTATCTCACCATTGAGTGGACAATGTTGGAAACTTCGGAAACTATTATTTATTTGAAATGTAGTCGGTATTGTGCATAGTGATAAATCCATGTAGACAGCGTCGCGCTAAGTTCTTCCAGTTTTATTCATCCCACGTCAGTCATAGCGTTTCTTTTGAAACGAAGTATCGGTATAGGATTAGGTATATAAAAATTTCTGGCTAGCAACTCTTTCACTGATTGTGCACGGGATCACAATTACGGCAATTAAAAACTATTATCGCGCGTGTTTTTCCGTGCGTAGACGTTCCCATATTATTGGCGAAAGAATTGCGGGCCGGAGATTTTTATATGCCTAATCTAATACCGATATTTAGTTTCAAAAGGAATGATGTGACTGAGATTAATAAAACAGGTATAACTTAGCGTAGCGCTGTCCAGACTGAGTTATCATTATTCCCAATATTTCAAGTTTGGCAAAGTTCGCAAAATACATAATAATTCCCGACATTGTTCACGCAATGGTGAGCAATGTAAATTTTGTTCGTATTATATTGAACTATATTCCGTATTCAACTATTTCTTCAAACTTTGCCAGGCAGCGGTGTATAATGTTGACATTGCCCGGGCAAAACCGATTTTGTATGTCTTGCAGCCTTCGCCCGTAACATATATATAAAATAAAGAGCCAATTTCATAAAAAAAAAACTGATGAATATACATATATAATAATAAAAATAAACATACATACATACATATATCAGTTGCAATGTCTTACATAAATTATTATTAAAAAATTACATTAAATATATATATATATATATATTCTCTGCTATGGTAATTAAATATCACTATATTTTGGCCTTAACAAAACCGTTTTAATTTCTATGAAATTGACTTTCACTTGTAATATGTCATTTAATACAAATAAATGACATGTATATACTCATATATATACAATGAATTATAAAATTGTTGGTAAAGACACAAAAAAAATTAAAATTATGTTTTATCTTTTTATTAACATTTTGTCTAACGTTTAAAATAAGTGACAAGCAACTGACAAAATGATATATGTAGTTCTACGCATATTATATGCAGACATATATTATGCGCGATAGTAAAAAGATTTATATTTAATTACTCAAACTATGCTCGACAAAATTCATAAGAAATGTCTGAAGGTTGTTATAATTATTACAATAATCAAATCTGTTTTATGTATCTTATTAATATTTAACATATATATCGCATATATGTATTATTGTAATAATA
The DNA here is from genome assembly GCF_040668555.2 of Bombus flavifrons. Lineage (NCBI taxonomy): Eukaryota > Metazoa > Arthropoda > Insecta > Hymenoptera > Apidae > Bombus > Bombus flavifrons. The sequence goes on along the minus strand of NC_138444.1, from coordinate 17,538,109 downwards.
CACTAACGTTTAATATTTTTACATTATATTTAGTATTTTACAAAATTAGAGTATTTTGTACTTTTATATAATCTTTTAATTAATGTTTTTCGAGCAAATTTATGTCTACCAATAATTTTATAATTTATTGTATAATCTTCATTATTATCTAAGAATCTTTATTAAGACAGCATTTTTTCATCTAAAATTGACGCACTTGATGGCACAATTACTAGAAGGAAATCATAGATTAAGCTTATTTATTATATATATTTTACCAATGACATTAAAATTTAAATTCTAAAAGATTCTATTTAATTGATAGATACAATAAACTTTCGTTTTTCCTATATCATAAAATTATGTTTGAATAATTACAGGAACAAGATTTATTAAAATTTACAAAATATATTATATATAACTAATAAATATAATGTTTATTTATACCTTGTTGTCATGATATTAAAATTTTAAGAATTAAGTTTGTTTTTGGTATTTTAAAAGTACGTTTTTAGTTATTTTTACTTACCAAGGTTTTATGACTTTAGAGCTCACAAAAAATTATAGATACGTATTTGTTATCTTTGGCGAAAATAATTCAATGTTTGAAGTATGGTGATTGAAATATTCAAAAAATTGGATAAACGGAAGTTTACTGCATTAGTTATATAAAACCATATTGCTAAAACAAATTTTTAGTTACCTTTAATTATTAAAGGTAATTATCAAGTATTACGATATTTATAAATGTAGTATGAGTATCGTAACATTTTCAATGTTAAATTCCTTTGCACGAATTGTTGCATTCTTATCATGCGTCAAAAAGATTTTTCTTTCTTCTCATATATTTTAATTGATATAATTAAATAATATTTAAAAAGATGTTTCTTAGATATCTTTGCTGGATACGTAACATAATGATGTTACGTCATCAAGCGCGTAAAGGTACTACAATGTTTCCTTAATAAATAAATACTTTAACTTTTATTAATAGAACATAAAAAAGCTAAAGATTATTTACGGAAATAATTTGGTTGATCCAACCAATGAACGCCGAAACTTTGACATAAACTCCAGGAACATCCAATCTTCCGCAACCAAAACCCCATGACACCAGTCCAGCTAATTCGTAGAATCCGTCATCTTGACATACTAAAGGACCTCCACCGTCGCCCTATCAAATATTAGCTTTTGCAATTATTATACATAATTGTTTAAGTAAAATATAAACAGTGCTTTTGCTTGTATTAACTTGACCAATAAAACATACTATATTTACAAATAAATAGTAAATATCATGAAATGTACGAACTATTATTTTTTTTCATTTCTGATCTATGTAGAAAATATCATTCCATTCTATTTAAAAAAAAAGTAAAAGTCATTTCACTTCATCACGTAGGAATTGTATCATTATCACAGAATTTGTATTATTTTATACAGTTATTAGTTACTTTTGTTAATATCTAATTGCGTTTGATTAATAAATCAGCCATAGATAAATATCGTATGTGGTGTACACTACTACTATCAGCTATCAGCTATATTCACGATCGATTTTATGAATTATCTTTGCGAATACGGAGATTTCACTGTATGGTTTGTATATATATAAAGCAGAATTAATATTACCTGACATGCATCGTTTCCTTGTTCACCACCAGCGCAAAAACTACTTGCTGGCAAAATGAAAATTTTTTCAGTTACGGCATTCACTTTACGTATACATTCTGCGTCGCTTACAATTGGTATCTCAGCTTCTCGTACTCGAAGCGGGATAGGACCAGCTACATACAGAAGTAGACACACCTTATTAAGTATACATATATGTTCTACATGAAAATATAGGAAAATATATACGTATATTTAGGAATATGAAATTGGTAAAAGTGGATAGAATTATGTAGAAATTATCTTGATTAAGCGTAATATGCTTTACTTCACACAGAAAATGACTATTGTACTCGTCAAGTAAAAGTTAACTACGCACAGTTGTAGTACGTGCTGTAATAAAATACCTGGCAATTTATGTCAATTTATGTCAACTTATATACATATGTACATGCTGACAATTTCATCGAAATCGGTTGATGCAGAAATAAGCAACAGACAACGTTCGTAATAACAAAATCTATTTACTACTAACATTGATGAAAGATTTTATTAAAAAGTTTCAATTTGTTCGGAACCTTGCTACATGTACATACATATGTATAATGAACAAAAACAATATGGGAATCTTACCTTCTCCCATATATCCATAACCAGTGACGGTACATCGTTTACCAGCTGTATGACTAACCCCTCGTGCAGGTAAACATACTAAGCAAACACCATCCTTAAGCTCTGCTTGTCCATGAAGCTTTAATAGCGCTATATCGTTATCAAGAGTCTGACTGTTATGATTATGATGAATGTAAGTGGTTGCCACTCGCAGAGTTTGAGCACCAGGACTTCCATATTTTCTCGTCAAATCGTGATCACCTACCCTTACATAAATCGCATCCCCAGATCGTACAATACTACAAGTAAAAATGAGGTAATACAATCATTTTAAATATCCACTTTTTCATTGTCTGTAACTTTACAACGTTTTGAAAGATTAGTAAGTAAGTTAATATTATATAGTGGTAAATGTATTAAAATTCAAAACATACTGATCACGATAAAACTTACTTTGTCACACAGTGTGCAGCTGTCAAGACCCATTGCGTGCCGATGAGTGCGCCACCGCAGAGGTACTGATTCAAGGAATTAATCAGGGCAACCTGCCAACACCATTCATTGGCATCTGCATCTTCCCCTCCGACAACGCGTGCTCCTCTTTCAAGACTACGTGCTTGAATCGGTCCGCGGGAGGTTCCTTTTACACCACACACGTATTTACTGTACACGGGGCTTCTCATAGTTGTCATCATCGTTGTTGTTTCATCTACAAAGTTAGTGTAATTTTTTACATATAAATAAATTTTGCTTAAATTCTCCATTCCTGTATTAAAAGACAATACTCGATTATGGATAAATACAACGTTGTATGCTGTAGTATGTTGTACGAAATCTTTCAAAATTACAAGATAAATTAAAAATCGCTCGTGCGAATATCTTGAATAAATCTTTAACTTGAATGTTATTAATGTACAACTTACATATAGCTGTTGTAAATGGTGTTGTGTATGGCCTTGAAGTAACATACATGGTGTCATTTCTATTAGTCAAAATTGCTTCGCTAGAATTTCCACCGTTGATTTCTCGTATCAATGATTTTGGAGCGCAACATTGATGCCCTTGCTTCTTACATTTAAACAAATTCGTCAGTTCAGCGTTCCCTATAAAGAAAAGAAAAAACAATGAGAAATGTTATTCATACGTAATAAATTCATAAAATCCGACATTAAATTTCTATACAAACTTTTAAAAGATCAGCGAAATAGGGAGAATGGAGATAAATATTATGTATTTTTACAACAGTTGTACGAGTCATGAACTGAATTTTTATAACTTTTAAAGATTTAAAGCTATCTGTCCTTTCGAAAATTGTGCTGCATCATTATCTCAAAAAATGGAAAAATTCATAATAAAGTCGAGTCTCGGTAACTGGAAATTCAAGGAAAGTGTTAAAATTTTCAAGTTACTGGAATTTTTATCTTTACCTTATCGAATTTTTCGAATAAAGGAGGTCTGAAAAAGCAAAACGACTTGGAAAGAGGCTTTGTACGAGGGTTAGCATTTTTCTAATTAAAGAGGCTCAAACAAAGATGGATTTAACTTTTTGCATCCTTACAGTGAATAATAAATCATGTCGCTTTGATACACTGTTAATCTAGTTACGTATAAATACAGAACCACTATCGTCAGAATGTGTACAAGCAGATCAAATAATTCATGGTATCGTCCCTAAAATAATTTTTCATTTTGGAGTCTTTATTCGTTGCTTAGGCATGCCAAAACACATCAAGGAAAGATAGAATTGTTTAGTCAGAGTTTTTAGAAACTCGTGTCTGTCGCCCTCAATAGCGTAAAGAAATAACGTCGTAAAATAAGAGTTTCTAAAGGATAAATTAGAAAATCAGTTGTCACGATTCAATAATCGAATAGTCAATCCTGAAGTACTGTGTCGTTGTCAAACCGAAGAAAAGGAATTTTCAAGAAAAAGTGCGCTGAGAGAATATTAAATGTGTGCTCTTGACCTTCAGTGGATTGGTATTTAGAATTCTGGGTAATTTCTGATCAACGGAATCGACGAAACGAAGTGTTCTTTTCTTTGGAAATGTCAATTGAATTCTAATTATCCAGCTAACGAGTTTGTCAGTAGTTACCTTAAATTAAATCAGTAGTTACCCTAATTAAAATTACTAAGACTTTCAAAGCAAATTGTTCGCTTCTTTAAAATTGAAAGTCGCTTAAAAAACAGTACATATAAAATAAAAAATAAAATTTACCACAAGCTAAGAAGAAAATAAATAGAGGATCTGTAAATGAATTTCTAAGGGAGTCTATAACTATTATTATTATTATTATTTTACATTATATGTTATTGATGAATATAAGAGTAAGACAATTTCGAAATATACGATGCAGATATAACGAAAACATATTTACGAAAAATGTATTAACGTTGAGGAAGTTATTAACTGTATAACATACGCGATTAATATTTTATGGTAACGATAAGTTTTCAAACGAATAATGTAGGAGTAACAAAAGAGAAGGGTAAATACTTACTGAAACAAGTGAATGATAAATAGGAAACAATACACGATCCAGGACACTCTGCGCGTGTGTCTCGTGGTAAAGAAACTGTAGTAATCGATGGTCTCGGTGTGGGCCTTGGCCTTGGCCTTGGTGTCTGATACGGAGAAGATGGTGTCACTACGTTTACTGTCTATGTGCGAGTAATTTCAATTTTCTTTTTCGTATGGGTTACCCAATATCTTACTTGCCTCAATTTAATCGTTCCATTGAAAGGGTTCTACCGTAAAAAAGAAATAGAATCACCTGCGGCGAGCTTTTCGTGTTGTCACAACAAATATATCCGGATTGACAAGTCGAAGTCTTCGCTATTATCGCGTTTGGCCGTTCACAGAAGGCTGCCATAATGGTTAACAAGCAAAATCCGGGACATGGTTGTAATTTTGGTTCCGGCGATTTCGTGGTTGGTCCAACTGTCGTTGTTGTTGTCGTTTCCTGTTCGATCGGATTATGGTCGTAAATACGAAGTTGTCTCTTAAGAAACATCAATTTTTCTACAACTTTACTTTCTTACAGTTTTTAAGAAAGCGTCGATAACGCAACAAGATCCATCATCAGGGCATTCAGCTTCTCCATCCACTTTATCGCATAAAAGAGCGAAGAAGCCACTAACGCATTCACCTTTACACGGCTTTCTCACCGTAATCTTTGGTCTTGTCGTAGTTGTTGGTTGTTTCGCTATCGTAGTAGTCGTTGCTATCGTAGTGCTAGCTATGCTCGTAGAAGTAATCATATTTGATCTTACAGTTGTAAAAGGCGAAGAACCTTTGTAAGATGTATTGAGACCAGTCTTTTCATCGATGCGACTTGAATTCGTTCGGTCAATGACTAGTAGTTCTGGCGGAGGTGAATCCCCAAACGCATCTCTGGATACGCAACATTTATATCCTGGCTTGCAAAGGGTGTCTATTACCAGAACCGCATCGCAGTAATCGGCGATTCTCTCTGCCATACAAATTCCTGAACACGTTTTTGCTAAAAAAAAATAATTATGTGATAAATACTGTTGGATCGTTGATCGCAAAATATTAAATGACTCTACTTGACGAAGGATTGGGCACTGATCGATTAAAAGCCATTGGCAAAAGTTACTTCGTTCGTTTTAACTGATTAATGCTTACGATTAGAAGAAATTAAGAAGTTAAAAGTTAAAAGTTATTAAATTCCAAATTAAGTTCTATTTGACATTTAAGAATGTATGTTATATTAAATGAACGCTATTAACAATTAAAACCGATTCATACGAGATCCGAGGTGATACTCATTAGAGATTAAAACGTCAATCTCACAAGAAAGAAGATTGCAATGATCAATCAATGATCTAATTGACGATTGAATACCCACTCTAATCGTTAGCTGTGATTATGTACCAGTTGGATGAAAATTTAATTGTTAATTTCAGAAAAAAAGAATGGAAATTGTTACTTATTGGATTGTTACTTGAAGCTTAGGAGGTATATAAAGATTTTATATTTTATTATAATATCTCGCTTTTTTAATATATAGTTAAAGATAAAAAATACATACATGATGTTTTGTTCACTGCTTCTTTCTGATTTTCCTGAAAAATAAGTAAAGTGTTTATATACTTTTAGTCCTTATTTTTAGTAAAATAGATATTAAAGAGTATATCTATTTGCATGCGTATCAATTTTTCAACAATAATAATTCCACTATTTAACGAGGCAATTGCGATGTGAATTCGATCACTTTTAAAGAAACGACATTCCGTGCATTCTTTATTCTGTAATAATAATTACGCTGAAGACGTCAGTCGTCAAGTTTGAAATATCAAACATGCATTTACTTATACGACATAATAAATATATTTATTGTTTCGAAGAATACGATTTTGTGAACATACAGAAGTAGCTTTTACGGAAGTTGTTGAAGATACGGTTGTAAGTGCTGTAGTTGTTGAAGGTGTTGTTGTGCTCGTAGTTGTCGTTGTCTTAACGGTAGTGATAATAGTTGAAGTAGAGTCATCGCCATGAGGAGGGGCAGCACTTTCAGAAGTTCCGGTACCATTTATAGGTGCCTCGATACAACATCGCATACTAGTAGGGCACTCTACATCTTCAAGAACTTCGTAACATATTAACGTTGCAAATGCGTGTACACACACACCTGGGCAGTCTGCACTGTTGGCTGTACTTGTTATGGAATCTAATAGACCTGAGGAAAAATAAAAACATCCACGTGAGATCTATTTAATGAAAAATTCCTGTCACTTCGTGTACCTGTCCGCCGCATTTCTGGATCATTACGTTCGTGTTGAAGATGCAAATATCATTAAAATCTCTACTCATGACAGAAGGATTACTACCGACGTGTTATGACTTGCTTGATACCAAACAATTTTAGGAAATGGATTTTTTACGTATCTAAGAATATTCAAGGTATTTAAAATGGAGTATTTCGCATATTATAATTTAGTAACAATATGTATCCGTTAAAGAAAGTTTATAAAGCTGTACACATAAATTTTAACACAAGTATTAAAAAATTAGTGAAGTTAGAGCGTCAATCGTGCTAGAAATTCTACTGATATTATACTCAAGCATTTAATATTTATAAATTTTTGACTCAATGGAAACGACAATTGTTTAATAATATCTTATTGCTAAGATTACTTGTGAGATATTTTTATGCACGATAATGAGTAACACGTGTATTATAAATTCAACATCAACTATCGGGTACAGGTGCGAAGGCACGGTGAGTCAAGAGAAATTCCTGCATACGTAATCTTACGCTCCACTTATAAAATGAAATGGTCAAGCGTGATTGAATTTGATCTTGACAGTTGGTGAACTTCTAAAGGAAATTAATAATTCCTTGAAACTGTCCTCTTCGCTCACCAATGTTATGGGAAAAATTATGGAAGAACCGCTTCCGGATAAATGCTTGAAAATTGACAGCAATGCCGAAGAAAGAACGCGGAATTAGTGCACTCTCAAAAAACGTTAAACGATTAGAAACGAAAGATTGCAAGGAGAGGACTACAATGGACAAATATGTACATTGTCAGAAGAAGGTCATTCATTGATTCAAGAGACGAAAAATATCTTAGTTCGTAAAAGAGCTTATTTCAAAAGAAAGTCAATCGGAGAATAACATTATCTTTGCTGACGAGAGTAAATTTAGCATTCATTCTGGCGATAAAAGAGTTGGAGTGTGTATCAAGAAAGTGGAAAGGGGAACTAATTTCGAAACATTTACAACCAGCCATAAAGCACGATGATGAATCAATACAGAAGTGATAATGATACGAGGATGTAATTCAATTTACGGAGTGAGAAGCCATCATGGAAAACAATTTCTTTAAAAATGTTGTCGATATAGAAATCAAATAAATGCGGTAAAAATCGGACAAATGCCCAAAAAATCCAGTGTATCGATCCTAATTATTACTAGGCTCGAGATTTCCCTGAACGCAGAAAAGGACATCGCGAGTGAAGGAGGAAGAGTTCGGAAAGTCGAATTGATCAAAAGAAACATATCGATGAGACGATATTAATGCAAGGATAGACTTGTTTAATTTTTCATCTTTATCAAGTGAAATGTTTATCAAAGTGACTACGAGATTTTTCTGATTAAAATAAGGCCAAATTATGTAATTTGGAGCATATCTCCTTATTTAAAAGGTGATGATAACTTATTTTCTTTTGCCTATTAAATAAAAGTACACGTTTAAGTTTTTCCACGATAACTACCTGAAGCAGAAAGTGTGTTTTGGCTAAGAATTTTTACTGTGCCGTTTCACAAATACGCTTTGCAACTGTCGCGACGTTCTTACAAATGAGACGAACGCGCCATACGATTGAAAATAGACGTATATTATTTAAATCAACGATTTATAGTGAAGGAAAAATGTACAATTTTTTATTTTGAGCTAATGAACAACGATCGTTAGATTCTTCCAATGATTAAGTAAGTAAATTTCAAGAAATTCGTCTCATAATGTAGACTTCTAGGTGTTTTCACTTTAGCAGGCATAACGGCCCAAACAAACATAACGGTAGTTAATTAAACAGCTTGACTTAATCGCATGACCGTTTTTGATACCATACGTGCCTTTTCTAACATAATTGTCTTAGGTCGATAATAAAGTCACATCTATATTCTGTATACATATTCAATTAGCGTTGTACGATTGCGTTAACATCGTATCTATATCTTTTCAACTCTAGAAAATTGCATGGAAAGATAATTCTCTGTTATATGAAGGTAACTGATCAAACGAAATTATCTGCTCTTGAACTTACGCTTTTTCTTTACGTCTTCATTGCAACTAGAAATATGTTTCCAAAATAAAAAGAACATCAAATTTTAACGATATAGTTTAACGATATATTTGACGAATATGTGCGCACTAGACTGATATTCAAGCTTTATATTCTCGAAAAGAACATTTTATTCTACGCTACGAAATATCTCGCGACGATTTGAACGAAATAACTCGCGTCCCCGTTTTTCGATGTTCACAAACGCAGTGCCTTACGAATTGACTTTTATGGACGAGATACCTCGAATTCTAATGAAAAGATGTGCGACGTGTCTCGCCCAAAGCGTCACACGAACGATATTACGTCGCGAGATAGCAAGTACAAAATATCACATGAACGACACGGCATTGCGAGATATCTCGTCCAAATCGTGTCATCCAAGACCTAACGTGACGAGATATTTCGTCGTTCGATGCAAAGGGGGACTAGAGCGTTTACAAACACGACTAGACATCTAGAGCAAAGTTATTGATAGTAAATCAAAGTACAGAAGTAAACGTGAAAAATATCTCTGTATCAATGAAATTAAGCAATAGTGAAAAACTGAGACACAGTCGTCGTTTACGGTGCTTGTGAAGAAAATTTTATGAGTGCGAGTCGCTGTATGCGTTAAAATATTGTTTTAAATACTCAGTGAAATGAATGGAAAATCAAGCAATTTCTCAATACGAGACGTAAAACGACTAAAAATAGTAAGAAACGAAAGATATTTTAATACTATAATTGCTACGAGCAATCATGGCAATCGATTCAATTCACTGATCACAACGAATGCATTATCAGCACGTGAAACATTGCGGCGAAGAAGATTTTGGAAAACCTGCCAAACTTTGTCAATGGTTTTTGAAGATATTTTGCATAAACGAAAATAATATATTTTTACCAAATTATTCACACGTTCACATTTACAAACGTTGGCTCACTAATAGGACAGAAATGTTCTATCTTTGTATCTAAAACACTGTCACTTTGTTAGATAATTTATCATGTGAAACTCTTTTAACAATGTGTTACCAACACAACAGTTGCTGTGTACGATGAATGTGTAAGGTATTACGGAGATCGATGGATTGAACCTGGAGGACTCATAAGCGACTCGTTCTCCGGACCTGATCCTCATTAGACTACTTTTTCCGAGAAAATGTGAAAAATGAAGTTTATCGCGAGCTGCCAACGATGCACGAAAATATGAACGATCGAATTACTGCGATCACACACTTGCATTGACTTTAAGAATTATTTATATAACCATAATAATTATTGGTTCTTTGACCCATATACCTTCATAATTTATGCAAGTATTATACGTTACATTTGTGGAACTCAAGTTAACTTTTACATGCAAATAAAAAAGGGAAATAACAAAAGACTAATTATTATATTACACAATCCCCTCGATATCATAGAACTTTTGTTTGAAAAAAGTTCCTTTATATAACCACTTTTAAAGCAAATTTAAAGTAATAAAATTAAATGATTCACCCTGTATATTTTGAATATCAAAATATTTGAAAATCAATGTTTGTTACATAATGTTTGAATTATATCTTTGTATTGGTCATTTAAAAATGGATCATTTAAAAATATATATATACAACGTAACAACAAGCTAGTGAAGCATCTAAAATTTTCTAGTTCTCATTTTTTTCATTAAGACAGGAAATTCGAACAATTGCTAATTACGTACGTCGTATATACATATGTATCATCGCGTACTTTTCAAGTTTGCCAATGGCCTTCTCACCAACAGTGAACTTGAGCGTCATCCGCATAGCGTTGTACAACTCCTAAGTAGGACAATCACATCCTTCCAGATACTATCTATACAAGCGTACACAGCATACATTCACGCATGCGAATTTCTATTTCTCGAAACCTCCTCTGCAACGAACTAATTTTATTTGCAGTTATTTTATATATACTTTTACTAAATGTTGTTACTTATATAATCGATCAAAAATTTTGTTGTACTACGAGGGAAAATGTACATTTCAAATTTGGTAATTGAAAATTCTTTCTATTTCTTGAGACAATACTTTAGATATATCTCTATTTAATCATAAGCTAAATAGCATAACAAATCTCTCTACAGGGAACGAGAAAGCAGAATAAATAAATTAAAAATTATATAAAATTATATAGTGAACAACTCATTCTAAGAATAGAAAAATAAATAGATAAATAAAATTTAAGAAAGACATTTAATAAATCGAGAAATATATGGAATAATATAAGATTGAATTAGATATTCCTTATTATTTATTGTTCGCAGCTGATACATCAAGCTATATGTATATGTGTGTATGTTGTGTGCAAAAATTATAAAGCGCAAATAAAAGTAAAAAACCATTCAAGAATGAGAACAAAATATTATGAAAATGTTAAATTTACAGGAGTATATAATTACAAATGCAATAGTATCCAAGTGAGAAGAAATAATTGATTTACCTGACAAGAAAGTGCCAGCCAAAGAATCGTCGTCCTGAGCAGCGATCGATCCGCTAAGTAGGAGGAAAAGGACGATGCCCCCAGGGACTGTTCTTAGTATCATCTTCGCTTTCCTCATTCTCTTTCTCTCTCTCTTGCTTCCTCTTTTTCTTTCTTTTCCGCTTCTTTTTCTTCAATTTAAAAAGGTAACCGCAAAAACAGTTAAAGAAAGACACACTGTGTCGTTACCCGGTTCGAACACGTGCGTGTCAAACTACTTTACCGCGAGTTCGGCAGCCACGGTATTATGTGGGCCCGCATTGCCTGTTAGACTTGTTTGACTGACTGACTGACTGACTGAGGAGGTACCGGGGCCCACTTGTGGGTCAGGGTGCGGGTCCCCTCTTTTACGCCAGTCAGAAAAAGGAGAGAAAAGAACGAAGGCGGAGAAATAGAGAGAACGATCGTCGACGACCTCACTAAGAATTACTCAAAAAGAGGGGGAAGGGTTGTTGGCATCAACATCAGATATTTATGCACGATATTTTAAATATGAACAATTCTGCTATTACAGTTTATTAGTAATCCGTAATATATACATGTTTCTTTCCTGTTTACCTTACTCACTTCTTTGACAATAGATTAACAAACAGCTTTGAATCAAAGTATGTTTACAAACCATGAAGAATGAGCCATTTACTAGCATATATTATTAATAAAATTAGTGTAATGGCATTAACATATAACACAAATAGGCGTAAACCATCCCGATGATGATCGTTATACTCGGTTTTCTTTCATTAAGTTTAATTACTGTCTTATGTTATTTATTGCTTTATATATTCTCTAATTTATTAATTTTTACTTATATTCGATTTTCCTTATTATCTGATCTCAACTATATCAGAATCTCTCTTTTCCCTATCTTTCATGTTCGCACTGTTCTTCCTCTTTGCCTCTCTCTCACTCCCCTATAACTTTTTTCTTCCGTTCTCTCTTTCTCACCGCATGTATATGTAAGTATATGTGCACGACTAGCGGTACTTTACCCGTAAATGTACGGGATACCGTACGATATTTCCCTTTGGAATTTATCGTTCTTTGCGCAACGGTCAATCCTTCGTAATCATAGTACTACATTAACATACGTCTCCTTAAAAAGTTCAAACAACAAAATAACTTGAAACCCTATTATTTGTTTCAATATTCTACAAGACTATTAATTGTAAAAACAAATTTTTTTTTTAGTATATTTAAATAATTCGTCACATTTTTCAAACTCTCTGACATATTTAATTATATCAAAATATACAATATTCTATTCAATATAAAAATTACACTTTACTAGTTAATAGTACTTCTTTATTAGTTCTAGTACAGCAATTATAGACACAAAACATGTTAATAATTAAAGTTTAAGTAGACCTAATTGCGATGGATCAATTAATGTAAATTTTTCTATGCATTCAATTAACCATATAAGCGGAAGTGTTTTTATATGAGGCATATTATATTTTATACGTGGTTCATCTCTTTCTGGTACATATATGATATAATGTGTACATTTATATAAAGAATGAGTAGGTTCATTCGCAACGTGAAAAGGAATAAATAATCCCTGGTCTTTTATATTTTCTGGATTTGGTTCTCTTTTCAAAACTGTTC